>NW_022681435.1:21875000-22475000 GCF_009764315.1 Trachypithecus francoisi | reverse complement strand
CAGAGTGCCCATGCCCTTTAGCCGGTCAGAGCTGTGTCTCTCCAAGTGGGCAGGTGTTTTCAGGAGCTTGGAATCCCTGCCAAGAGCTCCTGGGGTTGTTTTGATGTGCACAGAAAGTTCTGTTATTTTGTTAGTTCAAATTTTAGCTGGATTAAAAAAGGCACATATTCCCTTAAATAATGGAGCTCTCTTCCTCCTCTTCCCCTAATACAAAACTATCTTTCCATATGATATATTTTCAAATCTCAGTAATCTCAGGTTGCATTAGTAAAAGATCCCTTCTATTTGCCTTTTGTTTCTCAAAATATTTGACCGATGCTTTGTTTAATCTCATAAGACTCAGAGCTGTGCCACTCCCACAGGCTGTGATTATGTACAGAGGTTTCTGAGGAAATATCTTGTGGTATTTGGCTTAATTTTTTTCCTTTCCTTTCGTTTCGTTTCCTTTCCTTCTTTCATTCCTTCCTTCCTTCTTTCTTCTTTCTTTCATTCCTTCCTCCCTCCCTCCCTCCCTCCCTCTCTCTCTCTCTCCCCCTTCCTTCCTTCCTTCCTTCCTTCCTTCTTTTCTTTTTTTCTTTCCTTTCGTTTCGTTTCCTTTCCTTCTTTCATTCCTTCCTTCCTTCTTTCTTCTTTCTTTCATTCCTTCCTCCCTCCCTCCCTCCCTCTCTCTCTCTCTCCCCCTTCCTTCCTTCCTTCCTTCCTTCCTTCTTTTCTTTTCTTTTCTTTTCTTTTCTTTTCTTTTCTTTTCTTTTCTTTTCTTTCTTTTCTTTTCTTTCTTTCTTTCTTTCTTTCTTTCTTTCTTTCTTTCTTCTTTCTTTTTCTTCATTTTTCTTTTCACTTTCTCGCATTCTCTTTTCTTTTCTTTTTTCAGGGTCTTGCTTTTTCTCCCAAGTTAGAGGGCAGTGGAGTGATCAGTGCTCACTGCAGCCTTGACCTCCCGGGGTCAAGTGATGCTCACACTGTAGCCTCCCAAGTGGCCGGGACCACAGGTGCACACCACCATGCCTGGCTAATCTGTGTGTTGTTTGTAGAGATGGTGCCTTGCTATGTTGCCGAGGCTGGTCTCGAACTCCTGGGCTCATGTGATCTGCTCGCCTTGGCCTCCCAAAATGCTGGGATTACAAGTGTGAGCCACTTTGCCCCACCCTAGGTTTTTCTTTACAAAATTTAAATCTGGCTACTGCCAATTATATTGCTTTGAATTTTAATTCATGATTTCCCTCCAAATGCAATGATTGTGCTATTTAGTACTTTAGAGACTCATGGCTGCATGTTTCCATTCCCCCATGAATTCTTGCCTTTTCTGCAGGACTGAGATTCCCCAGCTACGCCCTCTTTTAGGTGCTGAGATGTAGCTGTCCATTTTTATGTGCTGCCTGCTCTCTATGAACCTCCCTTGTTCTTGTTAAAATGTTACATCTGAAATAAAATGCCATTCTTGTATGGATTTAGGAAAACATCATGTCTGGTTTCCCTTGCCTGGAGCCATTCCTCCAGGCATAGGGTCTGTGACTCTATTTGAAGGAGAATATATTGACGGTGGCAGCCAGGGGGATGCCATGGGCTTTGGGCCAATGACATAGACCTTTTGGATCTAAATGGTGACCTCAGCCCCTGAAGAAGGGGCTGAGAAGAAGGAACTGAGCAGTTAGATTCCTTTGCGCTAACACCGCCCCTGCCCTCACCCCTGCATTGCGGAGGCATGTACCTGGGCAGCTCCCTTCCTTCGGCCTAGAAGTCTGGGGGTTCAGGCCAGCATCATTCCATTTCTCCTGTGAACAGTCTGCTGACTGCTTGTCTGGAGCCAGGCCTAACTTGTCTCCTCCGCATCATAGGAGAACAACTTTTCTGCAATTGAAATCTCATCATCTTATTACCCTAATGAGGACTTTTCTAGCTCCATTTTAACTACAGGATGAATCCCGACTTGTTTGTAAAGCAAAAATGTCATTAGTAAGACATTAGCCTGCTTTTTATTTTTATTTTTTGATTAATTTTTTTTTTTTTTTTTTTTTGAGATGGATGGAGTCTCACTCTGTGGCCCAGGCTGGAGTGCAGTGGCATGATCTCGGCTCACTGCAACCTCCATCTCCTGGGTTCAAGTGATTCTCCTGCCTCAGCTTCCTGAGTAGCTGGGATTACAGTTGTGCATCACCATGCCCAGCTAAGTTTTGTATTTTCAGTAGAGCTGGGGTTTCACTGCATTGGCCAGGCTGGTCTTGAACTCTTGACCTCAGGTGATCCACCCAGCTTGGCCTCCCAGAGTGCTGGGATTACGGGCATGAACCACCACTCTTGGCCTGCTTTTTAGACTAATTTCCTTCTGACCTTCCCAGGGAAATTTGGGATGCAGCTGTATTGAAGTATGTGCCATTCTCCAAAAATGCATTCTGTTCTGTACTCAGACATTTTTCCATCCACTAACCTGAGAATTCCTTGCTCACTTTCAAAAGCTGGAACGAATATTACTGTCTTTAGGCAAACCCTCCTCAGTAGTACGGTCTCCAAATCCCAAACCCAACCCCCACACCAGCCCAAATTGGTTAACGGCTGTGATTTCCAACAGCGCTTTGTTTCTGTTTCTCTACAGGCACATCCAGTTCTCCTTGTAGGTGATGCGTCTCGGGGATTAGAGACTGTGGTGTTTTATCCATATTTGTACCCATGATGGTGGCACAGGGCAGGATCTCCATCAGTCACACATCAGGCACCGGTGTCAGCATCACCAGGCGTGGGAGGCTCTGTGATGTCCTGGTGTTCTGGGAAACTGGACTTACACCAGTGCTGCCAAATGTCACCAACCCCATTACCGGGTCCTACTCTTTCCCAACCAACAATTCGACTTCTTTGGAGGCCATCGGGCTGTGCTGTGAACGTGAGCCTGTGCTGAAGCATCCAGGGGCCGTGGAGAAAACTTAGAGCCATCGTAAAACCACTTTGTGTCCATGAGTGAGCCAAGGAGGTAAAGCTCTCAGCCTTTTGTTTGTTTTCTTTCAGTTCTTCAGTGTGGAGAGAAGCAGCCAAGCATCTCCAAAGTGCCTGTTCCCTGGGCCTTGATGTGTTGCTGTGACAGCCGTCCTTCACCAGATAGACACATCCCAGGTGACGGCAGGTGATACTAGCATGACTGCATCTCCACAGGGGGCCATATGCTCCAGCATCCCACGTCACCAATGCAATGTGGTCAGATGACCAAGCCCCAGTGGCAAGCCCTGAGTGCAGTCACCTGCATCATTTCTGTCATCAACTACTGTGCCAGTAAGTATTTATTATTATTTATTATGTTCAGATGACAGCAATAAATGCCTCCTAGGTGCCAAGCAGATGTTGGTTCCACACAGGCGCTTAGATGTTCACAGAACTGTTGGAAGGCTGGAGAAGCAGACACAGCTTAGCTCCCTGACCAGTAGAGTGGGGCTCGGCAAGGGCACCGTGGCTTCCAATGGGGACCTGCTGCCCCAATCCTTTCTTCAGGGCCACATCTCCACATTCACAGTCTGCTGACCAGAAAGTCCCCATCACAACTGTTTCACTAGGACACAGTATCCTAACTGCCATCGGATGATGGGAGAACCACTCTCGAAACCTTTGGCTCCAGAGCCACGTGGATCTACTAAAACCTGCATCAGTGAAACAGATGCTGTAAGCAGTCTGTACTGGTTAATGCATCTCAAATTCAGGTCCGCTGAGGGAGGGGACTTTGAGTGCAGAACCTAAATTGCAACTGGATTGCTAGCTGCACGCAAGTCTAGGAGATGGCCTTTTCTTAGCTTCTAGCCTATGCAATATACTGGAAGCATGTATCATTGCTGCAGTACCAGTCACTCTACACTGTCCTGTCCTTTACTGCACTTTAGGGGTTGCGCCCTGCTTCCTGCTGGTAGAGTTTCTGGAAATACTCTCTGGATACCAAGTGCTTCCTGAGGTCAGGTCACTCCTTTGGAAAAATGCACCCTGAAGATCTATGCCAATGTGCCAAGAGCCTGGGCTGTGTGTGTATGTACAGTGAGTCTGTGGGGTGGTGTGTATGTAAGGTCGTATGTGTGAGCCAGGAACATATCTTTCCCGAGGGCTAAAATATTGGGCTCATGGCAGTGTCTTGGAAGGAACTGAAACTCACAGTCAACTCAATATTGGTTTGAACAGATCAGATCAAGAGAGGGCATGTGGCTTTGCAATGTAGAGGGGTCGAGTCTTAGGCGGAGCATGGAAGGACATTCTGGGAGACGATTTTTCCAGCTGTGAGGGAGTGGACACACTTGAGTGGAGCATCCAGGGCTCTTGGCATGCACAGGAAGAAGCCACGTGCCACCTGGACTGGACATTCTGAGGACCACTTGCTGCCCAAGTCTCCACCACTGTGGGATCCATACCTACTGGGACACCATGATATCCCTCTGGTGGCCTGTGATGACGTCTGAGGTCCTCAGCCCTGCCCTTTGGATGCCTTGCTCTGACCACTGGGCCTTTTCCTCAACTTCCAGCCCATTCCAGAGGGCATGTTCCTTGCCACTCATCCATGAGCTGGTCAGTGAACTGCACCACCCAACTCTGTCCTGAAAGAAGACATCCAAAGTCACAGTGTTTCTGAGAAACAGAGATTCCTATGGAAATAAATGTGAGACAACTATAAGACTGAAGAGAACATTTCATCTCCTTTGGGCTGACCTGACTTTATTGCTATTTTGCTTCATTTTTCCTTAGGTTTAGCCCAACTCCCTTTTTGCTCTGGACACTAGGTTGCATTTTCCTGGCTGGTGGATAGCTTGTGGATCGCCCACCTTTCAAAGTATGTTTTGGTGGGTTTTCTTTGCCCATTTTTCTCAGCAACTAGATCAGCTGTTCCCAAAAATGTAAGCAAAAACGAACCATGCTTACCCCCCGCCATCACTTGTTTGAATTTTAGTTTTTGATTCTGAGACTTCTGAAATATTCCCTAGCACAAGCTGATAGAGGGGGACAAAAAGTAACTATCAAAACAAACACAAAGGCCACTGCAGGCTCTTTCATCATCTCAGTTTACACAGAACAAGATATTGTTGTTTAAATACTTAGCTAAACTTTACGCCTTTGAAGGCTCCAAGCCAAACCTCATTTTTCCCTTTTCCAACCAATGGATTTACACCTAGGTGAGGAATGAGAGGAAAGGTGTTTCCTTTGGTTGTGTTAGGAGGAAAGGAGGTATCTTCATGTTGTTGCTTCCATATTTCCATGATAGGACTTCTCTTTTAGACATTTGAATAGAAATTCAGTAGCCAGACTGGCTTCAATCATTCACCGTCTGTGTCCTTAGGAAGAAGTGGATAATTGGACTGTGGTGTTAATTTAGTACTTCCTGTCTTGAACTGTATCCCCTGTGGGGTACTCTACCCTGGCTGGCACCAGATCGGGAACCCTGAGGGGGGTTAGGAACAAACTTCCTGTTCTTGTGAAGTCAGATCACTGACACTTGATACTATGGGTGAGAAGAAGAGTCATTTCATCAAAGTCATGCTAAGAAAATATTTACACTTTGATTTAACTTCAGTCTTCTGTAGTGAATTAATCCTTATTTATTTATTTATTTATTTATTTTTAACTTTCTTGAATTTACTAGAATGTATTGGTGGATCATCATAATATATAATATTCGAAACTTAAAGACTTAAAAATGTTAATCTGAGACTCTGCTTTGGGAAAGAAAATTAAATTCAAATCTACATGGATAAACTTTCTATGGACTCTACACAGTACAGTGTTTATCCCAGCCTGAGGTTTCATCATGTAACATACATCTTTTGGGGTGGGAATAATGTAAGTCATTTTTACCATTAGCTTGAGGAAAACTTAATTTCTATAGTAAATATGCTACAAAATCAGCATAATACAATATCAGGAAAATACTTTGGAACTGTGCATATGAATCTTCCTATTTGAAGATTCTATGAATTGATTGAATATATTGACTTGGTAAATTCTTTTGCACGAGAAATTTTAGAGTATTCTGTCCAAATAATCTATTATCCTCTGCTTGGATTTGTTTTATTATGTTCCCCCCGTTCTTCCTTAATTTAAACATTAGTGTTGTTTATTTTCTTGTAACTAAAGATTAACTGGAGACAATAGATATTTCAGATTGGTATTTTTTCTTTGCCTCTTTCTCCTCTATACATCCTCGGCATCTCCTAGTGCTGTGCTGGGCTCAAAGCCAATGGATGTGTAGGGCACACAACCTAGTGGGACACCAGATGGGGCATCAATGAGAGTGCTTGCATCACCTTCTCCCAACCCCAGGCAGTGCAGCTTGCAGCTCCTGGAGAGGCTCCTTCCCTCCACTTGAGGAGAGGGAAGAGAAAAAAAAGACTTGGTTTTGCAACTTGGATACCAGCTCAGATACAGTAGGACAGGGCACCAGGCAGAATTGTGAGGCCCCCATTCTAGGTCCTAGTTCCCAGATGACAGTTCTAGACATATCCTGAGCCAGAAGGGAACCCACTGCCTTGAAGGGAAGGACCCACACCTGGCAGGATTCATCACCTGCTGACTAAAGAGCCCTTTGGCAATAAATAATCTGCTGTGGTAACCAAGTAGTACATACTATGGGCCTTGGTTGAGACTCTGAAACATGCTGGCTTCAGGTGTGATCCAGTATATTCCCAGCTGTGGCTGCTATGAGGAGTGACTGCTTCTGCTTGAGAAAAACAGAGGGAAGAGTACCTTGCAGCTTATGCAGCAGCTCAGCCACAGTGGGGTAAAGAAAAAAGTGGGCTCCTGGGGACCCTAATTCCAGGCCATGGCTCTTGGATAGCATTTCTGGACCTGTCCTGGGTCAGAGAGGAGCCTAGATTACTGCAGGCTGTAAGTGAGACCCAGTACTGTGCTGGCTGTAGATCTGACCCAGTATAGTCCTAGTGGTGGTTGCCATAGGGGTGCTTGTGTCATCCCTCCCCCAGCTCCAGGCAGCTCAAAACAGACTGCAAGGATGACAGTAAATACTTTACTCCTTAATGCCCAGACACTGACGAGCATTCACAGGCATCAAGACCATCCAGGAAAACATCACCTCACAAATGAACTAAATAAGTCACCAGGGACCAATCCTGGAGACACAGAGATGTGATATTTCAGAGAATTCAAAAATAGCTGTTTTGAGGAAACTCAGAGAAATTCAAGATAACACAGAGAAGGAATTCAGAATCTTATCAGATAAGTTTAACAAAGTAACTGAAATAATTTAAAAGAATCAAGCAGAAATTCTGGAGTTGAAAAATGCAATTGACATGCTAAAGAATGCATCAGAGTCTATTAACAGCAGAACTGATCAATCAGAAGAAAGAATTAGTGAGCTTGATGACAGGCTATTTGAAAATACGCTGTCAGAGGAGACAAAAGAAACAATAAAAAAGAATGAAGCATGCCTGCCTACAAGATCTAGAAAATAGCCTCAAAAGGGCAAATCCAAAAATTATTGGCATTAGAAGGGAAAGATAGGGGTAGAAGTCTTATTCAAAGAGATAATAACAGAGAAATTCCCATGCCTAGAGAAAGGTATCAATATTCAAGTACAAGAAGCTTATAGTAATGTAGCAGATTTAACCCAAAGACGACTAACACAAGCCTTTTAATAACTAACCTCCCAAAAATCAAAGATAAAGAAGGGACCCAAAAGGAGCAAGAGTAAAGAAATAAATTACAATAGAGGACAAATATGCCTGGCGCAGACTTTTCAGTGTAAACCGTAGAGACCAGGAGAGATTGGCATGACATAGTTAAAGTGCTGAAGGAAAAACCTTTAACCTTAGAATAGTTTATCCAGTGAAAACATCCTTCAAACAGGAAGGAGAAATAAAGACTTTCCCAGGCAAACAAAAGCTGAGGAATTTCACTAATAACAGACCCGTCCCACAAGAAATGCTAAAGAGAGTTCTTTAGTCTGAGAGAAAAGAACACTAATTAGCAAATAATAACAAATCATCTGAAGGAACAAAACTCACTGAAGGTACAAAACTTATCTGAACGCTAATAATAGCAAATCATCTGAAGGTACAAAACTCACTGGTAATAGTACATACCCAGGAAAACACAGAATACTGTAACACGGTAATTATGAAACATAAGCTACTATTATCTTAAGTAGAAAGAGTCAAATATGAACCAATAAAAAATAATGACTACAACTTTTTTCAAGACATAGACAGTACAATGAGATATAGGTAGAAATAACAAAAAGTTAAAAAGCAAGAGGACAAAGTTAAATTGTAGAGTTTTCATTCATGTTCTTTTTGCTTTGTTTATTCATGCAATCAATGTTAAGTTATCATCAGTTATAAGGTATGAACTGCTAGCCTCATGGTGACCTCAAAATCAAGAAACATACAATAGATACACAAAAAATAAAAAGCAAGAGATTAAATCATCCCACTAGTGAAAATCACTAGGAAGACCAGAAGGAATGAAAGAAGGAAGAGAAGACCACAAAGCAGTGAGAAAACAAACAACAAAATGGCAAGAGTAAGTCCTAACTTATTAATAATAACATTTAATGCAAATAGACTAAACTCATCAATCAAAAGATGTAGAGTGGGCGAATGGTTAAAAAAGCAAAAGCCAACCATCTATTGCCTACAAGAAACACACTTTACCTAAAAGGACACACATAGACCGAAAATACAGGGATGGAGGAATATATTCCATGCCAATGGCAGCCACAAAAGGGGCAGGAACAGCTATAATTACATTGGACAAAATAGATTTGAAGACAAAAACTATAAAAAGAGACCAAGGTCATTATAAAATGATAAAGGGATTAATTCACAAGAGGATATAACAATTGTAAATATATATACACTCAACACTAGAGCAACCAGGTATATAAGCACACATATTATTAGAGCTAAAGAGAGAGACAGGCCCCAATACAGTAAAAGCTGGAGACTTCAACACTCCACTTGCAGCACTGGACAGATCATGCAGACAGAAAATCAACAAAGAAACATTGGACCTAATCTGCACTAAAGACAAAATGGATCTAATAAATATTTATAAAACATTTCATCCAATGGTTGCAGAACACATTCTTCTCCTCAGCCCATGGAGCATTCTCAAGGATAGACCATGTGTTAGGCTACAAAACAAGTCTTAAAACATTCACTAAAACTGAACTAATATAAAATATCTTCTCTGACTACAATGGAATAAAATCAGAAATAAATAAAGACAGGAATTTTGGAAACTATACAAACATATAGAAAATAAATAATATACTCCTGAATGACCAGTGGGTCAATGGAGAAATAAAGAAGAAAACTGAAAAATTTTTTGAGATGAATAATAATTGAAACACAACATATCAAAACCTATGGGATACTGTGAAAACAGTGCTAAGAGGGAAGTTTATAGCTATAAGCACCAATATCAAAAAGAAAGAAAAACTTCAAAACCTAGCAATACATCTTAAAGAACTAGAAAAGCAAGAGCAAACCAAACTCAATGTTAGTAGAGGAAAATAAATGATAAACATCAGAGTAGAAATAAATAAAATTGAAATGAATAAAATAATACAAAAGATTAACAAAATGAAAAGTTGGTTTTCTGAAAAGATAAACAAAATTGACAAACCTTTCACCAAACTAGGAAAAAAAGAGAAAAGACCCAAATAAATAAAATCAGAGATGGAAAATGAGACATTACAATCAATACTGCAGAAATTCAAAGGATGATTAATGGCTATGATGAGCAACTATATGCCAATAAATTGGAAAATCCAAAAGAAACAGATAAAGTCCTAGACATACACCACCTACCAAGAGTGAACCACAAAGAAATTCAAAACCTGAAAAGACCAATAACAAGTAATGATATCAAAGTCATAATAAAGTGTCTTCCAGCAAGCAACAGCCTGGGACCTGATGGCTTCATTGCTGAATTCTACTAAACAATTAAAGAAGAACTAATACCAATCCTACTCAAACTATTCTTAAAAATAGAGGAGGATAGAATACTTCCAAACTCATTCCATGATGCCAGTATTACTCTCATACCCAAACCGAACAAAGGCATATCAAAAAAAACTATGGACCCATGTTTCTGATGAATATTGATGCAAAATTTCTCAACAAAATAATAGCAAGCAAAATTCAACAATACATTAAAAAGATCACTTATCATGGCCAAGTGGAATTTATCCCAGGGATGCAACGGTGGTTCAACATACACAAATCAATCAATGTGATACATCATGTCAACAGAATGAAGGATGAAACCATATATTCATTTCAATTGATACTGAAAAAGCATTTGATGAAATTCAACATCCCTTCATGATTTTAAAAAACCCTCAAAAAACAGTATAGAAAGAACATACATGAACATAATGAAAGCCATATATGACTGACCCACAGCTAGTGTCATAATGAATGGGGAAAACCTGAAAACCTTTCCTCTGAGACCTGGAACATGACAAGAATGTCCACTTTCAACACTGTTATTCAACATAGTACTGGAAGTCCCAGCTAGAGGAATTAGACAAGAGAGGCAAATAAAGGGCACCTAAATTGGAAAGGGAGAAATCAAATTATCCTTGTTTGCAGAGGATATGACCTTATATTTGGAAAAGTCTAAAGACTCTACAAAACAACTATTAGAACTGATAAATAAATTCAGTAAAGTTTCAGGATACAAAATCAACACACAAAGACCAGTAACATTTCTATATGTCAACAGTGAACAATCTGAAAAAGAAATAAAAAAGTAATCCCATTTACAATAGCCATGAATAAAATTAAATACCTAGGAATTAACTTAACCAAAGAAGTGAAAGATCTCTATAATGACAAAGAAGTGAAAGATCTCTATAATAAAAACTATAAAACACTGATGGAAGAAATTGAATAGACATCAAAACATGGAAAGATGTTCCATGTTGTTGGATTGAAACATTGTTAAACATGGTCAACATTGTTAAAGTGACCCTGCTGCCCAAAGCAATCTACAGATTTGATGCAATCTCTGTCAAAATACGAAAGACATTCTTCACAGAAATAGAAAATACAATTCTAAAATGCATATGGAACCACAAAAGACCTACAATAGCCAAAGCTATCCTAAGCAAAAAGAAAAAAACTGGAAGAATCACAATACTTTACTTGAAATTGTACTACAGAGCTATAATAACCAAAACAATGTGGTACTGGCATAAAAACAGACACACAGAACAATGGAACAAAATAGACACATATGGAACCCAGAAACAAATCCATACACTTACAGTGAACTGATTTCTGGCAAAGATTCTAAGAATATACATTGTATAAAGAAAAGTCTCTTCAATAAATGATGCTGGGAAAACTGGATATCCATATGCAGAATGAAACTAGACCCCTATCTCTTGCCACATATAGAAATCAAATCATAATGGATTAAAGACTTAAATGTGAGACCTCAAACCATGAAACTACTAAAAGAAAACATTGGGGGAACTCTCCAGGACATTGGAGTGGGCGAAGATTTCTTGAGTAATACCACACAAGCACAGGCAACCAAAGCGAAAATGGACAAATGGGATCACATCAGGTTAAAACGTTTCAAAGGAAAAAATCAACAAAGTGAAGAGACAACCCACAGAATGGGAGAAAATATTTGCAAACTACTCATCTGAGAAAGGATTAATAAACAGAATATGGAGCTCAAGCAACTCTATAGGAAAAAATATAATAGTCTGATTAAAAATAATTTAATTGTACATTAAAAAAACTAAAAAGAGTATAATTGGATTGTTTGTAACACAAGGGATAAATGCTTGAGTTGATGGATACCCCATTTACCTTGATGTGATTATTACACATTGCATGCCTGTATCAAAATCTCTCATGTACTCCATAAATACATACAACTACTATGTACCCACAAAAATTAAAAATAAAATGTAGCTATTATAGCTTATTTTTATAAAATATATATAATGTATATTTCACCCTTTTACTTCCAACCTGTATATTTATGTTTTACATTGATATTTATATTTACAGGAATCTAGTAGCTAGCACATCACTGAGGTTTACATTTTTTATCCAGTCTCAGAATCCCTGCCTTTTACTTGGATGAAAATTAACCTACACTCAATGTAATTATTAATATAGTCTATTTGTGGTTTTCTCTTTTGTTTTCATTTATCTTTTTTTGTTTGTTGGACTGTTCCTTTATTCTTCCTTTCCTCTCCTATTTTTGGTTGTTCAAATATTCTTTTAGGCTTCTAATATAATTCTTTAATTGTGTTTTTGACTATAGCACTTTACATTATGTGTTAGCACTTTACATTATGTGTTAGTACTTTACATTATGTGTTAGTACTTTACATTATGTGGTACACTTTACATTATGTGTTAGTGATTGCTGCAGAGATTACACTGCACCTTTAATAATGCTCTTCTTAATTAGTAAGAAATTTATAACAGTTCCTCCATCCTTTGTGCTATTGTTGTTATATGTATATTACAACTATGTATGTTATTATTTTTGCAATGCATTGCTGTAATATTTAAATAGTGATATGTCTTAAATTGAGAAAATTATAACTTTTGATAGCAACCTATACAACTACCACTTTTAGTATTCTTTCCTTCTTATAGATCTACCTGGTGTCATTTGCCTTCAGACTACAAAAATTTACCTGTTATGCAGATATACAGAACAAGAAATAAATGTTTTTGTTTTATGTTCATTTTTAAATAATAATTTTACTTGACAAAGAATTCTGGGCTTACAGTTTCTTTCAGCACTTTTAGTGGTGTTAATTACATTTCCTCCACTGTGTCTGGTGAGAAGATAAATATCACTGATGTTATTTTCTTGTATGTAATGTGTCTTTTCCTTCAGTTATTTTCAAGATTTTCTTTTTTCTTTGAAAAAATTTTTTTTTACTGGGACTTCACTGAGAACCTTGAATCTGTAAGTTTATATTCTTCACTGAATTGGAAACATTTCAACCTTTTTTCTTATGTTTTTTTTTGCTTCGCCCTTACGGAACTCCAATTATGTGTATAAATTATTTATTTATTTATTTATTTATTATTTATTTATTTATTTATTTATGTGTTTATTTATTTTTGAGACGGAGTCTTGCTCTGTTACCAGGCTGGAGTGGAGTGGCGCGATCTCGGCTTACTGCAGCCTCTGCCTCCCGGGTTCAAGCTATTCCCTTGCCTCAGCCTCCTGAGTAGCTGAGACGATAGGCACACGACAGGCTCGCACCTCCACACCCGGCTAATATTCTGTATTTTAGTAGAGACAGGGTTTTACCACGTTGACCACGATGGTCTTGATCTCCTGACCTCATGATCCGCCTGCCTTGGCCTCCCAAAGTGTTGGGATTACAGGCGTGAGCCACTGCGCCTGGCCTGTGTATAAATTTATAACTTGGATATTCTCCTTTAGGTCTGTGAGATGCTGTCCTTTTATTTATTTGCTTTTTTGCTTACCCTCTCCATTCTTCAGGTTGTATTATTGTGTACATTCATTTGCAATTTTACTGATTCCTGTGCTACTTCACTATATTCCCTCTTTCAGTTAATGGAGTTCTCAGTTCTATAATTTTCATTTGGGTTTTGTTTTAATAGTTTCTCTTACTCTGCTGTATTTGTCATTTTTTTGTTGATTATGACTATATTTTTCTTCAAGTTTTTAAACATATTTACAATATCTGATTTAAGTTATTTTCTGCTAATTTTTAACATATAGGACATCTTGGAGTCAGTTTTTTTTTTTTTTTTTTTTTTGAGACGGAGCCTTGCTCTGTCACCCAGGCTGGAGTGCAGTGGCCGGATCTCAGCTCACTGCAAGCTCTGCCTCCCAGGTTCCCACCATTCTCCTGCCTCAGCCTCCCGAGTAGCTGGGACTACAGGCGCCCGCCGCCATGGCCGGCTCATTTTTTTTGTATTTTTAGTAGAGATGGGGTTTCACCGTGTTAGTCAGGATGGTCTTGATCTCCTGACCTCGTGATCCGCCCGCCTCGGCCTCCCAAAGCACTGGGATTACAGGCATGAGCCACCGCGCAGGTCTGGAGTCAGTTTTGATTGTCTGCTTTTTCTCTTGACTATGGTTGCTTTTTGTTGTTGTTGTTGCATGTCTACTAATTTTTGATTAGGTACTTGAGAGTCTGGCTATTACACTGCAGACATTGGATTTTCTTATATATTTTTTGAAGAACATTCTAGCAGTCAGTTACCCTGACTGAACTCAAACTCCAAACCCTGTTTCTCTGTCACCACTAAAATCTCTCCCTTTTACTCATCTTTTCTGCTGATCCACCTGAAGTTTCTCCTGTGCATATGTAAATCAGAAATTAGCTAAAATTTTGGGCATACTTTATGTTTGGAAGTAGAAATTCTCATTTGTCTACCATCCTTTCTGTGCTTTCTTCTTTCAATTTCCACATTTTGGTGGTCCTAAATTTTGCATTCTGACTTCTTAAGGCGGTAATCCCTCCCAAATTTTGTGTTCTGACTTCTTTTTTTTTTTTTTTTTTTTTTTTTTGAGGCGGAGTCTCGCTCTGTCGCCCGGGCTGGAGTGCAGTGGCCGGATCTCAGCTCACTGCAAGCTCCGCCTCCCGGGTTCACGCCATTCTCCTGCCTCAGCCTCCCGAGTAGCTGGGACTACAGGCGCCCGCCATCTCGCCTGGCTAGTTTTTTGTATTTTTAGTAGAGACGGGGTTTCACTGTGTTAGCCAGGATGGTCTCGATCTCCTGACCTCGTGATCCGCCCGTCTCGGCCTCCCAAAGTGCTGGGATTACAGGCTTGAGCCACCGCTCCCGGCCTGTTCTGACTTCTTAAGGCGGTAATCGCTGCCTTTCTGCTTGAGTCTCAGCAACTTTATTCCACCCAGGTGAGCCTGTGCTCTCAGGAAAAAGCCATATAATCCTGCATCTCACGCTGTGCAGGCCCCTGTTTAAAATATTAAGTTCCCTCGGGTTTTGTGCCTCCTTTTCATTATTCTCTAATTAGGTGATTTTTATATTTTTTTCAAAATTTATATATTTTTTATCTCTTGGAAGTTAGTCTAACACAAGCTACTCTTTTATTAACAGAAGAGGAATTCATGATCTCATGTTGATTAGAGGTATGTTTGAGCTTGTTTTCACAAATTTTGTGTCATTTGAGTTCTCTCTTGTGGAAAGCTTATTTATATCCACTGCCTTTTTGTTTGTTTTTTTTCTCATTGATTTGAAGAAACTCCTTGTGTTTTATGGATATGAATTTTCTGTCTGTTTTAACTAATTTACATATTTTCTCACTCTATTTTCATTAATGACTTCTTTCCTTAATAAAGTTATAGAAATGAAGAAAATCGATACAGCCAGTTTGGAAACCAAAAGAAATAGATGTAAAATGAAACTCGATAGCAACTTAGCTTCAGGTTGCCTGGTTTTTCTGGCCTTGAACAGACAGACATTCAGTTTGAGAAATTACAGAAAATAATAGAAACCCACAGACTTTCTCTAGGAAAGGCTGAAGTGACGAAGTGGAAGGAGAAAACTCATATATCAGTGATAGTGGTAAAATGTGGGTTTTCAAATACAGTAATCCACACTATTGTCGATGTGTGGTCCTATTTGGGGCATAGCTAACTGGTGCATTTTTCCTTCGATCAAAGAGTATTGTGTCACCCAAATCCAGGGTTAGGCTAAGAAAAGAATTATGAGCTGTTAGACCTTGGGCAGGTCGTCAGCCTGTTTTTCTCTTTGTAAAATGAGATCAATACAGACTAAGTTGTAGAATTACGGTGAGAATTAAAGATGGCATGTAAAGCACCTAGAAGAGTATTCAAATTGTTATCGTTTGCTATGTGTAAACACTAGAAAGTGAATTAACTTTTCTTCTATATCTTGATCCCGGAGAGAACGGAGATTTTTCTGTAAATAATGTCTCATAAGTTCAATTATTTACATATCTGCTTCTGTTACTTGAAGGCTATGTACATAAACACTTACTGTAGAAAGAAGAAATCCATCCTTCGTTAATACAACACCAGCTTCCTAAATTTCCTCTCTCAGAGTTAAGAAAGTAGTTTTCCCTCTACTTACTTCAAAGGATTCCTTATCATGGATCATTGGCATGAACATTCTTTATGAAAGACAGTTGTGTAGGTAGTTTTGAGTGTAGCCTGAGATAGTCTCTTTAGTGTGTGAACTGGTTAGGATGGCCACAAAGCTTCCCCTTAATGACAAAAGAGCTTGAGAAATGCAACAAACAACAAACAAACAAGCGAACAAACATTACTAATTAAAAAAAATGGTGAAACCAGAAAATGACTGTGGAAATGGAGTGTTAGTAAGATTGGGAATGTGCTACCAAAGGAAAGCAGAGACTATCCCTCTCCAAGGAGCTTTGTGAAATACAAAACCTCCTCATGCGATCCTGTTTGGAAAGTGATAGGAAATACCAAACCCGTAGCCTGACCAATTCCATGAGCATTTAACTCATCCCAATTAGTGTGGCTTTAAACTGAAACCCCCAAGAAGCAGTAGGTCCCCCTAAGTCTGAGCTCCAGTCCAGTCGCTCTCTGTCCCTGCAGCCCCTTCACTTCCTCTGCCTCCATACATCCACCCGATCCACCCCGGTCCCCAGGATGCTGTGCTGATCTCTGCTTCTGAGAATCTGTTCCAACCTCCCTTTGTGCTTCTGCAGGGAGGGGTGTGGAGGGTGGCATGCCGGTCAACACTTTCACAAAAGCAGCAAGTTTGAGAAGAAATCCTGTTCCCTCCAGGCTGGGGGCAAACGTAGTCACGGGAACAGCAGCAAAACACAGTGCTCTGTGCTTGTGGCCCATGACTGAGCCTCGCAGCTTCTTCCCCAGATGTCTTGGGAATCTGGGTGGGTGCAGTGGGGTGGCCTCTGCTTTTTGCCCTGCAGTGACTGCTCTTTTCTTCCTCTACTCTCTGGACCCCTGACTGGATTTCCTTATCAGAGACAGCCATTGATTATCGCTGAAGTCACAGATGCACATTGCTCTCCTCGACGAGGTTTAGGTTTGGCTCAAGAGAAAGGGCTCTTTGAGACATGCAGTATTGGATTTACTATCTCGTGGGGTTTACCTTGACTTCCTTCCTTTCTTTACATTGTGAAGCTTATCTCAAATTTTCCATCTCCAGCTTTCTTCTCTTTACCTTTGAGCCTCAAGTTGTCATGAACAAAAATTTGACTAGGCAGGCAGATGTGGTGGCATTTATTTTCTTCTTAAAAATATGTGCTTGGCTGGGCGCAGTGGCTCATGCCTCTAATCTCAGCACTTTGGGAGGCCGAGGCGCGCAGATCACGAAGTCAGGAGATCGAGACCATCCTGGCTAACACAGTTAAACCCCGGCTGTACTAAAAAAAATACAAAAAATTAGCCTGGCATGGTGGCGAACGCCTGTAGTCCCAGCTACTTGGGAGGCTGAGGCAGAAGAATGGCGTGAACTCGGGAGGTGGAGCTTGCAGTGAGCTGAGATGGCGCCACTGCACTCCAGCCTGGATGACAGAGCGAGACTCCGTCTCAAAATAAACAAACAAACAAAGCAACATGTGCTTTCCCAGAAATAATGTAAACAACACCACACACTCACCATATTTAGCAGAGAGAAGCAGTTTTAGTGTTTAAAGAGTCGTCATTTTTCAGAGTGATGTCCCTGCTCTGTCTCTGTCTCCTTACCTGTTTGGCCTGGGGCAGGTGATTTAGCAGCCTCTATGTGAAAGGCCTGAATTAGGTATTTCAGGTTCACAGAGAGGGCAGCAGGGAGAACTTTCTTCCTCTGAGCACATTTTCCTAAAGTGATACCGTTTAAAATATATACATTTATGTTAATTAGCATATAATTAACAATTTAAAAGTCCACACTTTGGTGTCATTCACAATGTTGTGTAAGCACCATCCCTATTTAGTCCCCAAACCTTTTAACCTCCCCAAAAGTATACCTTGTACCCAGTCAGCAGCCTGTCTTCCTTGCCTCCTACCCACTAGTCTTAGAACCGTTAGTCCGGTTTTTGTCCCCATAGGTTTACCTATTGTGGAAATATCATACACACAACATGTGGTCTTTTGTGTCTGACTTATTTCACTTGGCATAATGCTTTCAATGTTCATTCATGTTGTACCACGTGTCAGTACTCATTCCTTTTTATGGTTGAATAATATTCTGTTGTATTGATATACCACAATTTGTTTTCAAGTGATTCTCCTGCCTCAGCCTCCTGAGTAGCTGGGATTACAGGGACATGCCACGACACCCAGCTAATTTTTATATTTTTAGTAGAGACGGGGTTTCATGATGTTGGCCAGGCTGGTCTTGAACTCCTAACATCAGGTAATCTGCCCACCTTGGCATCCCAAAGTGCTGGACTTATGTATTATTTCTTACAACTGCATGCAAATCTACAATTATCTCAAAATAAAAAGTGTAATCAACCCCTCCCCCCAACTATTGGCATACAAATGTGTAGGATTACTAATAATTCCTTCCATTTCTAACATACAAAACTTTTATCATGGGTACAATCATCTCTATACTTTCTGGAGTTCATTGACTATTTGAGGCAGTCATATCTGGTTGCTGGTGGAAAACGTGGAACCCTGTGACCATTGCAGGCACTCCAGTGAATGGCCATCATCAATAGGAAACGTGGATCCATGGCCATGAAGAAACTTCTTTCTGTAAACCATCACAATATTCATGAGTTCTTTTTCCTCTACAAAATTTAATTGGCCCTGCAATAGAATCACAAGATGGAGGTGCATGACTCTACCTGTCCTGGGGCAGTTCTAAAAAACATCTGATCACTCCAAGTTCACCCACGTAAGGCCAGGTGGAAAAGGCAGCTGAGGAAGTTTTGATGTCCCTTGACAGGCAGAACCTCCTGTTGGTCAACACATCTGCATAAGAAACACCTCCCGTCAAATCACAGGTGAGTATTTGACTCCAGAGGCTGAGCTGTTCAGAGGCTCTGATTAGGATTATTGGACAAGATTCTAGACCTTTTTAGAGATTGATGCTTAGTTACTATTCCAGTGAGCTGATTATAGGATGTCAAAGTCCATTGGCGATATCTCCACAACTTATGCACTTAGCATAGTTCACCTGGTGACAGTTTTGGAAATATTTTTACCATAGAATTAACCAGAAATCTCAGCTTTTAAAAACGTTTTATTGCTTTATGGAACTATATGGATTTGTTTATATTCATTGGCCGTCCATTTATTTATTCCATAAACATTTATTAGATACTTCCAAAAATAGGCCACTCTGACCTATTTTTATCTAACAAACATTGTATTTATACACACATAACTTTTATGAAGACTTTAATTTTTGGGGAAGCAATCATTTCAACATATTG
Organism: Trachypithecus francoisi; assembly: GCF_009764315.1. Classification (NCBI taxonomy): domain Eukaryota; kingdom Metazoa; phylum Chordata; class Mammalia; order Primates; family Cercopithecidae; genus Trachypithecus; species Trachypithecus francoisi. The sequence goes on along the minus strand of NW_022681435.1, from coordinate 22,455,656 downwards.
AAACCAAAAAAAGGGAAAGCCTCAAAAACACGTCCTTTATCTTCTGGTAATGCTTTCTTGATATTTAGCACTAATAGAAATGACCTTTAGATTCTGTGAGTGCCCCTTAGAGAATAAAGAAAAAAGATTACTAAACTCACAGCTGAATTCGCTACATGGAGTATTTAGATATTTTTGCATTTTTATTTCAATAACTTCCCTAAGGTGATGCCATATTTACGGTGCCAAAAGTTTCATTTTCAAACGAAATACTTGTATGTGGTAAAAGTTTCATTTTCAAATGAGATACTTGTATGTGGTAAATCTCATTGTTGCTTCCTCCGGCTCCCCGAGATGGAATTTCACTCCAGGCTGGAGTGAAGTGGTGCGATCTCTGCTCACTGCGACTTCAGCACTCCCAGGTTCAAGTGATTCTCCTGCTTCAGTAGCTGGGATGACAGGGCCTACCACCATGTCTGGCTAATTTTTGCATTTTTAGTAGAGACGGGGTTTCGCTGTGTTAGGGCCAGGCTTAACTCCTGACCTCAGGCAATCCACCCATCTCAGCCTCCCAAAGTGCTAGGATTACAGGGGTAAGCCACCACGCCAAGCCTTGTTTTTATGATTATTATTACTACTTTTATTAATGATTTTTCTACTGATGTTGAATTGGTTAAATTGTTCTGAAATTTAGCTTCTGCTGAGATGTTTGTGCTGAAAAATGTATGCACTGAGTCAATAATACTAAGAAGTATTTTGTTCATGATGATATCTTGTTTTATGTACAAGTTTATATTCTTTATATTCTGTGCAATAATTTACTTTTTTTCAGATTGTGATGCTTAAATGAATCCACTACCCAAAATTTTTATGTGCATATTTTGTTCCTTCTTGGACCAAACTTATTGAAGTTGAAGTGCCATTTTTTCTCACCCTCCCACAGAATTCATCATGAAGAGAGATGCTAATGAGATATGACGGAAGAAGGGTGCACAGGTGTATTAACTGGGCTCAGATTGGCAACTCTCTGATATACATACAGAGGCACACACACACACACACACACACATACACAGAAAGCCATGCCTGATCAAAGACTTCCATTTGGTTGAACTTGGCAATGATTTTGAAATGTTGACAACTGTCAAATTAAGATCACCCAAGCCATTTCACAGGCTCAAATTTGGATGCAGGTCTCAGAACAGAAGGAGATAGCTCCTGGCTACTGCCCAAGTGACTTCACCATCTATCATTCAGTTAGCTGTGCTTTCCGAAACGGAGCAGTAGAGAGATGGGGGAGGTCGGCATCCAACTCCAGAAATCAGATCTTTCAGCGTTTACCTTAATTGGCAGGAGGAACCTAGATTAGCCCTTTATTTAAGATGTGCAAATAAGGAGCTTGGTTAGGTTTGTTCAGCTTCTCTTCTCTTAGCTTTTCCTCCTCCCTCATCTTTATTTCCATTCTCTTCCTCCATTCACCCTGGGAGGAGCATTTGTGTCTAGTGCAGTGGAGGGGGTGGGAGGCTAGTGCTTCAGTTCCCCAAGGGGCTGCATTTCTCTGAATGTGGTCATGGTGGTGTTTTCTGTTGCTGTGTGTCAAGGCTATCCCACTTCTCACTGTCAGTCCCAGTTAAAATGTTCATATGTTTATTGTCTTCCTCTTGATTTTAGGCTTTTTTAGAGCAATGACTGTATCGCCTCAGTTTTGGTCAGTATTTTCGCACCCAGCACAGAATCCTGTGGAGAGGGGAGGCTTCGTAAGTGATACCAATGCGCTGGGAATAATCAGAGAATTTTGGTGCATTCGGATTAAACACCATTAAAAAAGTGGTACATAATAGTGGTACATATTTGTGGGGTACATTTAATATTTGGATGCGAGCATACAATATGTAATGATCAAATCAGGGTACTTGGGATACCATCGCCTCAAATAATCATTTTTATTCTGAGTTGCCATCATTTTTGGAACTTATAGCAGAAGAAAGAAATCTAAAGTATTTACTGAAACGTTTTCTTTCTATTGTATGATTATCTATTCGCAGATTACTCAGCTAACATTTTAACTGAATCCTTTCTGTTAAAAAAATGTAGTCTTTTGACTGTTTCCAAGAGGTATCTGCATCTGCACAGTTATCTGCTGATGTCGAGCTGAATTCCTGGGAAGCTCTCTGCATGCATGATCGATACCCTTAGAGTGCTGCTCCCTCTCTCCAAGTGGGGAGTTCCAGTTTATTCACAAGTTTATATCCAAGGAGAAGAAGAAATTAAACCACAACTAACTTCAGAGTCTACTGTCAATGTGCCAGAGCAAGCTGGGTCAAAGCTCAAGCCAGTCATGTGCGGCAGACCCCGCAGGCCACTGCATTCCTGAAAAGAAAATGCTACAACATCATTTTAGCCTGCTGGCTGTCAGGACCACAGGACAGTAGGTTGTGAGAACAGAATGCGTGTAGAAGTCGTCGACATATTTGAATATTTCTGTAATTTCTTGTGTAGATGTGGATTCAGCTTTTTTTTTTGGTGACAATAACATGCCCACGTCATAAGTTAAGAGCAGATCCTTTGATTTCATATCCAGTCTTTCTTGCCTACAGGATTTCAAACAATACCTGTGAAAGCACTGAATGGCTGTTTTGGGGTGATACCCTCAATGGTGTGTAATCCACAGGAGGACACAGCAGTGCTTAAGCACGCAACAGACTTTGGCATTTTCCAGTCTGGACTTGAGGGTACAAGCTACATGTTTTCTGGCATGGAAAAGCCAAGCTTCCTCAGAACCCCTGTCTTTTGAAACTTGGTAGGAAAGACAAGTCCCTCGGAGCATCAGCTGTCATGTTTTCTGTGATCCTCAGCTGAGGAGCCAGCACCTTAGGGCTGGTCATGAAAGTGCCCTATAGAAACAAGAAGGCTCAGTCTGGCCCCTTCTGGGAGAGGGCTCCATCTCAGGCAGTCAGGTTGAGGCTCAGAGTGTCAGACACACCCAGAAGCTGCTGTTGATGGCTGTGCAGGTCGGGAGCAGTGCCACATTAAGAGGTGCTATTTGCATAGACCAAGGTATAACAGTTTCCCAGTGCCCAGTTGTGCAGTGCACCGTCTGAACCACCACATGTGGCAGTCAGGGTAGCGTGGACCACTTCCGGAGCTCTGCACATCCTCCTTTCGAGATGCGCGTGGTCTTCTGCAACCCAGGGTAGTCTGCTCCTGCCAATAGTGGGACAGGATTACCCTCAAGTTGCTGAGAGAGAGAACTGGAATTTAGGGGAGATGCCAGCCCCAGCACGAAGGGAGAAATTGGTCTACTAGTTCTTAGTATATCACTAATTGTGTAACTTTGCAGGCAAACACTTTCTGGTTTCCAGTATGTTCTGTTGAAAAAAATGGTTATGACAATATCCCCATTTCCCATATTGAAAGATTACCTTAAAGGTAAGTTAAATAATAGTTATGCAAGTGCTAGAATAGTAGAGCTGGTAATCAACACAATGTGCTCTAATAATCTCTGGAAATAGTGGGCACTAATGGGTAGTGTTTAGGGAATCAGATTTAAAAGACAGGATGTCCTCAAAGCAAAGCATGGTCATTTGTGTTCAGTATGTTGGCAGGCTCCAAACATGAAATACGGTTGCTTTGAAAGAATACATTATACCATTTGCTTTGATTAAATCATGCTGCATTTTTCTAAGCATCAATGACTCAGAAAGTATCCAGACCCAGAACCCACTGCTTTAAAGAAAAATCCCCAAATCACTTGAATAAAATGTGTGTTGAGAAGAAACATGAGAGGAAAAGTAAGTGGGTACTGGAGACCCCTTTCCCACCTCAATTCCCTATTGTCCCCGGATCACTCCGTGCCTGTGAGAAGTCGGACTTCCCCTCTGCTCTGAGGACACATTCTAAATCATTCTGCTGGCTTCCCTCATGCTTCCAATAACGCTGTCATTACAGGGTTCAGGGTTCAAAAATACTGCCTGCAGCCACTCTGCACAAGAATCCTTTTGTATGAATTTAACCAAAAGGTACCACTGTGATTTAACGGCAAACAAATCATTCCCACAATCCACGGGCTTTGCTGGGAGAGGAGCTGGCAGGCCTGCCAGTGGCAAGGCTTGGCCAGGTGGGCAGAGAAGGTTCGGGTGGGTGCGCCGGTGGATCCTGGCAGCAGCCCTCAGATCCCAGATGCCTCCTTGCTGATGTATGAGGAGCGACAGGGCTGGATGCTCCCGGACAGCTTGTGTGGTGTCGGGGAGGCGTGAGCAGCGGCTGTCACCGGCTCCACCACAAGATGTCACCAGCACCCTCAGTGCCCGACATGCGTCGCAGGAGCCGGGTTGCCTGGAATGTTTTTGTACGAGTTCTGCAGCATCTTCATTGAAGGCGACAACACAGGCTGAGGGGGCCTCTTTTCTTGTCTAAGTTCATGGAAATCACAACATCCTCCAAGTTCCTCCATACCCTGGAAAGGCGGAGGGGAGTGGGGATGAGCAGTGGGTGTGGGAGTAAGCAGAGAAGGGCTTGCACCAGGGCACAGTGCACACACTGCTCAGAGTGAGCAGGGCAGCCAGGCTTTGCCGATAAAATCCAGGCAAGCGTCTTCCCCATGAGTTTAAAATGCGGTGGCTAAGTGGTTGGAGGGTCTGGGAGAGACCTGAGCACTTGTCTCTCTAGAGGCTGGCATATTTAGAGTCATTGTTGTATGGATACCAAATCCCTGTTAAAAATAAACTGAACCCCATCTGTGAAGGTTCTCATGTGCTAAAGGGCACCCTCGCTCCAAGTCCCTGGTGCAGTGGGCTGCGGGCTCCCCTCAGCGCCCCCTCTGCCCTGCACCACACCCCACATGGCATTCTGGCTCCAGGAATAATAGCCAGGTGTATTTATCTTACACAGGAGCATGACTGTTCAGTCCCAGTTTTCCTGGGAGATGCTGAAGAAGAATTTTGCAGCTGAGCAGCTGCTCCCTGGGTGAGGGATTTGAGGGGAGCCCATGCTCCCAGAAGGCCTGTGCCAGTGGGGCCCCCTGGCGCCGGGGAGCCTGGGCTGTGATGGAGGCCTGGGGGCTGAGGATTCATCTTCTCATTCTTTCCCTCTCCCCACGATGAACCACACCTTCCTGGAGCAGCAGGGCCCTCTTTCACACTCACAACCAACCCAGCGTTTCAAGTCTGCCTTGTAAAGGGATCACCTTGACAGTGCAGATAAACTTTTGGAAGAAACGGCTGCATACTTATTTGTAGATCTCCTCAGAAAAGGGGCTGGAGGGGCTCACATATTTATATGGCCAGTGAGCGAGGCATTTAGATCCAGTGTTAGGGCACAAACTATGTCTGTCCAAGTGAGCAGTGGGTCAGGGAGGGGTGGGCCGAGGTGAGATGTAAAATATTGTACATTGAAAATATCATTACGTTCCCAAAGACTGTATACATTTTGTGGGTTACTTCTTTAAGCAGCGCATTCTCATTCAAATTTACCAAGCCATCAGAGGCATTAAATAAGTTCTTATGTAGTTGTGCTTTTCTTTTTCTGAAAATTCGAATGCATCCTGAAGTGACAGTTGTTCAGTGAAACAGGGTCCCGGCAATACGTGTTAGGACTAGAAATTGATGAAGGTTCATTTTGTATGTAAAGTTCCTAACTTTTAAAAACCCTAATACGTATTTTTAGGCCTAATGTTCATGGGTTTTGATGAGGGAAGTGCCGGGCAGTGGCTACACAGCAGGAAGGCAATAAGGCACGGAATGGATACCTGCAGACATGGCTCGCTTCGGCCTCGTGGGATTGTGCAATCAGACACCACGTGAATATCCAGCACGGCTCCTGTCCTCTGAGCCCTGGTGTACCGGGGCACCATCAAGTCTACATGGTCCTGTCAGTACCACTGCACTCAACACAGACAGCACGGCTCTCTGAACCTCTGCTGGGTCATTACAACGTACGACTTCCAAGAGCCAGAGAGTACTCCAGTGGCCTCGGAACTTTCCCCAAGTACCTAAAGCATAACCAGAGCACCGGTGTGTGGGAGGACGCACTGCTATCCATGCTGCACCTTTTGTGGCCACTGTTCGCCTAAGGGCAGCAGGGTAAAGATGGTAAGGAATTCAGCTCTTCATGTTCGACAGATCTCAGTCCTGTTTGGATTTTACATAAACAACAATTTCCCTGCACATCAGCTTCACCATCCTCTGCTAGGATTCACGGTCTTGCACGGTCTGGCCCCATGCTTCCTTTTGATCCTTGTTTCCTGATTTTCCTGGCTGTGGGTTGAATTGTGTCCCCTGGAAGAAGGCTTGATGAAGCCCCACCCCCTGAAGTTTACGGATTGGAACTTGATGGGGTCACATTGGTCCAGTTAAGCATAGTGATCGAGTTAAGATGAGGTCATGTTGGAGTGGGTGGCCCTACTCCAATGACTGATGAGTTTTTTTCTTTTTTTTTGAAACAGAGTCTTCCTCTGTCACCCAGGCTGGAGTATGGTGGCACAATCTTGGCTCACTGCAGCCTCTACCTCCTGGGTTCAAGTGATTTTCATGCCTCAGCCTCCCAAGTAGCTGGGATTACAGGCATGCACCACTACGCCCAGCTAATTTTTTATATTTTCAGTAGAGACAGGGTTTTTGCTATATTAGCCAGGTTGGTCTCAGACTCCTGGCCTCAAGTGATCCACCTGCCTTGGCCTCCCAAAGTGCTGGGATTACAGACCTGAGCTACCGTGCCTGGCCTGATGATATTTTAAGAAGAGGAAAATTTGGACGAGGACTCATGGAGGAAAGATGGCCATTGGAGACAGAGATGGAAATTGGGGTGGTGCTGCAGCAAGCAAAGGTGCCCGTTCTGAGGATTGCTGGGCACCACCTGAAGCCGGAAGAAGCCAGGCAGGACTGCCCTGGAGCCTTTGTGGGAAGCGTGGCCCTGCTGACACCTTGATTGTGGACTTCCAGCCTCCAGAATGCAAGAGAAGAAATTTCTATTGCTTTAAGCCACTCAGAGTGTGATACTTTGTTATAGCAGCCCCAGCAAAATAATGCACTCTAGGAGACATACGTGAGCCTCTTACCAAACCCCATCCGTGCTGTCTCCTGGCAAGGCCGCACCCTGTCCCTCTCTCCTGAGTACCCGTGCTCCGTCTCTTCCTTCCTTCCCCATCACCACTCCTCCCTTCAAAATCCCATTCATCTTCCTAGTGCCATCTCAAATTCATCTCCTCCGTGAAGCCTTTTCTGACTTTCTAGATGGTTGAAGAATCTTTTGTTTTATTTTTATTTTTTTTGAGGCGGAGTCTCACTTACTCTGTCACCCAGGCTGGAGTGCAGTGGAGCAATCTCAGCTCCCTGCAACTTCTGCCTTCTGGGTTCAAGCAATTCTCCTGCCTCAGCCTCCTGAGTAGCTGAGACTACAGGTGTATGCCATCACACCTCACTAATTTTTGTTGTTTTTAGTAGAGAAAGGATTTCACCATGTTGGGCAGGCTGGTCTCAAACTCCTGCCTCAACTGATCTGCCTGCCTCGGCCTCCTAAAGTGCTTGGATTACAGGTGTGAGCCACCATGCCCCGCCAAAGAATCTCTCTTCTCTGCATTCTCATAAGACATTGAACTTTTCTCACAACATTTATATTCTGTATTCTATCATACCTATTTATTCCTGTATCTTACCACTATTAGATTTAATGCTCTTTGAGGGAAGAGTGCATGAATGAATATTCTGAGTTCTCTAAAGTGTGTAATAAGGTGTACATGCAGGAAATATTGTTAAATTGAAATAAACCGTTTAATTCCAGATTAGTAGACTGTTTGAAAATTGCCAGTTCCTAAAATGCTTTAATCTACCTATTTTAATTCTTTCTTATTCCTGGCTAGTACTGTGTCCACCATTAGGAATGAATTTCTAGCAGTGCTGGGGCATGGCAGATGTCTAAGGAATATTTGTTGAACGTAAAAATGCATTTATACTAATGTGACTGAGTATAGTGCCTACCCTCAAGGAGCTTACAGTCTAGTTGGGTATGAGTAACTAGATTATTTCAGTGTGAAACATGAAAGGATAAAGGGTGCACGGGCGTCTTAGCACAGAGGTAGGTACTTGTCTTAGTTCTGAGGGATGTCAGAAGGGCTCCTTGAAAGAGCTGATCCTTAAGCTGTCATGAGAGATGTGAAGGACGTTGATGGGTGAAGAAAAGAGGAGGAGTCAGGGAGGCATGGAGAGAAGGTGGATGGGACCACGGCTGCTCACTAGAAGTAGCATGTGAGCTGCACACACAAAGCCACTGAATCTTCACAGTGGAACAGTAACAAGAAACAAGTGAAACTGACACTCATCATATAGTTTATTTAAGTCAATATATAAAAAATCTTATCATTTTAACATATCATTAGTATGAAATATGTTAATATTTTACACTATTTTGGCACCAGGTCTTCAAAATATAACATCTATTTTCCACATACAGCTACTTTTCGAGTGCTCAGTAGCCACATGTAGCCAGTGATGACAATATTGAACAGCACAGGAGTGGACAAAGGGGGACATTCAACAGTATGAAACCTGAGGGGTGAAGGCTGTGCTGGTGATGATAAGCATTTCCTGATGACCGAAGGATAAAGGTCAAGGCAGGGGGTGGGGGACGAGGCATTTGCACATGTGAAGAGCAGGTTCCTGGTCCTCTGACGTGCAGAAGGGCTTAGGATCTGTCTTGTGGTGACAGGGTCCAAACTAAGCTTTTCAGCAGAGAATGGCTTGATCTGGTGAGTGTCTGAGACAGACCTCTAGGGTGGTCATGTGTGTGTGCATGTGTGTGTGTGAATGTGTGTGCCTGCATGTGTGTGTGCGTGAATGTGTGCACGTCTGTGTGTGCGTGTGTGTGTGTGTGTTGGGGGTGGATTTGAAGGGGCAATTCTAAAGGCAGAGAGACCATGCATGAGGCTACTGCAACAGTCCAGATAAGGAACAACGAAGCTGTGAACCGGGTAGTGGTGACAATGACAGAGACAGGAGTCCAACCCTCTGGAATGCTTGAGGTCTGGTTGGGTGTTGAGTGACTGGCATGATGAAAAGATGCAAAGTTCAGCTTTACAAGGTGGCATCATGCAGGTGGACTGATGCAGAAGCTCAAGGGCAAGGAATGGTAACTTTGGGGTCTTCAGCCTACAAGAGGAGTGAGTTAGAACCATTGGAATGGAGGAAAGCACCCAGTGTGTAAATGGGCTGGGATGGAGATCCACTTAAGTCCTGGATATGCAGGAAACTATGGCCAGGACCAAGAACACGTGACCCAGGAATTAGTGGGGAGCAACAGAAGAGGTGGGTTCTTGGGATAACGAAGAGGGGTTTCAAGAAGAAGGGCATGGTCAACTGCACTGACACATCCTGGGCCTTGTCCAGTGCGTCCACCAACCTGAAAACCACATGCATCTGAGTGCCTAGTGCGTTGATTGGAGTTGATTGATTGATTGATCAGACCCTGGGCATAGTCAGATTTCTAAAGAAGCAGTGCTAGGGGTCTGGGTTAAAGCAGCAGCTGTGTGTGTAAACATCGAATTGCAAGATATGGTGACCTTTGAAAATGGGTTAAGTTGCTGGTGATGAAGCACTATGAGCAGCACGAAGGGCAGATGATAGACCTTGATCAGTTTGCCAAATATTCACATGTATCAAATGTCGGTAGAATTTATAGGACATTGTAAGAAATGATGTCAAAATCACGTTTTTATTGACTATTGCATAAAAACCTACACAGAACACTTCTCAGACCACTAGTGTGAACCTGAGTGAACTCTCTTGGCCACAACCAAAATAATAATAAAAATGACAGGAATGAGAATGACACTCTTACTACTGAAGACCAACATTTGTAAAGTGTGAAAATGTGCCAGGCATTGTTCTCAGCTAAGCCCTTACATATTTCCTTTTCTTCAATTCACACCAAGCTGCCTGCATTAGGTAGGTAGTATTTTAACTTTAACCCAGGTTATTTTAATAGATAGAATTTAATTAATTAAATTGAATTAACTTTTAATTGAACTCAAATGAAAAATTAAAATTAAAATTTTAATTTAATTTACATACCCAGGCTTAGGTGGATACTATTAACATAGCCATTTTATAGATGAGGAGCCTGACAGAGACCACAGGACTTGCCCAAGGCCACATAGCTAATAAGCTAGCTGTGATCTTTTGTGGGTGACTAGATGTCCTGAGGGGTGACCATGGCTTCATGACAGGGAAGACCACTGGCTGCTGGAGGCAGATAGACCTGCTCTGCAATTCTGGCACATTTCTGGACATTTCTGGAGGTGCTATTTTGGCTAATTAAATGCTGAACCTCGGCCAGGCGTGGTGGCTCACACCTGTAATCCCAGCACTTTGGGAGGCCGAGGTGGGTGGATCACCTGAGGTCAGGAGTTCGTGATCAGTCTGACGAACATGGTGAAACCCCATCTCTACTAAAAATACAAAAATTAGCTGGGCGTGGTGGCTTTCACCTGTAATCCCAGCTACTCAGGAGGTTGAGGCAGGAGAATTGCTTGAACCTGGGAGGTGGAGGTTGCAGTGAGCCGAGATTGTGCCACTGCACTCCAGCCTGGGAGACAGAGTGAAACTTCGTCTCAAAAAAAGCAAAAACAGGCCGGGCGCCGTGGCTCAAGCCTGTAATCCCAGCACTTTGGGAGGCCGAGAGGGGGCGGATCACGAGGTCATGAGATGGAGACCATCCTGGCTAACACTGTGAAACCCCATCTCTACTAAAAAATACAAAAAACTAGCCGGGTGAGGTGGCGGCGCCTGTAGTCCCAGCTACTCGGGAGGCTGAGGCAGGAGAATGGCGTAAACCCGGGAGGGGGAGCTTGCAGTGAGCTGAGATCCGGCCACTGCACTCCAGCCTGGGTGACAGAGCGAGACTCCGTCTCAAAAAAAAAAAAAAAACAACAAAAAACCCAAAAACAAAAACGCTAAACCTTACTTTCATCATTTGTCGGACAAGCCTAGCATTGACTCCCTCTGTCTTGCAGCAAAGATGAAATGGAGGGAAGGGTATTAGCTACATGGCATACACATTGCTTTTGAGTTGATTCTTGGTAAATTGTCAATCGAAAGTAACAACTTAGAACATTGAATTGTTTGAACTCTTGTGAAAGTCTAACTTAGAATCTTCTATAAAATAATGTTGTAAAAAGAATATAGAATTTGCAGATAAAGACCAAATTCTAGTCCTTGATTCATTACAGCTGGGAGATTTGAGGCAATGTATTTACTTCTCTGCGGCTTCTGCTGAAAATACTAACCATGCTGGGTTCTTTGGATTGACTCAGATACATGAAAGAACCTGACTTTTAGTAGCGTTGAAACGAGATTCCAACTAAAATGAAAATCCTTGTTGCTTTCTGTTTGTACCTCAACTTTACATAGCATCCTTTGGGGTCAGGGGATGATGCTACCATTCCTATTTTACAGTCAAAGCAACAGAAGCTCAGAGAAATTTATCTGCGTCCCCAGTATCCCCTAATAGGTAAGGGGTGTCAAGCCGCTTCACTGCCCAGGTGGCTTTCTATATTTACTTTTTTTTTTTTTTTAATTGAGACACGGCTTGGTTCTGTTGCCTAGGCTAGAGTGCAATGGTGTGATCTCAGCTCACTGCAACCTTTGCCTCCTGGGTTCAAGTGCTTCTTGTGCCTCAGCCTCCTGAGTAGCTGGGATTACAGGTGTGTGCCACCATACCTGGTTAATTTTTACACTTTTAGTAGAGATGGGTTCGCCATGTTGGCCAGGCTGGTCTCGAACTCTTGACCACAAGTGATCTGCCTACCTTGGCCTCGCAAAGTGTTGGGTTTACAGGCGTGAGCTACTGTGCCCGGCTCTACATTTACTTTTTCACGGGCCCTTTGGTTTCCGTGATTTGTGGCGCTCCACGCCATTTGTTGCGAGTGTGACAGCGTTCACTGGGTACCCAGGGCCCTGGCCCCACGTCGGATCTGAAATGTTTGATCATCCAAGTCACTTGCCCTCTGAAGACCTCTCTGATGCCTTTGCCACTCACAGTTGCTCTCACTGACTTCACTATCCTGGCCAGTACTTCCATTGGCTCCCATTTTTAATTGCACGTGTCATGTTTTTAGCAATTTATCATATAGAATTATTGCTTTCACTAATGGTTCTTGAGGGCTCTTTGGCCTCTATCAAGAATGTTCTTTTGTTTTGTTTATGGACAGAGACTATGCCCTAGGCTTCTACAGCTCTTGGTGGTTAACCCTCTTTGACCTATAGAAGGTGCATGGGAAATACTTCCAAAAGGGACACAGAACTAATGCAGAAACTCGACTCCTGCCCAGCGTGCTGGGCCCTGTCCAGGAGGTTTGAAGAGAAATGTGGATGCTCAGTGAGGTAGGCTGATGAGCCAGGGCCTAATGGAAGCCTTTGTGCAATGGAAGCATTTCCACGATCATTAGACTTTTCTTACCAGGCAATGCCATCAGCAGCATTTGAAGAACTCAGACTCATGTGAATTCTAGATCCTCCAAAGACATGTGCAGGGGCAACACTACTCCTCCAGTGAGTGCCACTTGTGCTGCCACAAGCAGAAACTGGAGACACGCCGCTGTTCTCTGCCCTGAGCTGCGCCATCGTCGGCACCTGCCCCAGGCCTTCCCATGAAGTCCTTTGGTCAGTTCCCTAATTCTTCCTTGCTCTTCCTTGAACATTTCCAATTTAAACATATGTAGTACAAACTAAGATTTCTTTTCTACAGACAGGTTTTGTTTGTTCCTTTACAGGTAAAAAATAAAGAATTAAGCTGGACATGAAAATCCTAATCATATGAGAGTGTTTCTTCCTTTCCCTTCCCTTCCTTTCCCTTGCCTTCCTTCCCTTCTCCTTCTTTCCTTCCCTCCTTCCCTCCTTTCCTCCTTTCCGCCTTCCTTCCTTCCTTCTTACTTTCCCTCCCTCCCTCCCTCTCTTCCTTCCTTCCTTCCCTCCTTCCCTCCTTCCCTCCTTCCTTCCTTCCTTCCTTCCCTCCTTCCCTCCCTCCTTTCCTCCTTCCTTCCTTCCCTCCCTCCCTCCCTTCCTCCTTTCCTTTCATCTTTCCTCCCTCCCTCCCTCCCTCCCTCCCTCCCTCCCTTCCTTCCTTCCTTCCTTCCCTCCCTCTTCCCTTCTTCCCTCCCTCCCCCTCTTCTTTCCTCCTTTTCTCCCTCCCTCCTTTTTCTTTTCTTTCTTCTTCTGCTTGTTTTTGCCAGACCTAGATGAAACAGAAAGTAATTGGAAATTTCATAAGCCTCTGATTTCCTGATCTTCGTAACAAATCATGCGGTGCTCTCCAGCTTCCGGGGGAGGAGACTGGAGCCTGGGCTGCCCCCTGCCCTGCCCCAGAGCTGCTGGATTGTGCTTCCTGGCGATGGCCTTAGCGAGGGGCTGACTGAAGCTGGGCCCTGCCCCATGTTTCTGTGGGTGCGGGGGGCCTGGGCGGTGGCATTGCCCAGCCAGTGTCAGCTTCAGCTTGCTTCCTGGGATTTCACAGGATTTCTGTTCTAAATGCAATCATACATAGCACAATAAGCTTTTTTCCCCCTTGAAAAGTCCCTTCCTCCACCCTCCCCTCTGCCTGCCCCTGCTCCCAAGCAATCATCCTGTGAGTCTCTGCTAATGGTGCTTCGGAGAAAGATCAAAGTTTCACAGATAAGTGTTCTTTTACACAATGTTCCTGACACTCCATTTGGTAAACAGGATTTTTTTTTTTTTTCTTAAAAGAACATATAAACATGCCAAGTGAGATGGATCGGCAGTCACTTTTCTCTTTCATTTTCTCCTCTTTGACTGCAGTACTTGTGCAGAGTCCAATCCTACCATGGCCCTGAAACAACCAAACTTGGCCTGTGTTTGTACATGGAGAAAAAAAGTATGCAGAAAAATGTAAGAAATAATGCCAAATGTAAGCTGGAGGCTGGTAAGCATCTCAGACGTCCATCCCTGGCATTGGATGGCAGTCCTGTTTTTTCTTTAAATAACTTATTTGAAATAACCTCTTACGAAACTTCTTTCTGCTCAGTGCCTTCCTAACAAATGAGGGAATACTGTCCCCACCTCTGACCTTTCTTCGCAAAAGAAAATGCCCGATAAACAAAAACACAAAACAAAAGGGAACTTAAGTCCCCCATAGTTCCTGTTACAGCTTCTCCAAAAATACGGGCTCATCAGCAACACAGATAGAAAACCAAAGGCTCCATTTAACACTGTGAGGATGGGTCTTCAGGATCTTTCTTTCCTTTCCTTGGTAATTGCAAACAGATTGTGATGACTGTCGGAAACGGAGGCTTTTGCTTCCCAGGTGTGGTGCCTGCCGAGCCTGAGAGCCTGTGAGATAGTTGTGAGTTGTGAGCTGACGAGGGGCTCTTGCGCAGGCTGGAGTGTGCTGTCTGTGTTGTCACCACCTGATACCATATTTTCAGGAGCGCGTGTGTCTTTGTACAACAGCAGGTAGCTTCCCTGGGTTTGGGTGAAATGGCCATTTCAGGTACTACAGGGCAGATATTTGTCCTCACCTTTGTTTCACTTGGGCCTCCGCGGGGATACTGTGGACAGGGTGCTGGGATGAGAACGTTCTGCAAGACGCCTGCTTGTCCATCTGATCTCCTGCCCTCCTGGGGGCTCTGGGAAACTCTCTTGGTTTTGGTCTCGCCTAACTGGTAGCAGTCTTGAGGACTTTGCTTTCTAAACCTTGGGACAGGACCTTTGCTCCCTAGAACGGAGAGCCTTAGGAAGAGGTCTCCCTGAAGGGACGGCACAGGAGATGGCAGTTCAAAGGCCCAGCTGGTGCATCCACCATGCCCGCCTTTCAGGACGCCCGCCTTGCCCTCCGCCCTGCCCTCCGCCCTGATGCCTGTCACTTCCCTGCCACCAGAAGTTGCCAAGATGGACTGAAGCAGCTGGAGCAGCTGAATGGTGGACAAGTCTCTTCATTCCTTCACTGATCCATTACCGGGATATTTAAATACTGAGTCTCCTTGGCCCAGTTCTGGTCACTTAGGAACAGAAAAGCATTGCTTTTAGCCCGTTGTATTCAACTTCCGTTACTCTTTGCATGAGTCTTTTGTATGTTTGCCAAAGAGGGACGTTCTGACACGTTAGTGTGGTCTGCGTAGCCTTTTAGAGGTGCAGTGTTTTAGACAATGTGAATTTCTAAAATTCTGAAGTGTGACACGCCCCCTTACCTTATTCTTATGTGTGTCATTAAGGCCCAGCAGTGACACTTGAAAATAGGAGCCATGTCCTGCCAGACAGATTTTTGAATGTTTCGAAGTTCTTACTGCACTCACTGTATATTACTGTATTCCAGGGCGTGGTTCCTGCAAGATCGGATCCATTCACTTCTATGTCCAAGGCCTGATTCCTCTATTCTGCAGTAAAATTTTTCATTAAAAAAAAAATTCAAAGGGCAAAGTCGCTGAGTGAGCAAAGGACGGATCGGCCTCTCAGCACCGGGACTCCCTGCAGACCAGCTCGCTGCCCCAAGAAAAATGAGTCGATGGGCCCAGCTCAGTCCCTAATGAACGGCAGTAGATCACATCACAAAAACTAGACACGCATAATTTGGCACCATTGACAGCAGCCTCCCCACCAAAGGCTTGGGGCTTTTATGTCTGAACCAATGTGAAGCTTGGAGCTATCTTTGACCTTAGAGTGTGAGAGGGCTCTGTGCTGGGGAGGAGAGGGAGGCAGGTGAGTGGGGCGGGGGGAGGAGGGGTAGGTGTGACCCATGGGAGGCTGCCTCGCCCCACCCAGCTCTTGGGTCTCTGGGTCTGGGGTTCTCCTGTCTGGGAAGAAGCCCAGGGTCCCCATCCTCGCCTTGCTTGGCGAACAGGCAGCCCTAAAGGGGGCGTTTCCTTCCATCAGCACCCCAAAGGGCACCCACCCCGAGGAACTGGCAGAGAGGGCCGGACACTGGGACACTCGTAAATCAGGGCTGTCCTGATTAAATCAGGCATGGATGGCAAGTAAGTTATTAGCTGCCTGTGAAACTAATTGTGATACGGATACAGTCATTTTTGCAATGTCTTTCAAACACCAGTTGTGATGGGAAACAGCTGTTAGATCCAGGAAAAAAAATAAAAAGAAAGAAAGAAAAGAAGAGAGCTCCGGATTCAAAATCATAATAATGTCTGTCTTCTCTATTCCCTTTCACAAAAGCTCTTAGATTCTCCTATTCTCTCTAGACAATTACTCACAGCAGGCGGGTCAGCCAGGAGGAGCGCAGGATTGCATTTAAAGTTCATCTACTGAGGGGGAAAGACAGAAAGAGAAAAAAGGATCCCTTCTGTTAATGGGGCGGGGGGATGGCATGTTTAAAATAGGTTAGAGATTCAGGTTAAAAGGGGGAGAAGAAGTCACAGAATAGGAGCCGAGACATTATAAACGGTGCCGTTTGACTGCTGGCTTCGTGTATAAGCACGGATACACGGGGAAGGTGTTTAGAGTCTTCATTTAAGGCAGCAGTGAAGAAGGTAATTAACCTGGAACACTGGAGACACGACTGTGGAGGGAGAGTGGGCATTTCCCCTGAAGTCAGGCCCGCTGCTCCCTGGCCGGAGCTGGTCAGGGGGTCTAACCGCTCCTGGGGCATGCTCTCTGCCCCTTTCCTCATTGTTTCAGTCCTCCAGCTATTCCTGAGAAGCGGAGCAGGTTGTTCACAACATGGTGAAGGGAGAGGGAGTGGGAAGCATTGGCCCTCCCAGGGCTGCCCTGCCGGGAGCCTTCAGCCTCCAGCCTTCAGCGCCACGCTCCGGCCTCCTGTTTGTTCTTCAGCAGTGTTTGTGTACAACATCTTACAAGACATCTTTTCAATGCAGTAACCCTGTGTCATTACTTAATGGCTCATACGTGATGCTGCCTGGGGTGGAGAGACAGCAAGTCGCCCACCCATAGGAGCTTGTTTCCATGCTGCTTCCAGTGGGCTCTCCTGGCAGGGCCACCGCCTTCCCTGCTGGCCGTCCTGGTGCCCTGTCCCTGGAGACCCCCAGGAACCCCTTGAGAGCCTTTTCTGAGCTGGGATTTGTCTAGCCTCCTCTGGGTCCTGAAACACTCAATCAGTCCTGGAATGGAGCAAAATCCTTTTGTCTTGCACAGGCCAAGTTTTGAGAGTTCTTCCCCTGCTTTTTGATTTCAGCAAGGCAATAACTACACTTAAAATATGGATGCCTATGACTCGGTCCTTTATTTCTCATCTCCAAGATAATGAACTCGAAGACTATTAAAGTTGTACAGATAATTAGAGACCATGGATCAAATGCCTCATTGCCCCCTGTTTGTGAGCATTAAGATGTTCCCTGCCCCTACGCCCACTTTCGGGAAAGGGGAGGCCTCCCAAGAGGGAGGCCTGGTTCCGGGATCTTGGAGCCCCCTGCATGGCTGCACTATCTGGGGGTTCAGAGTTCACAGAGCACCTCTGCAAGTATGGGGGAGCATGGCATGAGAGAGAGAGTCCCCAGTCTTGCCATACATGGCTGGTCCTGCTGCCCTCCCTCCCAGCGCTCCCACTGGCCCCTCCAAAATCGTACAGAGTTCCAGAAACAGAGCTGTTCTCTTCCCTTCTGACCATGAACATGCCCTCAGCACCATGCACGGAGGGTCTTAGCTGAGTGTGCAGGTCTACATCCTTCTCAGAGCCCTTTCCTCCTTCCTTGACTCAGACATCAGAGAGCAAATGCGTCTGAGAGCAAATGGCAGCTCTCCTATGGGTTTTGAGAGCCAGGCATCCTGAGGGTGTGTGTCGCTGGTGGGCCGCACAGGCTCAGCAGAGGGGAATGAGGGAGGCATTTGCTCTTTTCCTTTTTAACTTTCTCCACATTCTGCAAGGACATGCCTTGAAAGCCTTTAATCAACTTACAAATGTGTCTATGAAAAAAAATCAAGATTCTGATTCTAAATTTCAAGTTTTTTCTCTCCTTTTGCATTCCTTTTCAACACAAGTCCTGCCTTTCCATATCCATCATTCACAAATCTCCCTCCTCATATGAGTCCGGAGACACAGGCCCCAGCGGGAGGCAATGCCAGCCTCTGCCCTGCTCCCTGCGCACAGCGGTGGAACGGGGACTCCGGGAAAGAGCAGTTCTTGTTCCATTCGGGTTTTCAGGGATGCTCTCCCGGGAGGCTCAGGGCCTGGCAGTGCGGGCATTGTGATGCTAAGTTTGCAGTAACTAGACATCAGCAAGCACGCAGCCTCATTTTCTGCTCCACACAAGGCTGTACTGTATGGATCGCTCGTTTCTTCCTGAGAAATATCTTTTAAAGGCTCGCTTCTTTCCTGGGGAAGAGAGGAGCCACCACAACTGCTTTTCGCCACCCAAGTTTCAGTTTCTCTGACTACCAAATCCCCCTTTGTGCCAGAAATACAGTAACAATGAATAAAAGAAAGTTGAATCTGATCAGATTGGATGTGAAAGGATGCTGCCTCTCTGATTCAGAAGATTTGCTCTCTTGCTTGACATTACAATTAAAGGCATGTTTTGGATGAGTGTCTTCACAGGCAGAAATCATGAATGAGCTAAACAGTATCCCAGAAGGGGTGTGTGCCAAGCACGATGGGCACAAACTTTTTATTATATGCATTGCCGCCCCTGTAATTAGTACAGTGCTAGAAATGTGATTTACTGACGGTGCAAACACATTTGTAACGTGCTGAGGGTGGGTGTGTGCTGCATGGAGCACTCCAGGCACTGGATCCCCTGGAAATGCAATTCTGTGAACCTCTCCCCCGCCGCCCCCAGGACTCTGCTTTTCCTCTGGGTTTGCAGCTCTTTTATTCAGCTGTCGTGTATGGAACTGAAGTCGTAACTTTGCCAAATACTCAAATGTTGACTGGTGGCAGAGAGTGCTAATTTCTTTGTATGCGGGCTAGACCAGAATTCAAAGGAAAAATAGGGAAATAAAAGGGATCTTAAAGAAAATAATTATCCTAAAATTCCATGTTATTTCAAATAATAACTTTCCAGTTTCCCCCTTCTTTCAAAGTAAAAGTGCGTGATTTTGTTTTTCTGATGGTATATAGCTGGGCCCACGTTTGTCCGCGTGAGTGTGCTCTGGTCGGATGCCGCACGAAACGTCCTAGTGTCCATGCCAGCGTCGGGCTGCGTAGGCAGCTGCACGGAGGATTCCATCACGCTGGCCCCTCCATGACCTCCGCCTGCCTTGCCCAGCCACACTTCCAAAACCAGAGGGTTTTTCTTTCAGAGTAGTGTCTGTCCAGGAATTCCTTTGGCAAGAGGCAGAATCATCAGCCTGTAAGGTCTGCACGCCTGTTGTGTGTGTGTGCATGTGTGTGTGTGCAAATATATATATATATATTTTAAGGCAGCAACTCAGCATACTATATTACAAAAATAGCCCAGTGAGAAAGCACTGTGTTTAGAAACAGAACTTCTCATTCAAATCAGGACAAGAGGCAGAAGGGGTCAGGACGTAAAATGAACTGTGTGTGTGTGTGTTTGTGTGTGTGTATGCGTGCACACGCGTGTGTCTCCCTTGAATAAATGAGGCAGAGGTGCAGCACAGCAGGCTGGCCCCTGCCCTGGGTCTCTGCATCCCTTTGAGGGTTAATGCAGAGGGGAGGCCAGTTCCCAGCTGATCTGTTTCAGCTGGTCTCCGCCAGGCAGCTGCCTCGCATTAATTAACCCCCTCCTGCCCAAGCTGAAGGCTGTGGACAGCCCCTATGGGTGCTAGGGAGGGGTTGAGAATCCCTTACAATACACACACTCATCGACATTCTGCATCCCTGCAGTGGCTGCCAATCTGTGTCACTGCTTTCAGGACATGGCTCTCTTCTCGCAGTAGCCATCGGAGACTTCCAGGGTAGAAAACCAGCTCTTTGGGATGAGTTCAAATGCATTCTCCCCAGAGGACAGCAGAGGACCAGCTGAGATTTGTTATGGCAGGGCTGCGTGAACAATTTTCTCATGCTTTACTCCACAGTGCTAGGGGGTACACTGTGCTCCTTTCTCTTGAGCACAGGAGGGGTGATGCAGCGGTTAGCAGATATTTGCAAAATGAAAATAAACTATCCTTTCCCAAGAGAATTACGCTGGTGATTTCTTAGAAAGTTGCAGTTCTTAGCTCTCTATCCATTTATCTGACGTGATATGGAACTAAAAAAATACCTCATTGAGTTTGCTCTAGCTCTATCTCCCATTTGTCACATTACCATTGAACTTTAGGATTTTAAGCTATCAATTATAACAATTATAGATTGAAATAACACAGTATAAAAATATGAGCTTTTACTATTTCTTACGGGAAAGAACAAAGTTGTACAGCACTTAATCTCACCCTTCGTATTCTTTTTTTCTTCAATAACTTGAAGAAATATTGGTCTCTTTAAGCGGATATGTTCTGCTGACTATATGTTTTTCAAACCACGGTTCCGTAAGCATTTTCTTCCTAGCTCAGAAACTTACCAAACGTTTGCTCTCAGCCAGAAAGTAAGGACATACACCTAGTGACATTAAGCCTGGATCTCCTTCAGGTAATCCAGCCTGAACTTTTTGTTCATAGCTTGATTTCTAGAACATACCCTATCTCTGAGGACTGGGAATCCATGCTGATTTGCACGGCTTCAGCCATATCAGGAAGAGACTAACAAATGGCGTAATCATCATCACAAATACGTTGTCTATGCCATGTGGGTGTCAGGACGGCTTTGCCAAAACCTCTCACCAGCCCAGGTAGACACTGAAAGGGCTGCACCTACAGCTTGAGCCCTCAAAGTATTATTTTATTTTCACTAAAGGTACAAGTAACTAAAAAGGTGCTTTTTTTTTTTTTCCTGGCAAAATGTCCCAATGTTCATTTTTTTGTTAAATGAAAGAAGAGGACAGACAGGTGGAAAAACACAAAATTAGCACATAGAAAATTCAACAAAAATCTTATTTGGATTCCCAAAAGCCTAAAGTAGAGAAATCTCACTGTGACCATTGCCAGCCTCCTGGAAGCTGGTAAATTCATGCATTCTTGAGATGTTTTCTCATGCAAAGCAAAACTGTCTTCAATTTTCTTCCTGCTTTTTTTTTTTTTTGAATCTTGAAATCAAATCACCACTCCTTTATCCACATTTCAAAATTTCAACCTCTATAAATACAGGGAAATGGAATTCTGGAGGTGGAGAAAGAAACTGCAGTGGAAATATCCAATTTTATACCATGGCTTATTGGACAAGAACAAGGGTAATTTGACTAAAGCTTCAATTTACAAGGCATCTTTAGCACATGCATTTGGTGCACGCGCATGGCAGCTAGATTGACAAGCAGATCCCGATAGCTACAGAGCTTCAATAAAACACTCACCACGAAGGCTTTACACGATGGACAGTAACGGCTTCTTTGGAGCTGTTATGGTCTATTGGGTCAATAATAATCCACTTTTTAAAGAGTGCTAAAACATGAATTTAAACAGCAGACTGTAATAGTCCCTGATCTAGCAGGTAAATCGTATGAATTCTTAGAATTTCTATACGTACCATGGCACATGCACACCATCAGAGTGTTCTGTTGTGTAAAGCAGGCGTCCACAGAGTCTAACATGCAGCATGCTTCAAATTGCTGATAAAAATGATACACTGCAGTTGGGGAAATCAAAATATTTGTCAACATTTGGAACTTTAATGCCACAATTTACATTTCACCTTACCTTTAATTGGGCCTATTTTGATCGATATCCTGGATTACTTGCATCATCATAAATTGTTTCCCTTAAAATGAAGTTATTTTCATTTCAAACTATATTTAAAATACATTGATTATACAGCTTTGCCAGAGGTTGATGCATAGCATTTAATTTACATGTGATATGTATAAGTAAACATCTCTTCTAGAGATTTATAATTTCTGTTTTCTTCAGTTACATAGAAATAGGCAGCTCTGAACGTGCAGGGCTGCCGCTGCACCTAACAACATGCCTGATTCCTTCCAGCAGGTGGAGGCATACTGCAAGAAGCTTCCAAAGAAACAACCAAAAATATTTTTTCCCCCAGCAAATGCTGACATTTAGGGGAAAACAAAATATCCCAAAAAGAGGGAAATTAGATGAGTAGCTTGCAACAGGGATGGTGGTGTGGTGTGACACGGTTTTACCTCATAAAGAACCTGGAGTGAAGATATTTCATAACCCCTCCTTGCTGTAAACACCCTCCCTTGGCTTCCTTTCTGTCTGCTATAGTTGGAAATTTTTCCAGAAGAAAAGCCTAGTGAATTATTTAATAAATAAAATCCAGTAAGACAACCATGTTCAAAGATATTTTCTCAAATTTCCTCCAAATAAGCGCAGCAGTAATGCACTACCAGGGATATGCATATGTAGGTACACACATGCACACACACACACACACTTTGAAAACTACTCTAGGGACATTACTATCCCGCTTTAGTCACCGTGTGTGTGTGTGTGTGTGTGTGTGTATGTGTGTGTGTGTTCTACTCATTTGGCCAGAACCAGTGATTTCTCTGGTTCTTTTGTGAGTGTTTGGTGTGTATTCCTGCCAGCGTACGTGAAAAAAAAAAAAAAAAAAAAAAAAACTAAGAATTTCAAGCACAGACAAACCAGAAAAATTTCTGCCTGAAAATCTGGCTCTTCTAGAAGTAGAGTTCTTTCAAAGACCACCCTTCACATTCACTTTCAGGATAGTTTAACACATGCGGTCTGCAATGGACAATGATGTGGCCGAAGAACGCCTACGTACAGGATTAGCATGGTCTACTTGGAAGAATTTGAATGCTTTTCGATCCATAGTGTGATAACATAATACGACAAATTATAGGTCTCGCCTTCCTTAGCAAGGAGCTGGGAGCAGAATTGCAGTATAGAAATGCCGTGGGCCCCAACCCCCCTCTCTGTTCCCAGGGCCTGTTGACTGCAAATATCTACCATCTACAATATTGACTGGTTTATCAGGCAGCAGGTATCTCTATCAGTCTATCTTGAATTGTCATCCAACAGAAGATTAAACACTGCCTGCCTCCTTCTTGTGATTTTTAGTCTTCACATCACAAAGTTTTCAATCACATTTCAGCAGTGTGCATTTAGCTTACAGAACTCTGAGCACTTATCTTCCCAAAACAGGGGATTTAGACCATGTTTACCTCATAGTTCCAAGATATCTGTCTGCAAACCTGCCCACATTTAGGGTGTGAGATGGATTTCAAATCTCTCTCTCTCCTCTCTTCTGTCTTCCTCTCTCTCTCTCTCTTTCTCTCTAGTTCCCTACACAACTAGACTCTGGACCCAACAACAATCAACAAAGAATTTTCATAATGGACAAGTGTCAGTTTTCCAAGGAGTCCTCCAGCGCAATGACCTTGTGTTGTTAGTATTCTAGATGAAATAACTATAACTGTGGACAGCTTTATTCTAAGTGGCTTTCTCATTAATAATCTTCAGAAGACCATGATGACCACATGGCTTTCAGCTCCTGAATTAGCCAGAGAGAAGGCTGGATGCCAGTTGTGTACACTTCTTGTCTCCCCATTGGGTACCTGTGAGGAAGCTGTGGTCCGCGAGGGATCCTAAGAAACATCTTCCCAGTTTATGAGGGATTCAGCACAAACACGTTGATACCAAATCAATGTTCAGCTGCCATTGTGCCTGGCTGAAGCTTGCAATTCCCAATCAGTAGACTAATGAGATTTTGGGTACACAGAATCCGGTGAGAAGGGCACGCGCACTCTCTCCAGAACGCCGGAAAGGAAGTCAGTCTGAAGTCCGGCCGGATGGGAATTGGACAGGCACACTTCCGGCTAAGTACCGGCGTAATAACGGTGATTAAAACTGTTCACCGTTCCTTGAGTTCCTTGTAGATTCTGGAGATTAGTCCTTTGTTGGAGGTATAGATTGTGAAGATTTTTTCCAATTCATCGCCTTGTTTTAGAGCTTTTCTCACAAAGTATTGACTAATGGAGCCTAGCCCTGCAACGCCGATAGAGGGGCGGGTCGGCCGTGGCTGGGGCGGGGGATCTGCAGGAGAAGAACTGAGGCTCCTGAGTGCAGCATCTTGTCCAAGAGGTTTCATCCCAATGCATGGGGAACATCCGCATTGTGCTGTTCAGCTCTCAGCTTCTAACTTGGGCATTCTAGCATCTGTATTTCTCATTTAATGTTTTATGGGCACACATGCAGAGGAGTTTTCGTCACTCAAAAGCCTGACGACTTCCCCTGCCAACCCATTGGAATGAAAAGAAACCTCAACCTCTTAGACACATGGGAATGGAACCCTGAGCAGAAGTAAAGACCCAGCAGTGATCACTCTTTTGGCGACTTGGAAATTGGGGTGAGTTTTATCCGTTACCTGTGCCCCATTGTTAGGGGTCGACTGCTGCTGTTCTTCCTCGGAAACTGGCTCCCCTGCGTTTCGGGGCTGGGATGTTGTTAAAGCATTCACAGCCCTCAGAGCACATGGTGAGGGAGTTGGGAAATGAAGCAGGACCTTCCTCTTTGTAGCAGACTTATTTCTGGGGAAACTGATGGTTGGGGCCACAAAACGCTTTCAGTGTAGGGTCATCCTGATTCATTTGGACATCCTATTTTCTCTCCTTACGTGTGAGATTGTGGTGGGTATCTGTACAGCCTAAGGACCTTGGGTGGACCTGGCCAGCAATGAGACTGCTATTGACGATGCATCACATGATGTCACTAGGGCAAGCGTAGATCATGGTCAACCTTCCTGCCCAGTGTGCATGAAAATTTAGGTTATATGCTTCCTTCAGCCCCAACCCTATTGTCCACACCAGAATCTGGAAATAATCTCATTGGAATTGGGAGAATGATTGATGATACTCAGTGGTGAATGTTTTAATATCCACAATTTTTAAAATAGTCTAGCACCTAAAGAAAAAAATGATCCTTTCTTCAGTACTTGGCTATTTGTGGCAAGCTTTAACAAGGTGGAACCATTTACAATCACAAACATATTAATTCTATTAAGTATACACCCATTAGAATTACCAGAGGCATGAGGAGTTAACTGCTTAGCAGAGCAAGTAGGCCTGAATGGGGTTACATGCAAAATGAAACAAAATTCCCCATGCTTGTTCTCCTGAGTGCCAGCACCTTAAGCTTCATAAAAATTCCACTAGTTGAGCTCGGAGGAGAAACCAGAGTTGGAATGATCTTTGAAGAATGAATCCACCTCTTGCTCTGGGATTCTTTACAGAATGTCTTACATTTAAGTCTCAGGTGCATCCATATCAACTTGTTTTCAAAATAGGTAAATATCATAAAGTATCTTGTAAAATGCAGAAAATCTATTGCATTATAAGAAAAAGTATGGAGGTCACACTGCATCTCTAAACTAGATGTGGAAATCAGTATTTGTTGAATTGATTTGAATATATATTGATTTAATAGTTTTGCTACATGCCTAGTATAAATTGAGGGAGATATTTGGAAGTAAGGAAGATGTTTTGTTAAATTTGTTTGTTTAACAAGTGCTAATTACTGGAAGTTTGAAAATTATAACATACTATCTCTGCCCTCAAGGATTTAATAGGCTAAATTTTGGGAGTGGAGAAGGTGGAAATATAAACACAGATATCAAACGAATTGTCATGTGTTATAACAGTTTAGTGTATTTGGTTAAAATGAATTCATAAAGGTTACTTATCATTTCATCTGGAAGAGTTAATAGGAAAAAAACAGCATTTGGCTAAGGTCTTGTTGAGTGAGAATTGTTTGAGGGGGATGAGGAGAAACTGTAAGTAATTGGGTATTTAGATAGAGGAACGTTGGTTTCAAATTTGTTAAATGCACGTTTTTACCCTGGCAAACTAAGTATTACTGCCATTTTACATGGATGAGAACAATTTCTGTGTTTGCTTTTCATGTTTCTTTATCAGCAAATCCTAGGCATTTCCCACACAGCACACATAGGGGGCACTACAGTTTGAGACTTCACGTAAAAGCCTTTTCACATCACCCTATGTGGTGGCAACATTATTTGACAAAAATCTGTTTAACGTGGGCCCTTCCAAACATTCGGTTAACTGCCCAGAGCCCACACATAGCTGGATTTGGGTTAGCTATTTCTTGGATCACAAAATGACACTGATAAAAAGTAAAAAAAAAAAAAAAAAAAAAATTAAGATTCATTAGATTCATTTAAGTAACAATTAGGAGTAGTAGTATGCAAAGTCACTATTTCTGAGAGGGGTATTGGCTCATGTGCTTTATGATATGGTAGTCTGGAAATCAAAAGATTGAAGTTCTATTCCCTCCCTTCCCCATTAGAGCTGGTGCCTTACATACCACATGCAGCATCTGTGAGCCTCAGTTTTCTGCATGGAAATGAAATCCATAATAAACGAGTTGTATTGAGTTTATTATACCTCCATCTAGGAGGTATGCAGAAACATTTTAGAAACCGGAAATACTATCATCGCCATTAATCACAAGAAGAAGAATTACTATTTGGAATGTCAGGAATGACAACCCAGGAATATTTCTTAATTTTAAAATGCTGAAGCATCAAAAAGGGGTTCATTTCCTATGAAATCCTAGATTTGATTTACTTTAAAAGTTACCCATTTACCCAAGCATGAATACAGCTTTGCATGGCACACAATGCCAATAGGGGGATTGTAAAATCAAATATGCATATTTTAGAATTTTAAATTTGCAGTATGTTAGATCTTGAATTTATCTTTCCAAAGCAGCATATGGGGATGAGATATTTAGATATGAAAAATAACCCACACTTCAGAATGTTTGGTATAACAATGCTAATTCCCTACTCAGTTGATTGGGATGCAATGATTTCATGAAAATGTCAGAGCAGGTGTATGGAAAAGACATTATGGTGTCAAAATGAGTTGAAACAATGTTAATTTGTGTGTGGAAAGTCCGTGTCTCTGCCAAGATGAAATAGAACCCTGTATTCAGCCATGTTGGGCCTTGGCGCACCAGGGCTTGGAGGCCTGGCGTGGAAGGCCCCAGAACGCCCAAGGATATGACATCCCACAAGGAACAAGATTTATTTCCTTCTTCCCACTTTGGGGCTAAGCATGAAGACAGGTAACAGCGTTTGAGGAGTTAGAGCATGGCACCAAAGTTGCTCGTGCTGCGACAGTCCCAGAGTGGGCCAGGTAATCCAGTGCACAGGAAGTCCAGCAGGGTGGAAGGAGTGGAGGAAGAGGAGGCGGGTGGAGGGAAACCGCTTTCTGGCCGCCAATATGGATTGGGTGTACACGTTTGAGGCTCATACTTCTTTGTAAATGGATGCATTTCTTTAGTGTGAATGTCCATGAGTGTTAAAATGTGTTCAGCACCTCTGTGACATCTGGGAGTCTGAATTTGCGGAAAAAGGTGTGTATTAATTCCAGTGTGGTCATTAATTTGGCCTCGATAGAACACTACAGTAAAACTAACATTTGACTAGGACCCAGAATAGAAGAAGGAGCCAAAGATATGAAAGGAAAATAGTAATTCTAAGTGCTTTGAAATCTATAGCATTTTTTTTTTAAAGATTCTTTTTTTTCCTCCCCTTAGATTTTTCAGTCTCTGTTCCCACTTCATTATTTAATACAGCTTGTCTGGAGTTGACCAGCAGTCTTAAAGAATGTCAAGTCTTCACTTTCCATTCAAGAAATAAGACCCTCCTAGGACCTTCTAAATATTTCTGTTTTCCATCTAACAAGAATGACCATATGCTCTAATGGAACAGTGATCCGACTGGTTTTAGGAGTCCTTGATGTTAGTGCTGACGTTGATAGGGACTGACTTATGTGACCTTGAGATGTTACTTCTCTGGATTTTGCTTTTTTCATCTATAGATTTGGGGCAGGCTGGAGTGCTGGTCTAGATGACCCTCAAGGATACCTCTCATAATCTTCCTCAGTTTCATGCGACTTTTCTAAGGTCAGGCATCCACTGATAACCTGCAAATGAATGAAAGTGTAATTAGTGAGTTTGTTATAGGCAACGCAGTCTAGACTATTAATGCAAAAATAAAAGTGCAAAATTTTGGAGATTGCCCATCTCTGGTTTTGCTTTCTATTATCATCGTGTTTGCAAATGTGCTTCTCAATTTTGAGCATCCATCATGGGAGATATGGTTCCTGAGTCAGCTTACAGACTGCTTCTTGGAAGGGCTGGCTTGGTGCATCCATGTAGGGGCCCATCACATGTATCTTTTAGTCCAGACCGTGGATATCAAATTGCTCTGTTTACCTTTAGGGTGTAGTTTTTAGGGGGGCATTTCTCTTCTTTGTTTTGAGAGGTATTTATTCTAGCTTCCCTTCATCTCTCATCTTCTTCCTCCAATTTGAGTTTTAAATGTGCTCCCAGGAGTTTTGGGACCAGTGAATTTCCTTCTTCTCAGTCTCATTCTCCATCCCTTCCTCTGCAGGTGGAGGGAGTTGATGTGGTGGAGAAATGCCTTTCAATATTTTTTACTGCAATATTAACTCATGTCGGATATAACAAGTAACCATGCAATGAAATGAACTCAGGAACAGCAAAGCCATTAAAAAAATGTGCCATTAGGGAAAGGGCTAGGGTTTCCTATGGAAGAGATTCACCAGGCACATACTTGCACATGTTCAAGGAAATGATTCAAATGTTTATAGCCCTTATAATTATGTTCCTTTTAAGAAGTAGAGACTTTTGGAGCCAGAAACATTTTCCTAAATCACTTTATTGGTAATGAGTTTTACTTCTAAAATTTTGATGTGATGAAATCTAAATTCAAATATTCAGATGTAAGGGTATATGTAGACATATGTGCATTTGTATGAAGAGAAAACTTTGTGATGGAACCATCAATCTGATAGAATATGATGCCAGCTTTGTTCTATTCATTCTTCTTTTTCTTTGTCTTTTTTTGGAAAATATGAAAGCTAAAGCTTTTAGGTTTTGTTCAAACCTGTAAAAGCACATATCAAATATTTTCTTATTTCCTTTCATAATACCATAAGAGAGGGTGTTTTATCTTTTTTTTTCTGCAATTTAACATAAGTAGAAATTGTCAGTTTAAAATTGACAGGTATTTGTTACAGTCAACAATGAATTGTTCAAATTTGGGATCACCCGCCATCATCGGCAGTGTCTGTCAGGTGTCACAACAGAAGGAACACTGATTAAATGATGATGAAAAATACAATAATTTGGAGCCCTGTGGGTAAGATGTGAAAGGCATCTGGTGTTTGCGGATGAAGGCAAACCCTCCACTACCTGCAGGCATGCTCAGGGTTCCAGGAGAGGGGCTCCAATGCTGTCTGTGATGAAAGCTCCATCCCTCCACCTCCCTCTGGTGTGGTGTGTGGGCCTTTCAGTCAGGTTTGCAGGCGGGGTATATAGAACTGTGGGAAATGGGCGAGAGTCCCTTGCATTAGGAAAGAAACAGAGGAATGTAAGGTCAGTGAGTCACTTGCCCACGAGGCAGGGTTGATGTGAAGTTTTTATTTTGGTCCTTTAGGTGCA
Source organism: Trachypithecus francoisi (assembly GCF_009764315.1). Taxonomy (NCBI): domain Eukaryota; kingdom Metazoa; phylum Chordata; class Mammalia; order Primates; family Cercopithecidae; genus Trachypithecus; species Trachypithecus francoisi. Next base: position 22,426,248 of record NW_022681435.1, on the reverse strand, counting down.
TGGGAGTGCCCAACATGAGTATTCTGTCCCTTGGCACCATACTTTTGATTATACCTACGAGCAACTGTATTGGTATATGGGGTTTCTTTTTATTTTCCATCTTTTTTCATTTTCATTTTCTTTTATTTTTAAATTTTACTTTAAGTTCCCAGATACATGTGCAGAATGTACATGTTTGTTACATAGGTGTACATGTGCCATGGTGGTTTGCTGCACCTGTCAACCCATCATCTAGGATTTAAGCCCTGCATGCATTAGGTATTTGTGCTAATGTCCTCCCTCCCTTTATCCCTAGCCCCCAGCAGGCCCCAGTGTGTGATGTTCCCCTGCCTGTGTCCATGTGTTCTCATTGTTCAACTCCAACTTATGAGTGAGAACATGCAGTGTTTAGTTTTCTGTTCCTGTGTTTGTTTGCTGAGAATGATGGTTTCCAGCTTCATCCATGTCCCTGCAAAGGACATGAACTCATCCTTTTTTATGGCTGCATAGTATTACATGGTGTATATTCGCCACAATTTCTTTATCTAGTCTATCATTGATGGGCATTTGGATTAGTTCTGAGTCTTTGCTATTGTGAAAAGTGCTGCAATAAACCTATGTGTGCATGTGTCTTTATAGTAGAATGATTTATAATCCTTTGGGTATATATCCAGTAATGGGATTGCTGGGTCAAATGGTATTTCTGGTTCTATATCCTTGAGGAATCCCCACACTTTTCCACAATGGTTGAACTAATTTATACTCCCACCAACAGTGTAAAAGCATTCCTATTTCTCCACAGCCTCACCAGCATCTGTTGTTTCCTGACTTTTTAATAGTCGCCACTCTGACTGGCATGAGATGGTATCTGATTCTGGTAGTGTATAGGGTTTCTTAAGAGATACTTTCCTTTCTAATTATACATCAAGCCAAACAACTGTGAAATAAAATTTAATTCAGTGAATTAGAAATGTTTCTTTTTAAAAAGTCTCAGTGGACATTCATGTTCTGTTACATCTTCTAGTAGTTGTTATTGGCCATTTGGTTCATGGAAATTTATGAATCTTCTGAGAAAAAATAACATGATGCAACTGTAATACTAACCTATGGCTGGGGTTGTATTTTCTTCTGAAAAATGCTGAGATAAAAAGGACTATAAAGCTATCCAGTTATTGTTAAATTCACTTACATGTATTATAAAAACAATTTGCAAAGAGTTTATACACAGAAACCATAAAATAATAGGTTGATAAAACTGATTACGTGTAAATTTAAAGCTTTCACATGGCAGAGGCCTCAGTAAGAATTCAAACACAATTTGCAGAAAAATTTGCCACCCATGATAGTCATAGTGTGCATTTCCTCATATGCAAAAATGCTTAAGATAATAAAGAGCTATACAGAAAAGTGGGTAGCCCATGGATAAAAGAATTAAAAATGATGGTGAACTAATGCATGAAAAGATGCCCAACCTCATTATAATTAAATAAATGCAAATAAAAAATGAAACTCTATTACCATTCATTTAAAATACACATTGAACAGAAACATATCTTTTCCTGAGCTAGTTGCTGTGTACACAGATGTCAACAGGACTGACACTGAAGTTGATGGTCCAAAGTTGAGATTCTAGATTGCCTGTGTCCAGTACTCAAGTGCTACTAGCCACATGTAGCTATTTAAATTTAAAATAATGTAAAGGAACTAAAATTAAAAATGTAGTTTCTCAGTTGCACCAGCCGCATTTCTAAGTGTTCAATGGCTATTTGCTGCTGTTGTGCCGTCGGCTGTGGTGCTGGGCAGCAGGTCCAGCTCTTTTCCACAACACAGACAGGTGGTTCTCTCGGCCACCACTTATCCAGCAGAGAGCAACTCAAGGAATGAGCAAAGAAAAGTAAATAATTTTAAGATGCAATCATAAATTCCATAAATTCCATGACAACCATGACAAGCTCTCTCTCTCTGTTTTTTTTTGAGACAGAGTCTTGCTCTGTTGCCCAGGCTGGAGTGCAGTGGCGTGATCTCGGCTCACTGCAACCCCTGCCTCCCGGGTTCAAGCAAATCTCCTGCCTCAGCCTCCCAAATAGCTGGGATTACAGGCGTGCACCACCACGTCCGGCTAATTTTTGTGTTTTTAGTAGAGATGGCGTTTCATCATGTTGGCCAGGCTGGTCTCGAACTTCTGCCCTCAGGTGATCCACCCACGCCGGACTGACAAGCACTCTAAGAGGCTGAGGCAGAAAGCAGCACAGGAGACCTACTGGCTTAGGGTGGGCAGGGAGATGGTGTTTAAATAGACACCCAAAGGAAAAGGAGCCAGCCACATGGAGAATGGGAGGTGGAGAGAAAACCTTCCAGAGGAAGGATATAGGGTGTCCAAAGGGCCTATCATAGGACAGAGCTGCTGGGTGCTTCTAAGGAAGTGAGGGTATCCCTGTATGAAGCCAACGAGTGAGGAGAAGAGACGTATAAAGAGAAGTTGGGATACTGGTGTGGTGGACCCTGTCCCATAGAAAGATACATTCTGGTCCTGACCCCCATCAACCCACACAGAATGGGACCTTACTCAGAAACAGGGTCTCTCCAGGTGCAGTCAAGTGAAGATGAGGTCATGCTGGATGAGGGTGGGATGGAGTCCAGCGGGCCGTGCACTCGTAAGAGGGGAATTTGGACACAGACACAGAAGATTCATGGATGAGCGCCACAGAATGATGAGCAGAGACTGGCGTGATGCAGCTGCTACGTTTAAATGCTAAGTTTGCCAGCAACACCAGCGGTTGCGAGAGCCAGATTCTTCCTGAAACCTCCGGAGGACGCGCGGCCCTGCTGATGTCCTGATTTTGAACTCCTAGCGCCCAGAATGGTAAGAGAGAGTGGATTCACGTGGTTTGAAGCCTCCCACTTTGTGGTGTTTTGTTACGGCAGCCACAGGTTTCTAACGCAATGGGTAAGAGAAAGCATGTGGGAATTTGAAGAACGAAGTCTGGTGAAGAACCGTAGAAGGATTTTGAGCAAAGAAGTAATTTGATCTAGTTTACAGGCTTGTGTTGTAAAAAGGTAACCTTTACAGCTGAGGAGAGAATGGAATGAAGCGGGCAACAAGGTTAATTACAATTAAACATGTCTGGGGGTTTTGTTGAGGTGGGGAAGTGGAGATGGACAGGAGAAGGCGTACGTGAGAGTTCCTGGGGGCTGCAACTCTGTTCTCCTTGAGTGATTGGTTCGAGACATTTTAGCGAAAAGGAATTGATTTCAAGTGATACCAGGGAAGTTTAAAGGGGGAAATCCAAGACTTCTGTCCACTTTATACTTAAGAAATTTGAGATACCTTTGAAGTGTCTAATTAGATATGTCAAGTAAGCAATTATAGATACAAATCTGGGACTTGGATGAAAGCCCTGAGCTTAAGATCAAATTTGGGATTTGCCTGCATTACAGTGGTATTTACATTCTAGGGAATTGGTACCCTATCCCCAAGTAGCCCATGTAGAGAGGAAAGAGGACCCAGCACTGAGCCCTGCAGATGAAAACAGTTAAAGTTTGAGCCAAAGAAAAGGAACCACCAGAGGATAGAGGAGGGGCCTGCAGGGGAGGAGAAGAGATCAGGAGGGGCCTGCCAGGCAGGAGAACCAGGAACAGGTGACGCGGTGTTGCTGAAGTCAAAGAAAAGCTGTGTCTGGAAGTACAAAGGTAACATTTTAAACAGTAAACATTTCAAAAGTTTGATAAAACCCAGTGTTGGTTAGACTGTCATGAAATAGCTCTCTCATACCACTGCTAGGCGCAAAGGTGTATGTAGATGACGCTCATTTGTTTATTGTAGCATTGTTTGCGATAGCAACACAGAGCAAAGCAAAATGCGTAAGGAGTCTAGGAGCAGCCCTAAGATCTGCGGGGAGGAGAATAGTGATGAGAGGTGATGAGACATACACATGATTGATGACATGTGGTCTTTAAAGAAAAGACTGAGCTGATTGGAAGAAAAATCTCCAAGAAAGATTTTTAAGAAAACAAAAGCAAGGTGTAAAACAACATGTATCATATGATCTCATTTGTGTTAAAAAAGTAAAACGTGGCCAGGCACGGTGGCTCATGCCTGTAATCCCAGCACTTTGGGAGGCTGAGGTGGGCAGATCATGAGGTCTAGAGATCGAGACTATCCTGGCCAACACGGTGAAACCCCTTCTCTACTAAAAATACAAAAATTAGCTGGGCATGGTGCTGTGTGCCTGTAGTCCCAGCTACTCAGGAGGCTGAGGTAGGAGAATCGTTTGAACCCAGGAGGTGAAGCTTGCAGTGAGCTGAGATCCCGCCACTGCAGCCCAACCTGGTGACAGAGCGAGGCTCCGTCTCAAAAAAAAACATTAAAAGGTACACAAACAGTGGTGCATATTTCACATGGAAGAATGGAGAGCCTGTTTATTATGTTTATTACTTGGGAGTGGATCTGGGCATAGACATGGTGAAGAGGGGAATTCTGATTTTGATTTTATGTTTTCACATACTATTTGACTTTTTGACCACATGGATGCACTGCTTTTGTAAACAAAAGCTGGAATAATTTTAAAAACTCTTTTGTTTTGAAATAAGAACGATTCACAGGAGGTTGCAAAGACAGTACAAAGAGTCCTAGGTACCTTTCACCAAGCTTTCCCCAGTGGTAACATCCCATCACATCAAAACAAGAAACCTGTATTGGCACAATGTGTGTGTATGATTCCATTTCATTTTGTCACTTTATCATTTTATATAGATTTATGCAACTGTCACCATCAAGATACAGAATTATTCTATCACCATGAAGACTTCCTGATACCACCTCTTTATAATCATTTCTACCCCTCCCTTTCCAATCCCTAACCTTGGCAACCACTTATCTATTTTCTGTCTTTATAATTTTGCCATTTTGAGCATGTTACATAAGTGGTATCATATAGCATGCAGCTTTTTGAAATTGGCTTTTTATTTCTCACTCTGCATAATACTCTAATGCTCTTGAAATCATTCAAGTTGTATGTATCCATAGTTTGTGCTTTTTCATAGCAGAGTACTTTTCCATGGTGTAGCTGTACCACAGTTGTTCACCTATTAATGTAACATTTTGATTGTTTCCAGTTCTTGATTAGTGAAAGTAAAGCTTCTATGAATAATCGTGTGTATGTTTTTGTAGAAACATAAATATTTCTCTGGGATAAATGCAAAAAGTGCAATTGCTGAATCACAAGGTAAGTATATATTCAGTTTTTAAAGAAACTGCCAAACTATTTTCCAGAGTAACTATACTCTTTTACAATGTATGAAAAATCCAGTTTTTCTGCGTCTTCACCAGAATTGGGTGTTGTCACTAATTTTTATTTTAGTGACTATAATAGGAATATAGTCACATATCATCATGGTCTTATTTGCATTTTTTTATTGGCTAGTGATGTTGAGTAACTTTTCATGTGCTTAAGCTGCCACCCATGTATCCTATTTGGTGGCGTGTCTCTTAATGTCTTCTGCTATTTGCTGCTTCAATTGCTTTTTTCCTAGTCGTGAGTTTGAGAGTTCTTCATATATTCTAGGTATGACCCCTTAGTTCAATGTATTTGCAAATATATTCTCCCAGTCTGTAGCTTGTATTTTCATCCTCTTAAAAGGATCTTTTGCAGATAAAGAGTTTTTAATTTTATGCAAGTCCAATTTATTGAAATTTTTCTTTTATAGGTGTGGGTGTTAGTCTAAGAACTCCTTGAGAAACCTTAGGTCTCAAAGATTTTCTCCTGTTTTCTTCTAAAAGTTTTATAGTTTTATATTTACATTTACATCTATGATACTGTTGAATTAATTTTTATATTATGTTGGTGCAAAAGTAATTGTGGTTTTGCCATTATATTACTTTCAATGGCAAAAGCGCAATTACTTTTGCACCAACCTAATATAAGATGTGAAATTTAGCTTGAGGTCTATTTTTTTTTTCTTTTAACCTCTGGATATCCAATTCCTCCCACACCTTTTGTTGAGAAAACTGTTCTTTATCCATTGAATTGCTTTTGCACCTTTGTAAAAAATCAGTTGGCCATACTCCTGGGGGTAATTCTGCATTCTCTATTTTGTTTTATTGATTTGTTTCTCTGTCAATACCGCAGTCTTGATTATTATAGCTGTAAAGTAAGTAATGATGGCATTCTGTGTGATTCCATCCAGCTTATTTTTCATGATTGTTATCACTAGTCTAGGGCTTGTGGCCTTGTTATAAATTTTAGAATAATCTTTTATATATTTGTAAAAAATTCAGCTGAGATTTTGATAGGAATTGCATTAAATGTGAATATCAATTAGGGAAGAGTTGGTATATTTATGTTAAGTCTTCCAATCCATGAATATGGTATGTCTCTCCTTTATTTAGATATTGATTAACTTTTTTCATCAGTATTTCTGAGTTTTTAACATATAAATTCTGTGTATGTTTTGGTAGATTTACACTTAAGTATTTATTATTCATTACCAATGATTTCAAAAAATCATTCTTTTTTTGAATGATTCCAAATGGTAGTGTAATTTTAGTTTCTTTCCACATGTTCATTGCTACTGTATAGTAGTACAAATGGTTTTGTATGCTGTTCTTGTATCCTGTGAGCTTGCTAAATTCACATGTTAGCTTTAAAGGGTTGTTTTTGGTCAATATCTTGGGATTTCTACATAGAAATTCTGCAAATATGGGCAGTTTTATTTCTTTTTTTTTTCTGTCTGCATGCCTATTATTTCCTTTTGTTGCTTTACTGTGCTGGTTAGAACTTCTGGCATGTTGTTGAATAGCAGTGGTGAAAGCAGATATCCTTGCCTTGCCCTCAATTTTAGCAGGGAAAGCATTCAGTATTTCAAAATGAAGTACAATGTTAATTGCAGTTTTTTTTCTTTTTGTGGATGCTCTTTATGAAGCTGAGGAAGACCCTCTTTATTCCTGGTTTTATGTCAGGCTTTTTTTATAAATCGTTGTCCAATTTTGTCAAAAAATTTTTTGCATCAATTGATATAAACATGTGATCTTTCTTCTGTACCTTGTTAGTATGGTGGATTACTATCTTAGTACATTTGGGCTGCTATAACGAAATACCATAAATGTGTCACTTATAAACAACAGAAATTTATTTGTCACAGTTCTGAAGGCTGGGAAGTCCAAAATCAAGGCACTGGCAGAGTTAGTGACTGGTGAAGACCCACTTTCTGGTTCATAGAAAGCACCTTCCCAATGTATCCTCACGTGGTAGAAGGGATGAGGGAGTTCTCTGGAATCTCTGTATCATTCACAAGGGATCTACCCTTATGACCTAATAACTTTCAAAGGCCCATCTCCAAATACCATCACTTTGAGGGCTCTGCTTTCATGACTTAATAATTTCTAAAGGCACACCTCCCAATACCATTACTTTGAGTGTTAAGATTTAACATACGAATTTTGAGGGATATATAAGCATTCAGTCTATAACAATAATATTGACTGATTTTCAATATTAAACTAGAATAAACTTCTGAAGCTAAACTCCTGGAACTCCTGGAATAAACTTCTCATAATCATTACACACACACATATTTTAGATTTTTGTTTTACTGAACTCTATTTGATAATATTTTCTTAAAGATCTTTCCATTTATATTCATGAGTGATATTGGTCTACAGTTTTCTTTTTTTACTCTGTCTCTGATTTTAGTATCAAGGTACTACTGACTTCATAAAATGAAGTGGGAAGGATTTCTTTCTCTTCTATCTTCTGGAAGAAATTGTGTAGTATTGGTGTGAATTTTTTAAATACTTGCTAGATTTTGCTAGTAAAATAATCTGGGCCAGGAGATATCTTTTTAAGAGTTTCAAATAAGAAACCCTATTTCTTAAATCGTTATTGGGTTATGCAACTATTTATATTGACTGAGCTGTGGCAGTTTGTATATTTTGAAGAAGTTGGTCCATTTTATCTGTGTTGTCAGGTTGATGTTGCAGAGTTGTATGTGGTATTCCCTTATTATTCTTTCAATGTTTGCAGAATCTGTATTACTATCCACTGTTCTTTTCCTGATACTAATCATTTAATATGAATAATTTTTCTGTTTTTCAATTAGCAAGAACTTTGACATTTTTCCTAATATTTTCAAATAACTATCTCATAATTTCACTTATTGTCTCTATTGTTTTGCAGTTTTTCATCTCATTGATCCCCACTCTTGTCTTTATTATTTCTTTCCTCCTGCTTGTTTTAGATTATTTTGCTATTTGGTTTTCTAGTTTTTTGACACGAGTACTTAGATTACTGATTAAAGTATTTTCCTCTTTTCAAATGTAAGCATTTAGTTCAATATATTTCTCTTATCTTACTGCTCTAGCTGCATCTCACCAATTTTAATATAGTTTCATTTTGTTTAGTTCAGTGTATTTTTAAATTTTCCTTGAGATTTTGTCTTTGTTCCATGGATTATTTAAAATATTTTTATTTGTTAGTTTCTAAGTGTTTGGAGGCTTTCTTTTTATTATTCTATTGATTGATTTCTATTTGATTATAGTTTCTGATTTGAGTGTAGTCAGAGAACATGTACTATATGATTTAATTCTCTTAAATTTGGCAAGGTTTATTTTATGGCTCAAGATATAGCCCATGTTGGCACAGGGCACTTGAGAAGAATGTGCATGCTGTTGTTGGGTGGAATGTTCTATAAATATGGATTAGACCCTATTGGTTGATAACGTTGAATTCATCTATATCCTTACTAATTCTCTGTCTTGTTTCTCTGTCAGTTGTTGAGAGTGAAATGATGACTTCTCCAATTATAATTTTGGATTTGTATATTTCTACTTTCAAGTCTATCAGTTTTTGTTTTATGTATTTTGCAGTTTTATTGTTTGGTGCATACACATTTATAATTTCTATTTTTCCGTGTGGATTAATGTTTTATTCTCATATATACATATATAATACACATATACATTATATGTACCTTATGTATATATATTCCATATATATTATATATGTGTACACACACATATAATGCACATTACACACATATATATAATTACCAGGAAAATTATCAGTATATTACATAGTATACATTAGTATATCATTGCATATTTACTGGTGGTATCCCTTTCTGTCCCTAGTAATTTTCTTTATTCTGAAATATACTTTATGTGATATGAATATAGTCACTTCCTGATTCTTTTTGATTGATGTTTGGATGGCATATCTTTCATTTTACTTTCATCCTGCTTACACTGTTTTACTAAATGTGAATTCATTGTTGACAACATATGGTTGGGTTATGTATTTTAATATACTCTGGAAATCTCAGTCATTTTTGTTAAAGTAACTTTATTAAGGTATGACTGACATGTAAAAAGCTTACATATTTTATGTATACAACATAGTGAGTTTGGGGATAAATACACACCTGTGAAACTATCAGCACTATCAGGGCTATAAACATATCCATCACCTCTCAAAAGGTCTTCATGCCCCCTTTATTATCATTATAATTTTTAAAGCAAATTTTAAGTATACAATACAGTATTGCTAGCTATAGGTATTATGCTATATAGTAGACTTTCAGAACTTATTTATCCTGCATAACTGAAACTTTGTACCCTTTGGCCATCACCTGCCCTTTTCCTCCTCCTTGTAGCCCCTGGAAATCATCGCTGTATTCTATGTTTCTATAAGTATGACTATTTAGATTCCACATATAAGTGAGGTCGTGCAGTGTTTGTCTTTTTTTGTGTGGCTTATTTCAGTTAGCATAGTGTCGTCCAGGTCCATTCATAATGTCACAAAAGGCAGAAAGTCTCAGTCTTAATTGGTATACTTAGACCACTTACAGTTAATGGAATCACTTGTGTGTCAGGGCATATGTCTCTCATTTTACTTTTCTGTTTGTCTCTCTTGGTTTTGTTTCTCTGTTGTCTTCTTTCTACTTTTCCATGGGCAACTTGAAAACTCTTTAGAATTCCATTTCTGTTTATTTATAGTTTTTTAGTGATTTCTTTGCATGCCTTCTTTAATGGTTGCTCTAGGCATTACATTATATATGTAACTTAAAGTCTACAGGTGTTGTCATTTTACCAGTTTGAGTGAACTGTATATTGTATAATGTTTAAAGAACTTCCTGCTGGGCTTGGTGGCTCAATTCTGTAATCCCAGCACTTTGGGAGGCTGAGGCGGGTGCATCACGAGGTCAGGAGATCGAGACCACGGTGAAACCCTGTCTCTACTAAAAATACAAAGAATTCGCTGGGCGTGGTGGTGGGTGCCTGTAGTCCCAGCTACTTGGGAGGCTGAGGCAGGAGAATGGCGTGAACTCTGGTGACGGAGCTTGCAGTGAGCCAAGATCATGCCACTGCACTCCAGAATGGGCAACAGAGCAAGACACCGTCTAAAAAAAAAAAAAAAAAAAGAACTTCCTATAGACATTTTCTAAGGGGAGGTCTGTTGGCAACAAATTCTTTTAGCTATTTAGCTATTTTTCATCTGAAAGTATTTAGTTTCTCCTTCATTCCTGGATATAGAATTATGAGTTGACAGTTCTTTTCTTTCAGAACCTGAAAAATGTCATGGCAATTTCTTCTGGACTACATGGCTCCTTATCAGAAATCTGCTATCTTTTCAATTGTTTTTTCCCCTTATGTAAGATGTCATTTCACTCCTGCTGCTGGGGTTTTTTTTTTTTTTTCCCTCTAGTTTTCAGAATTTGACTATGATATATCTTCTCATGGATTTCATTGGGTTTGTCTTGTTTGGGAATTTTCTCTGCTTCTTGAATTCGTAGGTTTATGTCTGTGCAATTTTGGGATATTTTTCAGTTATTATCTTACTGAGTAAACTCTACCTTCTCTCTCCTCTCCTTCCCAGACTCTGGCACCATGACTATTAGCTATTTAGTCATAGCAACAGGCTGTTTGTTTTTCAGGCTGCTTTTTCTCTGTTGTTCCAAAGGAATAATTTCTATTGTTTTATGTTCAAGTTCACTGATTCTTTCCTCTGTCCCTTCCATTTTGCTGTTGAGCCTATCCATTCAGTTTTTAAATTTTAGTTGTTTTCTTCAGTTCTACAGTTTTTGTTTAGCTCTTCTTTATATGTTCTGTTGTTTTGCTGAGACTTTCTTAATTTTTTTTTCAAAGTGTACATTCTCATTGAAGTATTATTATGATGACTACTTCAGAATCTTTCACAGATAATTCTAACATCTGTACCATCTCAATATTGGTGTCTGTTGATTGTATTTTCTTATTGAAATTGAGATATTCTTGGTTTTCCTATGATGAATAAGTATTGGTTACAACCTATGCATTTGTGTAGTATGTTATGAGTCTTTGGACCCCACTTAGGTCTTCTATTTTAGCAGACCTTCTCTGACACTTCTATGCCACAGGAAGGAAAGGTGGGGATGCCACTCATTACAATCAGGTAGGGTGGAAGTCTAAGTTCCCTACTTGGTCTCTGTTGATAGAAGAAGAGGTAAAGGCATCTCATTACTGATAAATGTGGTTGGGAGCTCAAACTCCCCACTAGGTTTTGCAGATACCACTTGGCTGAGAGGGGCAGTGTGCTGTCTCTGCACACTATATGGCCTTCACTGACATTATGGTGGGATGATTTTGTTCCTATTGTTTAGTGATAAAAATCCTGACTGTCCAGGAGGTCACTTCTGATACCATGCCTCTGGGGAGGGGAAGGTTTCTTTGTCACCATGGGTGAACTGGAAGTCCAGACTCACCATTTGGCCTTCCTAGGCAACACCATGGAACGGGGTGTGGGTGCCTCATTATGGCTCTGTCATGATGGAAGTCCAAACTTTCCATGTGTTGGCAGGGGTGGGAGTGGACTGCAGTTTTTCTTTGTGGTATTTGGCTGGAAGGAAATGAGTTTCATTTAAGAGTTTTCACTCTTATTAAGCAGTGCGTCCTCTGGTCCTTTGTCTATGGGGAACAAGCTTTCCTGTCTGTTTCTTTCTATGTGCCCATTGATACTTCTGGGTTTCTGGCTTTTCTAGTAACAAGTCTAGTATAGATGAGGTAAAAACCAAATAAATAAATCACCACGACCAACAAAAACCCCCACTGTGTGTTTCCTGGGGTTCTGAGGTCCTGCTGGTGGTCTGCTTTCTTCTCTCCAACTTTTAGAGTCTTTTGAAGTTTGCTTTATATGTAATGTGCAGGAATTTTATCTGCTCTTAGCAGGATGAATAGAAAAAATATGACTGCTTCCTATTTCTGCAAGTGGAATATTCAAGAATGATTTTAAATGAGTAGCTTATGATATTATATTAGCTGCTGCTTATGTCAGTACTTCCCTATTAGCACACCTGTCTTTAAGTGTTGGAAGACTATTTTCTCCTTCCTTCCTTCCTTTCTTCCTATAGTTCTCCTTTAGTTTTTCATCCTTCCCTTCATTTCTTTTTTCTTATCATCCCTCAATTTTCCTTGTTCCTTTGCTTCCTTTGTATTTTTTCTTTGAAAAGAATTCAGAACAGGTAATAACAAAAGATACTAACAAAACTGCTATTTAAATTTTTGAAGTTAAAAATGTTTCCATTTTTCTGAATAATAAAAAAAACTCCGTTTTTTTCCATGGTTCAGAATAACCTGGATGTATAGTTGTTTTCTTAGTGTGAGATTGGAGAGCTTTCAACGGAAAAAGAATAAAGGTTTGATTAAATGATCACCTTCTAAATCAAGGAATCTTTTGTTGTTGTTGTTTTTGATGATGATTGATTTACTTCGACTCTATTTTTATGTTAACAGTCTTAGTAGGTTTCATTTTTAGCATTTAAAAGTCATCACTCCCCTGCACATCACCTTCAATAAAGCACAACCATCCCCCCGTGTCACGCTTTCCCTCCTAAGAGTAAATGAGGGACTTCTAGATGTGGAATTTAGACTTATTTTATTCTTGAGATAACATCAGCCCAGTGAAGTAGGAATTACTTTAGTACTGAATTTATCACAGGTGATAAAAAAAAGTTAGGCAGGTAGGATTTTGATATGGGACTCTTTGCTATCTCCCACTTCACCCAGTTTTGTGGCACGTCATTTAATTCCCCTACTTGCCTAGTGATTTTCTAAAATTTTCTTGCATTTTAATTCAAGCTTAAGTCTGGATAGTCTCTCCATCCGAGCTGTTTCAGCAAGCAGGTGAGGAAACGCTTACATTCTTTTTAGACACAAACCAGTCATGTCATGTCATAGCCATGAGTTGGGACTGGAGATTATCCTCTCTTCTGGTGCGTGAGACCCACCCTAATATAGGACTAATGTAAAATACATTACAAGTACATGCACAAAATGGCAACCCCACTTAGGGACTACTGTATCTTCGGAGCCTAGCCCAGGGTATGAATGAAGCATATTAACACCTACATCCTAATTTAAGAAAAAAAAAATATATATATACTGATAATACCACAGTTCCATTATAAGAAAGGCTAAAGAACTCCATGCAAATACTTGTCCTCAGGGAAATTGCACTCTAATGAAAACAAAGCCCAAGCACACGTGTGCTATCAATTTGTGCTTTAAAACGACATTTTCTCTTTCAGAATTGTGTTGCAACTATTCCTTGATTCATTCATCTATCCAGTTCAAAATATCAAGAAACACAGAAGTGAGAGGAACAAGAGAGTTTCTGTTCCAGTAACATTTGTCAAAAGGAGGAAAAAACCTCTTTTTCAGATTGCTTTCATATAGAGCCATGAGATGCATGATTTTTCATAGATCAAAAGAGGAGACAAAATGCAGACTTTGTCATCTGTTGGACAGAATGTTCTGATTACTATGGGTGGGGCTTCAGGAGTTAACGGCAAAAGAAATGAGCCTTCCGTGGCATGCTTCAGTCCCCAAACCACCCACTCATTTGACTATGAGGTTTGCTGGAATGAGACCATTCGCAGAGGAAGGGGGGACATTAGGGACATGGGAAACTGGCCACCTGCAAGAAACGAGCCCCTCTCACAAAGCCCAGTGCAGCAACAATGGACTCAACGAAGGAAGCCAGCCATCCAACGGAGAGAGACCAGCTAGGGAAGGCAGATGACGCTCATCTTCTGTAAATAGCAAGGCTTAAGAAAAATAGTCAATGAGCGCGCTCCCTTTTTGTTTGGCTTTGGTACCATTGACTAGTTGTCTGAAAGTAACCGATTGTATGGAGTGGAACGAGTGGGAACCCGGCCAATACGCCGAGCCAAGAAGTCCAGGCAAGTTATCAAGAAGAGGCTTTTCTTTTTCTCCTCCTCCCCCTCCTTTCTCCTTTTCTTTCTTCTTTTTTAAATTCAGGAACATTTTATTTAAAATGAAATTCCCTTAAAGTTGTGCATTGTCTTTTATTTAAAGATGTAGTAACTCTGAGAATAAAGAAAGGAAGAGAGGAAATTAAAAAGCAATGAGAGAAGACGTCTGGCAGCTTGGCCTCTCACCAAGTGACCCTTTGATAGACCACATGGGACTCAGAACTATATGAGCCTACCAAGGAAGTGAACGATTTATGGTGCCTTGTTTGGGCTTTTGATAAGTATCTCTGTAAAGTGATGCAAGGAAAAACAACCCGGGACCTACTATAATTGCAGAATTCCTGTAAATTATTTTAAGATGAGAGAGACCATCAGGACTAGAGAGAAATAGCCCCCAGGCTCAGGATATTTATGTGTATTTCATTTAAAAAATCGGTGCCACAATGTCCCAATGATCATTAAGCAACCTGTCTGGGTGTCCTTCGAAAGCTGGAGGATTTGTTCCCTGAGGAGAATGAGACAGTTATTCATAAGGCAGGATCTGAGCACCATGGGGCCACGTCCCATGCATGAAACATGAGAATTCCTGGAAACCACTGAAATCACCTGGGTTCATTCTGAGTTGCTTCTATTGGAAAATCTTTTGGAAGAACATGAAGGGGTGTCTTTTACATTCCCTTACTAAAAGCTAAAGTGTGATATGGTAAAATTTACTGGTTCACTGAGTGAAGCATCAAGCATTGGCCGAAATCCGGTGTCAAAACATAGGGGATCTTCCTGCTACTTGTAGTTAGTGGGACACTTCTATATACCTCCTGCAGTGCACAGGACAGCCCCCACAGTGAGGAATTACCCAGCTCTCCAACTTCAAATGTCAGTCGTGCCAAGGTTGAAGACCCTGATTTAGGGGCTTCTTTGCAAATCATTGATCTTACTGTCAAGGACTTAATATTCCAGATTGCTGAGAGCATTCTGTCTTTGAAATATCTCTGTTGGATCACTTGAGAAGCCCTGGTTAGCTCCCATGTAATACCAGATTGCTGAGAGCATTCTGTCTGTGAAATATCTCTGTTGGATTGTTTGAGAAGCCCTGGTTAGCTCCCATGTTTAGGGAGATCTCACAGGAGTTGTTTTAGAACAAGATTACTTTTGCTCCATGGCCAAAGGCTTCCTCTCCAGAAAGCTACACCCAAATTTAAACCACTTACTCAGCCAAGGCTTCAGAAAATCTATCATCATGGTAGAAAAGCAGAGTTGTCTTTTCATCCCAAGTACAAGGATTCTTATTACAAACAACCACCTATTGTGACACTAATAGCATTGCTGAGGTGGTAACTTCTTTTTATTTTAAAGTATTAAGGCTTCCAGTCTACTAAGACCATTATAAAGACATGATCAGCTGGAAACATCTGCAAGAAAATCTACCAAAATGAAGATACAGTCACAAAATGACCTTCCTCCTACACCCCAGCTCTTGTCATCTTAAAGGCATTCACTCCGTGGAGGTCCCAGGAGGCGAATGGCTTCTCTTATCTTGGGCTGCAGCTTTGCTGATGACTTCTGGGTCCTCATGGAAAACAGAAGTGCAGGGCTTGCTTTTCCATTTAGCTCTCTTGCTAAAGCAGATTCGAAGTTAAAAGAAGCAGGCACTGCCCGTTCTTGTCCAACATTCATGGACAAAGAACTCTGGGCTTCAGTCTTGTCAACCCTCGTGCAGGGCTCTGCTCATTAGCAGGAATCTGCAGGTGACTCATGTGTTCCTGGGCATTTGATCTTTTGAGATAAGAAGAACCAGCCTGGCTCACTGGCTGGTATGGTGTGGCATGGTTCCTGGCGATGGTGTCTTTGGAGACTGATGAAATTCTTTTAAGATTGATACCTCCATTATGACATATTGAGCATTGTGTGTTTGGGTTGTGTTAAGGAACTACTGCCACCCGAACACTCTGGTCTTGCTCTCTCCTTTTTTCTTTTAGGCACATTATGTGTTGAGATGTGTTGTTATTGGCAAAGGACACAATATTCACTGATAAGGAAAAAGTAAACTATGCTAATAACATGCAGAATTTAAAGGAAACCCCCAAACCTGAAGTTTTCCCAACTCTCTGGGCTTCTTTAGCCCTGTAAGTGGATCAAACAGCTAGGGGAATTTTTTTTTTTATTTTTATTATTTTTTTAAATCACAGATCATCCACCGTGAGCAATTTCCATGGAAGTAGATGTGTTAATGACTCTTACCTTTGTTGAAGTGAAGTTCTTGGTCCCGAATTTGACTGACTCTCAGCTTCCTAGACAGGCCCTTTTCTGGTCATACCAGGACATTGGGCATTCGTTGGAGTTTTCCAATGTCTGTAGCTCCAGGTGTTCAACAAGAGGCATGGCACTGTCAAGTCACCATGGTGTTTACTGAGAAGCACCATAGGGGGCGCCCTCCATAAATCTGGTTGAGGGAAAAGCATCACAAGTTAGATAAAATAAGAATACAAGAAACAGTACTTGTAGAGTGTGTGTGATTGTGTGTCAAGTGAAGGGAAGACAGAAGAAATGCTGTAAGTTACTAAGAGGGAGAAATTACTAAGGACTGCAGTCGTCATGGCAGGCTTCCTGGAGGTGGTGGATGTGGGCTGATGTCCGAAGAAAGTAAGAATCAGATAATCCTAACGAACACCAATGACAAAGCTACCATTTACTGAGATCTCACTGTGAGCCAGGCCATGTTCTAAATACTTAGTATGGATATTTTGTTTAAGTCTCATCATTTTTCAAGGTGAGTGCTCTTGTGATACCCATTTTACAGATGAGGAAATGGAAGCAGAGGAGTTGGCACAGAGCATCTGCATGTGGAGTTTGCATAAACAGAGATGTCATGGTGGCACTTAAGACCCCTTCCGGCTCCAGCGGCATAGGCTCACCCCCATAATGTCTCTGCTTATGCACATTTGAAAGAGGCCTTAGGGAACATTCAGTCTCGATGACCCCGAGGCCACAGAGGTTGAGCAGCTGGCTTCAACTTGCAAGGTTAAGTTCTAGAGAGCCGAGAGGGAGGCTATGGTCGGCCTGAACCGTGCTCTCTCTGTGGCCAGGGGAAAGGGAACACCTTGGCCAGTCTGGTTGTAGTAGGGTTTGTACCACTGCTGCCAGCTTGATTTACCTGTGGCAGGCAGTCAAGAGTGAGAATGGAAAGGAAGTGATTGAGAAGAGAGACCTAGCTGACAGCAGAGTAGACCAGGCTGAGGTGTGTCTGGAGGCGGGCTGGAAGTTACTGCTGGAATCCAGGTGTGAGATCACGAGTTGGCCCTGAGGCTGGAGGGAAGAAGGAATGCATAGATCAGGCAAGAAGACCCATTGGTGACTGGCAGACTAATCAGAAGGAAATGGGTCTTCACTTTTTATCCATTTAAGGCAGATAACTATTAGCATAAGAGGAAAGGAACTTGGAGGATAAAAATGAACATCAAGAGAGAAACACACCACACAACAAAATCAGCCCAAATGTTCTGGGTTCCTAACTTATCTGAGTAATTTCTGAAGCATGTGTGGATGACTAACTCGGTTTTCAAGGCTCTCCTGAAGATTTCTGTGAATGATTCCTTGTCCTCAGGGCTCCGTGGACACTGAGGGATAAGGACTGCATGCATACCCTTTCCAAAAGGTTTTCCATGTACAGATGAAGAGATCACGTTTACTCAGAGCTCTCCATCCCTCCCTGGGGGCCGGCGTGGCCACTGGTCACTGGGCAGCCTGTCCTAGGGAGGCTTCCTAACTGGAATGCGGTGGTGCCTTCAGAAGAGAAAGAGCTGCCCTTTCTGGCTCAGAGAATTCAACAATTCTTGGCTCAGAAAGATCTTTGGGAAGGTCAGTCTTCCCCAGAGCTCTCTTGCGACATTGCTTAGTTTTCCAGTTAAATCCTAGAGGTAACTGTTAATGAAACTGTTTGTGAAGGGAAAATCCACAACAGAGGTTACAGCAGGACTCTGAGGGGAGCACGCTGTGATGCAGGTGCGACCCCTACCCTCTGTGTGCACTTCCTGCTCTAGATACTTGAACACGATATACACACATTTTGAATAAGACCAAAGTGCAGAACAGGATGCTCTGGTCTGTAAGTGCTGGCGTTGCAGCCAAAGCAGACTTTCTTTTGCGAATTGCTCTGCAAAGAGATGAATTAGGAAAGCCCACTGGCCCCAGGGAGTGGACACCCTCTGGGTGAAGGCTGTAGATTGTTACTTAAAGGAGGTAAAATTCTTAGTGCCTAAACTCTTGTGCAAGAAATATACGTCTTTAGTTTTTAGTAACTTGATTTAATTTCTAATTCAAGTTTCCCTTTTCCTGGGGGTAATGGAATGTTAATAAAAGTCAATCAGCCCCTCGAATGTCCCAGCACTGTTTACTCAGCATTGCAGGGATGCTCAGGGAAGCCTGGGGTTTTTGCTGCCCTCTATCTGGGCCCCTACCCTTCTGGAGCAGTGAGCTGGTCCTTGGCCCCCTGGCCTTCCCGTCGCTCTCCCTTTCCTTGGCACATGCCTGGTAGCTGCTGCCGCTGGCATGCACTTAATGGTGCCTGGGAATCTGCTTTTCGTGCTTTTGCTGTGTTAGATTACAGAAATCTTGTGGGCTCCTCATGGGCCAGTTGACCCAGACTCACTCTACAGATGTTCTCTCTTGGGCGTGGGAACTCCGGATCTTCTGAACTTATGTCAGGTTTTGCAGCCTCCCGGGATCCTACCTGCAACTGACTTCTCTTTCTTATCCGCCTTTCTTTTTCCCTGTAAGCCAGTACATTTTAATCTAGTCCAAGGGTGGGTTAGGGGTGGGCAACTGGGGAGACAAGCACATCTCTCCTCAAAACTTCCATATGTCTTGGCTTGAGTATTTATTTGTTCCTCCAAGGGACTACCTTTTTGAGACCCAGGAGCCAGGAGGAGATTCAAGATTCTTTCTTTCCTCCCCTACTGAATTATTCCCCTGAGTCAATAAATGCAGGACAGCAGAAGTGCTTGAATGGGGTAAGAATAAAGGAAGGAAAGGAATTACCAGAAAAAGTAAATAGGGCAATATTTCAAAAAGTAGTATCCTGTCATTGCAAAACATGATGTGTGGGCATCTGATGCCTGTGAGAATGGAAGATTTGTGAAGGCACTGTGGCAACTTGGAGGCAAAGCTCTTGCACCTCCTGTCAGTAGGAGATTGAGACAGAGGGCTGGCTTGATCCTAAAAGAAACCATTTTAGAAAATGAACCTACTGCAGATTTGTTCTCACCTGTACCTAGAACCCTTGTCTCAAAACCATACCTAAGAAGGCCCCACACCTAAACCAACTTTATTTACGAATCTATTGGAATATTTGGTGATCTGAAATCTCGTGGGCTTAGTTGTGTGTCTGTCGAACTCTGGGTCTGTACTAATTTGCATGTGTCCTGGTGTGGAAGGTAAACTGAAGCTTTGGTCAGGATTATTTAAAAAATTAGGTTTAATTGGCCAGGCGCAGTGGCTCACGCCTGTAATCCCAGCACTTTCGGAGGCTGAGGCAGGCGGATCACCTGAGGTCAGGAGTTTGAGACCAGCCTGGCCAACATGGAGAAACCCTGTCTCTACTAAAAGATACAAAATTAGCCAGGCGTGGTGGCGCATGCCTGCAATCCCAGCTACTCGGGAGGCTGAGGCAGGAGAATCACTTGAACCTGGGAGGTGGAGGTTGCAATGAGCAGAGATCGCGCCATTGCACTCCAGCCTGGGTGACAAAGCGAGACTCCGTTTCAAAAAAAAAAAAAAGTTTTAATTATGTAAATGTAGAGAAAGATTTATAATATTTAGTATAATATGTTAAGTATATATAATATTGTTGCATATGTACATATGCCCTTATTATATGTGTTTAATGTTTGTTGTTTCTTTTAAGGAGAATGCTGAGGGCAGGACAAAGAACCAAAGTGCAGAAGGTAGTTCTGGTCCGAGGTGAAGGCTTTGCTTTTGGGTAGATCACCCTATAAGGCAAAGAGACAAGTTTTGCAACCTTTTTAAAAAGAAATTATCATTTTCACAGAGAGAAAACCAAATCCTGTATTTTTCACAGACAGAAAACCAGATCCTGTGTTTGTATCACTCTAGAAATTGAGTCTAAAGGAACCAAGAGACCTTTTTGGAAATCTTATGAGTAAGCCCAGCAAAACTGAGCCAGATTTGGCAACATCTTAACACAAATTTGTGTTCCTTTCAGAATCTCTGTGAACTTTCTACAGCTTGCTGTATGTACAGTTTATTTTTTATTTTGATGAAATATACACAACATAAAATTTGCTGCTTACTGCTTTTAGAGTGAACACTTCAGTGGTCTGCAGTCCCTCAGTTGCACCGGACACAGTCAAGGCCCTCAGGAGCCATGCGGGGTCAGCGGTGGTGGCATTGAGCAGAGCAGGTGGCCAGCATTTTCATTTCACGGAGAGCTCTGTGGACAGAGCTATCCAGAGCTGCATCTTGAATTGCCTCCTACTAAGAATTCAGCAGAAACCTAAGCAGGGAGCTGACACTTGAGAGAGAAAGGGTACAGGATTTGAAAATGTCCCTTTTCCCATGTTCTAGGTACACTGAGAAGCAAAGCCACAATACAAATATCTTTAATGAACGAAAACTAAAAATTCTGTCTTAGAAATGAAAACGATTACATTTTTACTCATTTGTGCAGTGTAAGAATCCTTTACAATAAGATGTACTAATTTTGGAATTTACAAGAACAAGTGAAATTAGGGTTTTGATTTTATCTTAAAGGAGATGGCCAAATAATCCGCATTTTTCTATACTCTAAATTTTCTTAAAGACTATTAATGATGTTATCCAGTGTCTTTTATGTTACGTATCTGCTTAATGAATTAAGCACAGAACTTTACCTGGGGAAAAATGTTTGTCTTTCTTGAGAACTGTAATGTCCTTAGAAAGTCATAGGTTTCACTTATTGACTTGACTGCCAGGAAATTCAAAACTCAGTTATGGTTAAGTATATAATCCCTAGCTGCTTATACAATTATTTACCCACTTTCAATTTTTCAGTTACCTGGCTTCTTTCTTAAATTTTTTTTCAAACATTTTCATGTGTATACATATTTTTCAATTTTAGGTTCTAGGGAAGTGTTTTTGGAGGTAGACAAAATACGCATAGTGATGATGCATTAGCTGCTGTCTTCATATACTGTCTTGTGTTCTTGTGCTTTTTGCCGTGCATAAAAACTAATCTTCGCATAGTTTTGGTGTGAAATGTCATTTGGAAGCTCACCGAGTTCCAGAAGCTGCAGGCCACCCATTCCGAGGCTGTGACCCTCCACAGCCCAGCCCACTGCTTCTCCCAGCATCCTACGTGGAGCACGGCGTCCTGTGCAGGCGTTCTGAGATGGGCTTCACAGCCAGGCAGCCTCGCTGGAGCTGGAGCTGCCAAGCACTATGCTACATGCTAGGTCTTTACTACCTCATGGGCAAATCTTCTTTTTGCCTTATGTGTTTTTATTTATTTATTTATTTTTGCTTGTCTTTAAATATTTTTTCCTAAAGGTCTTTGACAGCTTTGCTGAACTGGGCATTGGGTTGCTGTGTGGAGGCTTTGGGACCACACATGTGCATGGTCCAGTACCTGGAACAAGATGAGCATGGCTATAAATAACAGGAATAGCAATTTCATAAGGCAGGAGGCGCATGAACCAAAGGGAAGCTTGGCTTTTCATGTGTCAAAAACATCAACACTTTCTTGGGTGTTCAAGAAATTAATTATATGTCAAAAATTAAAAGACAAAAATGATAATCAGTACAATAAGGTCCCCGTCCTAAAAAATTTCATTGGAGGAAACACATGTGTTATACAATACAGTGATCTTTTGTTCATATGGCACTTTTTTATGGCACAACAGTCTCACTCTAAAACTCACCTTCTACTCATAAGGAGCTTATGGTAGCAGGGGAGCCACACGGAGGTCACATGATACAGGCTAAGTGCATTGTTCTAAGGGCTGACAGAGAAGGGCATTATCCTAGTGATCGTCCACTTGCTGATTGGGTTGATGGCAATTGTGCCACATTTTCCTTCATGACCTGGCCCTGAAATTAGCCATTTTCTGGAGATATCCCTTCTGATGGTGTTTCCACAATGTGGACCGGGAAACACTGGTCACCACCAGTCCGGTGCAGGCGACAGATACCTCACATTGGAATGCAGCTCCTTCTGTGAGACTAGGATTCTAAAAACTCTTTCCGGGATTCTAGGAACCTGTAAAAATGCTGCAGCGCTTTTATAACAAAAGACAGCATTGCGGGAAGTAATACATTCGGAAGACAGATTCCCATAACGTCAATGC
Source organism: Trachypithecus francoisi (assembly GCF_009764315.1). NCBI lineage: Eukaryota > Metazoa > Chordata > Mammalia > Primates > Cercopithecidae > Trachypithecus > Trachypithecus francoisi. The sequence goes on along the minus strand of NW_022681435.1, from coordinate 22,403,689 downwards.
TTATTAAGTGCAATGTGGTCTAGTGTTCTGATGATGCCTAGCCAATGTCAAGGCCAGACACTTTTAAGAAACAGCTAAAAATTGTTTTTAATGCCTCTTCCCACCTCTGTTCCTGTAGCCTCTTGGTGTAGGTGTAGTGATTTGGAGAGAGGACAGGCTCAGCGTCAGTATTTCTGCTGCGTCCCTCTATAAACATCTCATGAAGTGGCTGATTTGTGAAAAGAGGATCGTCCACCTCCTGCATTCAATCTCATGAGTAGTTGGGAAGAGCAGATGAAGTGAGGCTGTGAGGCACTGGTGCAATCTAAGGCGCTGCTCAGACATCGGTTGGGGCTCTAACCCACCTTCTCCCTGGAGTGGTGACTCCTGTGGTCTTCGGGGACCTTTATCCTTCTGTGTGTGCAGCTCCAGCCAGGGTATTTGAAGGTAGAACATTCTTTAGGATACAGAATAATGGAACCTCAGGGTTCATTTCAGACTTCCTAGCAGGCTGGGTGGGGAGTGCCGTTCTTGGGAAGTTCTTCCTGGCATCTCTGAAATCATTCGGAAAAACGTTGGCTAGGTGCCTCCAGGGTGTGTTCTTGGCCAATGTTTGCCCTGCGTTCCTCTGACTGCTAGGCTTAAGGGTCTTCCACTCAGACTTCAATTCCTCACATGCTGGAAGGCAGGACAGCGAGCACTCTGGGAGGGCCACCAAGCACTCTGTGCTCCATTCCCTGCGCTGTCTGCTCAGGAAACCTCCTCAGGCAACCATCTGAGGCCTGGTCCTTAAAGTGGAACCTGTCACACTGGAGCTGAGCGTTGCCTCAGTCCACACAGCGTCTTGGAGACATGTATGGTTTCTGCTCTGAGTGTCTCCTGATGGAATTGTTAGTGGCTGCTGCAATGCAGATGATATGGAAAACTGTTGTGGTAACTGTGGCTGTTGGCATGGTGGCTTTCCACCTGGGATCCCTGGAGCCTCGGCGCCTGGCAGGGGCAGGACTGGGAGGAGGAGGAGGCTGAGCTGGTAAGGACCTGAGCCGTTGATCCCTTCTCTCCCACTCCCCATGTGCCCTTAATCCAAAGCAGTTTTTAACCTCCCCACCTTTGGTAAATGATAAAGTTTTGGATAAGATGTTATTTAAAGAAAGATTTTGATGCTAAGACATGTTGAAAGTGCCTGCAATGGGGAAGTCAGGAAAAGTTGGTATAATGCTGGGTTATTAACTTTCTTTGGTGCAAAACCTTTTTTTGAGATGTGATGAACCTGTTTCTCCAAAAAAACTCATACCCCACAATATTGCATCAGGATTTGCTGAGGCCATCTGTGCATGTGGCCCACAGCCCTGGTCGGGGATCCCTTGTCAGTTGGGAAGATGATGGGTTGTGGATACAGACAGATATAGATTTAACCCTGCCTCAGACTTCACTCACTTTTTAACCTCAGGGTGTCTTACTAAACCTCTTTACATTCCAGTTCGTTATCTGTTAAACAGGGACAATTATGTATTTTTTTGAAGATGAGAGAACTTCAAATGTCAAATCGCAAGGTAGATGTTAGGTAAATTGTAACTACTAAAAGGCAGTAAAGTGATGATTAAACATTTATTAATACTTCACATATGGTAAACTCATATAATCTTATGAAATCTTCACATTAGCTATGGAAGGTAAGTGTTTTCACCCTCTCTTTACAGATGGGAAACTGAGGCCTGGAGAGATTTCATCTCCTGCTTTTCATGATCACAACTTGTCAGAGAGGGAGCCCGAGCAAAATCCCAGGTCTGCCTGATTCTGAAGCCTGGACTTTGACAAAACACTGCCTCTGACCGTGGCTATGCTGGGATGCAGCAATTAGGAACATCAGGAGAACTGAGGCTCTCACTAATGGTCCTGTCCCAGCCTCTCCACTGTGAAGCTGAGACATTTCACAGGAACCAAAAAGTGATTGATGCTGTGGAGATGGGGCACTGATACCTGCGGGTGTGCATGCGGCTGGGCAGGTCCCATATGGCCGATACGTGCCAGAAGCCAACTGGAACAAAGCTGCGAAATGGGAGCATTTCTAAGAAACAGAATAGCAGCCCCTCCCTGGTGCCAGCCCAGCCCACACAGCTGGACCCGGCATTCTCCCTAACACATCACATTGCTGAAGAGCAACACCAGAGAAGCCACCCATGACCCAATGCGGCAAGACAGACAGACACCGGGTGGCCGTGTCTGGACACAGACAACATGCCACGCTCTAACCACCAATCACAGGCACTGGCTGGCCATGTCTGGACACAGACAACATGCCACGGTCTAACCACCAATCACAGGCACCGGGTGGCCGTGTCTGGAACAAGCCACCCATGACCCAATGCGGCAAGACAGACAGACACCGGGTGGCCGTGTCTGGAACAAGCCACCCATGACCCAATGCGGCAAGACAGATAGACACCGGGTGGCCGTGTCTGGAACAAGCCACCCATGACCCAATGCGGCAAGACAGACAGACACCGGGTGGCCGTGTCTGGACACAGACAACATGCCACGGTCTAACCACCAATCACAGGCACCGGGTGGCTGTGTCTGGACACAGACAACATGCCACGGTCTAACCACCAATCACAGGCACCGGGTGGCCATGTCTGGACACATCTGGGACACACGTCGGCCCAACCATGTGACGCTTCCCTGTTCTGCCTACTAGAAGTGACAGCTGCTTCTTTACCTGCGTTTTCTTTAAGCACCTGTGCCAGGTGGTTTCACTCCTGAGCCTCCAGCGTGGTGTGTCAGGAATACTTCTGTCCAAGAGTCAGGGCTGCTGGTTCAAACCTTTGCTTGGCTGTGAATTCCCTGAAAGCTCTTGGGTAAGTCATGTCTTGGTCTGTTTTCTGTTGCTATAGCACAAGATCCAAGACTAGGTAATTTATAAAGAAAAAAGGTAGTTTGCTCACAGTTCTGGAGGCTGGGAAGTTCAAGATCGGGTGGCTGCATCTGGCAAGGGCTTTGTGTGCATTGCAACATGGCGGATGACATTACTTGGCAAGAGCACACGTGAAAGAGGTGAGCAGGTGTGTGCAAAGAGACAAAACACAAGGGGTGGCCTTGCTCTGTGACTTCCTGCTCTCCAGGTAGCTAATCCAGTCTTGCAAGAGTGAGAGTTCACTCTGGAGAAAGAGTGTTAATCCCCCCATGAGGGCAGAGCCAGCCCTCTGATGCAAATGCCTCTTCAATGTCCCACCATCGGTCAGCACTGCTGCACTGGGGGTTTCAATTGGTCTCAGCTTCATTGTTAAGGCATGTTTGAAACAAGTGAGCTCTGAGGCCCTGTGACTCAGTGAGAGCGGACGCGATGGGAAAGGGAAGGAGCCCGGAGGCCACAGGGACATGGCCTTGGGGAGGCAGGCGCTCCCGGTCAATGCAAAGAGAACACAAGGTGCCCACAAACCACCTGCCAGTAGAAGACTCCCAGACGCTGAGCAGGGTGCAAGGTGTCAGGGCCTCTGGCCTGCTGGCGTGTCCCTTTAAGGGAGGGTGGGTGCACCTGGCCTAGCTGTACTTGGAGAAAGAAGCAGACTGGGTTCCACGGCTCATGATCCAGCAACCCTGGCCACTTTACAGGCCCTGAAGGAGATATGAAAGCCCAGATGCTGTTTTTATGGGTTTCTGCTGTTGTTGTTTGTGTTTCATAAAATGTTTTAATTGTTTGGTTTCTTATGCAATGTATCCTGAGGCTTTTAAAATTATTTCACAAAGAGTATGTGTAGCACTGAATGTGAAACAGACTCGTTTACAAAATGTGGGCTGACCACATTAGAGAAGGTGAAAGCTGCCAGCATTGCTCTCTGCTCCCTTCGGGCTGCTGCACTGAAGAGCATGTCACCGGCCTCAGCAGCCTCACTGGCTGGGGAAGGAGCGCATGAAAGGTAGGAGCGCACTTCTCCCCAGCCGAGCCTCCTCACCAGTTGTCTGTGAATTTCTCTCCTGGTTGGAAAAGCCATTTTCTTATCAGACAGAGAAAAAGAAAAGACACAAAAAGTTATGGTGGCCCCACCAACCTTATCTCTTTACACTGGAAATTAGTAGCAAAGATGTGCAGTAGCAACGCTGGCAGAGAGAACCACATCCCAGACCGTCCGTGAAGCCAGGCGTGGGGAAGCATGTCAGCATCCAATAAATCGGGTTGGAAACTTCTCAGTTTAAACCACTTCAGAAACTGGCTTGATTTTTCCACCTGATTCTGTCGTGTTTTCTGAGAGGCTTGCAATTCTGGTGAGTGGCGGTTAGTTTCCTTAAGTTGTTGAGAGATTGAGGCACTCTGCTTGGTGTGTTTGGAAGGGGATACGTGGCTCTTTCCTTGATCTCCTTTCCGATGCATGTTCTCCTGGGACACTCCTGCCATGAAAGAACCAGGAGGCTCTCCACTGGACAGTCACCTTAGGAATGGGATAGCTGCATGTGAAATCTTGACCTGTACAGATACTCCTTATTAACAAGAAGCTCTTTAGTTACCACATTTTGCAAGAGTGGCAGGTTTGCGCTGTCTGATGGCCTGCACGAGGGCCCTGAAACCCCGAATCCACGTGTGTACCACCATTCTGCACATAGAGTGAATTTGACAAAACTTGCGGTGAATTGTCTAAGAGCCTGGACTGACTTGCTTGTTTCTTTATTTTATTTGTTGAGACCAATTCTCTGTCTATCGCCCATACTAAAGTGCAGTGGCACGATCTCAGCTCACTGCAACCTCCGCCTCCTGGGTTCAAGTGATTCTCCTGCCTCAGCCTCCCGAGTAGCTGGGATTACAGGCACCTGCCACCACACCCGGCTAATTTTTGTATTTTTAGTAGAGAAGGGGTTTCAGCACGTTGGCCAGGCTAGTCTCGAACTACTGACCTCAAGTAATCTGCCCACCTCAGCCCTGCAAAGTGCTGGGATGACAGGTGTGAGCTACCGGGCCGGGCCAGATTTGCTCCTTCCTGAGCCAAGGTGACCGCACTGGCTTTGAGTCACATCTGATTGTTATCCCCTTGGGTCCCTATTAAACACACTGGGTCCTCTGTCCTCCCCAAGATCAACTCAAACAGAATCTTCAGGTTACAGACCTGGGGAGCTGGAGGTTTAACAAGCACCTCAGAATTCTTCTCACAGGGGAAGTGTGGGAAAACTGGGACATGCTTCAGAGACCAGCGACCTCGCTCTGTGGGCAGAGCGGAGAGCATCCTGGGGTGCTCAGCTCATGGCCTCAGCTTTGGAAATGGATGAACTAGGGTTAAGACCTTCCCTTGGGAGAGCTCAGAACTCAGAGCAAGCTGTGCCTTAGGATGTGAGGCTGCTGTTGGGCTCAACCTGGTACAAGTACAGGTGCTGGCTTAGCTTGATGGGTAAGAACAGGATTTGCAGATGGGGGGCTCCCTGTCTTGTTAGCATTTTCAGTCTTTTGGCCATGTCAGTAAGCTCAGGACAGGACAAGGGCTTCCGGAAGACAAATGAGGGCAATGAGATTGGGCTGTTCTGTAATATTTATTCAGGTCCCTGGCAGAAGCCTCATGGAACTTCAGCTGGACAGGAGGTGACACTTTTCCAGATGACAGCTCCCGTGCTAATGTCTCAGGTCTGCTCAGGGCTGATGGGTGCTCTGTGCACACAGCAGACCCTGCCAGAAGCTGAAAGTTTGGGAATCGCAGAAAGGGGCGGTGAGCTCTTCTTTTGGTTGTGCAGTCACATTTGCCAGTGGTCTGGCCAGGCCTCTGGCTCATGCTTAGCTTTCTCATTTATAAAATGCCCACCTCCCTCCCAGAGAAAGCGAGAGAAGTCATTCACAAAATGATTTTAAACTGCTTTTCAAGGAGCGGCCACTCTGGAATTGCTTCATAATAGTGAAAGTTTTCACTTGAGTGGGTATTGAAAACAACGGGTTGACCTTCCAGAAAAGGAAAACACTCCTAATTTACTACAAATAGAAACAAATACGTTGTTAGTTTGTAGTTGTCAGGTCACTTGCTTGCAGCAGGACCAAGATAGACGCCATGAAATGGCCACTAATTCATCTCACCAACGGCTCAAGCTCGATCAAGTTTGGAACAATTCCTCCCAGACGCCTTGCTACCACCACCCAACATTCAAGTGGGCATAGCTGTGCCCACCCGCCAACATTCTGAACCATGGGTTTGACATAAAATGGGCATAGCTGTGCGTGTCCCTTACTTAGTTCTACGATAAGAAACTCTTTGGTTACCACATTTTGCAAGGGTCCTACCTGGAGCCATCATCCATGGGAGGTTACGAGGAGAGAATGTACAGGAAGCCAGTGTTTTCTAAGTTAGAATTAATTACCATGCTTGTCCTTGGACAGACGGGAGGCCTGGTCATTTCTCACTTTTGTGTATCACCTTGCAAAGTACCCTCCATCGCCTGCTTGGGGCCTCCTAATAACTCCATAAACTGTGCAGGTATTATTGTCTCCATCTTACAGATGATAAAACTGAGGCCAGAATATCAAATAACTAGATAAACAATACAGGATTCTAAATGTGGGGTCATGGCTTGAGCCTCCAGAGCCTAAGTCTGAGCCAGAGTGTTTCCACCAAACTGCCATTTTCATACACTGATTTCTCTAGGTATTTGGCCAGGTATTTTTCTGGCCAGCAAATGAAAATTAATATAGTCTCTGAGAGAGAGACTATGGTAAGGAACTGAATGGTCTTGCCTGGCTTCTTTAGGCTTAAATCGTTTACTGGAAGGAATACGTTTTATTATTTGTTATTGTCAAAATGATAAATACAAGTGCTTGATTGCAATGAACATCAGTAAGTAACTGAATTGACGTTGTATAATTATTAGATGTTTAAAATATGATGGGGCAGTAGTGACGCTGATAATATTGATGTGTTGCGTTCTGAAGGCACTCACTTTAATGTTTATATATCCTCAATACCGAATAATCAATTCAGTAAGCAAGCATCAGATCCTAAGCATTTTTCTAATTTATATGATTAGTAGAGAAGTACTCTGCTAAATGGGACAAAGTGCTAGTTTAGAATTATGGGATTGCAGAGTTTTCTCTGTAACTACTTGCCCTGTTGTGTCGAGTCTTACTCTTTTGTTCTAGATGACTTTCTTTATTCACAAAACGGTAGCCAGGCCTTTGTATACTGCCAAAAATATGTCTAGCCCACACTTAGATTTATTCCAAAGAATAATTGCAAATAGATTGTGCACCTATTATAATTACTGGTGTTTATCCAGCACACCTAATTTTGCCTTTGTCCTGGCTTGTTGAGGACACTGTTTCCTTAACCAGTGCATCTTCACGAGGAACCTTGTGGCTTCTGCCGTGACCTGACGTGGGTTTCCTGGCCCTCACATGTGGCACTGCAGTCTTAGGGTTGCCAGGATGCTTCCAAGGATGCCATCTTCTGTTTTTTAGTGGTTACATTTTTCAAAATATAGATTGAGATGCTGTTTTCCATTTTGGGAGTGGCTGGCCTCCTTATTCCTGGGGTGTGCATGGTAAAACGAGTTTCTGAATGGGTCGATGAGCTTCCTCCCCAGCCAGAGTTAATTTAGACGCCAACTCTCTCTTCTAAATAGAGCCGGGGCCCATATACAAGTCAAATCTGCTATTTTTCTTTGGGCAATGATTTATTTCCCTCTTAAATTGGCTGGACCAGTTAGTTTTTTATTTTTATTAAGTCACACTATTCTTAAATGAAACTATTGATTTAAAGTCAGCTTAGTGAGGATTTAATTTGTTTTCAGGGGATTAGAGCAGGTAGCATGGGATAATTTTACAATGAAGTGGAGCAGAAGCGTTCCTTCACAGTGCCTCGCCTTTTTTTTCTTGCCAGGCTGCACAGACATTACACATTTTCAAGTAAATTGTGGAAATACATTCATAAATCAGTCCTAATTCCTCTGCCTGCTTAAGGGTGATTCAAAGGGGAGTTCATTCCTGACCTTGTCCCACGTCCTTCTGATAGACCACGTGTCTAGGGCTAAAGCACACGTACCTGTGCATGTGCACAAGCACACACACACACCAGATTCCTTCTTCTGGTAGACCACGTGTCTAGGGTTAAAACACATGTACCTGTGCATGTGCACAAGCACACACACACACCAGATTCCTTCTTCTGATAGACCACGTGTCTAGGGCTAAAACACTCGTACCTGTGCATGTCCACAAACACACACACACACCAGATTCCTTTCCTCCTTTTCTCTCTAAGGTCCATGTAAAATTCTTTTTCGTTGCCCTTGCTCCCTTCGTACAGTATTGCCTGTTCACACGTTTTCTTTCCCTAGTATGTGGAAGGGGTGAAGGGCCCAGGGCCCGTGGGGCTGCCTAGCTTGTGTTCCCGTGGGGTCCCCCTGGTTTCTCTGCACCCACTGCTCCCTCTCCCTGCCTGCCCCCTTGCTCCAGCATCCTCTTTTCTGGTTGGCATCCCTCTGACCTTCCAGGAAGTTGGGTGGCAGGTCTGGGCACCAATGGAGGGAGGGCGGATGGGGAAGTGAATGTGATCAAATCTCATGATGGTTTAAAAATCAAAGGAGTGAAACTGTCCAAACACAGCTAGGGAAGGTTTTCTGTTGTTTGTTTAAAAAGTAGGGTCTTGTCATTGCCAGTCTGTTATCTCTGAGCTCGGCTGTCACTATCCATTTCAAAAGGAGCTGTTTCTTTCTGTTGAAATCAAGTAGAGTCAGAGTCATTTTCAGATTAATGGTCCTTGGTCTAGAGGTTTCAAAACCATTTTGTCAATCATTCTGAGCATCTCCATTGTCCGCAATCCCCTCCCACTGAGGTAGCTGGGGCCGAATCTTGCCAAGCATCAGGTGACTAAGTCCATCTGGAGAATCCGCCACTGCTGATGGGGCTGTACCAGCATCCCACCTACCATGCTTCCCATCAGCAGCAGCGCAGGTTTCCACCACCTTCCCTTTCACAAAGAAGTCTTGTGAAGAGTCGGCTTCACGCCTCACGTACTGGAACTGGAAGGCAGGGCAGGCTTTTCTCTGGGACCCGGGGTGTCACTGGGAGTGCTCTGCTAAAGAGCTATGAGTGTGCGGGATGAAGGGAGACAGGGTGTGGGTAGCAGAGACATCAGGTGTTTCCTGGGATTTGGACTTTCTTTCTTTCTCTTTCTTTCTTTCTTTCTTTCTTTCTTTCTTTCTTTCTTTCTTTCTTTCATTTCTTTCTCTCTTTCTTTTTTCTTTCTTTTCCTTCCTTCCTTCCTTCCCTTTCCTTCCTTTCTTCCTTCCTTCCTTCCTTCCTTCCTTCCTTTCTTCCTTCCTCCTTCCTTCCTTCCTTCCTTCCTTCCTTCCTTCCTTCCTTCCTTCCTTTCTTCCTTCCTTTCCTTTCTTTCCTTCCTTCCTTCTTTTTTTATGGAGTTTCATTCTTATTGTCCAGGCTGGAGTGCAATGGCGTGATCTCTGCTCACTGCAACCTCTGCCTTCTGCCCCCCAGGTTCCAGTGATTCTCCTGCCTCAGCCTCCCGAGTAGCTGAGATTACAGGCATGTGCCACCACGCCTGGCTAATTTTGTATTTTTAGTGGAGATGGGGTTTCTCTATGTTGATCAGGCTGATCTCGAACTCCCGACCTCAGGTGATGCACCCACCTCAGCCTCCCGAAGTGCTGGGATTACAGGCATGAGCTACGCCCGGTGGGATTTGGAATTTCTAAAGCACTCGATTTGATTGCAGAGAGCAGGTGAATTGCCAAGACCTGCCTGTGGCCAGGGAGTGCAGCAGCAGGTGTGTGTGGCTGGCCAGCCTGTAGGACCAGGAGGAGACTTGAGGATGGGGTCATGAATGCTCCACCGCATGGAGGACTGGTGAGCTCAGGTCTGCCTGTTCTTGGTGTGAACAACTCACAACAAGACCTGCCTAGAGGAATTTAAGGGACCAACCATACCATAAGAGAATACAAATGGCACAGAGCAGTAGGCATCATGGCATGAGGTACCAGAACTGTGCAAGGATTACACAAGCATTAAAAATGCAGAATGGATTGTAAGAAAAATGCCATTTACTTTCTGAGTAGTCAGAGGAAAGTGTGTACGTAAAGGTGTCGTGAGAAGCATAGCGACGATGAACTGAAATGTTAAGAGTAACAACACAGGAAAGATCAGCAACCGCAGAGATGGGAGACCCACAGGAGAAAGGCCCGAGAACTCTGAGCCAGCACCAGCATGGTTCCAGAGAATTCCAGTGAGGGAAGGTGGGGCCAGGGCCGGTAAGTACAAAGAGGAAACCCAGAAACTCGTAACAAGAAAATCGGGCATCTACCCACCTCTGTTTCAAACAAGACATCAACAGTTTAATTGAAGAGGATCTTGTAAGCTGAACCCCTCAAAAAAAAAAAAAGAGCAATAAAAATAAAAAGAAACCCTTATAATATATATCAACGAGATATATATGTATATAAGAATTATTCATTAAATAAGTTTATGGATCATTGGTAGATCATTTATAATCAGTTTCTTTGTTTTCAAATTTCATTAAGAAACCTCAGTCAGGAACAGAAAAGGTAGAACAATATAAATCATATGCAGTCGTGTTACTCTTAAATTTACCAAATTCTGGACATTTGAATTAATGACATCCAAATTCTGGACATTTAATTAAGGTGAGGATTAGCCTCGTTAGCTTTATTAATCCTGAGCCCTAAGCCACCAGGTATCCAACTGAAGCTAAAACAGGGCATGATCCTAATGAGCCCTTAGTGAATTTCACATCACTAAAAGAAGGGAAGAATGTTGTGTTAAGGAATTCTTAGGATCACTTTGTTTGTTTAAGAAGGATGCTCCAATTGGTAAGTGGGTCTTTCTAATAAATTTTAAGCACTAAACATGCCCACAAGCATGAGTTAGAATATAAAAGTGGAAAAATTAGATTTTATAAAAATTAAAACTTGTGGTTTTCAGAAGACCCTGTTAAGAGAATGAAAAGACAAATCACACTGTAAGAAAATATCTTCCAAACACATGTCTGATAAGAGATTTGTATATGGACTACATAGAAAACACTCACAACTCAATAATAAAAGAAACACTTCAATAAAATACACAGCCAAATGATTTGAAAGCACTTTCACCAGACAAGCTATATTGGTGATAAATTAGCATGCAAAAGGATGCTAGTCACTAGGAAAGCACAAATGAGGATCACAATGAGGTACCAGTGCACACCTGTTAAAATTGCTGACAAAACAAAACAGAACCAAAACAACAATACCGTGTGGTGGTGAAGACGTGGAGCCACCGGAACTCTCCTACATGGCTGCAGGGAATGCAAAATGGCATAGCGACTTTGGAAAACAATTTAACAGATTCTTCTAAAATGAAAGATGGACTTATTATATAACTCACAATCCCAGTCCTTGGTATTTAAGAGAAATGGAAGTATCTATTAATACAAACCCCTGTCCATGTTGAGTTTTAGGGGCAGAATACTCACTAGGAGTTGCACTTTGAGCAATGAATGTACAGGGTTTACATAAATGTGCAGATTGCTTTATTCATAATTGCTAAAATTTAAAAGCAAACCAGATAACCATCAAATTAATAACTGCAGAATCTTTATACTATGGAATACTATTCAAAAAACGAATAAACAACTGATTAAACAATACGTGGATGACTCTCAAATGGGCTACTCTAAGTGAGAGAAGACAAAAGCTACACACTCCATGATTCCCTTTATTTCAGACTTTGAAAAAGACAAAACCAGAGGGACATCAAACATATCAGTGGCTGCTAGGGACTTTGGTGGATGGAACAGGGTGGGAGATTAGCCACAAAGGGATATTAACAGGGATGATAGAATGTTCTCCATCTCGATTCTGGCGGTAGTTCCATGACAATCTGTGTTTATCAAAGTTGATAATTGTCAAATGATGCCTCTGTAAACCCGATTTCAAATCTGAAACAAAAGGAAATAATGAAGTCTCTTAATTTACCTTAGGAGTTTCTGTTAACTCCACAATTTTCTTATGGTTAAGAAATGGGCTAATTTTGTGATAAGTTTATGCAGTTTCCCCCAAACTACATCTCCTCCTTTCCGGAGTGTGTTTCCTATTACCAATAAAACAAGAATCAACTCACTAAACGACTTCCATTAGAAGGTTTCCATTCCTGTACATCTCCAGGGATATTTTCACCATTACTCCGCAAATTAAAATAATGAAGTGGATGTAATGACTTTGAAAAGACAGAAGCCTTAAATAACTGAGAATTTGATAAAACTGAAGAATCTGGAAGGCCTAAAGCACTGCAATTTGTAAGTGTATTGCCTTTTTTCTTTTTTTTAATCATTAAGTTTTCAAGTTTTAACACAATTTAATTCTGTAATCATTTCTGGAATTTACCTTTATTTATAAACTACATTTAAAACTGTAAAAAACGAATGGACCTATGTATAGCATTTTGCAGGCTACAAAGTGTTTTTATATTCATTATTCATTTGATTTTCTCCAACATCTCCTATGGTGGGTCTAGAGTCTTCTAATTTTATAGAACAAGAAGCAAGAGTGCAAGCATATTAAGACTTTCCCCAATTAACAAGTAGCAGGGAAAATATTCAAATCCAGATTCTTCAATAGCAAATCCCAAGCACCTGCTGCTTTCTTTTCTTTTTTTTTTTTTTTTTTTTTTTTTTTTTGAGGCGGAGTCTGGCTCTGTCTCCCGGACTGGAGTACAGTGGCCGGATCTCAGCTCACTGCAAGCTCCGCCTCCCGGGTTTACGCCATTCTCCTGCCTCAGCCTCCCGAGTAGCTGGGACTACAGGCGCCCGCCACCTCGCCCAGCTAGTTTTTTTTATTTTTAGTAGAGACGGGGTTTCACCGTGTTAGCCAGGATGGTCTCGATCTCCTGACCTCGTGATCCGCCCATCTCGGCCTCCCAAAGTGCTGGGATTACAGGCTTGAGCCACCGCGCCCGGCTTTCTTTTCTTTTCTTTTTTTTTTGGACAGAGTCTCACTCTGTCACCAGGCTGGAGTGCAGGGGTACGATCTCAGCTCATTGCAACCTCCAACTCCCTGGTTTAAATGATTCTCCTGCCTCAGCCTCCTGAGTAGCTGGGATTACAGGCACACAACACCACACCCAGCTAATTGTTGTATTTTTAGTAGAGATGGGGTTTCACCATGTGGGTCAGGATGGTCTTGATCTCCTGCCCTCGTGATCTGCCTGCCTCAGCCTCCCAAAGTGCTGGGATTACAGGAGTGAGCTACTGTGCCCAGCCTCCAAGCACCTGCTCTTTAATATCTCTAGCCAAGGTTTTGTCTTGAGTACAGACTATCATTGTACAAGGTCTGAGGGGAATAAAAATGTTCCTTACCCCAAATTATTTTGCATGGTAATTGCCATTTAGAGACATCTTTCCCTTAGGTAGGCAAATTGGAGATTCATCCCACTTAAACGTAGAGCTTAACTGAAGTTTAGATGTCTGAGTAGAGGTATAATGAAAGGTTGGTAATTAGCTGAGTGAACAAAAGCAAAACCCGTATATCTCTCATTTTCGTAGAGGTCATCGTGCCACAAAGCATTCATTGTTGCCATCATGTGTATCACCAAAAACTGTTACTGCCATTAGAAGAAGCAGAAAAAAATCAAATAACCCAAGGCACTTTGTCCAGCTCTTTCAACAGAAGAGCTTTATAATACAGAGCAGCTATTATGCCCTTTACGTTTCACTGCATTGCTTTTATAAATAGGATGTGCTCCTCTATGAAATAGGATAAAGGCAATATCCTGTATGGGCCTTTGTGAAGTCAGGTTTATAGAAAGTAGTCAGGGAGGCAGGAAAGACCCTTTCTGCGGTCTCTGAGTCCTGCCTGCCAAGGCCAGTGGTCACTCAACGCTAGGCACCTGTGTGTGGGATACCACGGGTGGTGGCCATGACTGTCCCCAAGAAGGAAGGGAGAAAAAAAAGAATCCAACCCAGAATGAACAGTGGTTTGACTTCAGATCAGATGAGTGACCATAAATGATTCTCCAGCTCATATGTGGGCCACTGAATTTTCTGCATCTTCCTGTCTCACTTTCTGGCTGGTCTGCAGATCAACTTTCCATCTTTCTGTCTGTTTCTCTGTCCCTCCCTCTCCCTTTCTTTCTCCTTCTCTCCCCCAACCCTTTGTCTGTCTGAAGATTAAGCAACCAAAGATGTTTTCTGTACACTCTAGCAGCAAGTACAGTTGGCCTTCTCTCTGGCTGATGTACCATGTGTAACTGTAGGATTTAATTTTGGTTTGCATTAATCAAACAACAATAAAAGCCATAAAATCCCCTTTAAGAAGCCTTTTAACTTAAAATCCAATGCTAAACACCCAGGGATTTTGCCTATTGTCTTCTCCAATGCCCTGTAAAAGGAATGAGATAGCAAGAGAAAGAAAGAAAAATTGAGCCACTTTTTTTTTTTTTTTTTTTTTTGCATAGAAAGGGAGAAAACATATAATAAATTAAGGGTAGTGGGAGTGAAATAAAGGCCAGAGGTAAACGACGTTTCATTGTGTGAGCTGCTCTCCCCCTTATGGTCCCTGCCAGCTGCTGCGGTTATTGCTACCTTCCTGTTTTAAGATGAAAGCAATGATGGTAGACACGTGCAGACACACAAAAGAGCCTATTTGGACTGGCGTGTCAGCTCATCTTTATCAAATGTTGCACAGGTATATTTTGTTGCCATGCTTCATTACCCCAGAATGGCATGCCTGAAATGTTTGTCTCTTCTATAAACCCAATAGCTTTCCCAGCCAGGCATTGTTTGACAGGCAATAGACGGGTGTTTCTTTCGCAGGCATGGGTTTGTAAAGGCCTGGCAATTAAGGAGAGGGAGAGAGGGAGAGAGGGAGGGAGGGACAGAGAAGAGAGGGAGAAAAGGAAGAGAGAGGGAGAGGGAGAGTGAAAGAGGAGAGAGGGAGAGAAAGAGAGACGGAGAAGGGGAGAGAGAGAGAGGAAGAGAAAGGAAAGAGGGAGATGGGGAGCGAGATAGTGGGGGAGAGAGAGAGGGAAGGAGGGGGTGAGAGGGAGCTGGGGAGAGAGAGAGGGGAGAGGAAGGAAGAGTGACAAGACGTAGGGAGAGAGAGACACTTACTAAAAAAATAAAACGTGTGTAGTGTGTGCATTTTCGATTTTTTTTTGTACGTAAAGAAGACATAAAGAGCTGCATAATGAATCTGGATTGTGTTTTAGAAAGGATCATTCCCCCTGTGATTGGAAAGAATCTTTTTCAGACATCCAGGTGGTTGATTTAAAATAGGAAGTTTTGAAAACAATTTCTGTGAAGCATAAAGGGATGAGGCAAGTGGCAGGGAAAAATCTGGAGATGGTAAGTAAGACCATAGTCACCAGAAGTGGAATCTGGCTTTTTTTACACATAAGACTATTGCATCATTGCATCAAAATTCACCTCTTATCTTCCAGTAGCCTACTGGAAAAATCAATATTTTAATCCTGTGTGATATAGATTAAATTCTCGGGAACTAGAATTGGGGAAGGCCTATATTTTATTTTTTCCCCTTAGAGCAACTGTGATAGTGACTTTTTGCAAATCAGAGAAGGAAGCATGAAGATTTGGCCAAGCTAATTATGCATGCAATTTCTTGCCATTCCTCTGGGGATACTATTCCCATTGGATTCCACAAGCTTATCCACAAAATAAGCTTAGCAGTTTCCACGGAAGTAACCGATGGTGGCGTCATTAGGAGCTAGCTCATTTGCAGAGGAAGCTTTTTGTTCCGTCTGAGTTTATATTAACACAGTGTTCCTGGCAGAACTGTTATTAACCAAGACCTTCATTTGTTATCTAGAAAAGAAGGGACAGCAATAATTGACGGGCAATTCCAATGTGGGGGTACCAGAAACCACAAAATAGACACGATGATGCAAACCATGTATTTTTTTGTAGTTGTTTTGTCTTCTGTAGGAATGATGGGATGTCAGCAGATGTCTAGACAGAAATGTGCAGAATCCCTTCAGATCCGAGGTGACGGAGAGAGTGAGTTTCCAATGCCTGAGCTAAAACCATCAAGGCCATACGGGCGTTGGAATTCAGAATCTTTCTGATTTTAGAAAAATGATGCGGTGCACGTCCTGCATCCTAAATCACACTTCCAGTGGAGTCAGAGGTGGCGTTCTGGTCAAACACCAAATATAGTTGCAGTCAAATGTAGAATGGTCGCTCTAATTGGGATCAATAAAAACTACAAATAATCTCACATCAGTAAAGGTTAGGTCAGATTTTGCTGCAAAAAGGGCTAGGAAAAGATTTTCAGTTTTTGAATCTTTTAGAGTTTTGTAATTGCAGATAAGGGATTGCACTTCTGAATAGCTCTATTTTTCCAATAGAGAAACCCTTTTCTGCCATTTCTGTGGGCAGTGGTCTCCCACGGAAGAACTCCCACCCTCAGTGGAGGAGTCTACCCTTGGGGGCTGAACCCTTTCAGCAGACGAGCACCCTTTTTTATGTGACCTGATCCCCCAGGACGCGCGAGTCACCCCTCCAGCTCCATAGGAGGGTAAGTTGTGAGGAGATGCTGGGAATATTTTCTGCGGGCTCCGGATGTGGGAAGCTTGTCTCTAGCGCGGCTGTGTTTGGTCCTGGCCTTGCCGTGTCACCGGGAGAGAAACTTGAACTCATCCCCTTCTCATATGCATTTGCCACCAACTTGTTTTGTTATTACTCTTTACTACTACAGACACATATCTCTCCTTCACTCATAAGTGGGGCACCGAGGAGCCATGGACCTGCTAAAACTTCAGCTCTGTCCTCCTCCGGTTTGTACAAATGCAGAAAGGTCACCTAGCTGCTTTCAGCCCCAGTGTTATCATCTATACTTTCTTGAACTATAGCGGTTTTTAGTTGCTTTTTCAACCTGAAAAAAAGGTATGTTGTTAGCTTCCTTTTTCAAAAGTTAAAAAGGGCTGATTTTGTGTGTGTGTGCATGTGAATGCATGTGCATGTTTTTAATTCCCCTACAGTAGAAGGGTAATAAATTTTTGTCTTTTGTGGTCAACTCTGGATAGTGGCCCAGGTTTAAGCTCTGAGCCTATCATTAAAGCTTTGTAAAGGGTTTATTCACTGCCCATCAAAGACATGCCACTCCTAGGTGTCTACCCAGAGGAAAAGAAGTCATTATACGAAAAAGACACTTGCGCACACATGTTTATAGTAGCACAATTCACAATTGCAAAAATATGGAGCTAGCCCAAATGCCCATCAATCAATGAGTGGATAAAGAAAATGTGGTATATATATACACATATATGTAATACATATATATAATACATGAATATATATGTATATCTATATACCATGGAATACTACTTAGCCATAAAAAGGAACAAAATAATGGTATTCACAGCAACCTGGATGGAATTGGAGACCATTATGCTAAGTGAAGTAACTCAGGAGTGGAAAAGCAGACATTGTATGTTCTCACTCATAAGGGGGAGCTAAGCTATGAGGATGCAAAGGCATAAGGATGATGCAATGGACTTGGGGGAAAGGGTGAGAGTGGGGTGAGGGATAAAAGACTACACATTGGGTACAGCGCACACTGCTCGGGTGATGGGTGCACCAGAATCTCAGAAATCACCACTAAAGAACTTACTCAGGTAACCGACCATCACCTGTTCCCCCAAAACCTATTCAAAAAACTTAATTAAAAAAAAGAGAAATGCACAGATCCCAGAACCAGAGACTGCCCAGGCGTGCGCGCCTACACACACACACACACCTCTCCTGACAGTGCTTCTTTGGGGGAACATAATTAAATTTAGTTTTGTATGAATAACCAACCTTCTCCAGAAGAATGCTTTTTGTGGGCATGGTTTCCTTGGGTGGTTACTGTAATGATAAATCAGACAATAGTCACCACCAGAAGTGAAATTTGGTTTTCTTTTACACGTAAGATGATCACATCACCCTTGTGAGCTAGAGACAGACACGATGAAAGAAAAAGTGCCTGTGTTTAGTAGAGATAAGTAGTGGGAGATTCAAAAGCTCATCAAAATCAAAATTTTGTTGTTTTAAAATTATTCTTGCTTACAAGAAACAAAGCGAAAAGCTAAGCATTGATCTTAGAATCTTTCTGTCCAGGGGAATCCCTCGTGGAGGACAATGGGGAGGTATCTTGGTTCCTGATCCAGTTCTCCAGCCAGGCACTCATACTGTCCTTCCTTGGTTTGCATGTGGATGGCTCAACATCCAGGTGACCCCATCGATTGGTTGATCTCTGACAGTAGGTTGAGACGCGTTCTTTTCATTTGTGATGTCATCCTTCCCTTTCCAGCACGGCCTTCTTCTTGTCCCCTCCCCACCCCAGCCACCCCTTCTTCCCTTCTCCAAGAGAGGTAGCCTGTGAACTCCAGTGGGGAGGGGGGGAACCGAGTGCTTGCTATTTCCTCCACCGAGCGGAAAAAAGCAACACCTTGGAGTGAATGATCGATATTATTATAAGCGAGGTGTAGCTCAGGGCAGGTGAGCGGCTGTTAATGAGGCGCCCCCCTGCTTTCTGACAGATGCCTGTCATTGCTGCGCGCTCGCAGCTTGATGGATGCGGGCCAGGCTGCCCTGCCATCGGAGCCGCTGCCTCCTTTCTCCCGTTTGTCTCTAATCTGCTGACCTGACGATGACCCAGCAGAGGTGGAGCTGAAATTAACATGTCATTTTCTCTAGTTAAATTAAAAAAGGGGGAAGGGGCAGAAGAGAGGAGAAAGGAACCATCTGAAACCGAACGAATACAGATAGCTTGGCAGCAAAAATACTAGCCCTGTAGGAAGTTCCCACAGTGTTTCAGGGGAGGGCATTTCTCATAAAGACAAAAGCATGCGCTGATGCTCGCTTGTGTCACCTCATGTCGGGCGGGCCCCTCTCCAGAGGCACCCGGGGTTTTCTCTGGGCACTCAAGGGAGTCCACTCGCGGGCTCCTCAGCAGCTGACACCCTGGTCTGTGGGCCCTGTCTCGTCCACACTGGCTACTTGTCCAACATAGGCGTGTGGAGACGCCTGTTTTCTGCCAGCCATTATTGTGTCTTCACCAAAATCGGTTTTAAATAACATTTTCACAGTGTGCACTAAGTTTGAAACATAGCAAACCATAGAATATTGGCACTGGAAGTTCGCCATAATTTTATTTTGCTTCTGAGTTTGTCACTCTCCTGCATGGGAGAACACAGGTTATCTGACTTAAGCAGCTAGTGAGTAACAGGTTAGTAGCAAAGCTGGGTGGAACCTACTTCTTCCAAATGCTTCCTCCTGAGTTTCTTTGGAAAATAAGCTTGAAGGACCCCCATTCCCAGTCCCAATCAGTCATCCTTTCTCTAGCTTCTACGTTATAAGTGACTGGCTTCTATTTCTAGACATACAACCTTTCCGGGCAGTGAGTTCAGCACAGTAATAATTAGCCGATTTGTGTACCTCGAAAGAAAGAAGAATGTTGTGATTTCATTATTTCTTCAGACATTTTCAAACTTTTTATATCATCTTGATATAGTCTTGACTTGGGAATCTATCTGAAATTGTTAAGGTGTATCGTAGCTTTCCATCTGGGGAGTAACAGTGAATGTGACACTTGATTTTCGTAGGTAAGAAGGTGGCCTGGATATCCATCAGGAAAACCTCACAGCCTTTGTGTGGCCAGGCAGATTACGAGACACATACTCAAAAATGGATCCATGGGCTAAAAAGTATTTAATGAGAAGGGATTAAACAATGCTATGACATTATGAATGGACCTTACTTCTCCCCATATGTAAGAGAAAGATGAAATTAATGACAAATTATAGTAGGCTTAAGATAATGATATTATATCATCGATCTCTCTCTATAAACTGGTCTATGTATGGAGAGTTATACATTACGTGGTACATTTGAGTGCTGTGCAATTTTTCAAATCATATCCCTTTGGAGATGAGTATGACTCAAAATGAGCATCGTGAAGTTCAAGTTGTTTAACTCTGACTTGTGATTGGATCTTTTGATCTTGCCTTGTAGATATTTTGTACATTCTAAGATAGTTCTGACTCCAAGCAATTTAAAAATTTTCCAGTAAAAGGATTCACTAACAGTATAATGAAGTGATGAATATTTATATAAATTAGTTCATAAATCAGAAAAGTCCATTGTTAGACTTAGTATTCCAAAATTTGGGTCAGAAATGGTTAGGATAATCCTGTAACAAATTGAATAACTGTATTATGATCCTTAGCGATGCTGTCAAGATTCCTTTTATCTCTGAAAGTCATTTTGATTGAGACTTCCAATGAGATCGAAGGGGTTCTCATGTGCACCAGTTTCAGGAAGCATTTAACAAGTATTTATTGAGTGGCTACTGTGTCCTAGTCATGGTTTATCCATATGCACATTTTGGTATGTGAAAAATCTACCTGATAAAAGCAATCAAAGACAGATGTCAGCTAAATCGAGGAGCTTAAATGTCTTTGTGTTCCAGCTAATGGGCAGTGTGATGTGGTGGAAACTGCTCCGGTAGGAAAAACCTAGCTGTGGGCTTTGTGCTCGTCCCTTCCTTCACCTACGATCTCAGGGTGTTGGCCTGATAATCTGGAAAATCTCTGCCCATATTCTACAATTCTACTTCAGTCCAGAATGCATAATTCCACCACATTATTTGTAATTAATGGGCAACTGTGGGATATTTGTTCCCCTTCTGCATTAGAAAGTGTAATCAAAGGCATGAAAATTCAAATTTGTAGTGAATGTAGGGAATGAGAGTGATACTCACAGAGTCTATAATCTATTTGTGTTTGGGCTGGAAGCTGACTTTTTTTCATTTCTGGGACAAGCCACTTAATCACATTTGAGTTAAAAGCACTGACTGTCCAAGAGAGGACACATTCGGAACAATGGAAGTGCAGGCTATCTTTCCTGACGGCATGGCCTTGCTTGTTCAGACTGATCCTTGATGCATAGGCTCAGAGGAGAAACCTCAAGATAGGAGAGAATGAATCTGTCAGATCCATTTTTCTTCTTTTTCTTGAGGGTGAATATATTTTTCATGTTTTGAAAGGAGTGTGTGACCACGCTGCGACAAAGTCCTTTTTCCCCTGGAATCATATTTCCATTTTCATTTCTACCAAAGCACATATTTGAGTCTTGATATCTCATTGGTTCATCTCTCTCTGTCCTAACAATCCCTTTGCATTTCAGACGTTATGCCAAAGAAGGAAACGTGAATGCAGCTCATAATGATGATGGATTACAACGTGCGGAATCGTGGCCAGCGAGTTGGCCAAATTACCCGCATCTGCCATGGTGCTGACTTTGGTCTGAATTATGGAGAACATGAATTTTGGAATCTTTTCTGCTGCTAGGGCAATGAATAAGCTTTGTTAGTAGACTAGAAACATTGTCGGAAACTGATTGTGTAGAATCAGAAATACAGCAAAATGGGGGTTTGGCTAGACGTTGGCTGACATCCAAGAGCTCAGAATTCCTTACAAACCCAGAAGAGGGGTCAGAAAGTCTGTCGCCCGTCCCTGTGTTGGCTCATCCTGAGGGCTCAGGAATCCACTCTGCTGCCTGCACGCCTGGGCCTGGGCTTCTGGAGTCTGCTGGAGAGAACTACCCAGCCCTGCTGAGTGGTACAGCATTTTTGCTCAACTTTCAGGGATACCTGGCAACTTTTTAAAAATCTCCTTGGATAACGATATCTTCATTGCTCACCCTGAAACTTTAACCCCTTGCCAATCTATTGAAGCATTGCCACCTTCCCCAGATCAGTCTTTCTACAAATGACTGATCACACAGAGGAAACACTGACGCCTGGAAGTGTGTGCCACTCAACAACCCACGTCCACTCTCACTTCTTTCTCTTTTCAGCGAAGTGTCTCCGTTTCATTTGTGCATGAATCCATTTTCTTCCCACCTTTTTGTGGATCTTTTTCCATTCGTAATACCATCCCCTTTTACTTTTCTTTCTGTTTTCAGTTTCTCATCCTCTATTGGCTCCTTCCTCCTGGCATTTCCATTTCCTCAATGTTTTCTCATCCTATGAAAACCCCCACAACCCTGTTAACCCCATGACCTTTGCCCTCTTTCTCTCTTGTCCTTGACAGTGAACTGTCACTCCTCAGCTCACTTTCTGCCTCCACCATCCAAACCTGCCAAGGCAATGCTTTCCTCATGAGCAAACACCCAGTCTTCTCTACCCACAGGGCGCATCTGAAGGGTCACACATGCCTGACTTCCTCCAGCTTTCCCTGAGCTCTGCACTCTGCTCTCTTCCTGCCCTGTCTTCTCATGTTTCTTCTCAGGCATTTAGACCATTCCCCTCTTGCCTGTCCTTGATATGTTGCTGTTCTAGAAGGTATTACCCTTTCTTTCCCTCCCTCCCCGCCTCCCTTCGGCCCTTCTTGGAAGGCTTCTCCTTCTTCCTGCTCCCTCCCTGTCCCTTTCTCTTTTTTGTTTCTATTTTTTGAGTGTTATTAAGTTTCAGACTCTGATGACACCTAAATATTGATCTCCGGCTCTGAACACTTTTCTGAAACTCAGATTTCTATAGCCCAATTGTACATAGGACATTCCCACCTTCTTCCTTGCTTGACACACGGATTTAACAAATATGTGCCGAATGTGCACTGTGTCCACACTGGGATAGGCCCTGGAAAACAGTGGTGCACAATACACAGTCCCTGACCCCAAGGGTTTCTTATTTGGCAGCTGGGTTTTGACAAGGAAGCGAGAAATTACACAGTCTCCTATGGCCACGATGATGATGGTGACAGCATGTTATAGGAAGAGAAGTATATACAATCCAGGTTAGATTGGAGTGGGAGGGCTATTGGGTGAGACTATCCCTCTGAAAGGATGATATCTGAGCTGAGACTGGAAGGATAAGCCATAGTGTTTGCAAAATCCAGGAAATTCAAGAACTGCTACAAGCTGTCTGGCACAGTGGCAAGACAGACTTGAGGGAAGGTGGTGCTGGGAGTGAACATGAAACAGGGCAGTGGAACTTTACAAGAGCTGGGGCAGGGGTTATGATATTAGTTAGGGTTCTCTGGTCACCAGCACCAGCAACTGCTTCTTACTAACTTAGCTAAAATGGTATTTGCTGTAAGTATATGGGGAAGCTTACAGGATTAAAGGGAAGACTAAAGAAAGGGAAAGATAAAAACCAGGCAGCTCCAGAGGGTCTTGTAGCAGGAATTGCCCGATGGCCCCTGGGGCTTCTGGGTGGAGTGAATGAGTTGATATCCACTAGGTTTCCATTTCTTGCATTTGTTCCATAGATTCCACATTTTAGGAGCGAGAGAGTCTGACTGGCAAAGTTTGCCTCAGCCAAGTGCCTGCCCCTTCGATGTATACAGGCAGTGAGGTTTGGAATCTGGCCAGTGGAGCCTGGAGGAGACGCCTGAGCTTCCACAGCAAAAGAGCAGGTCCCTGGATTAATGTCCTACCCCAAATGCACACAATGTAGTGAGGAATTCCCTAAAAGGAAATTAGGGTGCTTCAAGAAATGGGAATAGATACAGGGGGGCTCACACATTTCAAAAATGGTTCCTTTTTTTGTACTTTCCTTGTAGGCTGACCTAAGAACTTTCCATTTTTCCCTAAAGCCAATGGGGATAACAGTTAAATTTACATTTTAGAAAGATCACTCTAGTTGTCACTGGGATAATGGATTGAAAGGGGCTGAATCTGAAGATCCGGAGAATGGCCAGGAATCCTTGAAGTACCCTACATGATGGGCGATGGTGTGAAGTGAGGGAGTGCATGATGGGCGATGGTGTGAACTGAGGGAGTGCGGCGATGGTGTGAACTGAGGGAGTGTGGCGATGGTGTGAACTGAGGGAGTGCGGCGATGGTGTGAACTGAGGGAGTGCGGCGATGGTGTGAACTGAGGGAGTGCGGCGATGGTGTGAACTGAGGGAGTGCATGTGATTGAACAGACACGGGCATGGGCAGATTAAAGAAGCATTGGGGAGGAGAGTTCAGGACTGGGAGATTGATCAGAAGGGGTTATGGGAGGTGAGGGAGTGGGATGAAATAATTGTTGTGCACCACGCCTTCCATCGTGGCTGTGCTGACTCATGGAGTCTGTGGGACACTTCAGAGATAGAGAAATGTGGGTTCAAAACATGGTCCTACAGTTGCCAGCTGAATGCACAGTCCCTGTCCAATGTGTTCAGGCTGTTTTTTCTTGGTTAGTGGCACCTGCAGACAGCCATTTCTGGGGCTGTGAAACTCGGGCTTCTTCCTCAATTCTCCCTCCCTTTTAGTCCCCATGTCCAAATTGATTAAGACCTAACGATATTGCCTTCTTTCTATTACTTGAACCTTCTCTAATTCTCTAATCCTACTGGCAATTTCTTAATTTTCTCTTCATTTCTTTCCTTTCGCAATATCTTTTTAACAAATTAAAGTATTTGTTTTACAAAAGCAGTAGATGCACATGCAGCTGTGAGAGATAACGTAGTGATCCTTTTTACTCATCATGCAGTTTTTCCAAATTCCCAAATCTTGCAAAACCATAGGACAATATCACAGCAAGGATATTGATATTCTCACAATCCACAGACCTTAATCTGATTTCTCAGTTTCACTTGTACTCATTGGTGTGTGGTGTGTGTGTGTGTTTAGTTCTATGCAATTTTGTCACATGTGTAGGTTCGTGTATCTATCTCCACAGCCAAACTACAGAACAATTCCATCACCAGAAGGCTCCCTCATGTCACCCTTTTCCAACCAAACCTACTTCACAGCAGCCCCTCTCCCCTGGCATCCCTAACTCCTGCCAATTACTAATCTTCCATCTATTTCTATAATTTTGCCATTTCAAGAACGCTATATAAATGAAATCGTGCTGTTTGTAACCTTTTCAATGGGCTTTTCACTCCTGACAAAATTTCCTGAAGATTCATCTAAGTTGTTGCATGTATCAATAATTCATTCCTTTTTCATGACTGAGTAGTATTTCATGGTATGGATTCACTGCAGTTTGCAGAACCATCCATTAACTGAAGGGTATCTGAGTTATAAATATTCCTGTAGAGGTTTGTGCATGAACAAATTTTTATTTCTCTGGGACAAATGCCAAAGAGTATAATTGCTGGGCAACATAGTAATTGTATGTTTAGTGCTGTCAGAAACTGCTGAACTGTTTTTCAGAGGGTCTGTACGTTTTACATTTCCACCAGCAATGTATAACTGATCAGGGTTTTTTTGTGTGTCCTTGGTGTTTTCACTCTTTTCTCTTTTAGCCATTCTGATATGGTGTAGAAATCGCTTATGGTGGTTTCGATTTGCATTTCCCTAATGGCTTCTGAGGCTGAAAATCTTTTCAAGTGCTTACCTGCCATCTGCATATCCTTTGGGGTGAAATGTCTGTTCATGACTTTTGCTCATTTTCAATTTACATTGTTTTTCCTTACTTTTGAGTTTTGAGATGCTGTATATACTAGACATTTAAAAGATATGTGGTTTGCAAATATTTACTCCAAGCCTGTACGTTATTTTCTTTATTCACTTAACAGTATCTTTCATGGAGCAAAAATTTTAATATTTTGATTTGTCAATATTTCCTTTTGAGAATTGTACTTCTGGTGTTAAGTCAAATAACTTTTCACCTAGTCTTAAATCCTGGAAATTTCTGCCTACTTTTTTTCTAAGAGTTATAGTTTTATGTTTTACTTTTGAGTCTATGATCTGTTGGAGGTGGTTTAGTTATTGTATGAAGTTTACATTGACGCTTATTTATTTGTTTTTGTTTTTTTGGCTATGGTTGTCCAATTGTTTTAACACAATTTGTTAAAAAAACTATACTTTTTTCAATGAATTACTTTTGCACCCTTGTCAAAAATCATTGGGTATGTTTGTGTGCATCTGAGTTTTCTGCTTTTTCACTGTTTATCCCTCTGCCAGTTCTGTGCTGCCTTGATTGCTGTAGCTGTAGAGGAAGACTTAATATTGGGAAAAGTTACCAAAAAACTGTGAAGGGCAATTACTCCTATATTACTTTCTTTTTCAAGATTGCTTTAGCTATTCTAGAGCCTGTAATTTTTCATATAAATTTTAGAATAGACTTGTGTATGTCCACACAAAACCTTGCTGGGATTTTGATAGAAATTGCATTAAAGCTATAGATCAAACTGAGGAGAACTGGCATCTTATTATGTTGATTCTTGTAGAGCATGAGGGCTCCATTTGTTTAGGTCTTCTTCTATTTCTTTCACATGTATTTAAAAGTTTTTAGTATGTGGAGCCCATATGTGTTTTCCTAAGGTTTTACTTAAATATATCATTTTCTTTGGCTTAATTGCAAGTGATACTAGGTTTTTAATTCTGATTTTCATATGCTTATTGTTAATATTTCAAAATATGATTGATTTTGTTTTTGGTATTGAAATTGTACCTTGCAGGCTTGATGAACTCAACTTTCAGTTCTAGGTGTTTTCTTGTATATTTTTTGAAATTACCTATGTAGAAAATAATGCAATTTGTAAATAGGGTTAGTTTTCTTCATCCTTTTTAATAGATGTGCTTTTTATGTATTTTTTTTTCTTGCCTTATTGCAGTTACCGGAATTCCCAATTCTGTGTTGAATAAGAGTGGTGAGAGTGGACATCCTTGCCTTGTTCTTGATCTTAGGAGAATGTTATTGAGCCTTTTTCCATTAAGTATGATGTTAGATGTAAGTCTGAGAGCATAGATATAAGTCTGAGAGTACTAAACAATTATGAATGGAATTTTATATGATCAGAAAATGTTGAGGTGGGGGGGTCATGAGGTCAGGAGATCGAGACCATCCTGGCTAACACAGTGAAACCCCGTCTCTACTAAAAATACAAAAAACTAGCCGGGCATGGTGGCGGACTCCGGTAGTCCCAGCTACTCGGGAGGCTGAGGCAGGAGAATGGCATGAACCTGGGAGGTGGAGCTTACAATGAGCTGAGATCATGCCACTGCACTCTAGGCTGGGTGACAGAGCGAGACTCTGTTTCAAAATTAAAAGAAAAAAAAAGAAAATGCACTCCGTTATTTCAATTCATTATGTTTTATTTTATGGTCTAGCATATTAGGATATATATATATATATATATATTTTGATTTTCTTGGTAACTATTCCATGGGTGCTTGAAAGCAAAGCAAAACAAAACAGAACAAAGCATACAAAGACCATGTATTCTGCTGTTGTTGACTGGAGTCATCTATATGTGTCTTGCTGGTTGATTGTATCACTGAGATTTATATCCATGCGGATTTTCTTCTAGTAGTTCTATCATTTGCATAGAATGTGGTATTGAGGTCCCCAACTAAACTGCGGAGTTGTCTATTTTTCCTTTCAATTATATCAGGTTCTGCTTCATATGTTTTGAGGCTCTGTTATTTGGTGCATACACATTTAGGATTATTATTTTTTTGGTGGATTTATCCTTTTATCATTTTGTAAATTGCCTCTTTGTCGATAGTAATTTTCTCTTCTCTGAAGTTTCCTTTATATGATCTTAACATAATGATTCCTACTTTTCTTGGGTAAATGTTTGTTTGCATGATTTATCTTATTCTATCCTTTTAATCTATGCATTTGAATTTTAAATGAATTTCTTTTAAGCAACATATATTCGGGTCCTATGTTTCTTATCCACCATGTCAATCTCTGCCTTTTGCTTGTTATGTTTAGAACATTTACATTTAGAGTAATTATTGGTATAATAAAATTTAGATTTGCCATTTTGTATTTTATATTCTGTTCATTTCCTTTTTTTGTCCATCAAGTCCTATTTTCTTGCCTTCCTGTGCATTATTTAAATACCTTCTAGAATTGAATCTTGATTTGTTTATAGTGTCTTTGAGTGTATCTCTCTATATAGTTTTCTTGGGATTGCTCTGAATGTTAGAATATGTATGTGTGACATCACAGTTTACTGGTATTAATATTTTACTACTTCGTATGAGATGAGGACACTTTACTTTTATTTATGTCTCTTTACCTTCTCCACATTTAAATATCATTTTCTTGAGTGTCAGATTGTGTTATCATCTTTGTTTAACCCATCATATATTATTTAGAAAACTCATGAGAAAAAGGATAGTCTGTTACATGCTCCCATACTTTTGCTTTTTACATTGTTCTTTCCTTCTGATACCTCAAAATTCCTTCTTTTTAACATTTTCTTTCTGTTTGAAAGATTAACTTTATTCGTGTTTGAATAGTGTATCTGATAGTCAGAACTTCCTTTTCCCCTTTTTCTTTATTATTATTGTTATTATTGAGTTGGGATTTCACTGTGTTCCCCAAGGTGGTTGTGAACTCCTAGGCTCAAGTGATCTTCCTGTATCTGCCTCCCAAGTAGCTCTAAGAATGTTTATACTTAGTTTTACATGTTGACATTTCTCTTTTAGGCTTCAACAGTGTTATGTCACTTCCCTTTGGCCTCTATGATTTCTACTGGGAAATCTGTTGTAATTTGAACTCGTATTCTCCGCCTTAGTCCCTTTTTCTGTTTCTTATAACAGAATTCCTGAAACTGGGTAAGTTAAAGGAAAAAAAGTATTTCTCATAGTTTTGGAGACTAAGAAGTCCAAGGTAGACGGGCAAAATCTGGTGAGGGCCTTCTAGCTGCTGGGGAGTCTCTTCAGAGTCCCAAGGCAGCAGGAGGCATCACATGGCGAGGGGGCTGAGTGTGCTCAGTTCTCATTCTTATAAAGCCTCCAGCCCCGTTCTCATAATAACACATTAATGCACTACAATGCTAATCTATTGATCCATCACTGGACTAATCCATTCATGAGGGCAGAGTCTTCATGACCCAATCACCTCTTAACCCACCTCTCAATACGGCTGCACTGGGGACGAAGTTGCCACATCAGTGTTGGAAGATCTAACATTCACAGCCACAACACTCACCTCTAGGCCACATGTCACTTCTTTCTGATTAATTTTATGTGTTTTGCTTTGTCCTTAGTGTTCAGCAATTTAATTATAATGTGACTGGGCATGGATTGATTTGGGGTTATCTTATGGGGGTTTTATTCAGTTTCTTGAATCTGTGCGTTGAGAGTATCCACCAAATTCAGCAAGTTTTTATCCATTATATCCTTGGCTGTTCTTTCAGATCCACAGGTTTTCTCTTCCTCTTCTATGAGGATGTGATAAAAATGTTGGGTATTTTGTTGTTGGCCCGAAGTCCCTGAATTTCTGTTCAGTTTTTTTTACTCTATCTTTTCTCTGTTGGTCAGCCTGGGTAAGTTTATTAAAAATTATTGATCAATCCTGTTCACTGATTCTATCTTCTGTCTTCACTCTACTATGTAAATAATTTTGTTGTTGTGCTTTTCAGTTCTATTTTTCCCTCTGGTTCTTTTTTATGACTTCTACTTCTTTGCTGAGGTTGTTCTTAAGAGATACTGTAAGTGTTTATTGAAACATTTTTTATGATGAATGTTTCATCTTGATTCATCTTGGTGTTAGCATCAACAGATTGACTTTTCACTTTCCACCTGTAGTTTTTTTTTTTTCTTGGTATGATAAGCAGGTGATTTTTTAATTATATCCTGGACATTTTGACTATTATGTTAGGAGTCTCTGAGTCCCTTTAAAATATTTTATTTTTTAATGGAGTCACTTTATTTAGGTTTTGCATGTATGGTTTAGCCTACTTTTTAGGCTCTGGTTCCAGTGAGAACTTAATTTTCATAGCCTCTGTGATGCCATTTTGGCCTGTGTGGTTTATCTTGTATTTCTGGGGCTCAGATTAGTTCCTGCTAGTGCTTCCTGAGGAGGAAGAAGGGGCATCCTCAGGCTGGCCCACCTGGTGCCTCTAAGTAGGTGAAGAGAGTCTCTGGCTGATTGTCATGGGGAGATCCCCTTCACTTATGCTTTCTTGTGTCTCCAGGTGGGGAAAGGGAGTTTCAGACATAAGAGTAAATAAGAGTGGCCTTTCTAAAATAATGAGAGAAGGAAACAAATGAAAGCAATTTGGTTATGATGTAGACAGTGGGTCAGAAATGAGGAAAATGAGTGTGATTTGAGAGGCAAGAAAAGAGGGAATTGGGTGAACTGTCAGTGCTTTATTAACAGGGATCGTCAACACTGATGGACTAGTAAAAGGTGGGTAGTCAGGTATTAAAAGATAAATTCAGTATTGAGCATATTAAGTTGAAGGATCTTTAGAATATTTTTTTCCTGAATTTCTTGTAGTTAAGAATTCTAAATGGCTACCTCACATTTAGGTGGACATAAGACATGACAGTACTGAGGGAGTGCAGAAATAGCACCAGGAAGACAAAGACTCTGGATTTAAGACTGTGATAGGTGAACCAAAGCAGAAGAGGCATCAACTATACAACAGCACAAATAATCAGGAAGAAATAATTTGATTCATTGCGGCAGACTTACTAAATTAGGGAAGTGAATAATATTGGAATATAGAAAAATTTAAAGCATTCAGGTGCACTGAAAGTTAAATGTAATTTTCACAGAATTAAATATGTGGTAGATTATTTTTAACCCAGAATTATGTTTTGTCTTTTATTATAAGCTTTATTAAAACAATCCCATTTGCAAACCATTAACATGAAATCGATGGAGCTATTCAAGTCTCTTTTCGGTGTGACTTCTAGGACTCAACTTGCAGCCAAAATTTCCATAAACATTTCATTTTAGTGAATCATGTTTTGACACTACTACCCATTATAACACTGGGAATTAATCCTCTTGGAAGTTACTTCAGATTAAGTTAAATCACATAAAATTCAACTCTTGAAGAACAATGACATTCTAAAAAATATACAAATAAATATTGCCTCGAAATATGATGACATAGTATGTCAAAGATAAGATACTATTAATATTAATACTGACAAAGGGGGAAATGCAATGGTAGGACTGTAGATAGATAAAATGCTTCTGGATGAAAATGTATCATTATATAATAACAGCTTTAAAAACCTTTACATATATTGTTCCCATAATATTACTTATAAGAGTTTATTTTAAGGCAAGATTTGGAGATTGTCTTGGAAAATATTATTGGTAATTTATTTGATAAACTGGAGACTTTGTTCATAAATGTTTGTAGAAAAGGTCTTGAATTCAATAGAGAAGTTCCATCCCTTATTTTTATCTTTGAGTCTCTCTCAAGATCTTATGGAGTATCAAAGGACAGAAGAGCATATCATCAAATTACACGGTAGGATAAGCAAGCATTTGCTACAGAAGCGATTGAGTAGGGAAGCTCTCCTCCCTCAATTTGGGGAGTATTTCTGTCTGTCTCTCATTATCTCCTTTTCCTTTTTTTCTATCGTCCTTTACTCTTTTCTTTCATCTTTTTTCCTTCTTTCTAAATGATTTCAAAACCTAGGGAGAATAAAAAGTTTATAATACTTTTTGATTTTGGTAAGGATGCAGATAGGAACTACTGGTCACAAATTAATTAGGTTATATTTAAGGGCTCTAAACAGAACACACTATATACATTTCTACTCTTCCAGGGATTTGAATTAAGGAGTATTTAATTCTTGGTAGGGTACTGTGTTAAACATGAAAACTTCCTTAAACTCACTATGCTGAATGTTTTGGGAAATAAATATATGTCTACTCAGTCGCAGACCTGAAGAAACGCACTAGCGTTTGTAACTTTTGTGGGATTGGAAGAGTCTCATAGATTTGCCAAGTTATCTGCTTTAAGACACAATTATTGTCTAGAGGTTAAGTTCTCAAAGCTTTGACATTGGTACATGGAAATTTCTCTCTGAAAAATATAGCAATGTGTTTACTCTGGGAGTGGGTGGGTGGATAAAGAAGTTGGGTTGAACCCAGTGGCTGAAGGATCTCCTTTTTTTCTCCTCTCTCTCCTTTTCCTCTTCGTCTTTCTCTCCTGCTCTCATTTTCCTCCTACAAGTAGGTTTTAGAATTCATTCAGTTGTATCAGACTGTTTTTAAGTAAAAAGCTGCAGCATAGGAATTCAACTCAAAAGAGCCTGGAAATTTTGGGTGAAGGCAGGAAATCCTGCTTGAGCCTTGGCTTCTGCTTATGGCAAAGTTCCAGGAAGAAGTAGGATGCTTGTAAGTGTTCAGCCCAGAATACTTGGATTTTGTAACCTTGACTGTGATCTTGGTGGCCATAGGAAATTTTAAGTTAAACTCTTTGAGGAAAGACGGTGGAAAATTATTGTCCTGACAACACTGAAAGTACAGGTAAAAAAAAAAAAAAATCTCTGTCTACAGTTACAGAATCTCTTGTGACTCTAATTCTGGCAATTTTAAAGAAATGTTGGAATTGACACACCAAGAAACACTTTGTGTTCAGATAGCACTAATAGAGATGTGGCTTACTTCTTTCTTCTTTTTTCACTTGAACACAGGGATTCAGGAAATATCATGTTGATCTACAGTGTTTTATAAGTTTATTTTGTAGTACCTACAGTGTTACCTCTTTTAAAACACTTCCCTAAAGTGATGCCATTTTTTCCCCTGATGACAACAATAATAGTATAGTCATTATGAAAACTTTGAAACAGACAGAAATAGGTTAGAGAAATAAAATGTGATAAACAAATAAAAGTCACTCATAACTCCAGTTTGTTAAATAAAAAGTGATATTTCATCATATTTTCCCTCTTTGATTTTAGTGAGGCTTATTTTTTCATGAGTTTACTATATGTTTATTTGCATATATGTGACATAATTGTCCGTTAACTTACATTTTTCTGTAAGGACAGGAAGCATCCAGTACGGGAGAAAGATGAAGGCCAGAACACTCAGCAAATCTCTTCATTACACACTGCCAGCTGATTAGATGGTGCCCACCCAGATTGAGAATGGGTTCACCTCTCTCAGCCCACTGACTCGAATGCTAATCTCCTCTGGCAACACCCTCACAGACGTACCCAGGAACAACACCTTGCATCCTTCAATCCAATCAAGTTGACACCCAATATTAACCATTACAGTTGTATAACCTGCAAATTACATGGGATGAGATACAGCAAACATTGAACTTCTGAAATATGAATCTGAGAAGTTTTAAGAGGAAAACTCTACCTGAAGAAATGAAATCACAATTTTACATGAAAAAGACAGCATTTCTAATGTGAAACTAAGGAAATTAAATAGTGATTATAAAACAAAAATATAGCTGCAGAGAATTAAAAATCAAAACCTCTTTAGACTAAAGAGTTTAGTTTAAACTCTTTTTTTGATTGTACTGAAACTAATATTTTAAGAAAATCTTGTGGTTCTTATAGAGGGAGCCAACTTTTTGGTTTTGTATTTCTATATTTTCAGTATCAAAGATTAATGTTTAGAAAGATTTATAAATAATTCCCTTCTAACTATAGCCAACTTGAGGACATAAATTTTTTTTAACAATTCATCCTTCACAAACCTTTTGTAACCTGCACAAAGCCTTGACATTATGCTTAGGCTTTCTGCTTTGTTCTGTCTTCCTCTTTCTTAAAAAATAACCAGTCATTTTACTTTAGGACAAACATTTACTACACAAGATTCTTTTCCAGACAAAATTATTCTCCTTTCTTTTTAAACTTTATTAACAAATATATATCTTTATAATAACTATGACTTTCTTATAACTCCCTCCTTCACATTCCTTTTTATATTGTTTCTATTTCCTTTCTAATTTTAATTTTTGAAACAACCTTTAAACAACCTCCAAATTAGAAAAAAAAAAAAAAATTCTCAATAAAGAACACATTTTTGGCCAGGCACAGTGGTTCACGCCTGAAATCCCAGAACTTTGGGAGGCTGAGGCAGGCAGATCACAAGGTCAGGAGTTTGAGACCAGCCTGACCAATATGGTGAAACCCTGTCTCTACTAAGAATACAAAAACTAGCCAGGCAGGCGTGGTGGTGCGCACATATAGTCTCAGCTACTTGGGAGGCTGAGGCAGTAGAATTGCTTGAACCTGGGATACAGAGATTGCAGTGAGCCAAGATTGTACCACTGCACTGCAGCCTGGATGACAGAGGGAGATTCCATCTCAAAAAACAAAAAACAAAAGAACACATTTTTATGCCTTTTTAGAATTTTTCTCATCAAAACACATCTTTTTTGGCACACATCGTATACATAATTACATATATTAACAAGAATTTTAACTCTTAGTAATCTTGATTTTTAGTGAAAATCTAGGAAGCAAGAAATTTTGAACTGTCACATAGTAGTGTTTTATAGATGAGAATCTGTTAATAATTTCGAGAAACATGGTTTTCCATAACATGATTTTTATGTGTATCAATAGACCCAAATATATATAATATATCTATAAATTTTTAGGAGTGAAGAACAAACATTTATGTTCAGTAATTTTAGTTTTTATCTTGTTTTGAAATGACCCAGACATTTAGTAAGTATCATTTTAACACAACATAACCTTAATATTTAAAACTACATAAAAATTTTATCTGTATTTATTCCATTTACATTTACCTAATTTATTTTTAATAATTCACCAAGATTACTTATAAAAACTGAGGTATTAGGTAAAGCTAATCATTATTTCAAAGTATTTCCCTGTCAAGCATTTTTATAGCCTGTGAATATTAGGTGTTCATGTGAGCAGAAGACTTAAAGTTAAATATAAGAATATGTTGTTAATAACTCAGCAGATACAGCTGTTTTTATTAAACTACAATATTAAATTAAGCTTATAGATCAAAAGTTTACACAAACAAAGATTATTCTGCTTTTAGGTTGGGTTTATCATTTTCTGACCTTAAAACATCTTGAAGATACAGATATAAAACTGTCTAACCAGTAAACCCAGGCAAAAATGTATGCTGACAACTTTATTTTACCAATAATTTTTTTTAAAAAAGTTCTTTCTTATTATATATTTTATATGAGTGCTCATTTATCTTTGCCAATTTGAATAAGATTATGTAAGGGATTTCTGGCTAACTACATCAGATTTTATAATATAGACACAATATATAACAAAATTCAATGTACATACATGTAAATAGACCTAAACATATATCCACACATAAATACAATCTTATAAATTTCATTTTAGAATTTTGGTCATGAGATAGTAATACAGACTCACCAGTTTATAAAAAACTATTTGATCAAAATTTTATTTTTGAAAATACAAGCCTTGTTCAGATGGCTCCCTTTTTCAATGGTTATTTGCCCCAATAAGTATCCTAATGAAGGCTGTGGACCAATGTTTTGGGGAAAGTAAGTTGTTTTACGAAAACTTCTTTTGCCCCTTGTTGTTTTTTTTTTCTTTTTTTAGCTTTAAATGGGTTTGAGGTTAAATTTTCAGTTTACATTTTAGCCAGGATTGGCTGAATTGTATAAGAAAAAACAAAATCTCTAAGTAGCCTTGAATTAGTAGTAAACCCACAATTTGTTTGCTGGTCTGATTATCGACTGAGAGTAATCAGTGTGGGTGGAGAGGCATGTTGACAGGGTTTTTGTGTTTGTTTGTTTGTTTTGTTTTGTTCTTGGAAGTGGAGTCTCGCTCTGTCACCCAGGCTGGAATGCAGTGGCACGATCTCAGCTCACTGCTACCTCAGCCTCTCCAGTTCAAGCAATTCTCCTGTCTCAGCCTCCTGAGTAGCTGGGACTGCAGGCACCCACCACCACACCCAGCTAATTCTTGTATTTTTAGTAGAGATGGAGTTTCACCACATTGGTCATTTTTTTCCAGCCCCTACATGGTAAACAAAGCAATTTTTATGCATGAGAGAGCTACCTTTTATTATTGTACTTAGCTCAAAATTTTGATCTGTTTGATCTGAGAGCCCCTCTTCTATAAACATTTATCTAGTTTAAGACTAATAACACTTGAATTAACTATTCCATAAGCTTAAGCAACTGTTAGTCAGGCAAAACCTAAATTTGCGTTTCCAAAAGATGTTTAGATTGTTGGTTGCCATGAGGCTGTTGTAATTTGTAAAAGCATTAATTTTAAAGTCCTTTAAGATATTTTTTTTATCTGACCTGGAATGCTACAGCAGAGAATTTTATCTCAACACCAGCAGAAAAATCAACAGATTCAAAGTCGGTAGGAAAAGAAGCAGAGTGCTAGAGGATTTAGAAGCCTCTACGTGTTGACTCTACCATTGTATTCTCTTAATTTGTTACAAAGAAGAAAACAAGCTTGGGGAGTTCAAATGATCCCTATGATTGCCATTGATCAAAAAACGTGCAATGGGAAAAGCCATGTAGCTGGCTGGAGACTCAGAAAATCTGGTATGTCTAAATGTTTGAAATTCCCATTTTATTTCTTTTTAATCTCTTCAAAGCAAAGAAAATTCTACCAATCCTGTGAAAGAATGTTAGGAGTTTGAGTGAGTGTTTTAGATGCTGGGGACTGCTCAAATGGATTTTAATTAGCCATCTTGCAGCCATCATTTAGAATGTTTATTTTTTTCTCTAAGAAGATTTTCAGAAATCAGCATGGGAAGAGATCCAAATCACTTACAGACACGCAGAACCAAACCAAAATGAAACCAAGATAAGAGTGATCACAAAAATGTTAACCCAGGCATGCAGATCAAACAAAATGCTAAATTAGGCATACAGAAACAAAAGTGAATTCACCAGAAAAGACATTCTTCACAAACAGAACATAAATTCTGTAAAAACCAGGGTACTCAGACAAACAGACACTTGTCCTTATACAGTAAGGGCTTTCCAGAAAAAAACAAAAAGTCTTTCATCATCCCAAGAGGAGTGCAAGGTCCTTTACTCAGTTGGCCTTATAACAAAACAAAAAGTGAAGCTAATCAGCCTCTACTAAATATAGGGAGGCCTAACCTGAGAAAAGACTCACCAGGACAGAAAAGGTGAGGCCATGGAAGCAGAGCGCTCTAAGGACCTAAGTGAGTACTGCATGCAGGTCCCAGAATTGCCAATTTCTTTCACAAGTGATTTTTCTTCAGGTCTGACTTCTGGACACAATTTGTATCAACGTAAATATTAAACAGAGAGGGGCTCTCTAAAAGAAAATGACAGTTACTTGGGAATGAGGCATTTCAATGGAAATATGTGTGCCATAGTAAACTAGGTGCATATTCAGGGAAGTAAAGGAAAATGACAGTTTTTAAGGGAAACAGGAAAGAAGCTATACAACTGCCTCTGAGTGATATGGTTTGGCTGTGTCCCCACCCAAGTCTCATCTTGAATTGTAACTCCCACAATCTCCATATGTCATAAGAGGAACCTGGTGGGAGGTGATTGAATTATGTTGGGGGGTGGGGGTCTTTCTTGCACTGTTCCTGTGATCGTGAGTGGGTCTCATGAGATCTGATGGTTTTAAAAAACAGAAATTTCTCTGCACAAGCTCTCTTTGCCTGCCACCATCCATGTTAAGATGTGACTTGCTCCTCCTTGCCTTCAGCCATGATTATGAGGCCTCCTTAGCCACGTGGAATTGTGAGTCCAATTAAACTTCTTTCTTTTGTAAATCACCCAGTCTTGGGTGTGCCTTTATCATCAGTATGAAAATGGACTAACACACTGAGATTATTATCATTAGCTACAAGGATGAATAACAAGGGTGACACCAGTGTAGGCTTGGAGAGGAAATTGCTGGGAAGATGCCCAAACAGAACTATTTTACTACTTTTTGTGTAAAGTTGAGATGGCCTTTGTGCAAGGTTGTGGTTTCTGCAGAGTCTGTTGTGATAGTTGTTATCAGGCATTAATGCATGAGAACCCTCTCTTTATGGCCTTTCTCACCTCCGTTCATCAGGATTTTTTTTTTTTTTTTTTTTTAACACAAGTGACTTCATTCTGATTCTAACAACTTCTGCAACACCAAGACCATTTTTACAAAGGGAAGAGGAACATTTGTCTGTGCTGGCCAAGCCTTCAATACATGCAAAGCTTTCAAACCCCAGGCAAGGACTGGATCTGGAGACAGAACAAAAAAGCAAAGGAACAAATTCCTAATTTAAATGAGAATAATGGCTGCTTTTTCTCAGAGCTTCTCAACATTTCTGCATCTCAAAATAGGTTTCTTCCTGGTATTTAATGTAATAATGATATGAGAGTTTAACTTCATATTTTTAGGATCATTAGAAATCTTCCAAATGAATTGACATTTTCACTGGTTTTACATTTTTACTAATTATTTTCCAAAATTGGTATGACCAATGAGCCAGTTCCCAAAAGATCTATGTGTGTGCACACAATTCCACATTTATATTTCTACAAATTTATTTAACAAATATTTATCATGTGGAGTGTCATGAGGAGTACTCACAATTTAGAGAACCTAAAATTTGGTGGTAGGAATAAGACATAATGTGAAGAAGGTCTTTTGATTCTGTAATGCAAAGTTGCTTATACATGTGAGGAAAATGTTAAACAACCATAGCAGAGAGAATGTGATTAGCAGTGGGGAGACAATGTGGCAGGTACTGCCAAGCTTAGGAAGAGCAGCTTCGTGGGCAGGTGCCACTCAGAGAGGGCTGTGTTTCGTGAAGTCAGTGCCAGAGGGAGGTCAGAGCATGAGGGAGAGCCCCAGTGGACCAGCCAGGAGCCAAACAGCCCTGCAGGAAGAGTTCATCTTTAATGGGAGGAGTGTGGAAGGCAGGACTAGAGGAGAAAAATTCCCGCAGGCAGGCAACACAAGTCCCAGAAAAAAGCGTGGTGACAAAGTAGACTGCTTGTTGGTTAAAAGTGACCATTCAGAGGCGCCTGGATTCAAAATCAGTGCCCTGAGGCCTCCGAAAATAGAGCTGAGAAGAGCAAGTTATTGCAGAAGCAACGCATGGGACGTGTTTCCAAGAGGGATCTGCACAGGTACATTTGACTGGAGCTCAGTTACTGAAAGAGATGGTACATTTGAGAACATGTGGCCCAAATACTACAATAAGGGCTCGAGATAAGAGCAGAACCTGCCTTCAGGGTAGACCTGACATTAGATCCCTAACCCAAGGCCCTTAATCTCCTCTTAAATCCTTCTGGAAGGACAAAGAAGAGATGTCAGAGCCAGAAATGGGTCAGGGAACTGAGGAGGTAGCCAGGTCCATGGTGCTGGCAGATGGTCAGGACCCAGGTATATCAAGAACATGGTAGATGACACCCCAAACACTCAGCCCATGGGAACAGAAAGAGCACTTTAACTCTCATTTTAAATGTTTTTTTTCTTTATTTTTTAGGCTTAAAAATTATGTGGAAATATTGCTTACCCTAATTTCCTAAAGCGTTAAGAAGGAAAATTATTAATCACATTTATTGTTCATTCTGATAGGGTTTCAAACTTTGTACTATACACATATGCAGACTGTGAAAGGGTTAGTGAGAAAGTCCTGCAGGCACTTTTGTGTTTCCTGTCATGCAGTTATTCTAAAGCTGTCTTCATCTTTTATACCTGGCAGCCCTGCAGAGCACAGTTCTAAAGTGAGCAGGGTTCTAATCTACTTCACCAGCTTTGTTAACATGCTCACCTGATCCACAGCAGGCGCTGGGATTGTTGTTGGAGATGCTCACTCACATCAGCTTTGAATGGTTCATCTCAAGTATGCAAAGCAGTTATCATAAATCAAAGGACAACAAATTAGAAAATTAGAATGGGTACCACATGTAATCAGGGTGTTGTTCAATTACTCTCTTATTGCATGATGCAATGCTAGGTTTGTCCACTCACAGGAATACTGTGTCAGGTTCTCTTTCTGTCATATGTATGTGTGTGTATCTGTGTGCATATGTGTATGTGTGTCTATGGGTATGTATATGTGTATGTGCACATGTGTACATGCCTTGAATGTGCACATGTGAGTATGTGTATATGCACGTGTGTCTTTGTGTTTATACATGACTCCCAAATTGGTCCTGTGAGGTTGGCGTTTTTCATCCACGCCATTGTGATTTTGAAATGTTAGGTGAATATCCTGCCATTAGTAACTGACAGAGACAATTTGAACCCACACCTGCTTGATCTCAAATCCCATGTTCTAATTCCAGAAAGTGGCTGAGACTAACATGCTCCTGAGTATGGTGAAGAAGAGTGTGTAGGTCAGACACATGCTCAGGATAAAGCAGGAAAACCTTCAGGAAGAGTTAGCAGTTACCCTGCGTCAAGAATCCCTGACATTCTGGAAAGACACAAAAGGCAGTTAGCCCAAGATCCAGAATGTGCTCACACCTCTCCAGCGCTTCTAAGCCTGTGTGTGTGTGTGTGTCTATGTGTGTGTGTCTGTGTGTATATACTTGTTATGGTTAATGAATCACACACAATTTATTCCTGTTTGTAGATTTAGCTCTTTCAAACCCATGCTTTCATTCTTTTAATAAGTCTAAAAGTCAAATAACCCTTTTAGGGAAATAAAGAAATTTCTATATTTGTGTGTGACTTACACCGGTGACTTGCCAGGGGCTCTTGCACCTTGGGCCCCATACTGAAGGCTGTACTATGGGCTTTTCTACTTTTGAGGTTTGGGGACTCAGATTGGGTTCCTTGCTCTTCAGCTTGCCGACAGCCTATTGTGGGACTTCACCTAGTGATCATGTGAGTCAATTCTCCTAATATATCTATGTCCTATGTACATAAATCCTATTAGTTCTGTTCCTTTAGATAACTCTGACTAATACAACATCATTGCCTTCTGCTCTTCCTCTATTTCCTCCGGAGAAGAACTGGAATGATAACTCTCTCCTTTAACTTGTTTCTCTTCGAACTCTGCTGTGATGGCCTGATGCTAAAATGTTTACATTGAAGGCCTAGAAGAGCGGCTTTTTAATCCAGTATGACTTGAGTGTGTACTTGGCTTTTCTCATTGTGTCTGAATTATTCCACGTAACCAGGAAACTTCCCATGCCATTACTAAAAGCCATGCGTTCTCCTGCTCAGAGTACAAGTTCTCCTCTAGAATGGGGCACACTCATAACCTTGGATGCACTCTTCCTGTGTCTGATTAAATTCAAGTAGTGTTTATATCAGGTTCAACTTTCAGCTTATTGAAACAGGCTTCCCATATGGAAAAGCAATCACATTTTGAAGGTTTCTCTCTACCATTTTGGAAATTGGCCTAAGAAACAAATATTTTACTTTTTAGCAAGATAATTTTCTGTGTTGTTTTTTATTAGGTATTTGATTACTTAGGAACATTGAGCTTTAAAAGGCTAAGGTTTTTACATCCACATAACCTTCTGTATTACTTTGGAAGTCTCTTATCACTCTGGCTAAATGAATGACTGTGATTTCACAGTGATTTATAATCCTATTTTGATCAAGTGTTTTAACCTATTTTCGTCTTTGACAGGCTTCTCCAATGTCAAAATTCTAAATTAAGTCTTTGTGACCTCAAATTAACTTTGGGGTTTTCCTACTGGATCCCTGGGCGGTCTCAAAGAATGTAGCCATCATCTTATAGAGATATGAAATGATAAGACCTATCTGGCAAATTGTATAGAAAAATATTATCAAATGATAAGTGATAGTATGTCTTCTTTCAGTTACATTTATCAT
Organism: Trachypithecus francoisi; assembly: GCF_009764315.1. NCBI lineage: Eukaryota > Metazoa > Chordata > Mammalia > Primates > Cercopithecidae > Trachypithecus > Trachypithecus francoisi. The sequence continues at coordinate 22,362,308 of NW_022681435.1, read as the reverse complement.
GTTATTGATATGAATGTTTGGAATTGTATATAATTCATAGAAATCTCATACATCATCAGTCATAATTCTGATTATCTTATATGCCACTAAATAACCACATTTTATTGTTAATTGCTGATGATAATGAACTTCCATTAGATTCCTAACCATGGTTACTGTAAGACTCTGTCTTCCACAGTTTTGATTTTCTCTAAAGGCATCTGCAATCAGATCCATAGAAAAGACACCAGCAAGCACTTTTAAATAAAAGTCTCTAATAATTTAAAGATCAATGGGCTAAATTAAAAATTTTAAATATGCTAATGAAGAAACTAATAAATTCATAAAACTGCTAATGAAAATCAAGTAGAACAAAAAAGTATCATATGAGATTAAATAACTGACGAAGATTATTGTTTTTATGAATTTTATTTGATGCATTATTGGTTCTTAAATGTTTTGTTTTTCAGATGTAAGAAAAGGTTTTCTCTTAAGCTAATCTATAGCTAACAATAATTTGGTAAAAACGCTTTTGCTAACAAAGGTGAAAACATTTGCTATTTCTTCCTACATAATTTCTCAAAATTCAAAAACTATTTGTATTTTTTATAACACTACAGTTATTTGCATAAGTTCCATACAAATGTCCTCTATTTATAGCAGGATACAATTAAAAACATTGAGTATATTATCAATGCTTTGACTGGAATGACATATTTAAGAATGTGCATAGAATGCCTGTTTTCAAGTTCTCCCAGTCTTAGAGTGGTGAGTAAAATAGTCAATTCTTGGCATCACCAGAAATCTTAAAACTGTAGGTGAAATCTAAAGTCTGCCTCGATTTGGCTTCACCAGGTTTTAAAATTCCTGAGATTCCTATGTGATTAACGTGGAAAGAAAAAGTTACATTTCTAAAAAAATGCTCTAGTACACCCATTATCAGATTGTAGCTCTGTGCATTGTTTTTGAGTTCTGGTTATCTACTTATAGACTAACTTAGATCACTGAGTTCTAGATTCCTCCAGCTTCCTTCCATGGAATTACTAGAAAAAGGAACTTCTCTGCTCCTAAAGCAGTATAAGCTGAAACTGGATGAATTTTTTTATGAGCAAGTGCCTGATGTATGGCTGCACAGAAAACTCACCAAATCACCTAAAGCCATTAGCACAGGCATCCAAACTGCAAACCAGGACAAGAAGGTGATGTTTTCATACACTTTCCAAGATGTCAGAACAAGATTCCAAATCATAATAAGGTACTTACCCCTCTTAATTTCTACTCTTTTCATTGTAAAGAATAATGGTTATCTGATTTGTTCAATTGTTTACCTTTAAGACTAGGTTCAATGGCTCAAAACCATTAGGCAAACTGGATTTATCATATTACTATTAATTTTATTTTGTGTTTTCCCCTTTTAAACTTTGTATCTGTTACTTGGTACATTTTTATTTTTTGTAGAAGTACAACTCCTAACAGAATAATGCTGACCTAGTACTTTGAGATGATAGCAAAAGACTACAGAATAGACAAAATTGAACTAATAATGGATTCCAGGTAGACTTGGCCTGAGAGCCCTTCCCTTTAAAGATCGTTTGTTGCTTGAATGCAGCTCAAACAGCTTTGACACTGACTCTTAGCCACCATTTACTTCCAACACAAGACCAGACCAGCAACCAGGACAAGGGACATTCAAAACCTATTACTGATTGATCATCGGTGTGTCTGGAGAGAGATCATGATCTAAAGGAGGAAATGTGAAAGTTGCCAGCATTGAAAGAGATCACTTGTGTTGAAAAGATCCCTGACCAGTGGAGCTCGGGAAGGCCATGAAGGGAGGATTCTTATGCATAAATGCCCGATAACAAAACTATCACCAAAGACTCTGCAAAAACCACATCCTTGTTCAAAGGCCATCCCAAAAATCATACAAAAAATACTTCTGTGAGGACATTGGCCCAGCAGCTTCCTGTCCAATCCCAGAAAGGTTCTGTCCTTGCTATTGATCCTCATAGCCGAGGATAATTATCTCAACACATATCCTCCTCATTTTTCCTTTAGAAACCTTTGTCTTCCTTTTCCTCCCTGAATATACACATAGCTTACTATGGCATGCATTTCCATTACAATGCCATCATTTCAAGTAAATGTGGGTTTTTAGAGATCCTTTGTCTATTGTTATTTAGACTGACAGTATTACATAGATGCACACGGAGACATACGCATGCATACACACTCACACATGAATGCACACTCGCACACACACAGACACACATCACGGAAACACACGTGCAGTGTCCCATGCACATATATATGCACGTATTCATGCACAAGCACATTAATTCAGATGACAAGATCTTTCGTAAAAAGAAGCAGGCTGTGTTATAAAAAGGATTTGACTTTAAATTTAAATCCAAATCCGTACTATTTATTATAATAGATACAGAAAACTACACCATGCACACATGAAAGGAGTTTGAACTCTGAATAAAACCCACTATTCTTAGGATGGTAACAGCTACCATTCACGGAGCCCTAACCCTGGGCTCTATTCTAGGAGCCTTAACATCCTTCAGCTGCCCATATTTGAGCGCAGGATGTGGGATCGTGCCAATGGATGGTTAATGAGGGAACAAGACTGACTTGGTCACTTCTTAATGGATCTCATGGTAACTAGGAGATGTTGCCCGGAGGGCATCACACCAGCCCTGTAATGTGCAGAGGAGGACCTGAAACTCGGGAAGAAAGGCCTTTGCTGGTGACCACACAGCTATGAGGTGCTACACCAGGGATTCAAACTGAGATCTGTTTGCCTCCAGTCCCCAGTCTTCTCATTATGCAAAACTACTTTTCAGTCTGAGCGAAGGTGGAGGTACATTAATTGCTAAGCTCTAATTTTCCTGTTGTACCTCCCACACCAGTCGTGATTTCCAGCACATGCTTAGCTATGTGCTTGGTCCTGGGCGGTGCATATGTGACTACTCCCCTTAGATCAGAGCCCTCTTTTTTTCTCAGCACTATTAACACATCATCTGCAGAAAATTTATACATTCCATCTGTTTTCACTTCAGATTCTTTCTCAAAATCTGTTTTCACTTCAGTTTCTTCCTCAGTTTTAATACCTTCATCCTTTTTAATGGAACCTCCAGGTATCTTTCCCAGATGACTGGTTACAGTGAAACGCCACTACCCGTTCTCTTTTTCATCATTAAACACTCACATGTAAAAGTGGCTATTTAGATGAGGAACCTCAAGCTGACTTTATCGCCTTACAAATGAGCGTAGGGGAGTTGGGGAATGGGCATGAATATAGACCAGTCAAAGCAACTAGAGAAACTTTGCCTGGAAAAGTAGTGACTCAGAGGAAAAGGGCCAGTTTGCACTCATTTGTTCGACACCGAAGAGCCTCTGACTCCTAGAATGATCTTCACTAAATTGTGAAGGAAATGCTCTAATTGACTGGGTCCTTCATGGGGGCATCACAGCCTCAAAAAGCAACTGTAGCACAGACTCCAGAGCCCGGCTACAGGGCTCAGAGTACGTGTCTGCTCTGTAGGGGCTGAATGACCTGAGATAAATTACTTCCTATTGCTTTGGTTTACTCATATCCAAAAAGGAGGTCAGAGTAGCTACCTTATAAGAGTTTGGGAAGAATAAATAAGTTCATCCCTGAAGACAGATCAGACAGTACCTGGAATCCAGTGGGATTCAAGGCATGTTCTCAGGAGCAATAATTGTTCTTCTATTGTGAGGAGGTCCCGTAGAATACGGAGGAGGGTAGACGGATGGAGGGTAGAGGGAAGGAGGGTGTGCTGGGCTCGTGGCATGTAATGCCCTTGCAACTCCACATCTGTGGGTCTGTGAAACGGTGTGTGAAATTCATGCCATTCTCCTCATCAGTAAGTTTATTATTGTGTGTGTAATGCAGCATGGATTAACTTAGACTGAAGGAAATGCAATCCTTGGCCTTCAGATCTTCCAATTTTATGTCAGCAGTTTCAGAAACACTTTAGCCAACTGATTTAGCTTATAATGTTGTATGTTTCTGTATACAGGACAGGATAGGAGAAAAAATGTTAAATTATTTCCCACTGCCTTTTTTGCTGCCCCCATCCCCTGTAATCTGATAAGCTGATGTGTGGGATAAAATCATGCTCTCTGCCTGGATTTCCCATCATCACCCTCTGCGTTTGCACCAGAGTACACTACAGAGCTAATGACTTAAGCCACTGCCAACACCCCTTCATCTGTCCATTCCTTCTCCAAGGATACTACAGAAAGGCCAAACATGCATTTCCAAATGTTTCTAACACCAAACCCAGACCACAGAGGAATAGTTTTGTAAAATTATGCACTCAATTGTTTGGCTTGAATTTAAAGGCTATCTGTCAGCTCAGTCTGGACGTATGAGTGATTTATTTAAGACTGCAAGATGCAGGGCTTAGAGAGGAGGGTGACTGATCAAGTACTTAGAACATTTACTAGGAAGTCACACTTAGGCCAACGTGAGCACAGAATGTATTTTCTCCATGAAATGCTCATTAGTCACAGCTATAACAATAGTTACTATTTATTGAGTGCTGCTCTACACCAGATGCTTACATCCATTATCTCACTGCATCCTTACCACAGTCTAGGGAGGCTGTGTTATTTTCTTAGTTTTGTAACTGATAAAAGTGAAGTTCGAAAATGTTAAATGGCTTTCCCCAAATCAAAGATCTCCTAAGCGTCAGAACTGGGGTAGGTGGGATGTTCAATCACTATTCAATAATTCAGTCATTATTTCTGAAGGAAGAATAAACAACAGAAGGGCCAGGTCTGTATGATTTTAAGCCTTAGCTCTTAATCATTCATTTTGATTTTTTATATACTGCAAGTACTTTGAAGAAATGATAGGCAACACGTTTCCCAAAAGAAGTCTGGGTAAAGACATGATAAGTTCTAAACTCATCGTATTTCACATAGTTTACATCTACCTCTTGCAATTACAGAAAATAATCAAATTCGGGCAACGGAGACAAAAGTTACTGAGATTTTATAATGTTTCTGGATTGTACTAAGTTGTCCTGTTTACCAAAGTGGTTTCATTGCATCATTCCTCTTGAAGATAATCAAATACGCTATTCTGTATTAATTGATGCCATGGATCTTAAGTGGTCATTGGCCAACTAGAGATACACTTATTTTTTTCTCGGCTAAAATCTTTCTAGAATTTACTCCTTACCTAGAAGTAAAAAAAGAGGACACCCTTTTGAACTGCTCACATGACCACACACTCTGCGGGGACGTCATTGTGCTGAGGGGAGGTCTGAAGTCCATGGAAGAAGAAGACACAGTGGCTGCTGGAGCTTGTGGGGAGGGAGGGACCAGCAGAACTCCAAGCACAGATGAACTGTCGGTGGCAGGAAAAATGGTGGGCACGTTTCCAAAATGACGAATGGGAGAAGCAATCATGACATCTCCAGGTGGGGAAAGTACAGGAGGAACAGGTTGTTCTCTCAGGAAGTTGCCTCCTAGCCTCCGACGAGGCCTTTCCCATCACTGCTCGTTCTCTCCTGTGTGCAGATTGGATACTGCGGTCACCCAGAGAAGCAGGTGAAGGGGCGATCCTCGTCTCATTCTGACTCACGCGTGTGTCTTGATGTTTAAACTCAGAAGGGCAAAGCTTTTGGTTATCTATGAGACAAAATGGCTGGTTTTTGGAGGGTCTGGTGCATTACATTCTGCGGATTAAGATTTTTGCCTGATACTGGCCAAGTCAAGGAAATAGATGCTATGGCCAAGTGCTCCTGTTTCTGTGGGAAATGTTAGGCCTGTGGAATCAAACTCAATAAAGAGCAGTAAAATCTGTTATTCAAAAAATTTTTGCTTTTGTAGCTGGTTAGTTGCCTTTCTTTGGAAAACCCTGTACAATTTCTACATGAAATGTATTCCTATTGGAAAGAGGTTTTGTCACAATGAATTTCAAACTCTATACAACAAATTAGTTTGTTCTACAGGAATTTCAATAAAAAAAGTTTTTTTTTTTTGCCTGTTCTATAGCTATAAGTGTTACACTATAAAACATAAATATCTCTGAATATTTAGAGTATATTTTAAATGAAATCATTGCACACAACGAATGTACCTGTCTTCCCCTTAACTCTTAGGAACAATGCTTTTTACATCTGTTTCCCAGCTCCCATTTTAGTTCCTAACTCAAGACCTGAGGCTTTTCCTAACTCTTATGAACGCAGTGCTTTTCACAGCTTTTTGCCTACCTCAAACAAAGCACTGGCCGTTTCAACAAAGCTTCCATCGGCCTGGAGTGTCTTTTTTCTCAGCTGGGCACTAGGTACGGGTTCTTCATGATCAATAAAGGGCTGCAATAATTCAAATTGTGTTCTCTAATTATTAGATCAATTATATCCAATTTGCCTGATGAAAGCTTATGTTGTAAGAGAAATGACTATATCCAGGCAAAGGCAGAAGGCTGACACTTCAACATTTTTAACATTCTTAACATTTTAAACCTCAGCCCAGACATCTTACTAATAAATTTTTACTGTTGTCTTTTGATACACCTGTAAATCTAGAAAAATCATATGACCTTACACAGAAAATGAAACAGCCATTTACAACGGGAACGTAAAAGTTTAAATCACTTTGGTCTATTCCTACTAGAATTTAAAGTAGCCTATTCAGAACATGCTTACCAAGCCATATGGGTTGATGCTTCTGGAAATCTTTATTATATATACATCCATCCCTGGGGAGAAGAAGCCATTGACAACAAGCTTTATTTCACTTTTTAGGCATTGTTTATTTCTATAAGCAGTAGAAGCCTCTCTCTTTTCTCTTTACTCTTCCTGACTGACTTTGCCTTAGCATCTTGATTTTGGGGTTTCATCCATTTTCTGCTGTGTCTGAGCACTGAGAGGTCAACAGATGCATCCTCAAGACTCTCATTAGACCGGAATCACCATTACACTGCAGGCTTTCTTTACTATTCCCAGTCTTTATTAAACCAAAAATGTTTTAACTGAAGGTTAAGCCACAGAGGTGATATGGACTAATTCTTTCTGTACTGTATTATTAATAATTTTATAAAGTAACATAAAAATAGCAAAAAATTATGACACCTGATTAAACTATTTGAAAGGAGAGTGTTTGAATGCCTTAGAAAATAAAATGATATATTATTTTAAACAGTAATCTCTAGTTAGTTAAAAATTCAGTGCCAATTCAATGCAATGAAGATTTACTGAACACGTCTTTGGTAGCTGCAGGGAGGATGCAAAAATAAGAAGTGTGAAATGGCATCTGCCTACAAGTGTGTGCTGGAGCAACATAAAATTCATAGACAACACTGCAAGGAAAAGTGTCAGCTGCCATTTTAATGCCATGTGTTAAGACTCAACACGGATGATCTCATTTAATCTTCACAATACAGTGATGGAAGTACTAGTTTTAGTCCCATTTTACAGACAGGACATGGAAACCTATCTGTAAAGATCACAGAACTGGTGCCTAGTGGAGTTGTCCTTTGCTGCTGTGGGACAGGAGGCAGAGGCCGGTCGCTGGTGGGCTCTGTTAGAGGCAGGCTGTTTGACGACCATGTGGGTAACGTTCTCTGCAGCGAAGAATATGGAGGAGAAGGCACAGAAGTCATTGATTAGGCCATAATTTCTCTACATCTATATATGTACCAAAGCTAATAAGTAGTGTTTATTCATTTCCTTATTAGGAATCAATTTTATGTGATGCTTATTGGCTGAGTTAAGTTATTTAAGAAGCTAGGACTTGAAATTCATAGCTTTTGTTCTTCACTCGTACTGAAGCTGGTCTCCTCCGAGCCTGTGCATTTGGTTGGTTTTAAGAGTGAGAGGTTCGCAGTGAAGGACGAAGGAAATAGACTTCGTTCACCTACAGTGAGATTTCCTGCAATTCCTTACGGTCCTTGACTATCTTTTTAAGAGGCAGGAATGTGACAGGCAAGGTTAAAAGGCACAGATGAGAGGGAGTAAATTCCATACTTCTGATTATTTTGAAACACTGAGGTCATGTGGGTTTAAATATAGCTTAATCCAACTTGCCTTAATTTTTCTTTTTAAAATTTTTTAAGGCTCTCGCTATGCTGCCCAGGCTGGTCTTGAACTCCTGGCCTCAAGTGATCCTCCCACCTCGACTTCCTAAAGTGCCAACGTTACGGGTGTGAGTCACCATACCTGGCCTTGTCTTGTTGTTTTTATTGCTATTATGATTACCCTTTGTAAGTACATCTTTATGATCTGTGCCTTTGATTGGCAGATCTGTATGCCAGTAGTGCTGGAAAAAAAGAGCAAAACTGTGGAGTAACTGAATCTTGAGTTGGCATTTTCAGTTTGTCTGAGACATTTTGACGCCTCAATTTGATCCAACTAAAATGTGCTGTCTGATGGCTGCACTTTGGAATCAGCAGGAAGACTTTAGAAAATGCAGATGCCTAGGCTCCACCCCGGAGCTCCACCCCTCTCTCCATCCCCAGATATTCTGCTTTAATTGGTTTCCTCAGGTGATTCTAATAAGCAGGAGAAGCCCTGGTGCCAAAAGCAGAGTCCTGCCTTTAAGGAGCTTGTAATTACGGTGCCTCTTCTTTGAGAAGTTTCCAGTCTCATTTTCTGAAAACAGAGATTTTTTTTTTTTAATGTAAATTATTGCTGCTCATATAAATTGCCCACTGGGTATCTGGAGGAGTGTTTATGCAATTGATTTTAGGGCAGTTAGGTATTAAAAATCTTGTGGAAATAAATGAAACCAAGTTGCACAAACATTTTAAAGTCACTTTTCTATAATGCAGGTGTGCACAAACTAGCAACGCCGACTGGACAATGTCCAAAGGACTTCCTTTTTCATTGGCCTTACCCTGAAGGGGTGTCTTCCAGCACGTGCTCCCTCTGCTTTGAAGCAATGGTCCCACAAATTCTTCAGCGTGGCCATCTCTGCCTGTAGCATGCATTTAGCACCTGCAGGGCCTGTGAGTGCCCTGGAAACAGGCCTCCCTCCACCTGGGCACATGCAGCACAGCTCCAGAGTGCAAGCTTAGTGCCTGCAGGAGGCTGGACCTGGTCCCACTCAGCCAGGGATCCCACACCCTGGCTGGGATCAGGTCAGCAGGTCAGCTGTGCTGTGAGCAGGTCAGCATACTGGGCTCTTGTGCTTGGTGTGGTCCATTTAGGACTGGGTCACCCCAGCTAAGCTGGGAGGACTCTTCCTGGAATCCCCCTGGCTGCATCTTTCCAAGAAAGCAGGGCCCGAAGAGGCATGCCTGCAGTGTTTGGAGACTGGCACTGGCACGGCTGCTGTGTCTGCGGTGCAGCAGACCTGCTGCTCACCACGTTCCTGGGTCAGTAGCGGGCCTCCCAGTCCCTCTTCCCTGACAGGCTCCTCTGCAGCTTTTCCCATTGCTCAGCTAGGTGCATGCTTGGGGGAAAGGAGACCAGCATCCCCTTCAGATCACACATCCCACGTGGTCAGGGGCCAGGAGGTGTGAGAGACCATGAAGGCCCCAGTCCACTGTTGCAGGTTCTCCTGTCCCTACAGCCCCACCTTGTCCTTGCTCTCCCGTCCCTGGCCATCTTTCCTGTGACCTCAGGCGCAGCAGGAGCCACAGCTTCGTACACAGTGTAAGCAGTGCTCACAACTGCATAAGGTCGCAGCCCTAGAATAAATCCGTTGTCGTACATATGTCCCAGTGCATCTGACTCTGATGGACAGGCCCCTGCTCGCCTCCCCTGCACGATGCCTGCTCACCTCTCCACTTTTCCTGTTGCCGCTTGTGCAGAAAACCAGCGTGGCACCCATCATAATGGGTTCTAATTTGCTGCGACTAAGGCCAGAAACTGTGAGTTGTTCTTGCTGTTTGGCTGCTTTTGTTTGTTGGTTGGTTGTTTTCTGTTTTGTTTTCAGGGAAGGGACCTTTTTTTAATACCTGGTACGTAGAAGGTGACAACTAATAACTGTTTGTCGAATGAACACGTGTTTACCGTTTACCTTGTCAGACTCAGATCCGCTGAGATGGGTCTAACGCTGTGATGTTACACCTTCAAATCACCCTCCATTCTTAGGGGTTTTACCTGCATTCCACTGAGGGGTTTGGAGTAGGGTGTGGGGGAGGCACGGAGCTGCTTAATTTTTAAAGAGGGACCTTCCCATTTGACTTCTTGAGAGAGAATCTTTGCCACTTGCATGTCCCTTATTCTAGTTCCTGGGTCATACTAGGATTTCAGTCAAGTTTTTGTTAGTGAGTTCATATCTTTGCTGGTCGCAAAAGTCACAGCAGAGAAGAGCAGGTGAGTCCTTGTGACGGTCCTGGGCTCCACAGCACTTTGGGGGTAATCTGCCATTTTTAAACAGCTCTCAACTGTTTATCAGCTCCTTTGGTCAAACTGTCCTTCTCCCCTGGCCTCAAACATGGCTTCTTTTTCCAGTCCTCAGATAAATGAGGTAAAGAAACCCAAACAAATGCTCTGGAAGGTTCATTTCCTGCATTTGCTGATGGCCTCCCTTAGAAGCAGGCACACAGACCCAGGCCCACTTGCACGGCCAGTTTAGACCATTTTCTTTCCTCTCTGCAGGGCTACACCTCAGTTCACTTATGTCTGTTCTGTTTTAAAAGCTGCTTAGGACGTGGGCACTTGAATGGAGCTCTTTGAAGTAGAAGCACCATATAAATCTAAGAAAAGAAAAGTAAAAGGCACCTCCAGTCATCTGCAGCTCTCCTCCCTCACTAGTGACAGAAACCCAGTCTGGCAGAGTCGCTTTTCCTCTTTGGGTGTTTTCCAACCATGGCTTCCTCCCTTTCATCTCACGCTAAACTCCATTTAGATCCGTTGGTGTAAATGTACATTAAAAATGTAGCGATGCTTCTTTTAATGAAACCACTGCATTCTAATGAGTCATGACTTTTTGGAAGTCATATTATAGAAGTAAAAATAACATAGAAAGCAGAGAGACACAGTCAAACCTATCAATGAAGGGATGGAGCCAAGGACGGAGACTTGAAAACTCATGAGGACCCCACTAACAGAAGGCCAACCTGCTGTCAGGTCCAGATGTGTGCAGGGGAGGGTACCAGTGGCTGGAAGCTCTAACCTGTGCTCAGGTAAGGAGAGGGGTCACAGAGAGGCCATCCCTGGAACCCTCCTGCCCTGGAGCTGTGTTTACACATGGGCACACTGTTGAAACTGGAGAAAAGCCAATGAGAAGCTCATCAATTCTGCCACCCTCAGCAAACGCTGGACATAGCTTTCCTGGAGCCATGGTTGTAGACTTCCTCCTGCTCATCTGACCTGGGGTGAGGCTGTGCAGAGCTGGTTCATTTTACAACTCCCCCCAAAGTTGCTTTCAAATATTCACTTCAGGACTGGTGTCCTTTTGAGTTCTCCAGAGAGCCAAATAATGTTTAAGTACCTTCTAAGCATCAAACACATTGTCTCATTACATTTTCTCAACAATCACGTAATTTCAGTGTGAGCCACAGTGTTCTATGTAGGCAGACAGATGCAAGAGGTTTAGGCACACAGCTAATGAGAGCTGAGACCTGAACCCACGTCTGCTGGTTCTGAAATGCAAAACCATTAGCTTCCCTCAAAAGAAACCCAAACTTACTGCAGGAATTCGTTCCCCAACAAATATTTATCTACTTATTTACAGACGCCTAGCATTTCTTTTACTGATAGCAGAAAAAGAAATTTGTTTCATTCCACAGAAATGAAAAAGTTAAAATACAGATTAAGTTAAGGCAGTAAATGAAAGTAAAATTGAATTCAGCAAAAAGTGTCAGCACCCCTAGAGACAAATACCTACTACGGATTGTTTGCTGATTCCTACTGAGGGTGGACATCTGTGGTGAAGGAAGGAGGCTCAGAGGAAAAGGGGAAAAAAGGCAAAGGAAACAGATGCTGAAACACAGACTTCCTCTCTGGCCAAGAGAGGCTGCACTTGGAGTCACCCAGTGTCCTGCTAATTGCTGCAATGAGTTGTCCCTTGTGATAACTCGCGTATGAGCGATCATCTTCAGTCTGGGAGACTCTTTCCCATAAGACTTGTCAGTGAAGCTGGATACTGAGTTTGCTTTCTGCATTTTCCTTTTGCTCTTATGGTGTTACCATCGACTGCTGTAAAGTAATTACCCTTTCCAGGTGGTGGAATATGCTTTAAAGCTGGGTCTGAGAAACCCAGCTTTAGTCCTAAGGTTCCGATTAACCTAAGCAGATAGAGTGCCAGTGTAGGCCTAAGATTCAGGAAACTGACATGTTTTAATGTGAGGGAATCTGAGCGTTTTTCCACATTGGATTTCAATATAACTACACAGCAGGATGGCTGGCTTATGGTTCATCCCAACGCTTTCGGAAGGAGGAGTCAGGTACATACACTGGATTGGTGTCATCAGACACAAGAGAGCATTTGAACACAGATGAGTGTCTGTGACTCAGGTTTGTCTGCCATCTTCCATGCACTTGTTTCTGAGCTTGTAGTAGGGTAGGATCCTTCTAATACAATTCGAGGAAGTGTACATACATTAAAATGCTTTTAAGTGCAAGAATCTGTAAGAATATAATAATTTACCTGAGGGGAAGAATTTTTTGACACCGTGTATTAGTCTGTTCTCACACTGCTAATAAAGACATACCCAAGACTGGGTAATTTGTAAGGAAAAAAGAGGTTTAATGGACTCATAGCTCCATATGACTGGAGAGGCCTCACAATCACGGCAGAAGGTAAAGGAGGAGCAAAGGCACATCTTACATGGAAGCAGGCAAGAGAGCATGTGTGAGGAGAACTGCCTTTTATAAAACCATCAGATCTCATGAGACTTATTCACCGTCATGAGAACAACATGGGAAAGACCCTCCCCCCATGATTCAATGACCTCTAATCAAGTCCCTCCCATGACATGTGGGCATGATGGGAACTACAATTCAAGATGAGATTTAGGTGGGGACACAGCCAAACCATATCACACCATGTTACAAATGAGGAAGAGGCATTCTCCCAACTTCCACATGGAACACAGCAGTGTTTCGTAGCCACTTAGATCCAAGGGGCAAGGGATGAGCCTTCCCCACAGCTCCTGTGGTGACGGCTCAACCAGCAGCAGCAGGGCTTAGTGACGCAGAGCTGAGGAGGGCAGGGCTGAGTCCTGGGGGAAATTATGATGCCTGGAGGAAGACAGGTTCACAGTGGCTATTGAGAGCACTGCAAGACACCTCACAGATTTCAAAGCTGCAGAACTCTTGGAAATTGATGAATCTTGAAAACAGTTATTATTTATTATTATTACTTTTTAAATTTTTGTGGGTACACAGTAGGTGTATATATTTATGGGGTGCATGAGTTTTTTGTTGTTGTTGTTTGTTTTTCTTTTTCTTGTCTTTTTTTTTTTTCTTAAGACCAAGTATCCCTCTGTCACCCAGGCTGGAATGCCATGTCGGCTCACTGCAACCTCTGCCTCTGGGATTCAAGCGATTATCCTGCCTCAGCCTCCCGAGTAGCTGAGATTACAGGCACTGCCCACCACACCCGGCTAATTTATGTATTTTTAGTAGAGATGGGGTTTCACCATGTTGGCCAGACTGGTCTCGAACTCCTGACCTCAAGTAATCCGTCTGCCTCAGCCTCCAAAAGTGTGAGCCATTGTGCCCGGCCAGTACATGAGATGTTTTGCTACAGGCATGTCCTGTGAAATAAGCACGTCATGGAGAATGGGGTATTCATCCCCTCCAGCATTTATCCTCTGAGTTACAAACAATGCAATTAAACTCTTTATTTTAAAATGTAGAAAACATTTGTTCTTGAGTACAGCCTGGGATCCTCCCAGAGATGACTTATGAGAAACCTTGAGGGGTTCTTTCCTCTGAGTCCTACGAAGTGCCCGTGTTTGACCCTAGGATGACATGGCTTAGGAGCATTAAGAAACGGTCGGCTTAGAAACATCCCAGGGGGTGCATGCCTCTGGAAGCAGGTAACCTTCTGGGACGGGCCCTTTCCAGCTTGTCTTGGGGTTTCCACTGACCCTCATAGAAGTGAATACAGGGATAATTAAGGTCAGTTTGAAATTGTGCTCATTGCCAACTCACTTTTCTTGGTGAGGATTGGTCCTTTGACTCAGAAAACAGCAGCCAGTGAGCAGTGAAGCCCTGCCTTCAGATGCTTCTGGTACCCATGTGAAGGCAGCTTCACTTAGGAAGGGGGGTAAATGCTACCTTTAACTTTGCTGTTGGGGTTATATTGAAGAGTTTGATGTTGGTCAACCTGTTTCTGATGGATGTGTGCTCAGGGGCCTTTGAGATACCTTGAGAGAAACAACATTGAGGGCATTGACAAAGACATTGAGCCATTGACTGAGTGTGGGGCTCCAAGAAGTGCTTCACTGTGGCCCACCCAGCTGGAGAACATGAAGTTCTTGAAGGTACATTTGCAGAAGCAAAGCAAATCAAATATTCATATATTTTGATTTCACAAGTAAAATTGTTACATTGCTGAAGGCTTTACCAGTAGCTTTGCAGAGTTGATCCAAAGCTGTTGGGGCCATCCTTTGTTCCTTAAGAGAACAAAGTGCAGAGCTGTGGCTGGAAACTGCTTGTGAGCTGCATGTGAGCTACAGCTCCTTCATCCATAAGCAGCAGGAAACCATGCTCAAGCCTCTTCAGAGTGGGCCAATTTTTCACACTTGAGATCAGAGTCCCAGACGGTCATATCATCAGAAGAGGAAATTGTCAACACATTTTTCCAAAGTCTTTTACAAGGAAGTTTGAAATTGCATGGAAGGAGTCATTGCACTTGAAGCTAAAATGGACTTTTATTCGAAGGAAAAATACATGAGGAGCTTCAGATCTAATTAAACAAAGGACCCTTGATCCAATTGTACATACGCGGTGTCTACAGTTCTGGTACTGAAGAGTAACACTTTGCAGGCCCATGTAAATAATTTTAAATGGTTTCACTAGCATTTCACATCAATCAAGACTCCACCAGTATCTTGTGAAACTCTCTCCTGGGCTGTCCTCAAGCCACACTGACATTTTCTTGGTTATGAGCACCACTCAGGTGTTCTCATTTCTGACCTTGACTACAGGCACTTTCTTCTCCTTGGAAGATCTTTCCTTCTCTCTGACTTTGCTAACACCTCTTTATGTTTTGGGTCTCTAGATAAATATCTCTTCCTCCAGAAAGCCTTCCTGGACCCTCAAAGTCTGGTGGTGTTGCCCCTAAAACACCTCTCTCATAAGAGCGTTTATTATACGGAGCTGTCGCTGCCTGTAATTTCTTGACTTCCCTATAGGTTATAGGGGCCTGGATGTAGGGGCCACAATATTCCCAGTTACACTGCAGTCAGGTAGTAGATGTGTGTCACAGGGGTGGACCACACGCCTGTCAAGTAGGTTTCCCATTTAGAGAACATAGGAGGAATCTATTTTCTCGCTACATTTGTAGTTAGGTTAGGACTAGATTATCAGCTTTAGTCAATGGAGTGTGGGTAGAAGTTACAGACACGACTTCTAGCTTGGCCAAAGAAACCTCTGCTCCACTCTCCTCCTCTGTCCACCTTTCCACTGTGATCACAGAGGCCAGGTAAGTGAGATGGCAGCACCACAGGTGGAGAGAATGGAATGAGATTCCAGTGGGAGCTGCCTAAGTCACACTGGACTAGGACACAAGCAAAAACAAACCTCCACTTTATTGAAACCTCTGAAGATTCGCAGGGGCTTAGTTTTGACAACAGAATCTTGCTCATCCCGACCCATACAGGACTCAATGAAGATCTGTTCAATAAAAGAATGAGTGGCTGCTCAGCACCATTGCTCTCAGTGGTTTGCTGGACCCTCCCTGAGTGTGATGCACTTCTGTCCATGAGCCAGGGGTACCTCCTTCAAGCAAGGGGCAGGTGAATGCAGGGATGTCACCAAGGGACATCTAGAAGGTCTGGATGGAGAAGTATGGACAAGCCGTTCGCTGTGTCATAGCTTGTGTTCTGAAGGACATTGTACATACTTTCTCTCTGCTAGTTGTTCATCTTTGCCTCTTGATATGGTTTGGCTCTGTGTCCCCCCCACAATCTCATGTTGAATTGTAATTCTCAATGTTGGGGAGGGACCTAGTGGGAGGTGATCAGATCATGGGGATGGATTTCTTTCTTGCTGTTCTGGCTATAGCAAGTGTGTTCTCACGAGATCTGGTTGTTTAAAATAGTGTGGCACCTCCACTTTTGCTCTCTCTCTCCTGCCACCATGTGAAGAAGTTGCCTTATTCCTCTTCACCCTTCTGCCATGACTGTAAGTTTCCTGAGGCCTCCCAGCCATGTTTCCTGTACAGCCTGCAGAACTGTGAGTCAATTAAACCTCTTTCTTAATAAATGACCCAGTCTCAGGTGGTTCTTTATAATAGGATGGGAATGAACTAATACACCTCCTTCTGCTAGAGTTAAGGAACCAATAGAAGGAAATTCGTTGTTTCTGTAACTGAGGCCATGGCGTCTGTGCTATGCAAAATCTAGAGACCATACATGTTCCAGAAATAGTGCCAGTTGGAGAGTCACATTGACTGGGTTTAAAGAAGTATGCTGCCTCTAGAACTGTGTGACCCTGGGCAAGTGACATAACTGCATGAAGCTTGGGAAGGAAGGAAAAGTTGTTGAATAAAGGCATGTATAAATCTGCACAGTGGGAGATAGTGGTATCTTCCTTGCAGGGATGATGTGAAGACTAAATCGGTAAATACTTGTAGAGGTTATTGGCATGCAGTGCGTATGGTCAATAAATACTTGATGTTTGTGGGCACCAAGTATCGATATTAATGCTTTTGTTCTTGGCATCCCTTGGTGCTGATTTAGCGTAGAACTTGCAGATTTGACTCTTTGAAAGGTAATCTATAACTTGGTCATTCTCTGTCCATTTGCTGATAACCCTAACCAATAATCAATGCAGGTTAACTAAAGGATGCTTCTAAACTGTTCTGAGAAATTTTGAGCACTCTGGCTTATTGTCTGAGACTATAATAATATTAATTCAATGTAAGTATAAAAGATCAATGCTATCAAGGTGCTCCTATAAATTGTATGGTCAAAGCCTTGCTCCCCAAAGTTCTATATGTATGACTACACTTTCATTGGCCAACCTATATTTAATAATGTCATTCCTATTTCTTTGTCAATATCATAAACTGATCAAGTCACTGCTACTCAAAAAAGTAGCTTCTGTTTCTACGGTGTTCAGAGTTCTCATTAAAACATTCTCATAAAAACAAGACATGCAATTAATAAAAAATTAATAAAAAGAAATGACATGATGTAGAATCCTCATTGTCTTATATACTACTTAAGCAAACTCTTATTTTTGAATCTACTTTGCTGATAGATTGCAAGATTTTTGAGAGATAAAACATATTGTATATTGTTTTACCAAGGAGAAAGTTTTTTTCTCCCTTCCACCGCTGGTTGGAAGAACCTGTCCTGAAGTACCTGATTTGGAGTCAGAGAAAGGGAAACGAGGGTGACTGGCTTCCCAGATCTCAGCACAGGCTCACAGGCAGCACCTCCTGTGCTCAGGTGGTTTCTGAAGAAATGCCATGCCGTGGTTAGAATGCAGGATATGGGATCAAACAGCCTGAATTTAAGTCATTTCCCTATCACTTTCCTGCTATGTGAGCTTGGGCAAGTTATATCTGTTCTGTTCTTTTTCTCATTAACTATGAAAAGGTAATAAAAAGAACACCTACCTTATATGATTCTTAAGAGGGTTTAAAGAGATAATAAATTTCAAGTGTTTTAGAACAGTGCTAGGCACAGTATAAGGGCTGAATGAACATCAATTGTTAATAATTATTTTTCTTCTTTCATAAACATTATAATAACAAGTCACTTTTTCTCTGCTCACAATTTCCGATAAAGAGAACTGGATAATCTAATGGAGTTCTACATTTTATTTTGAACTATTTTAGCAATATTCATAAAAATTCCATCACAATATGTACTATAAGGCAAGACAGTCAAATGACAATTAGATTTTAACAGCTAGTGGATTATAAAGTTTACTATTATCCATCTTTTTCTTCAAATAAACATTTGAATTATTGCTGTATAATTAAACCTGAGTGAAATGCTCCATTGATAATGACAGTTCCATTCTGCTTTTATGAAGAAATAGCTTCTACCCTGACTTGATAAACTTTAAACTTCGGGGACTTCTTCCTTTTTGAAAGTGAACATCGCTTACCAGAACTATGCAATCTGGATAGTGTGATTCTATTGAAGTCCTTTAGAACTGTGCTTAAGGAAAATGTCTAACATTTACACAACAATGCTAGAGCCCATGTGGTTGGGTATGGAGAAGAGATGGGATTTGAATTAAAGAACAGGTAGATTGCCAGTGAAATCTAATTTTAAACAAACTATTTAAGAATCTAGACAGGGATTTACAAACTCTAAGAATACCATTAAATACGTAATCAATACAAAGGATGTTTACAATTCTTGTTGAACTACATGTAAATATATATCCATATTTACATTATATTGTGAAGAATCAGGGTAATAGGAAATAGTCTATGAAAAAGAAAAGAAATGGGGCAGCATTAGTTTTTGAAGGAAGCATGAAAATTGAGTTAGTTGGAACTTTCAGGGTTGCTTTGCAGGAAACCATAAACTTATTATTTACAGTGGAATAACCCCCTTTCCCCAGAGGCATACAGTATGTGTTTTACAGTGTGTCCTCATGCCCCACGTAATTAGATGTCAAAAGTAGGGGTCCATTCCTCCCCTACCTCCTTAAGTGGAAGCAGATCCTCCAGGATTTGGAAACTCTTTTGGTTAAATTAATCTGGAGTGTTAGAAG
This sequence comes from Trachypithecus francoisi, assembly GCF_009764315.1. Lineage (NCBI taxonomy): Eukaryota > Metazoa > Chordata > Mammalia > Primates > Cercopithecidae > Trachypithecus > Trachypithecus francoisi. The sequence goes on along the minus strand of NW_022681435.1, from coordinate 22,343,481 downwards.
GCCAAGAGGATGTGAAAACATCATAGATTCTTTGCTCATCTTTAATTCCATAATGGAGTTTGGTCCATTTGCTATCAAGACCTTTCTGCCAAAACTCACCTGGTTTGAAGTAAAAATACTACTCTTTAATTTGATACACTTGATAACTCTGCTTTCACTAGGGTTCTCAGTTCACAAAAGAACTCTGCCATATCATTACCTAATGGCCTAGAGCATAATCCTATCTCAGTACAGAGTGTGGAGATGGTACCCTTTGGCATAATTCTTACACCCCTCATCTGGAGATGTGACACGTCTAGCATTGTAGCCAGAAAACTACTGCTGGCTGCCAGATCATCCATGAGATGTCTAGTTCTATGAGTAAATGAATCCAACAAACACAAATATACTCTTTGAGGCAGACAATGAAATTACAATTCAATAAATAAAATTCCTTGTAAGAAAGAAGTAACTATATTATATGTATTGTGTATGTATATACAGGGATGAAATTCTAAACATTTGACAATTGGTGTGATAGAGGTGCTAATCAGAGGCGTTGCTGGCTTGTAAACCACTGCTCTGGTCCCACTGGGGCTTGATAACCAAACATACCCCATAAAGATACATGACTAAGATACTAATAGCTCATCCAAAAGTGCTTTGGAGCACAAAAGAGGAAACAAATTTAATTATGATTTGCATGAAATATTTGATGTAAACTTCATTTAATTCAATAAATAAAAATCAGAGTCAGATTGCTTAAAAAATATAAATCCATGGCCTATTTCAAAAAATAATAGATACTCTTTAGATAAGCTTAACAAACAGAGAATTTTGGAAATGTGACTTTTCTGTTTTAACCCTTATGACGCGGGGTATGGTAGCAGACCACTTGAGATTGGTTGGCATTTATTGAACTGATGCAGCAATGAAAGAAGGTATTTAGAATACGGTCTTTGATAACATAGTTTTTAAATGGGAAACAATCTGCAGAGCTGGGTTTCTTTCGAATCATTCTAGTTTCCTTCTAACATTTAAGCTGAGCCTAATAGGATTCTGTGCTCTCAGCTAAAATTAATCAGGAGATGATTTATTAGGTTTTTACAATGTTTGCAGGTTGCCTTGACATTTAGTCAACGCTGCTTCATATACCTGCATGTCTGCCAGTGGGGGAAGCTGCAGATATTGGGCCTTTGAGGAGGTTTTGTAGGAGGCCTACCCACAAAAAGTATAATTATTTATCTTTATTTTCCTTTAAGGAAAATTCGTGCTCTCTTCGGTACTTTAAGACTCCAATAGCAAATCTTAATATTGTGCTTTGGGTGTGAAGTGTTTGCTGCAGTAAGAGGAAATCTGAGTTGCAAGACCAGTCAGAAAGTGGTGAGATGCTTTAGACCCCATATGCTGAAGACGTTCTTTGGAGTGTCCTGTGGAACTTTCTCTTTTCCTGCAAAAAAGGCAAATAGCCAAGTAAGAATGATGAGTGATTTTCATGCAAAGAGCAATATATCAAGAATATCTAAATTAATTTAACAATTATAAGGAATATTCTTGGCTGTATCAATTTAAGATATGCTTGCAAGCGGGAAATGGTTTTCAATTTATGTATGTCATTCTGGTATTTCTTCAGTGAATAGGACAAAAAAAGAAGAGAATTTTTGGATTTCTGTTAAATCGACTCATAATGTTTTTAAATGGACTCTTGTGTTTGAATAGTTGGCGAGGGTCATATAAAGGTCAAGAATTTAGCTCAGAAAGTGTGTCAGGCTTCTCTGTGAAAAGTAAATAAGTAATGAATGAAAGAATAAATAAATAAAATTTAGAAGTACAGTGCAAAGTATTATCTGATGATTGATTAATTATAAGGAGAAGTGGCCATTTATGATAAAACCATCTTATGGTAGGAATGATGACTGAAACAGGTACTCTGCTGTAGAATGGAAATCGCCTTCGTGTTTGGAATGTTTACCAGGGTTTGACATGATGGGATGTCCTTTATTGGCATGAATCTGTCTTATTCATGACAGTGTCACCAGAAAGGCAAAAGGAAACCCTTCTGATTTCTGAGCAATCAATAATTGAAGGTGTGATTTTTCAAATCTCGTGCTCTGCTGGGTAATGTAATTGCCACTGTGTATCATTTGCCAGGGCTGTCATAACCAAGTATCATAGACTGGGTGGCCTATACAACAGAAATTTACTCTCTCTCAGTTCAAGAGGCTGGAAGTGTGAGGTCAAGGCGTCAGTAGGGTTGGTTTCTCCTGAAGTGGGCCCATTTTAATTTACACCTTTGAAGGCCCTATCTCCAAATACAATTGTGTTCTGAGGTAGCAGGAATTAGGACTTCAACATACGAATTTTGAGGGAGACACAGTTCAGCCCAAAACACATAACACATTGCAAAATAGCAAACCACCAAAAAGTAAGACCCTATGGTAGAAGTCCAGTGTAGCAGTCTATTTTTCATTCCCTGCTTGTACTTATCACAGTACTAAAAACGGATTCAATGTTTGTGCCCAACACCTCAGTTCAATATTTAAAAAATGTATGACTTCTGTTGTTCATTTGAAATGAGAGGATGGGAGGCAGAATAGTTTCTGTATGTAAGAGAAGAAGAGGATGATGTCGGTGCTGGAGACAGCATGTGCATGTTAGTTTCTTTGTTTATTCGTTCACTTATTTATCAAACTCTGGCTGCCTGCTCTGAACTATGCCCTTTATTAAAGGCAGAGACACAGTTTAAGATCCTCTTTCTTTCCTCACAGGGCTCGCAGACCAAGGTGGAAGGAGAAGTGAACATGTAAAGAATGATAAAGAAAATATGGTACATATAAACCGTGAAATACTATGCAGCCATAAAAAAGAACAAAATCATGTCCTTTGCAGGGACATGAATGGAGCTGGAGGCCATTATCCTTAGCAAACTAATGCAGGAACAGAAAACCAAAGACTGCATGTTCTTGCCTATGGTGGGAGCTCAATGATGAAAACACATGGACACAAAGAGGGGAACAACACACACTGGGGCCTGTCCTCTCTGACACGAATAAACTGCCTCCCATCCTCTTGTTAGAAAATAAACAACAGAAGTCACACTTTTGAAAATATTGAAGTGAGGTTTTGGACACAAACCATCGAGTTCATTTTTAGTACTGTGGTAGGCATAAGCAAGAAATTAAGAAATCAGGAAACTAAGGAATGGGTTCTAGGCTTAACATCTGGGTGACAAAATAATCTGTGCAACAAACCCCTATAACACAAGTTTACCTACTCCTGAACTTAAAAAAGAATGAAAAATGCTAACTCGTTTAACACATCTCGGATAACCACCCACTTGGTATCACATCTTCTGGGTGCTTGGGACGTAACCCTACATGAGAAAGAAATGGGGGCACTTGGATTCTCGCTGAGGGACACAGTTGGTGAATAATCAAGGCCACAAATACATATGCTGTAGAGTGTCAGAAGGTGTTGGGTTGATGGAGATCAGAAATTGAGTCAGGAAAGGGGCTGAGGAATGTGACAGCACTGTTAATGGTAGGGTGGTCATAGAGGTCTCTGTGAGGTGGCAATTCATGCAGAGAAACTTGAAGGAGGAAAGGGAGGTGAGCACATGAGTATCTAGCTGGGGACAGAGAAAGGAGAGGCCTTCCAGGCAGCAGGAAGAGCCTGTACAGATGCCCCAGCAGCAGTGTCCTTGATGTGTCCTAGGATCCAAGGATCCCGGTGTGGAGGGAGCTCAGGGAGACAGGGCAGAGGGATGGAAGATGGCCTAGAAGGTGATGGGAGTTCATAACAAGCAGGGCTTTTCTTTTTCTTTTCTTCTTTTTGTCATTGTGAAGATTTTGGATTTTTTTTTATTCTGAATGAAATGGGAAGCCATTGGAAGGTTCTGAGTGGAGTAGAGCTGTGGAGTGATGGGAAGCCATTGGAAGACTTTGAGTGGAGTAGAGCTGTGGAGTGATGGGAAACCATTGGAAGACTTTGAGTGGAGTAGAGCTGTGGAGTGATGGGAAGCCATTGGAAGGCTTTGAATGGAGCAGAGTTGTGGAGTGAAATAGGTATTGAAAGGGTCCCTTTAACCACCTACTGTGCTGAGTCTAGACTGGGGATGGGGGTGAAGATGCAAGCAGGGAAGGCAGTGAGAAGGCAACAGCAGCAAGCCGGGAGAGACGGTTGGAGATGCACCCAGGGTGTTGGAAGGGTAGACGGTGAGATGGGATAGGATCCTTGGATACACGTTGAAACAGAGTCAACTTGATTTGCTTGTGGACTTAAGGAAGGGCGACAGAAAGAAAGGAGCCAAAGATTATGCACAGGTTATTATATTTTTCCCTGTGAAACTTAAATAATTGAATTTCTTTCAACTTAGGGAAGTCTGTGTGAGGAGCAGGTTCAGGTTGGACACCTACAGTCTGCAAATCAATTAGATATTCCCATGGCCATGGAGGGTAGGCAATGGGCTAAATTCACCTAGAATTCAGGAGAAATGTCAGGGCTAGAGAGAGAGATTTGGAAGTCACTGGCCTTTAAATGACATTTAAACCCATTGAGATGGGATTGGAAGGCTAAGAGGGTAGAGCAGACACCAGAGCACGAAGGACAGGGCTCTGGTGAATTTCAGCACTAAGAATTCCAGGAGACACAGGGGAACTGGCACAGGGATCAGGAGGAAGTCAAGACGGTCAGTGGACTAGAGGGTGATGACAGCAGGTGACCGGAAGTGCCTATTTGCTCTCATGTCTGGTGGGCCATGGGCTAGGTACAGACTTGTGCCTCCATCCACAGGCAGCCTTCTCTAGGGGATAGAAAATTGCCACTAAATTACCAGGTAAAGAACTCATTGCCGAGGCTGCCAAGATCCAAATTGTCTGGGGGTTTGAATTGATCACCACCATCTTGAATTTAGTTCCCAGGAGGCAAAGGAACTTGTGGAAAGTACACAGCTTGCAGAATAACCTGCTGCCCCAGCTGCCCACGGGGGGCCTTCACGGGCCACTGTGGCCCCAATACAACCTGGACGTTTGAAGACATAGACAGTTTAGTGAGGTCAGGATCACAGCACAAGCTTCACGTTGAAGGCCCTGTTTCGCAACATGATCCACCCGTGGGGCTGTCACAGATGTCAAGGAGAGGGCTCCCTCCAGGGGAGGGAATGCATTAGGAAAATGCCTCACTGGAAATATTGTCAACATCCTGACAGGTGCGTGCAGGGGCCAAATACAATAGATACGGAAGGAGAGGTGCCTTGTTCTCAGGGACAAAGCCCTTTCCTTGTGATTGCCTAAAGAACAGCGCTAAGGTGGGGGCAGAAACATCCAAAGGTGTTTCTTGGGTTTTACAGCCCTTAGAAGAAAGGGCCTTCATGAGATGCCCTCGCTTTGTGCTGGTCTCCCACAGAGAAGGCTCACCAATTTTCAGATTCTCAAATTCCCCATGAAAGAAGTTATTTTTGTCAGAGAGGGAATTGTAAGTGGGTCCTTGAAGTCAAATCCACCATTGTTGTTCTCCTTTGACCTGGCCCTGCCAGCGACGCTGCAGAAAGACGTGATTGAAGAAGGGGCAGGAGATCCTAGCACAGGAGCCCGTTTGTCTTAGAAGAAAGCAGTTTGGTAATGATTTTCAATTAGAAAAGTTTTATTGGAGAGACTTTATCCTCCTTCACCTAGTTAGAAACTTCATGGAGTGTGGGTGAAACCAAAAGTCAGGGGGAATAGGAATCCTACTTTTCCACTAAACACAAAATCGCCTGCAATTTCTATGACTTTCTTATGTGCTCTAAGTAGGGTCGATTATTTTGGTAACCACTATTTTGCCCCAGGACTTGAATAGCAATTGTATTTGCTCATTGTTCCATTTAGAAAAAAAAAAAAAAATGCATTGGTTGAAATTGTTTCTGTGTTTCAGAAGAAATAAGTGCTTCAGACCTGGGAATTGTTTGTGGCTGATTAAGAAATCGCTTAGATGCCTGAATTAATCTGTGTGGTGTCTGCTAGGTAGGCACGCTTTTATAAATCTTTATAAACCTTAGTCCTGAGTTTGCGGCCCCAGCGCACAGCCTGTATCGGGGTGGTGACCTCCTCTGGCCTTTGCTCTTGGCCAGCTTATCCCAGGAGGAGGGACCATAAAACCAGGGGGATGGCAGGCTGTCCCTGCTCTGTGATCAGTGGTCAAAACACTGGGGCTTGACCTTCTTCTGGTGATTTACTCCTACCTGTCTTCGGAGCTGAGTTGTGGGCCGTGTGCGCCATTTCCTGGTGCCGGGCTGCCCGTGGGCTGGCCCTTCTCTCTCTTGGTGCCTCCTCTTCCTGATTCTCAGATCTCTGAACTGCCTTGGCTACTTACATTTCCACCACCTGCTGCCTTCTCTACCTGGCCTGGGATGACACCGCAAAGGGTCGGGTTGCCTTTCTCCCTGGCCTCTGCTACCGCCTGCCTCTCTCTCTGCCAGGCTCTGCCTCCTCCCTGCCTGTGTCTGCACTAGCTCATGTCACCGCCCCACCACACCTTGTTCTTTCACCCACTGGGTTGCTGACCAATACCTGGTGTGATATTCTCACCAGAGTCACATTGTATGATGCCACCTTCAGCCTCACCTGTAATGTTTGGGGTAGTGTATTCCATGGCCTACAATGGCTGGGAGAAAAACGCTGATAGGTGGCCCTGGCTGGGTATGGCAGGAGTGGTAGACAGCGTGTTGGGGAGGAAAGAACACGATTCATCTAAAGGAGGCAGAATCTGGGGCTCTAAAAATGTTTGCCAAGTAGGAAAGTTGCTCTACCTTGTCAGAAAATAAAAAATAAATCATAGCTCACACATAGATGAGGCTTTTTATGTCCTAGGCCCTGTTCTACATCCTTTATTCATATGAATTCATCTGCTGGACACAGCAACACTGTAAGGTAAGTATTTTTATGATCTTCATGCTGTCTGTAAGGCAAACATAGACAGCCTGAGGAAGTCACCTGAAATTACACATGTGGGGTTTGGTGGCCCTGGGATTTCACCCCAGGCCGTCTGGCTCCAGAGTGCGTTTCCAAGCCCTACCCTCTGCCAAGCTTTTCAGAGAAGTCAAGTATGAGTATTTATAAGAAATCTAGCAATGTTTGAACAATGTCTACATATTTGAACTAAAAGATGAAACAAAACATGGCTGACCATGCTCGGTCCATAGGCCCTGGGTTGCCATTTGGGTCCTAAACCATGAGGGTCAGTCCACAAGAGAATCAGTGCAACTTCCAGTCTTCAGCCTCACACATGTGGTGCAGAGGAGGACTCTGCACTTGCCTCTACCTCCCTAGCTCTTCTCCTGTTAGGCCCGACACGGGCAGCCCTCTCTGAGGCTGGTCTTCATGTGGTGTCTATGGAGAGTCAGTAGAAGCCCTGGGCAACCCCCTCTCTATGAACTGCTGATCCAACAGAGTTCCAAGGAAGCTTCTGTTTGCTCATGATTTATCTCCTGACATCCTCCGCCAAGACCTGCAGACATCAACATCTCTTACATGTCTACTTTTGGGTGCTGAATTGTGGTGTCAAAGTGCACAGTCCACCTAGCAGAATGGATTTTTTTTTGTCTTGTTTCTGTCTAAAGCTTCTTAGAAAATGATTTCCCTATAATTTGAAAAAGAGCAGTGAGCCAATAAGTAGCTGTTACCATTATAGACTTCCCCAGTCACAGGAATATTAGGATAAGCCCCAGTTCTGTAACTTCAGAAGGTTAATTATTAGAGGTTAGCAGACACTTCTCAGGCCCTTTAAAGAAACAAAGCCAAAAAGCAATATAAGAGCAGACCCACTTCAATCAGCCCCTCAGCCCAGTTTGACTGAGGCCCCTCCATAGGGCGCTCCACTGGGGTCTAGTGGGAGGCACACCACGTACCAGACACAGGCTCTGTGGCGAGTGAGTTGATGAACAAAGAACAAGCCTACAAAAACTGCAAAAGGAAAGTTAAATGCCTTACTGACCCTGAGGACCCTGAGTAAAACAAGAACTTAGGGAAGTCTGAGGTCAGTGCGAGCTTCATTTACTGTGAGGGAGGAACGGCTTCTTGGAGGAATAGGATTGGCGGGACTTTTCCAAGTTGAGAGGAAAAGGCTATTTCTGCGGCTGTGGGGTGGCCAAGTTCAGAGAAGGGACCAGGGCTTCCAGAGCCCTGCTACCCTTTGGGTAACTCTGCATTGTTTGCATAGAACCTTGTTTCAGTGCTTTTGTCACATTGCAGAGCTTGCCCATTTTGCAGATACAATTCTCTGCATCTGAGTTTCTCCAGTTAACTTACACAAGGCCATATGGAAGAAGAAAGATCATACAGAAGAAGAAAGAGCAGAGTCACACTTCCCACAGTGGGGCCGAGAATGAGCCAAGACGTCCATGTGTGTCTGGGCTTTGCAGGAGGCGCCTGGCCTGGTGAACGTGGGTGCTGAGTGGGGAGGGGTGGGGGAAAGCTTGCTGCTGGTGTGGAACCAACTCCCGGAGGGTCTTAAAGGCAGTGGATTTGGGTGTGTACTTTTGAGAAGACAGACATGAAACATGTTTAAGAAAGCTGCACCCATGGTATAAACGTGATGGGGAAAGGGAAGGTGTGAGGTTTGGAGGACAGAGAGGAGGAAATTATTGTGATATAGACGAGGAGATGCTTTGGGTCTGCAATGGTGATGGAACAGGAGAAGCAGCCTGAAGACAGAAGCTGGTGACATGCTGGGTGTAGGGACTCACTGAGGGAAGAGTGTGAAGGGTGATTCCCTGGACAGCTGAGCAGGGATGGGGAGTCCATTTGTCAGGGAAGTGGGAACTGCAGATGCTGTGTGCCTGCTCCCCTCCACCTGGCCGCCCCTGGAGTACCCACAACCAGACCCCACCCACTGCACGGGATCTCTCCTCTAGGGGGTTCCCTGGCCTAGCATGGAGAGGTTGGAAATACAAAGGAGTAAGGCTCCAGGAGCAGCCCTCAACCTGAGGGTGGCAGTTATTAGATACCAGCCCAAGTGTGTAGGACTTCCCTCCATGGTCAACTCAGAGGGGCCCCAGGGGGGGTCACCTCCTTGTTCGCGTGTCACTGGCTGCCTTTCCCTTCCCCACTCACTCCTCTCCTCCCTCCCTTGCTTCCTGGGATCCTAAGTCCTGTCTGAGAGTCTGAACTTGGAAGAACCCAGTCTAAGAGAGAAGAGCTCCTGGGAAGGCATATACAAATCTGTGTTCAGGGAGGAAAGACAAGTGTGTTTTAAATTTACCAGAGGCATTTCCTGCTTTAAAGAAGGTGGTAATGATTTTCTATTCACCACGGATTTCCTTCCCTTTCCCTTCCGTCCTCTGCTGAGCCAATGCAGGAGTGGAGAGAGAAGGTATTTCCTGAAGACATGGTGGTCTTATGCTTAGAGTTGTTATCCAAGGGAATTTAGATATTTTTTAAGTAAGTGACATAATGTTTTTCTTTTCAGCTGATTCCAATATCAAAAAAAATTCATTCAGCTTTGGCTTCTGTATCGTGCAATGCCTTCAGAGACAAGCAATGTAGGACTTTAATGTTTGAGTTCCGGTGTGTGTCTAACTCTGGTAGGAATGAGGAAACCATGCTTTCACTGGATCAAGGAGCATGGCGTTTAGAGACCCTTCCACGGCACCCCTATTTTATGCCTCTGGGTACACAATGTTTACTGACTAGTATGTGGGCTATATGGAGTTGATGGTGTTGTCTGCCTCCCTTTAAAAGGTAGTGTCTTTAGAGAGGGAAAGGGATTAACCAATGTGGGAAGTATGAATTCATGGTGGGTTATTTTCTCTTCTCTGCTTCTTTTATTGGAATGTTTTCTGCTCGTCAACGTTCTGGGAGAAGCGTGGAGCTAGTTTATTAGTACTTTTGAAGCTCCTAGGCAGAATCTGGAGATTTCATAACTTCAAAGTCAGATTCAATTAGACACACGAGAAGTTAAATTGACTTAAAATTTGGCTGGGGATTTCTTTTAACAATGATGGTGTGTGTTTAAGATGTCTGTTATAACACATACAGCCTTAAACTACACGTGTTGTCTTTTTCTCCGTAGATATGGGTGTGTTATTTTCTCTAAACCAAAATATGAAATAATTGAATAGTGGTTGGAAAGTGCTGACAACGCTTTTATCAGACTCATCCTGTGTATTGAAGGGCTTGGAGTCCCGGCTGACACATTCTGTTTGTGCTCCTGATCACACCAAAGATCATTAGTATAAATGAAAGGAAGGACACTTTCAGCTTTTGGTTACTAAGTCAAAACAGAGAGTGTTTTGAATGTGGTGTGATGAACATGGACATTTTAAGTAAGATCACTGACTTTGTGGGCGCCTGTGTGTACACAGGATGTCAGTTTCTGAGTGAACATTTGCTTTATGAGTGCATCGGAGACCTCCAAGTTGGGTCATTTCTAGATGGGAAATACCTTCTAAATAGAAAATACCTTCCCTCTCCACTCCTGCATTGGCTCAGCAGAGGACGGAAGGGAAAGGGAAGGAAATCCATGGTGAATAGAAAATCATTACCACCTTCTTCTAAGCAGGAAACGCCTCTGGTAAATTTAAAACACGCTTCTCTTTCCTCCCTGAACATGGATTTGCATATGTCTTCCCGGAAGCTCTTCTCTCTGAGATTGGGTTCTTGCAAATCTGTACACTCATAAGAAGGACAGAAACGACAAAGTGTCAATAAGGATTATGGAACGCTTTATCCCAGGCTATGAGGAAGGGGACATAAGAAATACGTGTGAAAGCCTCGATTTCTAATTTAACTTAATTTTTAAAAACTCAGGCCTTCAGTGTTTCTTGTCGGGAAGACCCTGTCGTCTTTCAATAGTCTGCCTGTCTTTTTTCTCTCCTCTGCACTTAAATCCATTTACAACCAATACTAAGTCCGTTGTTCTTAAAGCAAAATTCTAAGCAAACAACTTCTACTCCAAGCCCTCCACTAATTTCCCACTGCTATTGTGTTTCACCCACACTTCAGCTCTGCCCGGGTGGCCCGCCACCACACACCAGCAGGCCACATTTTCAGTCACGCTTTCTTCCCCTGGGTTCCTGTGCTCCAGCCCCACGGGGACTGATGGTCCCAAAACACAGTATGCATCTTCCTCCCTGGACATGAGCTCTGCGGCCCGTCTGCTTGCCCCACCCGCCTTTGTCTCATTCTGCAACCCAGTCTTGGAGCCTGTCTGTTATGTAGATCTCAGACCGCCTCTCTGGGTGTGGTCACCTCTCCACTTTGAAGAGGCACCACACTTTGGATCACTCGTCAACTCAGCCAGCACGATTAGGCCCTGCAGTGTGCTGAGCCCTGGGGATGTGGAGTGGGTCCCTCATGCTTCCCACTCTGAGACACTGGAAGTCCAGGGGTGGAGATGTCACATGAGACATCCCTGCAGCTCTACGGAATTGCAGCAAGCACTGCACTGATTGTGCAGGGCCCAGGCAGATGGGGATAACCCTCCTGAGAGGGCTGGGGAAGACTCCTGGGTGGGGGTCCAGCAGATGGTCTCTTAACAGGCAAGCTCAGTTTCAACACAAAGAGCAGGTAGGGGACAGAGAGAGACTGGAGGAGCGCAGGTATGCAGCTGCAGTTCCTGCGTGTACTCACCTGGGGGAGGGCAGACTGAGTTGAGGTTATTGATGTAGATGGTGCATCTCCCCAGTGATCCTAAATTTTGAAGTCAGAGTTATGTCTGTGTGTGTGTGTGTGTGTGTTTAGCATCACTGTTAAGATGTGACAAAAAAGTCAATGAAGGAGCCTTTCATAAGGTTGACTAGAGAGTTCTCTTTGACTGTGAGGTTCATGGAGATTAACCTGAATGTCATTCCTTGCTGGGGCCTCTATGGTTTCAAGTCAGCTGGACTTGGGCAGCTGGAAGTCAGCAGACCTGAGTGGCAGAGCCTACATGGTGAGCCTTACTTTCCTGGGCCACCCTGTGGGGCTGGACTAGCTGGGATTGGAGTAGGCCTGAGTTGTAGTTGTGAAGGTGGGGCCAATGTCTAAGGAGAGCTACTCATAGATTCAAGGGGAGATCTGTTGAAACTGGGAAGGGCTGCAACCTAGATGGAAAATTACTTGATGGGAAGTGGCCCCTTTGCCCGGATGCCCACAGCCACAGTCCAAGCACTATCCTGAGCATGGGTGAGTCAGGGTCCTCGCTGGGGTAAATGCGCCCTGTGGTCCACCTGAGATGTAAGCTGCTGAATCCTATGGGGCTCGGCCTGTGACGTGGTGTCCAGCTGCCTGGTACAGAACACTGTGTGTTCTGCTGGAGCTTGTGCTTCAGAAAGGTTTCCACCTCCCCAGCGTCTGGGTTACCCTGATTAGGACACAGCTTCCAGCTTACCTAGGGTTTTAGAGTGGACCAAATGCTTTCCACATATGAGACTTCATTTCCCTTCTCCATACTCAAACTGGGGGGCTGGAATCAAAGTTTTGAACCTGGCATCATGGGGCCTGGGCACAGGAATTGTCCCAGAGGGAGTTGGTTCCTTCCAGGGGTGACATGGATGAATTTTCAGAAAGGAAGGAGAGCATTGGCAGTGTGAGCCCTTGAGAGCTTGGGAGTAAATGACCACAGTTAGGAAACTTATCATGGTGATTTCTTATGTGCTCTTGAAAAGTTTTGTATTATATGAAGTTCTTGCTTTCCCAAGCCTTACTGACTGCTGCCAAAAATATCTTTGGAGTGGTAATGAGGAGGCTACAATCAGTTACCTCTTTCTCTCTTCCCACCCTCCCCCTGCAGGAACAGCCAGCCAGACATACAACGTATATAGAATGTTTCAACCTTGAGAAGGGATGACACTAACTCCTACGAGGGTGGCCAAGAGGTGAACGATGACCTTCCATTTGTAGGAGCTCCGTTCCCTGTGCTTTAATGACGGGCTCCCCTCTGTGCCATCATCCGGGAGTACCTGCTAGCAGGCTCCAGAGACCGGGTTGCCACTCAGGCAGCTTGTGTGCTAAGATGTGGCCCATCAGTGTGGCTGGCTGGTCATTCCGAGCTCTTCAAATTGCGAAGAGGAAAGAAGCTGATGCAAACATCCCTTCCTCATTCCATTACCCTCCACTAGAGGCACCCTTCAGCACACATGGCATGCGTGTGTGTGTGCGTGTGTGTGCAGGTGTGTGTGCGTGTGTGCGTGTGTGCACGTGTGTGCATGTGTGCGCATGCGTGTGTGTGCACATGCACGTGTGTGCGTGCATGTGCGTGTGTGTGGTGTGCGTGCGTGTGCGTGTGTGCGCGCACGTGTGTGTCTGTGTGTTGCATCTATTTTAGAAGGCAGGCCTTGCAGTTTTACACATGCGTACACACATATGCACACAAACACGCACACACTCTCACAGATGAATTTAATGGAATGGACTTGGTTCTGTGAAGTTGTCATTTTGTGCTCATCAGAAGAAAGGCAATGTAAAGCTCGCAGAGGTGAAGCACACATGCTTGGTCATGTAATAGGTTTGCTTAAAAAAAACAGCAAACCAAGCCAAATGCATTCCTACCTAACCATTTTGAAAGCCCCTTCTTTCCTGGGCTCCTTGCAGCATCCTCCCCCCGCCACCAATGCTGGGCCTCTGAAGGGAATTACAATATGGTCCTTGGGCGTGGGCAAGTGTTATCCCCTAATGACAGGCATCACATTTGCACAGAAACATAAATCAAATCTAGAGGCCATTTAAAATAGGCTGCAGATGCAGAGGACATCGACTTCCTAAGGGGCACTTTGCAAAGGAGAAAGCAGAGGGAGATGCCCCCAGAACCGCACCAGTGTCCCCAGCAAGGGTGGAGGGCGGCGGCGGAGCCCAGGGCACACCTGCCTGGCACGGGGCAGTCTTCACCTGCAAAGCTGTCCTGGACATGGGAAATACTTCATGACTCCTGTAAATGGCTTAATTAGGATTTAACCGCGAGATTTCCCCTCCCCGTGTGGGATCTGGAACAGTGTTTACCAGGTGTGTCATATCCTCCCAGCCCTCACCCACATCCCCCCACACTCCCCCTCCAGCCCCACCCCTGTCCTGCTTTTAACATCCTGGTTAAATCAGCCCAAGGATTCTTCAGAGGCGAATGTATCCCGCGAAGCCTGCAATTACTGTCCCTGATTCCACTGTGAAAACTTTACAATGCCGCACTGAAAAATCTTCCTTTACCCTCCCACTCCTTCTAAGAGAACGAAAAAATCCATCAAATTAACACATCAATGAGTTGATTGTAATCTCCAGGGCTCAGTGTGGCACTCTCTAGCCTTCCAGACAGGAGGCCAGCATGATTTATCAATGCAAACCTAATAGCATCAATATGAATCTAACTAAAAATCAATATTTCATTACCAAATTGTTAGTGAGAATGAAGAAAAATTGCCGGAGTCAGAGCATTCTCTAGGGCAGGAGCATCCGGAGTTCAATGTGACAAGATGAGTGATGCGTGACTCCGGGCCTGGGAAGGACGCGGAGGACACGGGAGGACGGGCCACTGCGGCGCCCCAGGCGCGGGGAAGCGCTTCTCGTTGCCAATGCGGCTTCTTCTTTTCTCCTTTCTTTTTAGTCCCTTCTTCAAAGGCAAGGAGCAGTGCAAGAAGGAGAAAATAAAGAAGGCAGGACCTGTAGCTGGTTCTGCAACAGGACCACCCTCGTGGGAAGGGGCAGGGTGGGCCCCTTGCCACCGGGGCCTCTTGGAGGACTGCCCCCTGGCATCCAGACTGGGGCTTTTCTTTCTTAAAACTCCACTGGGTGCAGCACACTCGGTTTATGTTGAGCCATTTTGCAGAATATGCAGGAAAAACAAATAATGGTCTTGTAAATAAGTCTCCCAGGTTTGTGCTGAGAGTGGCAACTGGCGATTGTATGGGAAGTGGAATCTCCCCTCCCTGAAGTCGGGACAGTCAAGGCTCTAACTCGGTCAGCAGATGTTTCTGTCCAAGCTTATAAGCAATTTATTGCCACAGTGGCTCCGTTTCTGTTACCACTCAAATATCGAAGGTCATTGGTTGAAGAGGCGGGTTATCAAACGGGAGGGAAGAAACAGCATTAAAACACGTTGAGGTGAGCAACACGGGACGCAGCTCCAGGCCGCACCCTGCGTGCTCCAGGGTCAGCACCAGTCCTTGAAGGTGAAGCGCTCAGGTCTTCCCTGAAAGCTGCCCATCTGCCCTGCACACAACACTGCATCTCAGGCTCTGGTGATGGGTTCTGAGTTAAATAACAGCGACATCTCTGAGCCCTGCCAGCAGGGAAGCCCCTGGTGAGTCCTTCCCTCACATTGGAGGAGGAGGCCACCTGGAGAGGCGCTGGCTTGGACCATCACTGCCAGTTCCTGCAAGATGGAGACTTGATGCCACACGCGTCTTTCGCTGTTCTTGTTTTTTCTGCAACCACACCCTAATTCTGCTTCTGTAAAACCTGATATCTATAGCTGGATGGGGAGAGGATAAGAAGGCATAATCAGGTTTACGATTCCAAACAAGACCTGGTTTCACAGATGACTTTGCATAGATTTTGTTTTAACAAAGCAATCGTTTGAGCATGAGGCAATGTAAAACCGTGACTGGAAGCTTGGGCACTGGAGTCAGACCTCGGCAAATTCCTCAGACAGACCTCGGCGAATTCCTCAGACAGACCTCGGCGAATTCCTCAGACAGACCTCGGTGAATATCTCAGACAGACCTCGGTGAATTCCTTAGACAGACTTCGGTGAATTCCTTAGACAGACCTCGGTGAATTCCTCAGACAGACCTCGGTGAATACCTCAGGTTTGCCACATATCAGCAGCGTGATCACGGGCACTTTTCCATAAACTTCTGTAGATCTCAGTTTTTCTGTTTGTAGGGTCATTCTGAGGATTAAATTAGATACACATGTAAAGGATTTAGCACCCTCCCTCACCAAAACACAGTAAATGTCAGCTAAATATTAGCATGGCTACTGACGTTCTTTTTCTCTAGTGATGGTGATGATGGCAACAAAACACATTGATGTATTAGTTAAGTTCTTTAAATCTCCAAGTCTTCTGTTGCAGGTTTTACCTCTTCTGTTCTATGCTATGGTGATATTTGTCATGTGAATGCCTTTTGCTGTATGAGAATGTTTTGCGTAGGTGTGCATAGTAAAATTGTAGGTAGTATATATTTGCTGCTGTGATACAGTCTGCCATTGTAGTGTGTTAAATCAAGTCACAGTTTAAGAGTCTTGTTGGGCACTTAGCTCATCTTCGGAAGCCCCCAACAAAATGCCTCTTCTAGGATATATTAAGACCAGTTCTCGTCCTTGACGGTCCTGGCCTGAGGTGCACCTGGCACTTAGTCTAACACTGTCTGGGAAGCTGGCTGTCTTTCTAACATTCCCTACTGGCCTGGTGACCTAATGTTTTAACCCCTTTCTTAAAGAGGGGTTAAGAGAAATGTTGATGTTGATTAGTTTTGTAATAATTCCTCAGTCTTATAAGCACTGAAATCACCAAAATCACCACCAGAGAAGTGGGCACACATTGATGGAGAGAACCACAGCAGGTCCCTGTTGGCTGACGAGGGGCATCAGAGTGCTGGATTTGTTCAATACGCATTTTGGACAACTGTGCAAGGTGAGAAGGGATCCATTCTGATGCCTTTTGTGTTGGTGGTCGGTGTCATCACTGTCATGCTCACACACCCAGCTGCATTGCACTAACCTGTTTCCAAGGTGGCTTTCTATCCCTCTCTCCATTTGACCCTTGCGTAGAGGCTACAAGGAAGGCAGCCACTGCCATCTTCAGTTGGTTATTCCTGTAAAGGTCTTGGGGGAGCATGAGCATGTTCAGGGCTAATATCTTCATCCATTGAGCTTTAACTCCCTTCTTCCACATTGGCCCTGCAGACCACACTGGCCAGAGCACTGCCTGCTCCACTGCACAGTTTCCTGGCTGTCACCTTGTCAGGTGTCCCTGGCCAGTGCCAGCAAGGACCTCTTCCTCCATCTGCCATCTCCCTCCACTCACCTAAGAAGGAAGTGAGGCGTTTTGCCATTCCTCTTTCCAAATATTAAAGGGTCTATGAATGCTGTGTGGGGATGTTGGGATGCAAGAACTTTTAAAAAATCTTCCTGGAGCTTGAATACCATTAGAGAGGACTCAGCTGCACTGTAGGTGACAGGTAAGACCGCACCCAAGGCACCATTTTCTAGACTGGCTCTGCCAGACTTCCTGCTTTGCAGCTGTCTTAGGGACCTAGGACGTTTTTCTAGGCTACTAAACATTTTCCAGAGAGCAGGAGCTGCAGCCACTAAGCCAAGAGTGCACCAGAGCAGTCGTTATTTTGCATTTCTCTTTTCTTGTAACACATTTAGTTTCCTTTAGCCTTCTCCACATGATAGGATTATAAGAGAGTACCTCCAGAGAGCAGAAGCTGAAAGACTCTAGAAGAGAACTTTCAATTCTGGCATCATCCATGCAGAAATGGTAGAAGCAGTGGAGTATACTCTGAAATGAGGTGGACTGGATTCTCAACTGGCCATTCAGAGCAAACGAGAGTCAACCTTGCCAAAAATAGTTAGGAGTGAGAACGGGAATCTTGGTTTCTGTTGCCAATCAAGCTTATGGGCTAGGCTGATTTATTAGAAGAAGCTGTCTTGCTGTTTTTCACTTCTAGTCCTTCCTTCATTCCTGCTGGATCCCACTACAAACTCCTAGGCTTTCCCAGGGTTACCATGTATAGAAAACTTCAGTTTCCAGGGAAGGTATCCCTTGAAGGCTCCTTCCAGTCGAAGTCTCCCCTCTCATTACTATCTAATTTTTTACTGGTTCACTAGTTTCCTTCTCTCTCTCACTGTAAATATCACCCTGATGATTCTCCCTCCATTCAGTTATTTGCAGTCTTGTTTGCTGGCTGTATGCCATTAGCACCTTAATATTCTAGTCTTTCTCATGGAAGTCTAAAGTTATTACCCTTCTTCCTGGATCCTTCCTCTTTACCCTTTGATCCCCTAATGGGGATCTGATCCTCTGATCTCTTCTCGACACCACGGTCCTCGAGGAACCTTTTCTGTAGGATGGCTGTTTCATGTTCTTTGAACTCTACTCAATAACACAAGAGCTTCAAGATACCTTTGCTTTGGGTCCAGAGATCAGGGAGTAGGCTTTCCTTTGCACTCTCAGTCTAAAAACGCCTGCAGGCCTGACACGTCATGAGGCACTTCCAACTCTAAATGCCCTTTAAAAATGATCTTCTGCTCCTCGAATTAGTGAACTCGTGCTCCTTGCTTATTTGAACACCAGCAGTTTTGTTTCCACACTGAGCAGATGTCGCTGGGCCTTGGAAGGAAAGCTGGGATATGCAGTTGTTCCTAAATGCCTCTCTGCCAAGGACTTCCCTGGCTTTCAGTTAATTTTTCAGAACTTTCTGCCTGGCATGTTTCAAACCCAAGGTTGTCTTCTCGTCCTCATCCTCAGAATCGCATCACTTTTTCTTGGTCTCTGCCCCTTTTCTTCACCCCGAGCCATATCCCATCTAGCCCACTGATGGTTGTACAAGCAACCTGTTAAAAATGCTTCTTTTTTCTTTTCTTTCTCTTTTTTCCTCATTCTTCCCCTTCTTATTCTTCTTTCTTCTTACTCCTTGAATTTAAAACATTCTCTTATTGTTTCTCTTTATCATAATTTTAATATTTCTATTATTCCTCACTCGGTTATATGTGGTATGATAAATCCTCATAAGAAGAAAACACGCAAGTTATATTGGCGGTGATCATATAACTCAGATTTTCTTACACAGTCTCCCTTTAATTCTGAGTTTCATTGACCCCATTATACATCCTCGACTGTATTGCTTCATCTGGAAAATATTTTTACCATCAGTCCAGTTGACTTCCAAGGGCCCTACAAACACCATATCTTCAAAGATTAACTCACAAAGAAGTGAAAAACAATCTTATTACATTGGCTGGTGCTTACTCAGAAGGGTTCTGTCCTTATGCCTAGATCTGCTTCCTTTTAATCTCTGCTATCTTTCTTCGCTTTCTTACATTTCAGATGCAGAATGCTGTGTTATTTTGCCCAGCAATAAAGAAGAATTGTGATAGCTTTTCCAAGGTGCCTCCCCCATCCTTCGCCTATTTCAATGGATGGGATGTTCTCCAGCTGCTCACATTGCTTGGTCTTATAGTCCAGCTATGAGTTTTGTTTCTCTTTTTTTTTTTAAATGCAGAGCATTGTGTATCATGTACATTACTGTTAGCATAAAGTTGACAAGATATTGGAGGATACCATTATTGACAATTGTAAAAGACCTAGCACATGTACAGTTACATGGTTGTAGGTCTCTACTTATTATTAAAATCCATTGTCCTTCAAATAAGAAGGTCTGACATTTGGTGTTACCTCTGCCTCTGACTGTGATAGATTTTTTTCTATCTCAATGTTTTTCTATTTTTCTTTTGCCTTTTAAAATTATTAAATGGTGATACTATACCTCTTTATAGGTAATAAGTAGAACTCTGTCTATAGGATACATTGAATCGAGCACAGTTGCCCACTTCTCTCTGTCCCCTCCCTAGAATGAGCCCCATCCCTCAAGATTACCGTGTCTTGCCCCTCATACTTCCAAACATTTTCTCTTTCTCCAATTACAAAGATCTCAGTTGGTGTATTAGTCCATTTTCACACTGCTGAGAAAACATACCTGATACTGGGTAATATATGAAGAAAAAGAGGTTTAATGGACCCAACAGTTCCATGTGGCTGGGGAGACCTCAGAATCATGGCAGAAGGTGAAAGGCACGTCTTACATGGCAGCAGACAAGAGAGAATGAGAGCCAAGCAAAAGGGGAAACCTCTTAAAAAACCATCAGATCTCGTGAGAATTATCCACTACCACGAGAACAGTATGGGGGAAACCGCCCCCATGATTCAGTGATCTCCCACCGGGTCCCTCCCACAACACATGGGAATGGTGGGAGCTACAATTCAAGATGAGATTTGGGTGGGGACACAGCCACACCATATCAGCTGGTTATTATGGAGAACATTCTGTTCTAAACTAAATCATCCTAAGTGATACATGACCACCAATGCAGGCTAATATTCCCAGAAATATTTGTACTTTCAAATAGACATTTGAAAAGAAACCAACAGAAATTGCTTAATTTCCAATCTTGGAAGTAAAAAAAAGGCATTCTGCCCAGGGGTCCTTTCTCAGTGTATAGCTGTTTCCGGTCCCAGCTGCAGGTGGTGTGGTCAGCTCCACTGTGCGGAGGGAGGGAGCTGGCTCCAATGTGGGCAGGTCACATGCCTAGACCAGCATTGCCCAGGATGCCGCCATGCAGAACCTGGGCTTTGGTCTCCACCCTATCCATGAAACATCAGAGGTGGCATTGAAGCCCTGTCAGACAGAGTGCTGAGGACCCTCAGGAGGGAAGTTCTGCCCCTCTGTTGCAACCCTCATTATACCTGAAGACGTCAGTGCAGGACTAACAAAAGGACTGTTCCAAAGGACTTTGATTATTATTACTATTGGAAAAATCAGCGCATAATTCTAGGAGCATGATGTCTGCTCATCTGCACGGCTGCTCAATGAAACAGATCCTTCTAATCGTATAGCTACCACTGGTGGTAAAAAGACTGTTCACAGGTTTACTCTTTACAGCTGAACAACTCCTGTGGAAATTTCCCGTTTCCATTTTGCTGTGTGATTGTCTCACAGGAGGGCTCCTGAACAACTTGATTTGTGGAAAATGACAGCACTCTTGTATGCCATCATTTTGTGCTTTTGGGGTTTTCCTTTCATATAAGTCAGGTTTGTTTCTTCTTAAGCTATTTTACATTAAAAAGTTTTTGTACAAATTTGAAAAAGAAATCAAGAGGCTTAAGAAGGAGAGTGGTTCATGCCATCACTGATGAAGGAGCAGAAGTTTCTAGAACATGCCTATATGGCAAGGTCTTGATCTAACTCACAAGGAGGCTGAGAAAGAATGTCAGCCTCTGTGAGCCTTGGTGTTTCTCTAGTCCCTTCTCTATGATGACTTCAACATACCACGTCTGTTTTACTCTTGGTCATAATAACATCCCTGTAAATGCCGGGGTTTGGTGGTTACACAAAGACCCCTGAGAAGGAGTAATCAGAGGGCACCTGCTACAGGGCTATGCAAAATGATCAGGCCTTTTAATCTGCAAAGGGCATGGGAGAGAACATGCAGATGTGAAACGGACACTAGGTCCCATTTGGTTTATGTTATCTGGTAGGTGAAGATTCCCGTGATGCTTCCTTGGGGTGCCACCTACATGTGCCCCAGCACGGGCTGACACACGGGGAGTGCCGAAGGCCTGGGCTGCACCCAGGACCTGCCTGATAGATGCTGAGCCACGTGCAAACCAGAGGTCCTGGTGCTACCAGGGAAGGAGGGAGAGTCAAATCTAAAGGTTAGATAAGGATGGAAACAACCTGTCACCAATCTTAATATTTGTCATTTTTGAAGTGTGGAATCTAAGATGCAGAGAGTGAGTTATTTGCCCAACATTTTGCAGTTAATTAAGAACACAAGTGAGGACATAGGATCTTTCCACTCCCACGACAGTGAACCTGAGAAGAAGAGATTCTGAATCTGGGTTCCCTCTGGCCATCACTGTACAAACTTGCATATCAAGTCAGTTTGTTCTGTCAGGAAATAAATGAAAAACTGTACTTGATGCAGTAGAAACAAAAGGAAACGAAACAAACCCCTTATAGATGAGGGAATGACTCTCTGTGACTGCCATACAAGGCATCCAAGCAGCTAGTAAGGGCTCAATGGGTCCCTAAGATGCCAGTTGTCAGGACACTGTGGAATTGCTTTCAGATGTGAGAATAAAATTTTTAAATGTCATTAAATGTACCCTAGGGATATTTGACATAAAGGAAATCATCCAACTTTCAAGACTAAGTATGTTTAAATTGATACACATGTGTTAGGGTTTGAGTTCTTAGTAGAATTTGAAAATGACCTCTGCCTTGCCTATAAAAGTTCATACCATGACTGTTCTTATGAGCCATCCAAAAGATCTAAGACTTCAGCATACCACCCTCTCTTGAGTTTTAAGCTTTAAAAGTGAAATTGGCTTTTGCAAAGACAATGTAAGACATGGTTCTTTCTTCATGGTCAGTTATAGATCTGGACTGTTAATAATCAATGTTCCACCTTAATTTTAAAACAATTTTAAAGCTATGGGGATATTGCTCTAAGTTTCATCTTTATAAGGGGAAAATTTAAAAAGTGTGTTAGGCACAAACAAAATTTTAAAATTAAGAACAGTCCACTTTTGTTGTTATTACTCTGCTCCAAACATTCTGGAGACATGGTCTAATTTAAGAAGATTGATTTCCAAAAGAATTCATGCACTTTCCACTTACATTTCTCAATTGATTTCAAAATTGCAAAAAAAGAAAATAAACACCTCCTGGCTGGTCTTAGTAAGATTACCAAGCTTCACCGGGTATCTATTTTTATTACCCTGAATACTCACTCCAGCAGCCTAAATTAGGAGCCAAGGTGCCGGCACAGAGCATTCTCTGGGCTTGGGTTTGTTCTGTACTGCTTTGAATATTACCAATAAGACCTCTACATGGATTAATCTAAGGGGAGAAAAAAATTATCTAAAGCCATAAAGATAATTAATCTTTGTTTGAAATGATATTTTCCTTTCTGCTGCCATTTGTTATGTGGAAGTATTAACAGACCCTTTCACTGCAGTGGAAGCCAAGGGATGTGATTTGGAACTGCTTGAAAATATTCCTTCCCCTTTTCTTGCCTCCGCATCTCCCTCCTTCCAAGCCTCTGTGAATTTGCTCCAGTTTCAAAGGCCATCACCCAGGGCTTCCAGAGAAGTGATTGAAATCCACTGCTGCCCAAGACTAATCCCAGAGCTGAGGGCCAGTCATCAGATAGCCCAGCAGCTGTGCTGGTGAGCAGAAGGAGCTAACTCCCATGCTTTTTAAAATTTGGGCATTGCCCCTTCCACATGGTTATTATGACGGTCTCTTTATCATCAATGAGGCTACGTTGGTGAGGGTCTACAGATGGTGTTTCTTTCCTCCTCTCCCACCGAGCTTTCTTTTTTTATTTTTCGTATCCTGATGAGTTCTTTATATCTAGTGAGGGCTTGGCTTAATTAGATATTTAAATGATTTTGAGCAATGCTGTTTCTTTAACTCCTAACTGCGACAAACACATATGAAACATACTGTTGGTGGCATTTAATCAACAGCAGTCAATTTATCATTTTCACAGTTTTAGTGAGCAGTTATGAATCACTAAAATCACAGGTATTGTAGACGCAGCGTTGTGGCACTATCATTAACAAATACACCGTGCACAGAGGGATGACTTCGTAATTGAGTGGGACTAATAAGAATACATCATTTAGCTGCATGTGACAAACTGTGCCTCCAAACACAAGCATGGAAAATTCACGTTTTGCTTAATAAATAAATTACACAGCCGATGTATTATACATAATTTGTGTCCTTGTGGATTTGAGTGATATATAATGCATGGTCCAAGTCATTTATTTATTAAGACTAACTATATATATTGTGGGAAGGGAATTTTAAACTCCAGGGTAAGGCCTGCCTGGCTAACTGCTGCAACTACTGAGTTTGATTGGGCAGTAAATGAGGTGTGTTTGGGGAGTTAAAAACCGAGGGTAGTGCATCAGTTGTTACCGGCTTCCGTTCTGTCTGTTGATGGCAGAGAGGAGGAAAGACAGCCTGAAACTTTCACAGCATGGCAAGAGATATGCAATTTTCAGAGATGAGATAAATGAAAACATCTTTAAGAATATTTCAGGTAAAAAATATAAGGTTCATTATATCAAACACATTTTGGGAGTGCTAAATTGCAAGAGGTTTAGCGATTTGCTTTCAGGATGATTGATACAGAGAGGGAACCGTGAGGTATTCTAACATGTGGCATATCCAGATGGAAAAAAAGGTAGTAAGACAATGTCCTCAGGGTGCCCACATTCCTGCTTTGCATAATCTAGGAGCCAGGAATTAACTGAAATCATGGGGCCTAATAGTTGGGAGAAGGTGTTACAGCTGCACAGTGTTTTTGGATGACCACAGTATTTGGGGGCAGGGACTGTGCATATTTCTCTAACGTGGACTATCTTTGTATTATGATTTATGAACGCAATCACAAATGCATGCAACTCTAAAAAAGGAACCTTGAGATCTGACACAAATTTCAGTTCTTCTTCACTAAGCAACTGGAACCCCCCCTACCCTAATATATGAATTCACACAGAAAAATAAATGCAGACAAAACCTGCCCCAAACCCCAAAAGCTTCATGGGAGATTTGCAAGCATTGCTGAAAGCTACCCCCTTCCTTGTCTCTCACTAGGCTGATACTGGAAAACTTTCTCTGGTATTGCAACCCTCTTCTATCAGAGCCCTAATTATGGTTTCTGATTATTTTATGTCTCCAATCACACAAATCACCTGAAGATCACTGTAGATATGGGTGATGGCAATTGGTTTCCATGAAGGCTTTTATCCTTCCATAGATTAACGTCCTGTCTACAGGATTTATTATTTGCATTTGCCTATCCTTCTTTCTAACTGAAGAGCTGTGCTGCACAGATGCTTGGTGATATAGTTTGGATGTTTGTCTCCTTCAAACCTCATGTTGAAATGCGATCTCCAGTGTTGAAGGTGGGGCCTGGTGGGAGTTGTCTGCATCACAAATGGCTTGTTGCCCTCCCCACGGTGATGAGTGAGTTCTCACTCTATTAGTTCACACAAGAGCTGGTTGTTTGAAAAAGTCTGCCATCTCTCTTGCTCCCTCTCTTGCCATATGACCTACCTGTTCCCTTTTCACCTTCCACCATGAGTAAAAGCTTCCTGAGGCCTCACCAGAAACTGAACAAACACTGGTGCCATGCCTGTACAGCCTATAGAACCGTGATCCAAATAAATCTCTTTTCTTTGTAAATTACCCGAACTTGGATAACCCTTTATAGCAACTCCAAACAGACTAACACATTTGCTGCCAAAATAAGGGAGTAGCCATGTTATATGTTATTCCCATATGTGGAAGAGTCACTTTTTGATTGTGGCACAAGTGAAAATCAAGCCCTGCATGATTCTCCAAGGCTTCCTGAGTAAAACCCTCACACTCTGCGTGGGCAGTGGGGCCCAGGGTCTGCTTTGACTACCTCACCCGGCAGGACCATGGTGATGGGACCTCATTTCTCTGCTTCCCTTGAAAGAACAACCAGAAAAGCTCTCTGCACTCACAGTCCCCATGGCCTCCCCAACATGTCTCCCTTGAATCCATTTACAGATTTGACCCCGCTGCTCCATTGGGGTTGCTCTTTTAAAGGTGCTTCCTGGCCTCTGTGTTGGTAAATCCAGCGGTTGGTTGCTGGACTTGCTTTTGCTCAACTGCTGGCTGCTTTGATGTGGTTGATGACATCCTTCTTTTGGTACCAATTTTTTCACTTGACTTCTGAGACATCACTTCCTCCTGGTTCTCTTTCTACCTCACTTATTTTCACTTCCCTCTACTGAATGCTGCTCATTTTCCTGCCCATGGATGTAGGAACACCTCAGGGCTTTGTTGTGGGATCTCTATTTACATGTATTCCTCTTACGTAGGCCTGTATTCTCTTGCTGTAACTATCATTTTTAGGCAATATATTTTAGTCCTTCTAGTCCAGATTTGTCTGTCCAGTGGCCTACTTGGCCTGTGCACCTCAATGCTTAATTTGAACTTCAAATTTAATGTGTTCAAAGCTAAACATCTGATCATCCTGCATAAATTTGCTTTCTTCCCATTTTTACCCATCTCAATAAACAGGAATTAAATTTTTCTAATTTTTAGGACCCAAGCCTCAAAATTACCCTCAGTTCATTTCTTTCTCTTGTTCTTCACATCCAAATCTTTGAGAAATCCTATGGACTGTGCTTCAAATATATCTCTACAATCTAATCACTTCCTGGAGGAGGGACCTTCAGAATGGTGGAGAGAGGACTTCCATAAATCCACTTCTCCATAAAAGCAATGACAATACAGGCAAAATTATCAACGCTAGCCTTTTTTCAACAACATCCAGAACTATGGAAATTGACCCAAGGTTTACAACAACTTGAAAAACATTTACTCATGAAAAATGACTGAACATTGATAAGAACAGCAGAGCTATGTTTTTAACTTGGCCTACTCCCTTCTTTCTGTCCTCAGTCCTACAGTATCCTTGAAAACCAGGAATCTCAAAATCATAGCAATCACAAAATCCAACAGCCTCACAGCTACTGGGCAGGGCAGAGTGGATTTGGAGCACCTCAAAAAGGTTCATCCCTGAGGCATTGTCCCCACTGGATCCATCTCACAGCTCCCTGGGAAAAGCCCTGTTCACAGGGCATTGCTGTTATTTGACCTGACTCAGAGCTCCGTGAGAAAAGTCCCATCTCCAGAGCATTCGTTAAAAATAATGAGCTGCACTAAAAAAAATTCTGGGGATCAAGATGTCCATAGAGGACTTTGAAGAGCTGTGCTTTTCTTTTGGAAAATCTTCAGGCTTTTTGCACGTGCAGGGCTATAGCCAGGCTCAGGACAGACCCGAAGGAGTCCCCAGCCACTCACCTTTGGCTGACCTTGAGGCCCTGCACAAGCAGGAAGTAAAGGCGAAGGGAGACGTGGGAAATGCCTGGGCACTGAAGATATGCTTGACACACACAATGGTGTTAAAGGGCTCCTGGAAGACTTGCTGGCTAAGACATCTCAGGAAAACTCTGACCAGTCATTAGCTGAATACTAAGCTAACCAAGCAGACACTTCAGTAGTCCCATATAACAGGGAATGCAGACTTTATGGAATTCAAAACAAAACACAAAACAGCCACAGTAAAAAACCCAGGGGAGGGGACAAGATCAGAGCTCCAGAGTTGCCTCATTCTATTATCTAAAATGTCCAGTTTTCAGAGAAATACTATGGGATGCACAAAGAAACAGGAAAGTGTGGCCCATATGTAGGAAAAAAAAAGCAACCACTAGAAAATATCCCTGAGGGTGCCCAGATGTTGGACTTATCACAGGCTTTAAATCAGTGATCACACATATGTTGAAAGAATGAAACTCAAATCACTTCTCATCATCTCTGCTGATCCTCCTCTAGTGCATCATCTGACCTGGCCCAGGCAATATCTTGGTATCTGGTTCCCTGGATCACAGCTGCTTTTTTAGTCTGTTCTTTGTGCTTGAGCACAAGAAGTCCTCTAACCACGGCAGTCAGGTCACACCATTCCTTTCAACTGCTTGCATTGCACTCGTGTTAAAAATCCAGAGTTCTTAGCAGAGCACAAGGGCCCCTAATGATATGGTCCCAGCCACTTCCCTGACCTCCATCCCATGACTCTCCTGCTTCCTCAGTGCTCCTCAGGCATGCTAGCCTCCCACACTTCCTGGTGACTTCCGGCCTCAGGTCAATTATCACCTTTTCAAAATGACTTTTCTGATTTTTTTCATGCCTTCCCTTCTCTAGAAAATAGGCTCAATGAGATGAGGTAAGTTGCCTCTTATCCCACTGCAGTTACATACCTGGTTTAGAGTAGGTAATAAATATTAGTTGAATAAATGAATATAGGCTGGCACAGCTTAGTGGTTATACTAGGTGTGTAATTGTATTAGGAGTGTTAATTACAAGGACTTTGAAGTCATCATGTGGTGCTCATTGGTGCTCAGTGGCAGAAAACTATAAAATGCCTCTCCTTTGCCACTTGTAAAATATCCAAATCAATAATCTTAAAATTTAAATATTAAAAAAATGCAATAGGCTGGCTGGGTGTGGTGGCTCACACCTGTAATCTCAGCACTTTGGGAGCACAAGGCAGGCATATCATGTAGTGAGGAGTTCAAGACCAGCCTGACCAACATGATGAAACCCCCCCTCTACTAAAAATACAAAAATTAGCTGGGCATGGTGGTGGGTGCCTGTAGTCCCAGCTACTCAGGAGGCTGAGACAGGAGAATTGCTTGAACCCAGGAAGCAGAGGTTGTAGTGAACTGAGATTGTGCCACTGCACTCCAGACTGGGTGACAGGGCAAGACTCTGTCTCAGGAAAAAAAAAAAAAAAGATAAAGTCATAGGCTGGTGTTTACATAATGGCAATGGCAATTTGATTGCAGTTAATTGCTTAGAAAACCACTTCTACATGTTCTGACTTGTCTCTTCTGGCACTTTGAGAAACACCATCTCCCAGGTTTGATTTAGGCAACTTGAGATTTTCTAACCACAATGACTTGCAGAGATGAAGAGGAAGAGCTCAAATGTCTGGCATGGGTGGGGCCAATGATACCATCACTGGTAGGTCCTCCTTGCCCAGACCCAGGGTGTAAACTGCACAAAACCTAGGGACTCCATGCACAACCTTGTAGCTGAAAGTGGAAGATCTGGTTGGCACAGACTTGAGATATGAGAAAGAGATTAAGGTTCTGAAAAGAAGTAGCAAACATTTCCCCTTCTATTGCTTGTGATAGGAGTTACATTGTTAAGGTAGAAGTGTGGAATTCAGAGAAGACTCAAGTTTTCAACCAATGTGCATTGAACAAACATTTTTTACCAGTGACTATGTACGTTCTAGGCACTGTGTTGTGTACTGGACGCACAATGCCGAAGCCTTCACCATCTTGGGTTGTACAGCATGGTAGAGGATAGAGACACCAGCCAAACAATTGTAGAGATAAATATATCATCATAATTTTGATAAACTGTTAAAAATAGGACAGAGGACTAAGAAAGTGTAACAGAGATTGTCATTTTTATCTATGTAAGAGGTAAAGTAACTCCGAGACGGAGTGATAATTATCCCAGACTTGAAGGGTGGGGAGATCACTCTGATGAGAACTGAGACAAATGTCTCCATCAGAGGGAAGAGTGGAAACAAAGACTCCAGGCAGGATGAAGTCCGGCTCCACGTGGAAATGGAAAGAAGGTCAGTGTGGTGGTAACTTCACAAAGGAGAAGCAAAGCGGGGGTGGTAAGATGAGGCCGAGAGGCAGGCAGGGGCCAGAGAGAGCAGAGCCTTGGGGGCCTTGCTGAGGATCTTGGATTTTAGTGTAAAAGTAATGCAAAATCACAGAATTATTCAAATGAGGGATCTGTGTCATCCAATTTGTGTTTTCCCAAGAACACACTGCTCTACAGAGATCAGATTGGGTGGAGGCAAGAATAAATGTGGGGAATCCGCTGGCAAGCTGTGGGACAGATCCTGGCAAGATTCATGGAGGCTTGGATGGTGGCTGGGGCAATGGAGAAAGGACAGTCTGATTTCCTATAGTTCCAGAGGCCAGAAGTCCAAAGTCAAGTTGTGGGCAGGGCTGGCTCCTTCCAAGGCCTCTCGGAGATTTCTCCTTTCCCCACCTCTCTCACAGGTCCCCGTGGCTGCAGGTGCTCCTGGCTGGTGGCTGCGTCCCTCTGCGCTTTGCCGCCGTGGTCCCATGGTTCTTCCTCGTGTGGATCAGGATGTCCTCTCCTCTTCTTACGAGGACACCAGTCCTTGAATTTAGGGCCTGATCCTCATCGTATCTACAAAGACCCAATTTCCAAATAAGATCGTGTTCTGAGGTTCTAGGGGAACGTACGTTTTGAGGGGCCCTATTCAACCCAGGACAGAGAGTGAAGGCAGTTTCCAGGATAACCCCCAGGCTTCCATGGCGATGGCAATGCCTGGAAGTATCAGAGTGGAGACACCTGAAGCAGGTCCAAGGCGAGAGGTCGAGAGCTTTGAGTTAGTCATGTCAGGTGAAAGGCCCTGGGAGGCATCTGAGAGGAGCTTCCAGGCTTCCGTTGGATGTGCCGATCCGAGAGGTTCAGATTGAAAATGAAATTTTGAAGAGGTGATATAAAGACGGTGTTGATAGTTCCAGGATTGGATGAGTTGACTGGGGAAAGAAAAGACACTAGTCTCAGGATTTGTAACATCTTTAAGAAGGTTTGCTCTTTGGAGGAGAATCACAGCCCAGCCCAGCATGTTCCCACACTTTCCTGAGTGTCGGTAAAGCCGATACAAGTTTTGCAGCAAACTTTCTTTCTAAACTTCCTTGGGGTCTGAGAGGCCACAGTGACTCCTGATTCTGTTGCAAGGTGCCTGGCTCATCAGAAATACAAACCTGCGTGGGTTCCAGAAGGTGGCACAGTCTAGGGCCCCAAGGGTGTAGACTGGGTTTGGAGTTCTCTGTAGGGTGCTGGGCTCTTTGTTTAGCCAGTGTGTGGCACACTGGGCCCGTGCAGAGGGAGAGGAGGAGCAGCAGACCTGGCTGGGGCCCAGAAAATCTGAGGCCAGGTCATGGGTCAGCTCAGGTTTTCTGAACTTTGGCCACTGACTTACCATTACCAGCCTTGGGACCTCATCTGTGGGATGAAATGGTACCAGTGAATCCTAAATCATGAGGTTGTTTTATTTATTTATTTAGAGACAACTTCTCACTCCATCTCCCAGGCTGGAGTGCAGTGGTGTGATCACGGCTCACCACAGCCTCGACCCCACAGGCTCAAATGATCCTCCTGCCTCAGCCTCCTGAGTAGCTGGGTCTACTGGCATGCACCACCATGCCCAGCTAATTGTTTGTATTTTTTGTAGAGATGGAGTCTCAGTATGTTGCCCAGGCTGATTTCGAGCTCCTGTGCTCAAGCAATCATCCCCTCTTGGCATCCCACAGTGCTGGGATGACAGGCGTGAGCCCCCATACCCGGCCTCACAGGGTTGCTGTAGGAACAAACAGGATAGTGCATCTGAGGGCCTCATCACAGGTCCAGGGCACGGAAGGAGCCACTAAAAAGCCTTGATAAGGAAAGCGAGAGGCGCAACATGAGGCCAAATGTTGTTTTTCAGTCAATCTGCACTTTTCTGTTAAAATGAAAGGAACAAAGCCTCCTATTTTTGCAGGCCATGGCAATCTGACCAGGTGCCAGGAAGGGCTGGTTGAGGTGAGATTTCCTCGGTAAGAGACGGGTCAGAGACACACGGAAGTGCCTCCTTCACTGCCTTGCCATGCCCAGAGAGGGGTGGACAGATTCCAGAGAAAAGTTGTGGGTTGAAAATGTGTCCTTTTATAGGAGCAGAATTAAATATCACGATTTTTAAGCTTTTAAAATACATTAGGATGATGGGCCTATTCTATTCAGAATTCCCCTGACACAAGTCGCAATGTGATGCTTCAGCTTGGATTCTCTCTGGAGCAGCATACGGAGCGGATTGTTAGGACTTGTTATTACATGGTGCTCCCCGCAGACAGACTGAAGCCCGAGGGGCTGTGTACACTGGAACTTGTATGGAAAAGTAACCAGTCAAGGGGCTCAAGACCACAGAACAGCAGCCTGCATGACCCTAAAACAGAGCTCTACTAACCTTCACAAATGAGGTGGGGGCATTCCCAAGAAATCGCAGATTTTAAGTGACATCCCATGAGTGACCCACATCATCCCTTCTCCTCACCTGTGGACAGCCCGTGAGTACCAAAGGTACCCTGGGTGTGTCAAGGTCAAAATAGAAGTAAAAAGCAACAAGTAAAGCTGTTCAGCAGGAAAATGCCTTTGAAACGATGTAGGCTGATTCCCTTGCAACTCAGTCATTAACTATCTAAAGGCCCGAGCAGAAATTTTGGATCTTCCTTCTTTTCTTTTCTTTTCCTTTCTTTTTTTTTTCTCCTTCTGTCATTGCTGATCCCCTTTTGCTAAGCCCATGCTAACAGGACAGAAAGATAAAGAGCGAACACAAATGCGTCTTGGCCCCTGCGGCCACTGAGATAAATTTAATAATTTAAATTGACCTAGGGGCCTATGTACGGAATAATCCTCCACTTAGATGACCCGGTGATTCCTAACTCATTTTCGAGTCCGTATCCAGCCGTGTGAAAGTGTTCATGTCTCCCTCCATCATACTGTGCTGGGTACACTTATCTTTTTCATACCCAGTAACCAGAGACAATGATTATATTATTCATAAGATATTTTTACCTGAAGTGATAAGGAATACAGCTTTAGTTATTATTTCCTAATCTTTTTTTTAAAAACTGGCACCTTCTTCTATAGCCCTAGGAATAGCCTTAATTTTTATATTAAAATGGTCTTTTCCACATTTTTAGTTGTTGTTGATTTTTTAAAAATTAATATTACAGAATAAACAGTGGGAATTTAAAAATGAGAGTCTATTTCCCATTTGTAAAGAAACAGGCAAGCATGGTGGGAGTCATAAGACAAATGCTTCTGGTCCGTGCTCTCTCCTGACCTCTTTTGGTTGCAAATCCCCCTGGAGAAGGACGGATGCCATAGACCCTGTCCTCGGACAGTGGGCAGGTTCACACACACCTGAATTCTGTGCTGAATTTGGTGGATCGAAAGCCTTCCCGGAATCTGACTTCCCTGTTATCGTCCTTGTAGTATGACTCCTTCCTACCATGACAGATGTCATGTCCAATTGTTTTAGGGCAAAATAAGTGACAGATATCCTCTAATACGTTTCTCTGCTAATTCGAATGGAGGTTGCCCTAATGAAAAGTCCTATTGCCCAATAATTTCCGTCAGGTTCCTCCTGAAGACCTTTGAGTTGGCCAAATAAAGTGCATGCCTTAGACAAACATCACATGTTCTCACTTGTTTGTGGGATCTAAAAACCAAAACAATTGAACTCACGGACGTAGAGAATAGAAGGATGGTTACCAGAGGCTGGGAAGGGTAGTGGGTGCATGGTGGGGGGAGGCGGGGATGGTTAATGGGTACAAAAAAATATGAAGAATAAATAAAACCTTCTATTTGATAGTGCAACAGGCTGGCTATAGACAATAATAACTTAATTGTACATTTTAAAATAACTTAAACAATGTAACTGGATTGTTTGTGACTCAAAGGACAAATGCTTGAGGGGACAGATACCCCATTGGTCATGAAGGGATTATTATGCATTGCAAGCCTGAATCAAAACATTTCATGTACCCCATAAATATATACATCTACTGCGTACCCACAAAGATTAAAATAAAAATTTTTAAAGTGTATATGTTTTCTGAAGTTTGAATACAATTGGACAATTAGAATTTTCCTAAATTCTAGAAATCTCTAGAAATTCTAGAATCTCTCTCTCTCTAGAGTAAGAGATTACCACTTCTGAGAGAAGAGTTAGATATTAATAGGTTATGTTATGCTTCCTTAATTAATGGTCTAGAATGAGGTAATTTCCCTGATAGAATGGAGAAGTCAAAATACTCACGTTTGTATGCATCTGCTTCACTTGACCTTGGCTGAGTCTTGTTACCCCTTACAGGGTCTTCACTATGCAAGAGCAGGATGCATTGATTTCTCTATGCTCCTTTCTAGTTGTGTTACCACATCATGAAATTCCATCCTGATGTTTGTTCCCTTAAAGAAACCTTTGATTCACTAGGCTCTTATTCTTGTCCACCAAGTTCCTTCAGTTTCCTGAGTCATGAGGCCTGTTTCTGCAGCTTTGTGGAAATAATGGAAGCCTTTGCAAACCCTTCCTCATGTTGGGGTACAAACATGGTCCTGCTCTTATTTTAAACAATTGTCCAAGGACCTCACATGCCTCATTAGCAGAAAGACTCACCTTATCCAAAATCCTCAGGGCATTGGACAACCCAAAGGCAGTGCCTCTGCTTCAGCCCCTGAGCAGCAACAGGATAGGGTTCTGAGTTCTTCCTGCCACACCGAGTTCCCCAGGGTGCTTGATCCTTTCCTGCCAAGCTGAGACTGATCCCAGCTGCAGAATGCCTCTTAGTCCCCAGCCCTGCAAGAACCGTGTTTCTCAGAGGAAGGATGATCCTCTGCTGTCAGTGCTCTGTTCGCTCCATGCATTGGGCCTGATGCTGCAGATCTCCGGGCTTTGCGGTCTGCGTTGCCATACATGGCCATGTTTCAGGCCTCTGGCCAGGTCTGGGCACAAGGCAGCCAGGAAAGGAGGGTGTGTGCACGCCACACCATGGGCCAGGAGCACATTTGCTGCCCTCCCGTAGGCCCCAGGACTTGGACTGGACATTTGTTTTCCTGCCAAACTTTTCACACACAGTGCCTGAATTAACATTTTTTTAAAATATAAAATGAGACACATCTATGGAGAGGAAACTATGACCTTCATTCCTTCCTGGGGAGGCTGACTGCATCGTTCCGGGTGGTGAGCTCAGTGATACTACAATAATTTAACATTGAAGAGAAGCTCTCTAAGTAATTCAAGGGCATTCATACCTGTTCTTCTGAGATGGGTATTCCAAGGTGATTTTCTTACACCTCCCTTGTAGATAACTGTCTTCAAACTTTTGGGCACCTTTTTCCATAAATATTTTGACACATTGGTCTTTGACAACGCATGGCAGCATCTTTTGAGGATAGGGACTGTCTCCACTCTGTGACCCAGAAATCTCATTAGAAAAGCTTGGAGTCGGCTGGGCTCAGTGGCTCATGCCTGTAATCCCAGCACTTTGGGAGGCTAAGGCAGGTGGATCTCTTGAGCTTACAAGTTTGAGACCAGCCTGGGCAGCATGGTGAAAAACCATGTCTACAAAAAAATGCAAAAATTAGCTAGGCGTGGTGGCACTTGCCTGTAATCCCAGCTACTCAGGAGGCTGAGGTGGGGGGATGGCTTGAGCCTGGTAGGTGGAGGTTACAGTGGGCTATGATCGTGCCACTGCACTCCATCCTGGATGATAGAGCCAGACATTGTCAAAAAAAAAAAAAAAAAAAAAGCCTGAAGTCCCATGTCCTGTGAGCACACAGTAACCAACATCTTTGTGACCTACAGAATGACATTGTGCCATCTGTCTGAGTGAGAATTTACTGAGTATTTATGCCTTATGTTTACTGTGAGAATTAAAGAGGAAAAACAGAGGAAAAATGCATATAATTCTTAGCAGAGTACTTGACACGTTTTCGGTGTTTAATAAAAATTAGCTATTATTCTTGTTTGCTATTACTTTTTATTGTAAAAGGCACCATTTTAATTCTTGGAGAAATAAAATAAGACATTAAATACATTCACGTTAGGAAGGAGTTAGTTCTATCATGATTAGTTGTGGTTTCGGAACAATTTGATCTCCTTACCAATAATTGTACATTTGAAATTATCAAAGTACTAAGATTCCAATTGGACTGGACGGATAGATTTCTCTAGCTGCTTAGAATATTTTTTTTTTTTTTTTTTTTACCATATTAGGATGAGAGAGCATGAAATAAATAATGAATTGGCAAGTGATATTTTCAGGGGAAACCAACTGAAAACTTAGCAAGCTTAAGTTCCAGGGATATAGGTACGAGTTAGCTCACCTGTACAAAGAAAACAAACAAAATGCAAAATGTGAAGTGATCATGCTGCTTACGTGATTTGGAAAAATAACTCATAGCTGCAGTATTCTAAAAATTCAAATTTGACTTTAAAGATTGTTAAGAGGGAAGGAAGATGTGACACTAATATTTACATATTAAGTTTTGATGGAGACCATAAAAGAAACTTAGCATCAAAGTTGAATGCTCATATAAAAGTCAGGCATGGTGAGATCATCTCCTTAAAATCACTCAGGGGCTCTAACTTGCCATCGAAAACAAAAAGGAAAAGTGGAACCTATGATCTTGTCCGCAGTCGCTGATAAGCAACCTTTACCTTGTCTCTTCAGATACAGGTGAACATTGAGTTGGGGAAAATGCAGAGACTCCGGGGATTACAGGAAGCTGTAATGGCAAACTTACTTTGAAGGTTTCTCATTGCTTTTTGCTTTAGGGAATGGAAGAAAGTATTTGTTATGGTTGATGATGTTTCAGGTCAAGGATTAGCATATACGATACTGAGCTCTATCCTACCTATAAAACCATTAATTTTAAACTATCAACGGGATGAACAAAAGATAAAAATGGAATATATAGGAGCTGAAAGGTAATAGTGTGGAAATTTGTTTCTGTTTCTTGATCATGCAAAATAGGGATTGTGATTTTACAACTAAAAAAAATCAATGCTATTTTCATCTGAGGCTTATCAAAGGAGAAAAGTTCTTGATTTTATTCAAAGTCAACTTTCTCCATTGTGAGGTCTCCCATCATTTCCCCCCAGGAGCTATAAATTTATACCTCATTATTGGCCATAATACGCCCTATATCTCTATTTATTATTAGTGCATATTTTAGAGTGTTGGTGAGTATTGGCACATTTTATTATGCTGATAAACAATGTTGGACTGCTGGGTAAAATGTGTTGTCAACAGTGATTTCTCTCTTCTTGTCTGCACCTTTTTCATTTTATTCTGGGCTTCCAGAGATGAAACTGCAGGATATCAAATCATACTGGGGTCTGATTCTTCTTCTGTGTGTTTCAAGTTGATGAGTTAGGAATAGAACGGAAGAGATTATTCATTATGCAGAAATACACAAAAATATTGCAAAACACATTTCTCTTCAAATATTTAGAAAGCATATTAAATAGTCATTGACTGAAAGTAAGAAAATATTCTTCTCTAAAGACATAGAATTTTGACCCTTGGACTTTCAGAAGCAACAATCCCACAGCGAGTTCAACTGATCGGGGTATAGTCCCCCAGGCACTTACCTAGGGTCCAGGAGACTGACGGTCAGCAGAACCAGGAAAGCTCATGTACTTGAGACATCAGTCACCCACAAAGGTTTAAGGCTCCCTCCACAGTCCAGTGAATTTCACAACCCTGAAGCAACTGGTGGGGAGAAATACAATGTAGCCATGTGAAGTTTCTGAATGTCCAGTTGAAGGCAATACTTAGTATCTCTGAGTTTTTAAATTAAACTGTTGGGTTTGCCGTGGTTCAGGTGTACTGTTTTCATTACATTTGTTGTACATGGTCAGATGATTGCCCAAGCATAATATGGCCTTCTAGGTTTTAGGGATAGTTTTCTGTTAGGATATTTGTAATGCTAGTCAGTTTAGAAGCAGTCTCAACTTGAGAGGCAAAAGTGTGATACCACATTATTTATTTATGTTTAATGGTTTTTGTTCAAAGCATGACCTTGAATCTATCCTTCTGGCTGTGTAGGCTCCTGTAACACATCTCAGTCCAATTCCATCATTTTCAGCCTCTTCAAGTTATGAAAACAATCTCATTTTGTTTTTTTTTGCTTCTCCTGCCTTTCTCAAAGTTTCTGCAAGTTAGACTTGCTTCTCGAGAAGTTTTGAGGTGAGCAGAGCATGTGCGGGCCCCTCATCTCTCTCTGTCTTGTTTTCATCCCTGCAGTGTTGTATCAGTTGAATTCTGTTCTTCCAAGAGAGAAGTTGATGTCCTAACCCCTGTACCTATGCATGTGACCTTATTTGGAAATAAAGTCTTTGTAGATGTAATGAAACTGAGATACGGTCGTTCATTCGAGTGAACTCTAACACAGTGTAACCCAATATGGTCGTTCATTTGAGTGGACTCTAACACAGTGTAACCCATGTCCTCAGCAGAAGAGGAACATTTGGGCACAGACACACACAGGAAGGAGACAGCCATGTGGAGATGGAGGCAGGGATTGGAGTCACGTCCTGAAAGCCGAGGAGCAGCAAAGACTGCTGGCGACCCGGGAGGTTCAGAGAAAGGCAGGGGGCAGCTTCTGTCCTCCAGCCTTTGAGGGAGCAGGGTCCTGCGGAATCTTTGATCTCATTTTCTGGCGTCCAAGACTGTGAGAGAAACACCTTCTTTTGTTTTAAGCCACCCAATTTGTGGTACTTTGCTGTGACATCCCTGTGAAACTAACACAAGCAGAGTGGAGAGAGGTTTCCCCAGAGCACACAGCCATGGTGGGGGCTCATCTTTCTTAGGTCACCTTCCCTTTTCCAGATCATGACCGATGGCTCACACAGGAGAGGAAAGGCCTTAAGAATCAGCTGACAAGGGATGCAACCATAAGCCACTCCATCATCACAGGTGGTCTGCTCCTTAACTCTGATAGAGCCTCTGTGTCCCTGCTGGGATGGCCTTGCCCTCATTCTTCCCAGCAGGTGTCCTTCTTTTCCTCGTGGCGCCTCTCTGGTGAGCTTGAAGCTGGCCTCTGCAGCCTCCGCCCTGGGATTCTCCTTCTCTGTCTTAGGAATGAGGAACACGAGGGTGGACTGCACTGTCCACAAGGAAGCACCCACACACCCTCTCTTCCTGTGCCCTGCAGGAATGCCAGTGGTGAGCTTTGCGGCTGAGCATGGCCCCCACAGGGAGGTGGAGTGGGAGTCTCCCGGCTTATATGTGCCCCTAGGCTTCACCATAGGCTCCTTGAAGTCCCCTCGTTCATTCTTTGGTGAGGACAGCCAAGTGAGTGTCCGCCTCCAGTCGTTTAAAGGAGGAAAATCGGGGAGGGAAGTCTCCCTTTTTAGCTCCTCCTCCCCAAAGCAGAGGCTTTATTTCCATATCTCCTGGTGGTCAGGCTGACCGGAACAGTTTGGGCCAGTTGGTCCAGCAAAAGAGATTTTCTGCCTATACCAGTGTGTAGTGGTTCATTTCCTGTATCAATTGAGAGCATGCTTTTAGATGAAATTAACGTTCAAATCAGTGAACTGAGGGTAAAGCAGATTGCCCTTCAAAGGGTGGTGGGCCTCATCTAATCAGCTGAAGGTCTAAATGGAACACAAAGACTGGCCTCACTGAGCAAGGGGTACTCCCCAGCAGATGGCCTTTGGGCCACCCACACCTGGGTCTCTGGCCACTGGCCCACCCTGCAGATGTGGAACTCACCAGTCTCCATAATTGCATAAAGTAATTCCTTATTTAGTATCAATAGTAGGATCCTATATTGATCCTTATTAAGAGCAATATATTATCATATATATACACACACACACACATATACACATGCACACACACACACACACACATTACTATCAGTTCAGTTTCTCTGGAGAACCACGACTAACACACAGGGCTTTCTTTGAAGTCACCTCGTAGAATTTATAACTTTGTTTTCAACCCGGCTCTATTTCCACTCCAATCCCTGCATGACTCAGTAATCTCTGGGTGATAGGCAAAGAACTCCACCAGTGCCTTAAAATATCCATCAGACAAGCACATCTTATATTTGTCTGAAATCTGACCCCGCTGTGAGAGAAGAGGGTAGTGGAGACAGGGAGTGGCTGGTGTAGCATTAAAGCCTCTGGAGACAGATGTGCACTGCAGATGGTGTATAGCTGTTCACAGTATTCGAGGCCTCTTTCTTCCTGAGGGGAGATGATCCTTCCCTGTGCTATTATGCTGGAGTGTGGCCACGTGATTTGCTGTGGCCGATGACACGTGAGTGGAAATGTCACTTCCAGCAGCAGCTTTGAGCATCAGCTTGTGCTTGGTCATGCATGTTGCTTTAGTTCATTTTCACATTGCTATAAAGAAATACCAGAGACTGGGTAATTTGTGAAGGAAAGAAGTTTAATTGACTCACAGTTCCACATGGCCAGGGAGGCCTCAGGAAACTTACAATCATGGCGGAAGGCAAAGGAGAAGCAAGTAGCTTCTTCACTGGGTGGCAGGAGAGAGAAGAGCAAGCAGGGGAAATGCCAGATGCTTATAAAGCCATCAGATCTCATGAGAACTCTCTTACTATCACAAGAACAGCATGGGAGAAACTACCCTCATGATCTAATCACCTCCCTCCCTCGACACGTGGGGATTACAGGTCCCTCCTTCAACACGTGAAGATTACAATCTGAGATGAGATTTGGGTGGGGACACAAAGTCAAACAAACCATATCACACTCGTTCTGTCTGCCTTGGTCATTCCACTCTTCCAGGGGATGCTGCTGGCAGCTGGGCTCCAGTTTGAAGGCAGTGGGGTAGGGTTACAGCCCACCTACTTTGGACAAATTACATAAGAAACAAAACTTTGGGCTGGGTGTGGTGGCTTATACTTATAATCCCAGCACTTTGGGAAGCTGAGGATGGTGGATCACTTGAGGTGAGGAGTTCAAGACCAGCCTGTCCAATGTGGTGAAACCCTGTCTCTACCGAAAATACAAAAAAAATAGCTAGGCATGGTGATGGTCACCTGTAGCCCCAGCTACTTGGGAAACTGAGGCAGGAGGATCCGTTGAACCTGGGAAGCAGAGGTTGCAGTGAGCTGAGATTGAGCCATTGCATTCCAGACTGGGCAACAGAAGTGAGACTCCATCTCAAACAACAAAACAAAACAAAACAAAACAAAGCAAACAAAAACCAAAAACAGCAATAACAAAAAAACTTTGTTGGTGTAGTTAGTTACTGCAAAATAATCTTTTCTATTTTAACAGATACATCATCATTTTAAACAGATGGGGTGAACCCCCTACAATATCAGGCATTGAAGAATGTACTCAGGCTCATAGTTACGGTTACAGATTTCTGTAGTGATGTGGAATAAAACGTCCTTAATTTTTACATCAAAAATTACTTGTTTGACACATATTGGGAGATACTGTTGTTGTGTGGCTATCACAAGCTAGTAATTACTACAAAAAGTGGAATGGCTTCCAACCATTTTAAAATTCTCTTTGGAAGTCTGAATTCAATTGGTGTAATCCATGGTAAGAAAATTTTAAAGGCAACCTGGATTTGACCACTATGCAATATATCCATGTAACAAAATTTCACTTGTACCCCTTAAATTTACATCTGTAATTTATTTTAATAGATTGTAATTTTTAATTTTTGTGGGTACATAGCAGGTGTATATATTTATAGGGTGCATGAGATGTTTTGATACAGGCATTCAATGTGAAATAAGTGCATCATAGAGTATGAGGTATCCACCCCCTCAAGCATTTATCCGTTGAGTTGCAAAGAATCCAATTGCACTCTTTCAGTTATTTTAAGATGTACGATTAAGTTATTATTGACTACAGTCACCTTGTGTGCTATCAAATAGTAGGTCTTATTCATTCTTTCTATGTTTTATTATCAATAATTTAAAATAAAAAAGAGAGATGTTTAATAACACAGGTCATGATCTTGGGCCAGAGGCTTATCAGTCTCCTCATCTATAAATTGCAGCAGTGAGCATAAGATAATCTCTTAGGTCCTTCCTAGATCTCATGTTCTAAAATATGTACCATATTAGACATTAGATTTGGAAGACTTCACAGATGTCATTTCACCCTGTGATCTCCAAAACAAGAGTGTCTTCCACAGCTTCCCTACAAGGGACCATTAAACCTGAATGTGCCCCATGAGGGTCCAAAGTCTCTTGAGAAAGCTCTCTGTTTTCTTTAGAAAGTCCTTATGCTGGTTGGATGGTAGTGATGGATTTTGACTTGGTGTGTAAAACAAATTGTTTCTCCAAATAGTAAAGAGAAAAGGTGATTAACTCAAGAACTTTCTGAGCAGTACAAGAGACTTCTCCTTTTTCTAAAAGAAAGATCTCCAAATACTTGAAGCCATGACTATTGATCCCTGCAGCCCTCTATTCTATGCAACGAGCACTTAAAATTACTTAAAGTGCTCTTCCCAGAGCAGCCCTGACAGAGTCCTCTCTACCTGCTTACTCATCTCTAGATACACTCTTCGAGTCAGTAACACAAATTAAATAATATATGGGTCCAGAATCCAATATAATACTCTAAGTACAGAAGGAAGGAGAAGGGCAGGGCTATTACTTGCCCTTATTCATAAGAATATTGTCATAGTTAACTAATATACCTGATATAGTTTGACTGTGTCCTCTATTTCATCTAAATTTCATCTTGAGTTGTAGCTCCCATAACACCTACATGTTGTGGGAAGGACCCAGTGGGAGATAATTGATTCATGGGGGCGGTTTTCCCCATATTGTTCTCATGGTAGTGACTAAGTCTCATGAGATCTGATGTTTTTATAAGGGGAAAATGCTTTTGCTTGGTTCTCATTCTTGTCTGCTGCCATGTAAGATGTGCCTTTCACCCTCCACCATGATTGTGAGGTCTCCGCAGCCATGTGGAACTGTGAGTCTGTTAAACTTCTTTATAAATTATCCAGTCTCAGGTATGTATTTATCAGCAGTGTGAAAAAGGACTAATAAGTTAAATTTGTGGTTAATTAATATCAGATTCTTCTGTTCTTTTATATGGAAAGTTTTACGGTTAACCTAATTTACTACAGGAATTCAGTCTAGGTTTCTAGCTTACTAATAAAATCACAAGTTTTTTTGTCTTTTTTTGCCCTTACATGTTTCAATGTTTTACAATGAAAAGTACACCCAAAATTTGGATTCCTACAACTATATAATCCAAATCTTTATCCAGATTACTAAAAAAGAAACCGAGTTCCTTCAAGTTTGAAGTACACATACCAAAAAATGGAATACAGCTGAAAACTGTCGGCACTCCTCTGTAAACTATTCCCCACGCTGGTTCCACAGCTCAGGGGTTAGAGCACTGGTGTTGTAAGTGATTCCCCATGTCTATATACATTGAATAATGAATTCTTTGCTTAATCGGTGGTGAATACATAAACCAATGTATTATTAACCCAAGATTCTTAACCTGAGGTTTATCGTGAATCATGGCAGAGTGATCATTGCGGAGACAGAAGTGCTTTGTTATCAATGCGATCTATTGCTCTACATGTTCAGTAAACACGTCAGAAAAGAAAATTAGCTTGGCATGGTGGGTCTTCATGAATCTTTCTAGTAATTCTAATGATTTAGTTTTTTTTCCCTCCAAATGCTTATAAACAGCTTGTTAACTTTATCAGCGACGCAGCTTGAGTCATCAGCTCTGTTCCCCTTTTGTATCCATGCACCCTTTGTGTACCCCTCTAACAGAGCTCCCATTTCTCGTTTCTCTGTGGCTCAGAGGTCTCCACTCAACATTTAAAAATTATTTTGAAGTGTATTCATTTTGGGTTTCAGCTTTGATTTTATTTAAAACTTAATCTGAGGTATTGAAAGAAAACCAATTGGTTCATTTGAACTCCTGGTAATACATAGTGTTTCCTCACTTGTTTATCTTATATACAGAGTGTATACAAGGTGTATACAAGGTGTAATACTTTGATCAGTTCTTCCTTCGATGTGTTATTTTGACATCAGACAGACATATTATTCACCCAACACACATTTTTCAAATTAGCATGTTAAAAATCGAGGAAAATACATCTACAACCAGAAAGATTTTAGAAATCGTACTCACTACAAACTCATAGTTTTAAATAGATCTCTCTCTCTCTTTCTCTCTCTCTCTTTCTGTCTCTCTCTCTCTTTCTCTCTCTGTGTGTGTAGTAGCAGTTACTGGAAGAATAATATTCAAAAAAATTAGAAAAGATGATGAAGATCTGAACAATATGAACAAGCAAGTTGGCGAGGGTGGCATTGGTAGAGCAGTACCTTCAACGGCAGCAGAATTGACACACTTTTCATGAGTACGTGCAATGTTCATGAAGATAAATGTGGTTATCCTGGGCCATACACAAGCCTCAAAAGTTTTAAAACTATTGGAGTTTTATAGACAGTATTTTCTGATCACAATAGATTTAATTAGAAATCAGTAACATAGAATATCTAAACATGCTTGAAATTAGATATTAAGGAAAACTTATCTAAATAACCAAAGAAGAAATCCAAAACACAAATTCTTCAGAAAGTCAGCCAAGTCTACAGTAAAGTATTTGAAAAGATTAATACAGTTGGTAAATTTCTAGTACACCCAATACATCAAGAGAAAAAGCATGGTGAGTGAGAGAAAGTGAGACACAAAAGAGAAAATACTTTAAATTTCACTTACATGAATTTCAAGAACAGGCAAAACTAATGTGCAGTGATACAAATCAGAAGAGTGGTTGTGTCTAAAGGTTAGAGATTGACTAGGAAATGTCCTGGGGTGAAGAAAATGTTGGGTATCTTGACAACAGCTTGGGTTAAGTGACTTTAGGCATTTGTTAAGATTCATTGAACTACATGCTTAAGATCGTGTATTTCACTGTATGTACATTTTACCTCGAAAAAATCACAACAGAACTGTAAACTAATATTTAACTCTAGCTGTTGGGTTTGTATTTTGCAGTGGCTTGAGTTCACTATTCTGTAATACTTCCTTTATATTTTCCTCTTGTACAAATGAGTAAATACATTGAAGGTAATAGTAGTCAGGTTTCTCTGTGTCGGAGAAGGCAGTTACAAATACGAAAAGGGGTAAAACTAGGCTGTAGCTTGTGGTGCTTCACTGGAACCTGAGGTATCAGTATAAACTCATAGTTTTAAATAGATATATAAATCTCTCTCTCGTGTGTGTGCGTGCGTGTGTGTGTGCATGTGTCTGTGCGCATGTATGCACGTGTGTACGCGCATGGGTGCATGTGCACGTGTACGTGGCACGCACACGTTTGTGCATGTGTGCGTGTGTGTGCGTGTGCACGTGAATGTGTGTGCGTGTTCGTGTGTGTGCGTGAGTGCACGTGTGTGCATGTGCGTGCATGTGCTTGCGTGTGTGTGCGTGTGCACGTGAATGTGTGTGCGCGTTCGTGTGTGTGCGTGAGTGCACGTGTGTGTGCATGTGTATGTGTGTGCACGTATGTGCATGTGCGTGCATGTGCTTGCGTGTGTGTGTGAAGTACGCATGCATGTGCTTCTGCATTTCCTAGGTCTGTTTGCTAGAAAGGCCCGGAAGCAATGACATTCCTGTGTTATTTCTTGGTTTCTTAAGATCACTCTCCACTTAAATGAACCAGAGAGCTTTGAGAAAAGTCTTCTCCAGGGTTGGGACAGAGAAACACAAACTGAGTCTGGAGCGTTCTAAGGTGCCAGAAAGAAAGGAAGCCCT
Organism: Trachypithecus francoisi; assembly: GCF_009764315.1. Classification (NCBI taxonomy): domain Eukaryota; kingdom Metazoa; phylum Chordata; class Mammalia; order Primates; family Cercopithecidae; genus Trachypithecus; species Trachypithecus francoisi. The sequence goes on along the minus strand of NW_022681435.1, from coordinate 22,298,818 downwards.
TAAGAATGATTTTAATATGAACATTTATCTCAACAGAATCATAGAGTCAGCTTGGAGGAGCTCCTACTGGCCAAATCTGAGGCAATTTGGCCATCAAGCATATAATGATCGTAATGAACTTAGTGGATCAAATAAGTTTTTGTAACTCCACACTAAGGTACGTACATGTACATGTGCATGTATACTTCAATGCAACCACACTATCATGCATTCACATTTACATACACAAGTAAGAGAGGAAGGAAAATTCTTTTCCCTACAGTGGAATGCCGTCTTACAAATGTAGAAAGAATAGAGAGTTAGAAAATTATCAGTGGATGCTAATTCTAGTGAGTGAAAATTTGATGAGACACAGAATATGCACATAGTAACTATCTCCCTACAAATGACTTATAAATTACAAAGAAAAAAACCGATAATATCACAACGCTGAAACCTGGCAGACACCAAACGATCAAACTGACATCATTTATGCTGCAACAAAGATCATGGCTTCCCAAACTTACAGAGACACATTTATTTTTTCGTATTCTTCCTCTTAATAATGTACAATATGAATCTTATCATGAGGAAACATCAGATAAACCCAAACTGAGAGACTTTATGCAAAGTAACCAGGCTGTAATCTTCAAAAATTTTAAGGTTATGAAAGAAAAAAGGCTGAGAAACTCAGTGTAATGGAGGCTAAAGAGATTTGGCAATAAAATGCAAAGCATGATACTGAATTGGATCCCGGACTGGGAAAACAATTGTTATAAAAGACACAATTGGGGTAAGAATAAAAATTTGAATAAGAACTGTGGGTTATAGTATTATATCCACTTGAAATTTCTAATTTTAATAATTGTAGTGTGTTTTTGTAAAAAAAAGTATTTGTTCTTAGGAAATACACACTGATGTATTCAGGGATAAAAAGCAAATTATTACCAATTTACTCTCAATTGATATAGAAAAAATGTGCATATATAAAAATATATAAATAATTGGTCAGTCAGGCTAAAGGATATGTGAAAGTTCCTTGTATTATTCTTGAAACTATTCTATAAATTTGAATTTACATCAAAATCAAGATTAAACCCCAGTTAATTATTATACTCCCTTAAAAAATCATCTTCCGATGCACATTCTCACTCCTTGCCACTGGCTTCAGCAACGAACACTCACATTTACTTTGTTTCCCCAGAAACATCTGTTCTCTGGTTCCCTGGTCTCCACAGTACCAACGGGGTTGAATTTGAGTTTCTAGTTTCAAAAATCAAACTGGGGTTATTCAAAGCCGTGAGGATAGGATCAAATAACTTCCTTCATCATAAAGTTCTTGCCACAAAGCCTTTTTGCAACGGTTTCATTTTCCAGACCTTTTATTGTCTTAAGTCCTGCATGATTGTTTTAACTGCTCAGCTGCATATTGTCTGTCATATCTCTTAAAAATACTTTAAAGATATTTCACTCCGTCCAAGTCCTGCTACATCTAACCTTCTTTTAATTTCCCCACAGGATATTGGGAAGCTTGAAGGGTGTTAGAAGGCTAACCTTTCAGCAGGACCAATTTGAAATATTAATGCTGCATTCATCATTATTCCTTGAGAAGAATTTGGCCAATATGTTTAACACAGCTGTTTTTAAATGAAGAACTCACTGGTTTCCTCAAACTTAAGATTATTTTTTCTTGAAAACTCTAAGATAATGAAAACCTTAGCATTAGGTCCAGGGATACACGTGAAACATTGGAAATCGCTTCAGCTTGAGCAGTTGTGGAAAATAAAATTTTGAATGGAGCATCCTTATAAAAAAAATGAAGTAGATGTATTGGTCAGTTTTTTTCTTTCTTTTCTTTTTTTTTTTTTTTGCTGTGTAAATGCTGCCTAAGAAACAAACCCCACATCTTAGTAACTTGTAACAGCAAGGTTTGCTTGTTGCTCATGCTGTGAACCTGATGTGATGGGAGCTTGTTCTGAGTCTGTGGCTGTGGTTCTTTGTAGCTACGCTCCTGGCCATGGGGACACGACATATCTAGTCTCATTCCAGAGAGGAGGAGGGATTGTATCCTGGATCTCTCATATCTCATTTTTTTTTTCTCATGGCAGAGTGTAGGAACAAGAGAGTGGCAGTCACAGAATGCAATCACGCTAAGCTTTGCCCACCCTTGGAGCGTGAAGTATTTGCTCACGCTCCGTAGTTCAAAGCAGGTTACATTGCCAAGCCCAAAGTCAACTGGGTGGGACAACATGCCAAACGCGGGGGTGGATGAGGGACTGTGAGCAGACAGGATCCAGCAAAGCGGCCCAGATTTGGACTGCCCTTCCCCGTTCTCCTGCAGCACCCCACCTGGCACTCCTTGGCACGTCACTGTCTAGAATTCAGACCTCGGTGCCTCAGGTCAGCTTGGCTCCACGTTAGGGTATTTCCATTTAGGTCCAACCTCCAACGTATGCATTCTGTTGTGTCACCTATAGATTTTTCCTGCCATGATCCACCATGTTTTCTTCCAAAATACGTGGATCCCCCCAAACAGGTTATACTTTAACAATCTAATACCTAAATCCTTTTAGAAGAGGTCTAGATTTCCTAAAGATAACACTTAACATTTCAGATAATCTATCAGTATTTTACCAGCATACTCTTAAAAACTACATTTGCCTTTGCTGTCTTACTTAAAGAGGTGATTGCATTCTGTTGATCTATTCATTCTATCCTATTGATTCTATTGATGAGGGTATATTAGCATTAGAGTTCTATCAGAGAAATAGAACCAGTAAGATACACACACACACACACACACACACACACACACACACAGAGACAGAGAGAGAGAGAGAGAGAGAGAGAGAGAGACACAGAGAGACAGAGAGACACAAAGAAAGAGATTTATTGCAAAGAATTGATTTATGCAATTTTGGGGGCTAGCTAGGCCAGCCTGGAATTTCTAGAATGAGCCAGAAGGCTGGACACTCTCAGACAGCAGCTCATGCTGCAGTCCACACATGTAATTTCTTCTTCCCCAGGGAAATCTCGGTTTTGTTCTTAGGCCTTCAACTGATTGGATGGGACCCACCCAGACTATGGAGGATAATCTCTTTTAAAGTCAAGCGAGTGTAGGTGTCAATGTCCTCTGCAGATATCTTCACAGCAAAACCAAGATGAGTGTTTGATTGAATAATGGGGTGTGTGTGGGCCGTGATACAGCTTAGCCATGCTGGCATATAAAGCTGATCACCACAGGGGTTTTCTGGTACAGAGGAAGGAAGTGTCTCCATGAACAGTTGGTTCAGAGACAGGTGGAATGTATCACACTGCGGAAGTCACATATGTGGACAGGGCAATTAAAACTCCTAGCAGTGTAATTTACTATTCTGAAAAGGAGAGGAACAATATGGAATGAAATTTCTCAGTAATGACAGTAAGAATGTGATAATTTGACTAAACTGTGGAGGTAAAGAAGGTCTAAAATGAATTCAGAAGTGTTAGATTGCAAAATGCTATAAAAAGTCAGGTAATTCTATGCAATAGTATGTCATTCTTTACAGCACTTTAAAAGGTGGTAGGTGCCAAGGTAGCTAGTCTACAATGAGGGTCACACTGCAAACCACACCTCTCAGGCCCTTTTGAATTCTCTTATGCATCCAACCTGGCCTGTCCTATGTAAACAATAAAATGCAGCACAAAAGATGCTAGATCATGAGGTGCCTCAAAGCTTCCACCTGTTTCTCATAGCACGTGGGGGATACTAGCTGCCATGCAAAGGGTCTGACTACTCTTAGACTGCCATGCTATGAGGAAGTTCAAGCTAGCCACATAGAGGGGCTGCACAGAATCAGAGAAAGTGAGAAAGGTCTGGCCAGGCCCTGCTGTTCCAGCCACCCCAGATGAGATGCCAGGGATGTGAGTGAAGATTCCAGATGGACATCTTACCCAGTGGGGCTTCAAAGGACCCACGCTAAGTAGTCTCTCCATGCAACTACATAAGAGACTCCAAATGAGAACCTCCCACGTGAGCCCATTCAACACAGGGATCTGTGTGTGTTGATCCTAATAAATTATCATTTTAAGTTATGGGGATCTGTGAAGCATCAACAGATAAATTTAGATACTTTCATGAACATGCTCTAATCTGTCCTTCACAGCATCCTAAGAGCTGAGTGTGGTGGACGTCATAGTTCCTTGTTTATGGACATGGAAAGTGAGTGTCACAGAGATGTGCCCAAGAACACATAGAATTTTATGTGTCTTTCTGGAGACTTTCACATAAAACATTTGGTACTAGAGCTTCTATAATATGGCATAGTCCACCTTCCAGGGAACATTTTGGAATCTAGTATTCGGGTTTTAGTAAATACAGAATGAAACGTGCTCTGTTTTGTTAATCTAGAAGAAATGGTGATCTGTTTAAGAAATGTCAATGGCGTCAAGTCTCAGGGTCTCTAGACAGATGGCAGGGTACTCTATTGACTGACAGTTCTACCATCACTCCGCGGACCATCACAATTCCAAGTTCTTTGCAGTGTGCCCTGCAACACGGAGGTTACCTTCTTCCCTCTTGTCTACTTTTCAGCCACTGAGTGATCTGGTTGACGAACTTTTATTTTCTCCAGACAACTTTTCACATACAATTTTGATCGCAGAATAACAGGAAGTAGGGGACTACTTCTTCGTAACAGCTTTTCTGGTTTATGTACCTTTTTCAAGGCACTGCTTGTTCTGTACTATCTGGCTCTCGTTGACTGATTCACTTATATGTAATTGGTGCATTTTTAAAAAACCTCTTCCTGTCTCTATCACTTTTTTCCTTACTCATAGAAAGAATATTAGTTTTTTAAAAAAACACTTAGTGTTAATCATTTATAGTGTCTTTTACTACCTCATTCAAGAATGAATAACTTGTAATAAATATTCCCCCAATTCTACTAACTTTTAGAAAATAAACTACACGATTTAATTTTTTATTATTGAAAATCCCCATACTATTGTTCTGAGATTAATACTTCAATCAATTTAAATAAAACAAGTCAAAGTCTGGAATTAACTGGATTTTATATCTGAATTAGAGGATAAAATGTAACAAAAGAAAGGAAACTATGTTGATATTTGTAGAAAAACAAACTTCCAGAGATGTTTTAAAATTACATTTAGCTGCCTCCTATATTAAATTTTGTTCCCAAAGAATTGTTCAAATATAAGGACCTTGGCAGTGCAGAATAGTTAACAATTGACATGATTCAGTGATGTTCACTGCCTTAAAACTGTTCGAAGGAACACTTGCCTTTCAGAAAGGTTTTCAGCAACATGGGTTGAAACAACAAAAGCCCTTGAGGGTAAAATTCAGGCTAATGGATGCATTCACTTGTCTAGAATTGTTTACTTTCTTAACTCTTCAGTTATTTAAGGTTTTGGACACATCAGTGGTTTACAACTTTCCCTAGAAATTAGTAGAATTGCTTGGTGTGAGACCTAACCCAGATCAATTCAATGAAATACCTTGAAATTTATAAAGTTCTTGCTATGTTCCCCCAAATTCATGTATCAAAATCTTTACTCTCAAGGTGATGGTAGTAGAAGGCAAGACCTTTGGGAAGTGATTAGGTCGTTAAAGCCGAGCCTCATGGATGGGATGAGTGCTGTTACAGAAGAGACCCCAGAGAACTCTACTGTGCCTTCCACCATGTGAGGGCACGGTGAGAAAATGGCCATCTGGACCTGGAGGCAGGCTCCTTGCAGACGCCAACTCTACCAGTGCCTTCATCTTGGACTTCCCGCCTCCAGAGCTGTGAGAAATGCATTGGGTTGTTTATGAGCCACCCAGTCCATGATATTTGGTTACAGCATCTCAAACAGACTCTGGCATTTCTTTAGGACTACTAAAATAGAGTAGATATATTTTTCCTATTTCTCTCCCTAAATGCAGCTAAAAATGGGACAGTATACATACAACAACCAAGAGAAGACTCTAAAATATGGACAATAAAAAATATAGCAGTGGGCCGGGTGCAGTGGCTCACGCCTGTAATCCCAGCACTTTGGGTGGCCTAGGTGGGTGGATCACGAGGCCAGGAGATTGAGACTATCCTGGCTAACATGGTGAAACCTAGTTTCTACTAAAAATACAAAAAAATTAGTCGGGCATGCTGGTGGGCGCCTGTAGTCCCAGTTACTTGGGAGGCTGAGGCAGGAGAATGGCGTGAACCCGCTGAGAGGCAGAGGTTGGAGTGAGCTGAGAGCGCACCACCGCACTCCAGCCTGGGTGACAGAGCAAGACTCGGTCTCAAAAACAAAAAACAAAACAAAAATAAAACAAAAATCACATAGCAGTGAGTAGCAGTGAGAGACCTTGGGGCTCAAGGAGCTGCAGGATAGTAAATCCCTAGGTTTCTTTTTTTTTTCTGGGGGTTGTAGGGCCATAAATCCCAGGCTAGGTACTGGCGAAGATGGAAACCCAGAAATACCAATGGGTACAGACAAAAGAAGCTTCAATAAAAACCTAAGCTTCTCTCTAGCCAAAGCACCAGGCGAGGGGCAGCCTAGCAAGTAACCTTTAGTCAGTAACTTCTCTGCTCCATATAAATACAGCAGAAAAATCCTGTGGTCCCATCCCTACCCTTACCTTTGACCAAGGCCAAGTGGGGAGCCCAGATTCCCACCCTTGTCAGGCTGTAATGAGGCTGTAGTTCCTCTGCTGGCTTGGTGGTGTCAGAAGAGGATGCCTAGTGGAGAGTTAGGGTTTCACCATTGCTCAACTGTAATGAGCTCTCTAGATCCCCAAGGAAGGCCATAGGTGGGGAAGCAACTCCTGCCTTGCCAGCCTGGGTGACAAGAGTGAAGGCCTGGTAGGAAGGAGCACTCCTATCTCCAGCTTGTGGTAAGAGCCCATCCTTTGGTGTCAACAGAGGCCAATTGGAAACCTGGATTTCCATCCCACCTCACAGTAATGAGGTGGCACTTCCTCTGTTGAAGGGGTGTTAGCGTAGGCCTGCTAAGACAGAACATTTAAATAATAGCCAGGGTCTCATAACACACTATCCTACATTACATGTCCAGGTTGCAATACAAAAATCACTCATCATAGCAAGAATCAAGGAAATCTCACACCAAATGAGAAAAGGCAGATGTTAACCCTGAGATGGCCAAGATGTTAGGATGGTCTACAAGGGCTTACAAACATCAAGAAAAATGCTTCGGAGAACAATTATGAGCATGCTTGAAGTACAGCCATGCATTGCTTACTGACAGGAATATGTTCTGAGAAATGTCTTGTCAGAAGAACATCATAGAGTGCACTTAAACTGAGGCTGTGTAGCATAGTCCATTGCTCCTGCACTACAAACCTGCACAGCAGGCTGCTAAACTGAATACTGTAGGCATTTGTAACACTATGGTAAGTATCTGTGTATCTAAACATATCTAAATATAGAACGAGTACAGTAAAGCTACAGTATTATGGTCTTACGAGACTACCATTGTATATGCTGTCCATCATTGACTGAAACATTACTGTGTGGCACATGACTACTGAAAAAAATCACGAGTCTCAGCAATGAAACAGAAAGAGATGGGAGGAAAAAAATTTTTAAATACAATTACTGAAATAAAAATCATAGGCTGGACATAGTGGCTCACACCTGTAATCCCAGCACTTTGGGAGGCAGAGGCAGATGGATCATGAAGTCAGGAGTTCAAGACCAGCCTGGCCAACATAGTGAAACCCTGTCTCTACTGAACATACAAAAAATTAGCCAGATGTGGTAGTGGGTGCCTGTAATCCCAGCTACTCAGGAGACCGAGGCAGGAGAATCACTTGGACCCGGGAGGCGGAGGTTGCAGTGAGCCGTGATTGTGCCATTGTACTCCAGCCCGGGTGACAGTGTGAGACTCTGTCTCAAAAAAAAAAAAAAAAATCATAATAGATGGGGTTCAATAGGAGAAGGGAGAAAATAAAGGGAAGAATCATAGAATTGAAAATAAAACATATATAATCCCATCTCAGTAACAGAAACTAGGTGAGAGAAGAAACGAACAAAGCCTCAGGAACATGTAGGGCTGTTACAAAAATTCTAACATTTGTGTCATCAGAGTCCTGGATGGAGAGGAAAAGAGAGGGGGCCTGACAAAGTATTTGAAGAAGTAATGGCTAAAATGTTTCCAAATTTGACAGAGACATAAAACTACAAGTTCAAGAAGCTGAGTGAACCATAAACAGGATAAACTCAAAGAAATCTATACCAAGACGCAGCATAAGAGCAACTACTGAAAATTAAATAAAAAAATCTTGAAGCAATAAGATACGTCTTTTCTATAGGAGAAAACTATTCCAATGACGGCAGATTTCTTATCAAAAACCGTGAAGACCAGAAGCTAATGGCACACCGTTGTTTCAGTGCTGGAAGAAAATAACTCAACTCAGAATTCTACCATCAGAAAAAGTATCTTTAGGAATGAAGAAATCAAAATCTCGTAAGATAAAGGAAATGTAAAAGAATTTGTTGTAGCATACCTACCCTAAAAGAACCACCAAGTAAGTTTCCCAGAACAGAAAGGAAATAATACAAGAAGGAATCCTGAAATATCAGGAAGTTAAAAAGAACAATGAAATGAGCAAAAATATAGATAAATAGAATAGACTTTCCTCTTCTCTTGAATTTTCAAATTATGTTTGGTAGGTGAAGCAAAAATCATAATACTGTCTGATGTGGTTCTCAATCTATGTAGAGAAAATACTTAAGGAAATTATAAATGAAGGAGGGTGAAGGAACTTTCAAGGAAGTACATTTTCTATGCTTCATTTAAACTGGTAAATTGATGACACTGGGAAAGTGTGGTAAGTCATGTATGTGTAACATAACCCCTAAACCAACCACTAAAAAGTTAATTAAACAGATGCACTCAAAATGCTATAGATAAATATAAATTGCATTCTAAAAATGTTCAAGTGATCCACAAGAAGGCAGGAAGAATAAAACAAAGAACCCATAAAAAACACCATGGAATACTATGCAGCCATAAAAAAGGATGAGTTCATGTCCTTTGTAGGGACATGGATGCAGCTGAAAACCATCATTCTCAGCAAACTATTGCAAGAACAGAAAACCAAACACCACATGTTCTCACTCATAGGTGGGAATTGAACAATGAGATCACTTGGACACAGAAAGGGGAACATCACACACTGAGGCCTGTTACGAGGTGGGGGGATGGGGGAGGGATAGCATTGGGAGATACACCTAATGTAAATGACAAGTTAATGGATGCAACACACCAACATGGCACATGTATACATATGTAACAAACCTGTACGTTGTGCACATGTACCCTAGAACATAAAGTATAAAAATAATAAAGAAGAAACAAGCAGAAAATTAAAAAAACCCAAAGTGGTGGAATTAAGCCCTAACATATCCACAATTAAATTAATTGTTAATAGTCTACCTACACCCATTAAAAGACAAAAATTGGAAGAGTGGGTTAAAAAATTGACCCAACTATATGTAAGGGTAATATGCTGAATGAAAACAGCCAATTTCAAAAGGTGACATAGTGAATGATTCCATTTATATTATACCTAAAAGTGACACAATTACAGGACTAGATAACAATTAAGTGATTATAAGGGTTAGGGATGGGGGTGACTATACAAGGGTAGCATGGTAGACCTTTCTGTGGTGAAACAGTAGTTCTGTATCTTGATTTTGGCGGTGGTTATGAAAAGTGCATGTTATAGAATGACATAAAGTGCTACGGTATAGAACTACTACGCATTGCACCAAAGTCAGTCTATTGAGTTTGATATTGCATTGTAAAGTGTAACCTTTTGGGGAATCTGGGTGAAGGGTCCATGGGATTGCTTTATCTATCTTTAAACAGTCTGTGATTCTACAAAATATTGTTTAAAATCAGGTGATTTTAATGAGTGCCACTGCTGTACACCATTGTAATTTCAGCATAGTGAACATTAAAGATTTTGGTGCCGAAATAAAGAATCTATAGTGCTCTTGATTTCTTCACATCAGTCTCTTCATTCATGCTGGGGCTCATTCTTTTCTTGGACTGCATGAGAATGTCTCTATAACAGTGGTTCCTAAACTTAGTGTTCACACTGCAATCAGCTGCAGAGAATTAAAACAAATAAACAAATATCACCAAAACTTATGCACAGGCATGTACCCTGGAGGTTCTGTTTAATTGGTCAGATGTGTGCCTTGATACAGGGTTTTTTAAAGCCTCCCAGCAGATTCCAGGTATAGCCAGTGCTGAGGGCCACAGCTCCCTAACCCCATCACTGCACTGAACAGAATGGTACATTCATACTCATAAAGGCTGAAGAATCTTAGAAAATTTTATTTATTTTGGTTAGCAGGATATCAGATGTTATTTAACTGTAATCCTCTAAAAGTATTGTCTTGCTTCCTCTTTCAAGACTTTTATCTTTCACTTTGGTTTTCTGCATGTTGTCTATGATATCTTTGGTGTGGATTTCTTTCTTTTTTTCGAGACGGAGTCTTGCTCTATCACCAGCTGGAGTGCAGTGGCATGATCTCAGCTCACTGCAGCCTCCACCTCCCGGGTTCAAGTGATTCTCCTACCTCAGTCTCCCGAGTTGCTGGGACTACAGGTGTACACCACCATGCCCAGTTAATTTTTGTAGTTTTAGTAGAGACAGGGTTTCATCATGTTGGCCAGGATGGTCTTGATCTCTTGACCTCATGATCCTCCTGCCTTGGACTCCCAAAGTGCTGGGATTACAGGTGCGAGCCACCATGCCTGGCTGGATTTCTTTTTGCTGTATCCTGTATGGGGTTAAATGGGTTTGTTGAATCTGTGGATTGATGTCTTGTATTGGGATATTGATATTTTTCTGTCCTTATCACTTCAAGTATTGCCTGTACTACATTTCCTTTCTCCTTGCCTTCTGTGGGCCAATTCTGTATTTCAGACACTGTCACCTTTTCTAAACCCCTGTGACTCTAATTTTTTCCCTACCAATTTTTGGTCCCTTTGCTACCTGAATCATTCCTTAATGTTTCTCTACTATGCTCTATCTCAAGAGGTTGCTGACCACTGCAGACTGCAAATTCCAGACTTCTGTGACAGTTAACTTCTGGGTAGGTTTGGCTATCTGTGGCAAATTAGAGAGACTGGCAGAAAGTTGAAAGGTGAAAGCATGAAGGAAGCCAGGCTATTCACCTTCCTTAGGGCACAACTCTGGCAACAACTGCATTTGCTCTTTGCTTCTAGCTCTTGCTGGAAAAATACGCCGTGCTTCCATTTTCTGTTGAGTCCTCATGGCCCATGGACTCAAGTAATCCCCATCTTTCCTTTGCTCTCCCATCTTGGAGGAAAGCTGGTGGCTTCCTATTGTTCACCTCTGGGGGTCTCACTATCTCCTTAAATTCCTTTAAAAGATATTTAAGAGTGATTTCTGTTTTTCTGGTCGAACCTCTTCTCTTTTTAATATATTTTTAATTCCACTTTTATGATGGATGGAAATTTGCTTTTTACCATCTGTCTGGCTCTGTCTAATCAGCTATTAAAGTCATCCATTGAGTTTTTCATTTCAATTATTTTATTTTTCATGTCTAAAATTTGTAGTTGGAAAAAGTCTGATGTTATTTTTATATTTCCACTTTTGTATCCCAAATTTACAATTTAGATCTTGCCTTCTTGAACATAGTGAATGTTGTTATTATAGAATCTTTGATAATTCCAGCATCTGCAGTCACTGTGGGTCTGTTTCTGTTGCCTGTTGTTTCTTTTGACTTTCTCATGAGGGCTTATGTCCTCTTGTGCCACTTATCTTTGATTTTAGGTTTCAAGTTTGTGTTTAGAAATTATTTATAGAAATAGTATGAGGCATAGGATAACTTTATCTTCCTCTGGAGATAGTTCTTTTTACTTCTGCCAGGTGCTTTTGGCCACTAATTGTCTGGAATCATCTTATTTTAAGTACTTTGGGCCACCAGGATGATTAGAATTTGACCTGCAGCCCAGGAATGACATGCTTTATTTCTGGTGAATTATAACTCTTAGGAAGCAGTTCTTTGGAGTTCTAGACCAAGGTAGGGGGTGGTACATCTGGGTTTCTACCATGGCATGACTCAGTCTCTAAGTTGTATTCCATAGCTACCATGTAGGCATTAAAAACTCAGCTCAGACTTAGATGTGTCTTCCAGCTTAGCACATGCTCCCAGAGCAAAAGTAGACCCACATTTCTGTTATATCCAAGATGTCTGTCTTCACTGTGTTGGTAGCTCTTTGTTGCTTATAAACATAGTCTTTCCTTTTTTTTTATGTGTTCTGCTGCATGAGGGTTGATCCAAATAATCTAGTCCCCCACTACCCAAAACGGAAGTCCAAATCTTGTTCTTCAATAAAGCATTCACCAAGGTAAGCCTGCACACAGAGAAACAATTGAGAATGAAGCATTTGTGTAGCTATTTGAGTCCATTTTGGTGACAGGTGTCACAGGAGGATTGACTTTCTATGAGCCTTGGGCATACACCCTCTGAAACATAACCCTCTGTGAAATGAAGAAGATACTACATGATATCTAGGTCCCATTGGGTTCCAGCTTCATATTATTCTGTTATTTTAAGTTGTAAAATATTTCAGTTGTGCTGTAAACCTATGGAAGCTTCAGGAAGATCCTAAAGATATCTACTGATAAAAAATACAAGCAATTTCTAGATGGCATAGTGTGGCATAGTACGTGTTTACAGCCTCTCCTGTATGCAATAGAATGCTATACCTAAATTTGAAATGACCCCATGTCCTGAACTATGCAACACAGCCGACCCTCTGGCCTCCATTCCAAACTTCCCTTTTAACTGTGTAAAATTCATGCTTTTTCCAATATTCTATTGAGAGTCTGGCTGAACATATACCAGAAGCTTTATGCCAAAGAATACTTTTTCGTAGTTCAGTAATAGCAAGAGAAAATAAAAGATTGACTCGATATTAACCCATATGGTCAGTTTATTGTGAGCCATTAAGAAGGAAATAAGTTTAGAGCAGCTGGGAATGAGCTAAATGTGGGCTGAAGAAGTCCAGGCAAATGTCCAAACGAGCATTAGGTGTATGGAAAATCAGGGAGGCTTCTTTCTGCTGAATCAACTGCTGTATCCCGGTTATATTCCTTTTATAGTTCTTCAAATTTATGCAGAAGTTAATTTATTTAAACCATTTAGAACACTCAGCTTGAGGTAAGTTGGTTTCCTCAAATGTCTCCAACCAAATCTTAATTTATTTGGCATGGCTTTTCTTCATACATGTGGCGTCTTCTTTCTTTCTTTCTTCAAAGAAAAACACATAATATATTCGGCAATTTCAAGGGAACACTGTGGTTGAGAAGCTAATGGAGAAGCTGCCTCGGACACACAGCTGGCTAACCCCAAGATATTTCGGAAATGGTGCATGTCCATAATAACAAATGTGGCTGTTCAGTGATAAATTTATTCCTCCATCTGTGAAGAAATTGATATCTGATGCCAAGGCTTGATGACCTCTGCTTTCATTGCCAACTTCCAGCCTTGTTTCAGGAACACTGTGTTAAACTGTACAGCAAACTTCTAACCTTTTAAGACTGAGGATTCCAGCGAGCACATTTTAAGCTTCGCTGTAGTTTGAAAGTGTATTTCTTTCTTTCTTTAAAGAAAAAAAAAATCCAGCCTATTATAGACTTCACTTTGTATGAGAGCAGTTTTAGCCAGTCAGCAATCTTGCCTCACATTCTTTCCTTAAGAAAGTAACTAACTAGTGCTTCTATTCCTAGAATAAAGAGAGGATTAAAAAGCACAGTCACAGCAAATAAGGCAGGTAGCAGGGAGAGGAGAGAGGTGGGTGATACATTAAGAAGGAAAATTTTCTGCTAGCCATCATGCCCCACGCTGTTGTGTGTAATTATTAGCTGCAAAATAGCACAGCTTGAACATTATTATTGCACATTAAAGAACATTTCACTTATAATTATGAAACGAAAAGAAGCATTTACAGCTCACCTACCGCAGCATTAACTTTGTGTATGTAAGAAAATATTTTAAAAACCTCTTCATTAAAAATCTGCAAATAGTTGACTTTCTTTTTCCATCGTCAGTTTTTTTCAACTGACGCAGTGAATTACATCTTAAACTTTTCTTTTAATTAAAAAGCAGAACAAAACTGTAAGGGGGACAGAAAACCAAACCAAGAAAAGGGGTCGTCTGTGTGTTTGCCAGGTGAAATAAATATTTGATAAATGAGGTGGATTTGGAAAGTGAAAGGTACGGCAAAAATATGTTCCATGCAAATCACTTTGCCTGGTTTTTGGATAACATCTTCCATTTATTGAATCTCTAGACTGTTGAAACCCGTCTCTCCATCTCTGTGTATGTGTGTTTGTCTATGTGTTTTATACCATTTGTGTATAAAGACATCCTTTCAGTTAAACACATTTGGTGAAGGACTCATGTCTCAAACTATCCTGGGCTCTAGGGAAACTGTTAAGAATATATTAAATAGCAGCATTGATTTAGATGCTTTGTCCAAAGCATGGATTGTGAGACAATTCAGGTGTTTTAGCACCTGCATAAAGTTCAAAGGTAGAGAGCAGGTAACAACAGAATGCACCATTGCCCTCTCCAGCCCAGGACAACATCCGCACACTCACATACACTCATGTGTATTCTTGTTTGATGTGTTTTGCTCCCCGTGGTTTAAATAACCTGCTTCCAGAATACTCTATGATATGCCAGTGTTTTCCTCAGCGTTCCTCGTGACAGCAATGGCTGTTCTGTGAGGAGAGATTTGGTGATAAAGCCAGTTTGAGATATAGGATATTGCTTCCGATTCACAGCACATCCTATCCCATAACAAGCTCTCCAAACAGTTGAGCACTAAAGGACTTAGTGTGGCTGGCAAATCTGTCTGCAGAGCACCCATGGTCTTTAGAAACGCTCCTCTAGGGTTTAGACCACTAATCTGGTACCAAAGTTCTGGGGTCTAGGTTTCATTTTGTGCCCACAGAGTCCCCCCTCATTTCTTCTTCTAAGGCCTGGGGCCTTCTGGATGCGCAGATCCAGCCACCATCCCACTGTATGCAGGGCTAATGCCAATTGAAAAAGGCCTTTCCCTCTTTGACAAGAGGAAACACGAATGGGAAGCTGTCCTGTGTCCTCCTCTCAGGGCCTCCTCTCTGCAAATTCCCTCTGAGCAGGTCTGTGGCTGCTTGTCTGTGCCTGTGTTCTTGGTATCCAAAGTCCTATCTTATTCTCGATGCAGCACATTTAGGTGCTCACCTTCTGAACCGCCTGTGCTCTCGGGTATGAGTCTCTCCAAGGCACCAGCATCCTGGGATGAACGAACATGTTGAAAGTAAATGAGTGTCTTTCTCCTGACAGGGTGGGGAGAGCACTGGCTGTAGGGTCAGAGGATCCGAGTTAGGAGCGTCTCAGTCCCCTCAGACTGCTGTAACAAAACACCATAGCCTGGGTGGCTCATTAACAACAGAGATGTATTCCTTACAGGGCTGGAGGTCTAAGATCAGGGCGCTGGCAGATCTGGTTTCTGGGAAGGGCTGGTTCCTCCTAACCCCTGCCTTCTGGCTGTGTCCTCACATGATGGAAGAGGCAAGGCAGTGTTCAGGGGCCTCTTATCAGGGCACTAATCCCATTCACCAGGGCTCCGTGCTCATCAACTCCCAAAGGTACCTGCCTCCTAATCCCATCACACTGGGTGTTAGAATTCCACATGTGAATTCTGGGAAAACACAGATGTGCAGACCACAGCAAGTGAGAATTACCATTTGGAGAACTCTTCTTGTGTGCTAAATGCTGAATGAAATACTCCAAAGATTTCATTTCACTTAATTCTTGTAAAAACCGCTCCCTGTGAGCTAGGCATCATCCTCTTCACTGTACAGATGAGGAGTCCTAGGGTCAGGAATATAAAATGACTCACTAAAGGCTTAGGGCTGGCAATCGTAAGAGCTGTCTCAGTGGCTTTCCTGAAGTCACTCTGCCTCTAAGTACCGTGGCTGTGAGTATCCCCCGGGTTGTAGAGGGGAGTTTGTTAGATCTGAGGCTGAGTTCCTCTCGCCTCATAGGGAGGTGACCCCCCCAGCCCCCACTCTGGTGCACTGAATTTCATGCTAAGGCTGTGGGAGCAGGTTGAGTCTGTGATTCCAAATGTCTTCTACTGCAAAGCATTCAAAGGATCACGTGGCATTTTAATCTGAAGGTCTTTGACTGTCAGCAACTATTTTTCAGCTGCGCTTAGATCTACATTACATGATTTCCAGTCCTACTGGGGAGACAGGATTTTCATACAGAGAAGTTCTCAGGAGCTGTGGGAGGCAGTCTAAAAACTGTGGTGCTGTGCTGCAGACGGTAGAGGCAGCAAGAGTCAGAAGCAGGAAGATCTGTGCCCGCTGCAGGAATGACCTGACATGGAGGAGGAGGCTGTGTCATTTTCAAGAGGCTTCATGCATGGTGCTCACTCAAATGTGTTCCAGACTCAGCATCTGTATTCTCAGTAAAATTTCCACATGTAAGTCAAACCATCGCATTCAGCAAAAACATATTATTTTGGCAAGGTCTTGAAGAGATCTACACACAAAAATCCACTTGGCTGCTCCAGGAAGTCTGTGGGAGCTTTGTGCAGAGGGCCAGTCATCATTTTAGCCACTGCCTCATTGTGCCCTGACCTGGATAACTGGTGGTTCGGTGGCAAACACCAATAACTTCGTGTAATGGACGAATCAGAATTGAACTTTCACGCAGCCTGAAGTGACCTATGAGTGCAGTGTGGGGGAAAGAATCACCTGCCTGGCTAGATAAGGTCAGACACCTGTGGTTATGGGCAGACCACCCTGTGGTTGGAAAGCAGCGAGTCATTGTCACATATTTCACTGAAAAATCAATTATACCTTTTCTAAGTGGATTAACACACTCCAGGGAGTGCAGTTGTTTGAGCGAGCTGCATCTGTTGGGTTACAAAAACAGCCAAACATGTAACATTGGAGGTTTCTGAATTATGCAGAGGACAGCCCTCCGTTCCAAACAGGAAAGAATCCAAGGCAGAGCTGCCCTGGATTGGCTCTGACCTGAGAGAGTGAAATGCAGGCGAGAGTTGCTTTCCAGACGGAACAGGAATGGGCTGTTTTTGGCGTCTTAGTTTTCTACCCAACTGTTGTCAACCAAATGCTCAAGAAGCTGGAATTACCTATGCACAATAGAGTAGTATTTTTTTTTTTATATATGTAGGAAAACCCTAAGACCTAGATCCTAAATTAGAAAACATTAGCAAAAGAAAAACATGCAAATACACTCTCCTGTTTGTCACTCATCAAGACAAAAATTCAGTTCGTCTTTCCCTCCAAACTTTGTCTCTCCGCCTGTTTTGTGTCCACACATTTAACTAATTTAACCAATTGCCCAAGTTAGCAACTCAGAAGTTGTCTTGGCCTCCTCAGCCTTTTCTCACCCCAGTTTCCACCCTCATCCAGCTAGTTGCCAACTTCTGCGGCTCCATTCCCAAGGCCTGTCTGCTGCCTTCTCCTTTCTACTCCACTAAGGGGATCTCCAGTTCCATCTTCACTCCTGATGAGCCCGTGGTCTGCTCGCCCTGCCTCCCATTCATATGCTCCCGTTTCCCCTTTCTGCCTGTAGCTAGAGTGAACTTTACAAAATATGACTGACCCTGTCCTCTGTCTACTTTGAAAGTCTCTTGTGCATCTTTTTTGCCCACAGGATAAAGTCCAAAGTTCTTGCCAATGTTTAAAATCTCCAGCTTGATTTGGCCTCTCCTTCTGTCACTGTAGTTTTGCCTTTTCTAGAATTTCTGCGTCACTTCAAAACATTTTTATTTTGCAATTGTTGTGTAGTATTTTATAAAAGTTGCTAACGTACGATAGAGCATTCTCCCATACAGGCTTCCTCAAAGTAAGTGTCTTACGTACGCAGTACACAATTTTGAAAGCCAGGCAATTAACATTAATGCAAACCTATTTTCAAACCTTATTAGAATTTTGCCAATTTTACCACTAATTTTTTTCTCTGGTCCTAATCCAGGGCCTGATGGGATCCAGGGTCTCACTTTGCATTAGCCTTCCTGTCTCCTTTGCATTCGCCTTCCTGTCTCCTTAGTCTCCTCAAATCGGTGAGGTCCCTCAGTGTCTTTTCCTCATACATAAGCTTGATGCTTGAAGAGCATGGGCCAGTTATGTGGTAGAATATCCCTCAGTCTGGATTTGTCAGATGTTTTCTCCGGATGAGACTGAGGTTGCCGGAGGTCGTGTGTCTCCTCAGGGCAGTGCAGCAGGAGGACGCGACGTTGGTCTTTCTCACTCCTGCTGCTGTGAACTCTGATTGTTTGGCTAAGGTGGTGTCTGCCAGGCTTTTCCACTGGAAAGTTAGTCTTTCTCTTAGCCGTTGTGAAATATCTCAGGAGGATAGGTGTGGGCATTATGTCAACATCCTATTTCTCATGATACTTTCACTCAGTAATTTTAGCATCCACTATGCCTGCAATGTCCTGTTTGCCTAATGATGGTTTTCTAGTTGCCTGCTTCCTCTGTCATTGATAAGCTGGAATTCTGCCCTAAAGGAGAGCTATTCCTTCTCCTCCATTTACTTACTCAGTTATTTACATCATTATGAGCTCATGGTCTTTATTAACATTTTATTTTATTTTATTTTGAGATGGAGTCTCGCTCTGTCACCCAGGCTGAAGTGCAGTGGCACAATCTCGGCTCGCTGCAAGCTCTGCTTCCCAAGTTCACGCCATTCTCCTGCCTCAGCCTCCCAAGTAGCTGGGACCACAGCCATGTGCCACCATACCCGGCTAATTTTTTTGTGTTTTTAGTAGAGATGGGGTTTCACCGTGTTAGCCAGGATGGTCTTGATCTCCTGACCTCGTGATCCACCCGCCTTGGCCTCCCAAAGTGCTGGGATTACAGGCGTGAGCCACCGCGCCCGGCCTCATGGCCTTTATTTTATCCCATAGGTTTTGATTAATTCCTATCGTTTGTATTGTTGTTGCTCCGATTGTTCCAGATTTGTCCAGGGAGCTTCTCCAAGTTGGATCTTACAGGACTTTATAATTTGAATGGGTTAGATTGACCACAGATGTGATTAACTGAGCATTACAGTTTCACATGGAATTGTACTTCAAAAACAAATAAACAACAAACAAACAAGAATACAGCCCAGAATTCTTTGTAGAAAGTGTCTCTCTAGAACTGTAAAAGAGACTTGCAACTGGCTATTAGCTAATGGCAGAACACTCTATGAAGGCCTTCAGAACCTTCTAGACTTGCTGGGAGGTTTGTTGTCCTTCTGTTGTGTCCTCCCATCATGTGGCAAAGAGAAAAATGAAAAGAAATTTTGCACAGTGTCCACAGAACTGTGTTTTTATTGTCATTAATTATTATTGGTGTTATAATTACATTTAGGATACTTTCCAAGCAGAATAATTTATTAAGCATTCAAAGCATTAAACCATTTTGGCTTAGAAAAGTTCATATGTAAACGTGTATGTATGATCTACCTACATACATTCATATATGTGCTATATATAAAGACCACACACACACACACACACACACAAACACAAGAAACATGCTCTCTGTGTGCCCACTACTCAACTTAAGGAATAGAACATTACCAGTATTGCTTATCTTTTTGTATACCTTTTGTGATTCTATTGCTCTTACCTTCTATATAAGGGACTACCCACCATAATGAGTTTTGTTAATTTTTCTTTTCTTGAGTTTTATTGTTTTTCTCTCTCTCTGTTTTTGAAGAATTGTCATACACTTAAGTTTAGGTCAGCTTCCAATATTTTATTCTGTGTACTTTCATTGTTGTAAAATATGTCTGCAAGTTTCTCTTTTGTTTGTTTAAAACGTTTTATTTATTTATTTATTTAGATTCCGGAGGTACATGTGCAGGTTTGTTATATGGGAATGTTGCATAATGCTGAGGCGTGGGCTTCTATTGACCTCATCATCCAATTAGTGAACATAGTACCTGGTAAGTAGTTTTTTTTTTTTTTTGAGGCGGAGTCTCGCTCTGTCGCCCTGACTGGAGTGCAGTGGCCGGATCTCAGCTCACTGCAAGCTCCGCCTCTCGGGTTTACGCCATTCTCCTGCCTCAGCCTCCCAAGTAGCTGGGACCACAGGCGCCCGCCACCTCGCCCGGCTAGTTTTTTGTATTTTTTAGTAGAGACGGGGTTTCACTGTGTTAGCCAGGATGGTCTCGATCTCCTGACCTCATGATCCGCCCATCTCGGCCTCCCAAAGTGCTGGGATTACAGGCTTGAGCCACTGCGTCCGGCCTTAGCTCTCATTTGTAAGTTAGAACGTGGTATTTGGTTTTCCCTATCTGTGTTAATTTGCTTAGGATGATGGCCTCCAGCTGTATCCATGTTGCTGCACAGGACATGATTTTGTCATTTTTTATGGCTGCGTAGTATTCTATGGTGTATATGTATCACATTTTCTTTATTCAGTCCACTGTTAATGGACACCTAGAGTGATTCCATGTCTTTGCAATTGTGAATAGTGCTGTGATAAACAAACTCATATGTTTATCAATCGTAGAATGATTTATTTTTCTTTGGGTATATACCCAATAATGGGATTACTGGGTCAAATGATAATACTATTTTTAGTTCTTTGAGAAACTTTCAAAGTTCTGCAATTTCTTTTGATGTGAAACTTTTCACTGGAATCCATTCCTCTGAGATATCTTCATCACGATTTCTTTCCTCATTAATGTTGATTAGTGACCTTCACTAAATTCCTCTAGTCTTTCAAATGGTGGTAGTGCCAACACTCTCATGGTCGGCTATCTTCTAATTACATCTACTTTTGCACCTAGTGTTATTATTTTTGTTTCTTTGCTGCATATAGTAGGCCGAATAACAGCTGCCCCCAAGATGTACACATCCTAATCTCCAGAATGTCTGACTATTACCTTACATGGCAAAAAAGCCTCTGCAGATGTGATTAAGACAAGGATACTGAGATAGGAGGGTTATCTAAGTGGACCTGATAGAATCACATGCAGTCTTATGAGAGAGTGGCAGGAGATAAGAGAGAGGAGGTGATGTGAAGACAGAACAGAGATTGAAGTGATGTGGTCACAAGCCAAGGAATGCCAAGGCAACCTTTGGACACTGGAAGAGGCAAGAAATGGATTCTCCCTAGAATTAGCCAGACCCAGAAGCAGTCAGATCTGCCCACACATTGATTTTAGCCCCACAAGATTCATTCTAGACTTTTGATCCCTAGACCTATAAGAGAATAAATTCATGTTTTAAGCCTCTAAGTTGATGGTCATTTGTTACAGCAGTAATGGGAAATGAATACACCACACTTTGGTCTTGTACAATTTTCTCTTCCATTCTCCATTTTTTGTAAAATGATATGTGGGTTTATCATGAGGAGAGAAGGAGGCAACTGAATGCTTTTCTTCCTGTGCATGAACTGAATAACAGAGCAGCAGTGACTAGTCGCTAGCAGACTTTGAAATAAGTGACAAGATTGATCACTGCTCAATATGTACATCTGTTATTTATATGGTGATTGTGGATTAAAAAAATGGCAGCACAATGGGCACTCTATTCAGTTACTTATGGTAAATAAGCCCTGGACACTGAAATTTGAGCTGTGTTGTTGGGGGATAGATTTTATTTAACGAAACCATGGTAACTAAAATGTGTTCATATGAGAAACATTTCAAGCAGGAAGGGTCTGTATTCAGACAGACATTATTAACAATTTCCTATACATACATAAATATGGCATATCTACATGTATATGTATTTATAGGTAATTGTTAACCTTACCTGTTATTTATATAGGTAATTATATACCTATTTATATAGGTAATTGTTAACCTTACCTTTCAACAAAGTTTTGTAATTTTCTCCATCAAATATTGAACATGTTTTGCTTAATCTATTTCTAGGATTCATATGTTTTTGTTAATATTTTAATGATGTCTCTTTTTAAACTGCATATTTGATATTTTGATCATGTATAGAAATGCAATTTACTCTTGTATATCAATTTTTGTCTAGCAACTTTACTAAATCCTCTTTCCCAATTCAGAAAATTAATCTAGAGATTTTAGGAGTATTGTATGTGGTCAATAATACCATCTAGGAATTGTAACTATTTCCTTTTTCCCTTTTTTTCTTTATGCATTTAATTTATTTTTCTTGTCTTGTTGTGCAGGCTAAGATCTCTAAAACAATGTTAAATAGCAGGCATATCTGTTTCATTCTTGGTTTATGGGAAATTACTAAAGTACTTTTCACTATTTCAAATGATACTAACTATAGTTTTTTATATACTTTTATCAGGTTATGGAAGCTCCCAAGTCCTATAAATTAATATTTAGGTAATTTTCAAAATATTTAGTGCACTGTTGAAAATAATATCAAGGCTCCAAGTGATAACTTCAGGATATGACTGACATATATTCATTAGGCTAAACTTGTTAATTTTGCTGCTGAGATATTCTGCATCTTGAAGTTTTCTGCCTGATGGATATACTAAGATATGTTAGAACTATCACTATGGTGATAGACTTGTAAATCTTCCCTGGTAGTGTTGCCAAATTTTCCTTCATATATCTTAAAACAATGTTATTAGAAGAATATAAATTTAAAAATATTTTTATCTACCCAGTGAACTGCAATATCTAGTAAAGTTATTTTTTGCCTTATGATCTATATTATTTATATTAATAAAATGACACCAAGTTTGATATTTTCTTGGTATATATTTTACATACATCTACTTTCAACCTTTCAGTGCCCCATGTTAGGTATATCTCATGTATATCTCATCTCAGATATACAGCTGCATCTCGTTTTATTGTGCTTTGCTTTCTTGCACTTCAAAGGCATTGTGATTTTTTTCCAAATTGAAGATGTGTGGCAACCCTGGGTTGAGTAACTCTATCAGCACCATTTTCCAATAGCACATGCTCACTTTGGGCCTCTGTGTCACATTTTTGTAATTCTCACAATATCTCAAACTTTTTCATTATTATTATATCTGTTATGATGGAGATCTGTGATCAGTGATCTCTGTTGTTATTGTAATTGTTTTGGGGTGCCACAGACTACACCCATATAAGATGGCAAAATTACGATAAATGTGATGTGTGTTCTGACTGCTCTATCTACTGGCTACTGTCCCATTTCATTCCCTTTCTTGGGGCCTCCTAAGTGTTTACGTAAAAGGAAGAATCTCATGTCTCTCACTTCAAATCAAAAACTAAAAATAATTAAGCTTAGTGAGGAAGGTAGGCAGGTCAAGAGCAGAGATGGGTTGAAATCCAGAGCTCGTGTGCCAGTTAGTGAAGTTGTGAATGCAAAGGAAAATTCTTTAAGAAAATTAAAAGTGCTACTCCAGTGAACATATAAATGATAAGATAGAAAACCAGCCTTATTGCGGATATGAAGAAAGTTTTAATGATGTGAACAGAAGATCAAACCAGCCATAACATTTTCTCAAGCCAGAGCCTAAATCAGAGCAATTCCTCAACTCTCCTCAATTATATGAAGGTTGAGAGAGATGAAGAAGCTGCAGAAAGAAAGTTTGAAGCTAGCAGAGGTTGGCTTATGAGGTTTGAGAACATAAAATAAAATAAGCCACCTCCATAACATAAAAGTCAAGGTGAAGCAGCAAGGGCTGATGTAGAAGCTACAGCAAGTTATTTGGAAGATCTAGCCAAGATCATAGATGAAAGTGGCTCCACCAAACAACAGATTTTCAATGTAGATAAAACAGCTTTCTATTGGAAGAAGATGCCTTCTAGGACTTTCATAACTAGAAAGAAATCAATGCCTGGCTTCAGAACTTCAAAGGACGGACTGACTCTCTTGTTAGAGGTAAATGTAGCTGCTGACTTTAAGCTGAAGCCAGTGTTCACTAACCATTCCTAAAATCCTAGGAACCTTAAAAATTATACTACGTCTACTCCACCTGTGCTCTCTAAATGGAATTCAAAGCCTAGATGACAAAACATTTGTTTGCAGCATGGTTTGTTGAATATTTTAAGCCCACTGTTGAGACCTACTTCTCAGAAAAGAACATTTATTTTAAAGTATTACTACTCATTGAAAATGTACCTGGTTACCTGGGAGCTCTGATGAAGATGTACTAAAAGATTAATGTTGTTTTCATGCCCTCTGACTCAGCATGCATTCTGCAGCCCATGAATCAATGAGTAATTTTGACTTTCAAGTGTTATTATTTAAAAAGTACACTTCATAAGGCTATGTAACTGTGACAGTGATTTCTCTGATGGATCTGGGCAAAGTCATTCAAAAAACCTCTGGGAAAAATTCACCTTGCTAGATGCATTAATTGGTGTGATTTGGGGCTCATCTGTCTTGCTGCATGCCTAGGGCTCATTGTGCAGAAAGGCTCAACATAAAAAACAATAACTCTCAAGAGTGTTGCAATTTAATATTGGTGTAAGTACATCTTTAGGGCTGTGTTTAGCTCCCATCCTGCCCCATCTGGAGACTCTCTAGGTCTCCCAGGTCATGGAGATGCTGCCCTTCTTGGAATTTCCTTACTCTTAGTGCTCACAACTTGCTGTGGTTTTCCCAAAGCTTTCTGGTCTTAGCTCTGAAAGTTCTGTCTCTGGGACCTTCTCGCTGGTCATCCCTACTTATGGTCTCTGCCATTTCTTTAAGATGGGAGCACAAAGCCTTGCTCTAATTCTCTTCCTTAGGCTGGGCTTCATTTCTCATAGGTGAAGCTTTCTCTTTACCTCTTCTGTTCTATTCTGGGGACAAAGTGGAGAATCGGAGGAGATTCTGAAGAATATGAAAAAGTTGTGCTTTTCATTACCTGGTCCTCTTTTCCACACAGCACCCCCATTCACTCCCCAGTTCCACCTTAGGACACTCCTTATTCCACCTGAGGACACTTCATAAGGCTATATAACTGTGACAGTTATGCTGTCACAGTTGTTTGCCCACCACACCATGCCTGGTCCTGGGGGAAGCCTTGGATAGACTGGGGTGATTGAGAGGCATGGGGGCTGAGTCGGCCTTTCCCACATCCACCCACTCCCCCTCTTAGCATCTTCATTTACTCTACGTCCAAACAGACTTTCTGTTCTCACCTTTTTTTGATCTTTTCTCACCTTCCATCTAGCTAAGTAGGACCCTCGGTGCCTTTACTTCCTTTCATATTAAACTAATTTTTCTACGAGTTTATGCCAGTGTTAGGCATTGTCCTGGTTACTAGGTATAGAAGATAAAAATCTTCACATCTCTATCTCATGGGAAAGGCAGGGATGGAAATAAACATAAAGAACATGGTAACACTGGGAAAGAGATCTACAGAGTACAGGGCCCAGGAATGTTCTGTGAGGACAGAAGTGATACCATATACTTCTTTTTTCATCTCGATTCTTGCAACAAGCAAAGTATCTTAAACAAGATAGGTACTTCATAAAAATTCTTGATGAGTAAAATGGAGTAGATGTTCTTGAGATAGATCTTATAATCACATATTTAAAAAAAGTTGAAGAGCACTTTGACTAATTTAAAAACCATTTATGAAATACCATTATGAGGGTTTTGTTTTTGCATAAGACTATTAAACATGGTTATGAAAGGGATTTGATATGATTCTACAGTAGCACGTTGAGTAAGCACCAAATACCTGCTTATGGAAACATATCCCGTATTTCCTCAGGTCAGCTCCTGGCCTACCTCTGCATTTTCTGTTTGGATTAGCTTTATGTCTTAATTGATGATCCAATAGAAGAAGCTAAAACAAAAACTTCATGAAGTTTGCAGATGGTACTGAATAAAGAGATATTACTAATTGGAATAAAGAGTAGTAAGCATTCAATTACCTTAAAGATATTGGAAATACAGAAAAATTTAAAATATCAAACAAAGGTCAAACTTTTGTTTGTTAGAAAATGAACCAAAGAGGTTTTAGAAGTACAAATACTAGGAAGAGAAAACATGAAACAACAGGGAATTTGGTATTGGTCTAAAACATCACGGTAATTAAATTAGTTATAATATACATAATTTTATATAAAATGATATTTTACAATGTATCATATGCATACTTTTGAAATAACTTCACAGATTTTATTTTAGTCTAAAATTTATTTTATTGCATAATCAATGATAAATCACTGGACTTATCTGTTATCTTAGAAGTGATACGTTCTAATTTACAATTTTTACTTTTCTATTTTGACATAATTATAGACTTTCACAAAAGCTGTACAAATAATTCATAGCATACCTATAGGTGCCCCTCCCAGATTTCTCAAAGGTTAACATTTTATCACATTTGCTTTTTGATTCTCTCCCTCTTTCTATATATATATATATTTAAACCATTTGAAAGGAAATTGCAAACATTGTTCTCTTTTACCCTTAAATACTCCAGGGTTCTGCACTCAAAACAAGAACATTATCTGTTATAAAAACATGGTACACGTATAAAAATAAAAAAAATTAATTTAAATTAATTAAAAATGTTATACCATCAGCTAGCTGGTCTTCAGATCTTAATTCAAATGTTGCCAATTTTCCTGTTAATGTTGTTTTAAGGAAAAATATTCTAGGGCCAAAAGTTGTGCAGTGATCAATCATTAGGGCTCTTTCTGCTGTAAATGTGTGGTGGTCCACTGGTTTTCCCATACTGTCAGGACCTTGATATTTTGGGTGAGCACAGACAATTTGTTTTATAGAATAAATCTTGATTTGGTTTTGTCTGATGTTTCTCATGATTAGAATCTATGTTTTTTTTAAGTATCACAACAATAATATTTTCAAAGTATATTATATCAGGAGGCACATGATGTTAGGTGTCCCATTTCTGGTGATGTTACGTTGATTACCTGGTTAAGGTGAACTCCACAAGTTCATATATTGTAAAGTTACTATTTTTTTGATGGCAAAGTTACTTTAAAAGTTCTGTTTTTCCCTTTGTAAACTGTGTCTTATGGGGGGATATTCTGAGACCATGTAATTGTCCTGTTATTCATTAAACATTCACCATAGGTTTGAATCCACTAGAGGCTAAGTCATGAGTGATTGAGATATTGCTGTGATGGTGGCCAAATGGTTATTCACACCCCATTCATACCCCAAATGCTTGCTTAGCGTATTTCCTCAATTTGGAGTGTTGACTTTTCTTTTGCTTTGTGGTTGTTTCTTTAGAGAATTTTCATCAGTGGAGGTATTCTCATAGGGTCATACATTTATCTATTTTGTTTATTTCCCCTTTTATACCCAGTATCCGAAGCATGCCTCATCATTCCTTTGTAAGTTTGTCTTCCCCCAGAAGCACTGTCTTTCAATCAAAGGCTGCCGCTCAAACTGACTGCATTTATAGCTCCCCTTTTGTAGCATCCAATTGTTCAGGATTCCTTTCATTTTGCACATATAATGGATTTTCTCTTTCTGGTGGTAATTTTGGATCAATCTTTGGCCTGCAGCTAACTCCTCTCTTTGCTCCCCCACGACGTTTTTTTCTTGGACTTTCC
This sequence comes from Trachypithecus francoisi, assembly GCF_009764315.1. Taxonomy (NCBI): domain Eukaryota; kingdom Metazoa; phylum Chordata; class Mammalia; order Primates; family Cercopithecidae; genus Trachypithecus; species Trachypithecus francoisi. The sequence goes on along the minus strand of NW_022681435.1, from coordinate 22,271,306 downwards.
TTTTTCTCCACAAAAACATGCAATTGAATAGTGGATAATGCTCTAGGGGTTATTTTTCTACTTACAGGTAATTTGAAGTTTGGGCGTTATTTGAGTCTAGTTATGCTGTAGGTATGGATTTTTAATTACAGAGCACTGCTTAAAATTATGAAAGCCTCCATGTTTCCAGGATTTTGGAAAAGTGGGAGTCAGAAGGTAAAAAGCAAGGGAGTGGTGTCTTGGTGAATGAATGGGTGCTCATCTCACATATTTCTGGTTTCAGGTTTTTTGCGTAATGTTATGTCATTCTTCCCAATTACAAATTTACATTAAGCCTTATGTAAGCCTATAAGGACTTCAATCACACAGTGGTTGAAGGTATGATCTCTGGTGCCACAATTATTGAGTTCCAGTTCTGATGTCATCACTCGTACATTATTTGACCTACTTGTACCTGCTTCCTGTGTGAAAATGATAACACCTGACTCACAGGGTAATTGTCAAGACAAGGTGAGACGACCCCCATGAAACTCCTTGGTGTAATCCTAAACCTTCATAAGCACTTTCTAATATTTAAAAACATCACACATGGTTAAATTATTTTACCTAAAGAAGTTTGATAAATGATTGTTTCCATGAGGATGTTTCCCTGTCATTGTGTTTGTAATGTTTTTCATTGACCTTAATGAAGACTTAAAATTCATGTTTATTAAATCTTCAGGTTGACCCTGAGTTAGAAGTTAAATATGATTATCAATTGGATAACGAATTTCTATCCAAGTTTTTCTTTCTTTCTCGAATATATTTCATAGGATTTTGTTTTTCCCTCTGTAATATCACTACTATAGTCCACAAGGGATATATTTTTATTTATGTGTCTTCATCCTTCACTAACTTGTGAAGTTTTTCAGAAGAAAACCTCCTTATTCAGTTTGGGAAACCAGATGACGAATAGATATTATTCAGAGAATTACAATACAGTGGCATGGCTGAAATGCTTAGGTCCTGTGGAAGAAAATTAATTGAACTCAGCTATAAACAAATTAAATCTAAGATTATATGGATGCCTGATTTATATAAGAATATTTCTGCCACTGTGTCTAGAATGGATCAGAAGGAGACAGGAAAGAAAGTGAAGATCCAGTCAGGAGATCATGCAAGCCCAAGATGATCACAGCACGGGCAAAGGTCACCCACAGGGGTGAGCAGAATTAGAAGGGCTTGAGATGTCAATGGGAGGTAGAACCAAGAAAGGCTAGTGTAGGGCTAGATTTTGTTGTTTAGCCAAAAGTATATTGAGGGATGGAGGTCTGAATGTTGGTGAAATCCCTAGAGTTAAGACTCCATGAAAATATCAACACCTATGGCACAAAAAAAAACTCTCTGTGGATTTGCCAGATTTACAGTTTGTTGATAAAAGTCATATAGGTTTTTTTCTTTAATAATCTGTAATCAAAACTATTGATTTCTCTTTTTCCTTTTTTTTTTTTTTTTTTTTGCTTAAACTGTGTCCTTGTTTTGAATCTAGATAAAAAATAAAATATCTCTATAGTTATTCTTAAAGGCCACAAAACAGTGATAATTCTACACTGATTCACGAAAACTTACTGCTCATAAGTTGTAGTTGCAGGGCTAATCCTAGGTAATAGGAACCACCAACAATGTGTTTAGGGAATGGCGGTGTTTTGATGCTTTCTGCAGAGTTTTTCTAGGTTTTAGCTTCTTGAGATGAAGCAGAGGCCTACTGAACAAAGCCTTTGATTTCTGGGGTTTAAAAGACCTTGCTGGAATCAAGCCTCTTTGGGATGAAGTGCATTCAGCTGAGTTTATATTAATTGAGTGAGATCTCAAGAGATGCTTACCTGAAATCTTTAAGAAATACTGAAACAGGAAATTCTGTTCACTTTTCTTGGAAACACACACTGGAAGGACCTCTATGGATTATTCTATTCATTTCCTGGCCTCCTAGCAAACTTGATCTAAGCTTCCCAAATAGGTTCAGCCATATTGCAAGAGTTTTTCTGTAGTGTACCCATGAACTAGGAAGGAAGCAGGCTGGCATCAGGAAACACGCCACTGGGCAGTGCTACCCCTTTATAGGCATCTTGAAATTACAGCCATGCACTCCGGAGTGATGCTTCTTTCCTGTGTCTGATGTTCTAATGCCTTCTTTTCCAGGTGGTGCTAACTGTGGAGGAGGCACTTAAACTTCACTTCCCAGGCTGATGAGGACTCAATGTCCAGGGCCACATCCTCAGGGCTCACCATGAGCTGTCCACTATTTATCAGCGTTTCTTTCTTTCCTCTCTCTCTCTTTCTCTTTCTTCTTTCTTTCTTTCTTTCTTTCTTTCTTCTTTCTTTCTTTCTTTCTTCTTCTTTCTTTCTTTCTTTCTTTCCTTCCTTCCTTCCTTCCTTCCTTCCTTCCTTCCTTCCTTCCTTCCTCTTTCTTTCTCTTTCTTTCTTTCTTTCTTTCTTCTTTCTTCTTTCTTTCTTTCACTTTTTTGACAGAGTCTCATGCTGTTGCCCAGGTTGGAATGCAGTGGCACAATCTTGGCTCACTGCAATCTCTGCCTCCACCTTTCAAGCAATTCTCCTGCTTCAGCCTCCCAAGTAGCTGGGATTACAGGTGCCCTCCACTATGCCCAGCTGATTTTTTGTATTTAGTAGAGATGGGGTTTCACCATGTTGGTCAGGCTAGTCTCGAACTCCTGACCTCAGTTGATCCACCCACCTCGGCCTCCCAAAGTGTTGGAATTACAGGTGTGAGCCACAGCATCCAGCCTTACCAGCGTTTCTTACTAATTTTTGGCAATGCCTCCTTTACAGATATTGCTTTTCTTCTGGTGTCTTTACCTCGGACACAGAGACAGGCGGTCAGTTTCATGGGGGCTGCAGGTGAGGCCCCAGTGTACCCGCAGTGCAGCTAGTGAAGCAGTTGGTGCAGGCAGGGGCGCCACGTCCCCCGCAGCAGGAATGCACAGGTTAAGCCCCATCAGCGTCTGGAGCTGTTCACCGTCACTCCACGGACACCCCTAAAAATGCCCTGACACAGATGACTGGCTGGGAGGCTCCATGGAGGGACCTGCGTGTGTTTATCCAGGAGCTGTTCTCCCAGATCCCTGGCGCCCAGCCCATGAGTCCCTGTGTGCCCCCTCTGCCTTGATCTGCAGGATTTGAGACTGCTGTAAAGACCAGTTAAGTCCTGGAACAGTAGCCGGGGGTTGCTGACCAAATAGTTGCTGCTGCCACCCACGATGGATATGGTGTATGGAGAGTTTTCCTTTGAAATTAGATTATGGTTCACAGATCAATAGCTGCTTCTTTATTTAATCTTCCCGAGGGTGACAGCAAACTAGGGAGAGAAAGGAACACGGCTTTATGAAACCTGCCCTGTTGTTCGCTGGTTCATGTGTCTCCCACTTGCACACCAGCATCGGGAAGAATTCCTCACTCTCCTGTCTCTCCCTTGTTTCTGTGGCCACATGTGGCCACTAAATGCATTGGTATTTAGGCCTGCAACCAGGGCAGGATGGGGAGCGGGCTCGTGGCCGGGAGGCTTGTCCTGCATCCTCGACTGGGCTCCAGCTGCCTTCCAGCTGGAGGAAGGAAGCATCAACCTCTGGTCTAGAACTGGGCCCCTGGAGCAGCGCCATGGCCAGCACCACCCATCAACACTTGCCCGGATGCGGCAACACTGTGCCTTATGAGATGCGGGGCTCCCAGGCTGGTAAAGCACCTCCCCTCTAGCTTCCTCAGTGTTAGGCTGCAATTCGTTCTCATCCAGCAGGAAAACATTTAAAAACTCAGGTCTCATCTTTGCGTTCAAGATCATTCACCCGCATCTGGGAGCACCACTTCCTCCTGGAGGTGGAGAAGCACAGTCTGTGTGAGCAGCCGGCCTGCCACCGCCGGCCCTACTGGATATGCTGGGGAGTCCACTCTGCTGGAAACCGTGCCCAACAAACTTGACAGAAGCCAGTGCTCTCAAACACTGGCTTAGAGAGGACAAGTAAGTCATTGAAAGAAAGACACTATCTGGTATTACATGTTGTCCATCATAAAAAGGTCTAGCCTATACGGTTTTATAACTTTGCCAAGTCTTATTGTGGTGTTTGAGTTTAGGCTAGACAGTGGCTAAATTTGGAGCTCCTTACTTATTTATACTTTTGTGCAAGAGGGTCACAGTGTGTGTGGACAGAGGCAAGCATGTGTGTGCACAGATTACTGATCTGCCTGGGTGAGGATCCTTCCTTCTGGCTGCCTCACACCTTTTGTCACAAACAGACCTTTCCATAGTTTGGACAGATTGAGTTTTCCCAACTAATGTTGCTTCTCCAGGAATGAAGAACATGAGGCTCCAGCACCATGTGGTTAGTCCGATCACTCCTTTGAAAAAATGTTTTATTACGTTTTTTAATTTTTTATTTTGTTCATGTCAGATCTCCACACCTTCTGTCTTATGAGATATGTTCTGTCCAAGGGAGCCTGGTGAGTCCAGGGTCTTGGGAGCGCATCACGGTGTGGCCTCTGGCATTTCTTTATGACAGTATCCTTCCAGCCATCGTAGCCTGCTCCGTGCAGAAGCATGGTTTCAAATCCTGCCCTTGAAACATGGATTAAACAATGTTGCTAATACGTATTTGTCCCTGCGCTGTCAAACATTTCACTGATTCTGGAGTCTGCAGACAGCTTAATAGCCAGGTCCTCTGTCAACGTGACTGCGGCCGTGTCTCCTTTGCTTTAAGATGCCTTTGAGATTTATTGGAGCAATAGGTGTAGAATGATACCTAGTTAAGAACAGCACCTGGTTATGTATATATCACCACAACTCACTGACATCCAAAGTGACCAGATGAAATGGACAGACCCTGCTTGCCAATAGGCACCAGCCTTAGTGTGGGAGGTGAGAGCAACAGCCTCTGCCCATGCCTCCTCCCCACTGTGCACACGGCCTGTGGAATGTGGGCACCCCTGTTTGCAGAAACTGGGATCGGCTGGTGATGGAGTTCCCGAGATCATTGATGTAATTGATTGATTTTACTTTCTTTCTTTTTCAAAATACTGTGTAATTGTTCTTCAAGCACAGCACCTCTAGAATAGTTTCGGTTTCTCTGTGTATGATTCTCTAAGACATTCTGCCATTTTCATTCTCTATAGCTTTTAGTATATAAGAAATAGGTAATTAAACATTATTTTCATCAATTTATGGCAGAGAAGATTGGACTGTTCTTCAAGAGAATATTATCAAATACCTCAATCCAACTAAGTTAGAAACTGCATTTTGATTAGTTTAAGAAATAGATTGGCATCCATTTATGTATTTATGATGAAGGTGAGTGAAACTTAGCCGTACGGGGTTGTGCTAACTCTTTTAGGTAGTATACAGTAGGCCACATTTCTCTTCCTGTTAGCATCTCATACTTTTCACAACATAGTTGTTTAATAATTATGTATTGACTGAATGAAAAACAAATGGGTACGTAAATGCTTAATTGAAAAAATAAGTCAATCCATGGTTCACATGGCCTTTGATCTGCATGCATTTTCTAAATATATAAATATATGCATTTCTAAATATATCCATGTTAATCCATGCATTTCTGAATATATAGTTATATTTTACATACATAATACTTTTTTACATACAAGGGCCCCCCCTTTTTTTTTTACATAGTGAAAGAGACTTAATTCTGTCCAAGAGCTGTTTCCCGTTGCTGCTAATAGAGGCCGTTTAGGTTCAGGTCTCCACACGAAATCTGAAATTCACTCTGGGGTCTAGGGCATGCATTTTAATTGATTGGAAAAATCATGATAATTCCACCTCTTTTGTCCTGTGAAATGGAAAGTCCTAGTTCTGTCCTATGAAACAGGAGGGCAGGCCTTCAGCCTGGGCTTCTGGAACAATCATTTTGGCATTTCACCTTTAGCATTAATGAAGAAAAAGCGCAAGTAAAATTAAAAAGATGGAGAATGACAAGTGCTGGCGAGTGTGTGGAGCAACTGTTACTCCCCCACGTTGCTGGCAGGTGAGTGAAACCGTATTCCACTCTGGCCATCTGTGTGGCCGTTTCTCATGAAGTTAAATATGAACTCAGCGAAGAATCCTGCCATCCCATTGATAAGAATTTACTCAAGAGAAATGAGTACCTGTATCCACACAAAGCTTTGTGTACACTTGCACGTGAGTGTTCATGGATGCTTTCCTTATATTCACCCCAAACTGGTAACAATCCAAATGTTCATCATCAGGTGGGTGCATCGACAAGCGACAGTGTTTCCACCAAAGGACAGAGTGCTATGGAGCGGTCCCCAGGACAGAGCTGCAGCGGGCACAGCAGCATGGGTCAATCTCCAACACAGGCTGCTGAGTGAAAGACCAGGCCAAGGGCACCTATCCTGTGTGATTTCACCCATAGGAAGTCCTGGACCAGGCAAACTCATCCACGCTGACATTCACAGGTCCTGGCTTCCTAGAGGCAGGGTGGGAAAAGGATGGACTGGAGAGGAGTGCACGGGAAACGTTTGAGGTGATGGAGAAGTCTACAGCTTTTGCAGGTGATTACAAGAGTGTAATTGCATTTGTCAAAATGCACTCAATTGTATACATAAAGTGGATATGATATTGTATGTAATTTATACCTTGGTAAAGTGACTTTTAAAAGAAAATCACAGAAATGCAAGAAGGCAACCATGTCTTCTGCTGCCTGAGCATGCAGTGGGCTCAGGGCACCTGCTGTCCTGTGGCCCTGAGCGGATCCAGCAGCTGGAATGAGGATGGACTCATGTGAGGTGCAAAGGATCCAGTCTTAAGGACATCATTATGCCACTGAATTTCCCAATCCTGGGACGAGTGACTAGGCATTTTGAAATAAAACAAATTTTTCTTATTGTTTAGTCTAATCTTCTTGATGTTGTAAAGTATTTTTGTACTTTTTATTCCTCCTGGTCACTATCCCCACAGACTACATCTGCATTAATCATTTATTCCTCACGACAGTGCTAGGAAGTAGAGTGGGCAGCTGTAACAATTTTGCTTTGGAAGATGAAAACATCTTCGGATCAGAGAGGGTGAATGACTTGTGCCATGTCACAGCGTTATTTAGGAGGGTGCTGGACCTACCTTTCTGGTTTAAGAAGCCACTCTTCCTCCAGTAACACTGTTGTTAGCTCACAGCTACTGATGACACTATTTATTTCCTCTCCTCTTTTCCTGGTCTTCATGTTTTTATTGGTGAATTATCACTTTTCCGTGAAGACAGAGTTGGAAAGATGTTGAGAACTAACCCCCACACTCAAACAGCCCGCAATGACTGTTTTATGGAGGTAAACATGTACATAAAAGTGGAGGCCTGCCCATCACGTGCACTGCATTTCTTCATGGGAGAGAGAGGGGACAGACACTGTCCTCAACTCCATCGACCCTACGGTGTCTGAAAACAAGGACAGGCCAGAAAATAGGCATTCGTGAGAGGGTCTCTGGAGCCCACTGTGTGACCGGAGGGTCTATTTCAAACAACCAAGAGGGAATTTACTACATGTTACCATCTTGAATTTCTGCCTACAAATCAACACTATTTTCAGTCTTTGCCCACTTATTCATCCACCTATTAATTCAAGTCTGGATTAATTCTTATTCAGACATTTCAGCTCATGCAGTATTTCAAAACACCCCAACCGGTGAGGTAGAATCCAAAGAGATAGTAAGAAAACATATTTAAGCCTTCTGACTATCATATAAACTCCAGGTGAGAATCAATCTTTTGGGTGTTGTCTGAATTTATCTTTCCTATTTTAAGCAGTTTTACTTGGACTTCTTTTTTTTACAGAAATCTTTATTTATTTGTGCCTTTTAACATATTTCTCACTGGATACTGAAGGAAGGAGGTCCATTCTTCTCAGTTTGTCTACCTTTAATGTTAATTATTATAACTCTTGAGTTATTTTGGATTGTATGCAGATAGAGTGGACACGAGGCTATTTGAAGATAAGTGAGCATTGAAAGTGGTCACGTGTAATTATTAAATGTTTTTCTTTACCTTCCTGTCTTTCCAGCTAAAGTAATTCATTGATGCTTTCAATCTTTCGTCCCCAAACCCTGTGTTGAGAGTCTATCATAAGCAGAGTTTGGAGTATGTCACTGTATACTTGATGATATTGAAGCAGAGGTGTTGGCAACCTCCCTACAACTACTCATTGGCAATGTTCGTGAAGACTTGCTGGAGTCACTGAAATTAAGCCTGTGCAAAGGCTGCCTCCTGGCTCCTGCCTTCTCAGGGCTGCCCTTGTGACTGCCCCATTTGTGTTGGCTGCATCCTTCTTCACCCCACTGTCTGTGTTCAAAAACTTGACTTTGTCTGGATTTCCCTCTCTCCCTTTCTCCCAACAGCTACATAACTTCATTCCATAAAGATTCTTCCTTAGCAATGTCTCTAGCATGAAATCCATTGCCACTGCTCTCAATTAGAACCAGTGCTTGGTTCAGATTTCCAGTCTATTCTGTGTGCTGCAGTCATGAGAATCTTCATTTAAGCTTTCATCTTATCAGCCTCCTAGTAGAAGATTTCAAACACTTTCTCATGCTTATGAGATAATATTCCGAGCTGCTTGTTTGCAATTCAAGGATCTCATGTCACCCTGATTTACTCTGATTTACTTCAGCCTAAGATGACTGAATTGACACTTTGTATTATTGCACTCCAATAAAGTTTAAGCCCTAATGTCTAATAGTAAGAAAAACTGGCTAATGAAATGCTGCTGATAGTGTTTCTATTTCTACATCTTTGTTTTGGTAAAAATATTTTAGTGAGACTTATGGTTACATTAAGCTTCTGCTTTTCAAATAGTTTGAAAAATTGAGAAATTACACTGCTTGATTTAATAGCGCATTGTGCTGCTTCCGTCCTGCATGGAGTCACGTTTCTGCTGGTTGGTAGCCTAGAAGTTGCACCATTTTTTTCTGAGTCCCTGAGGTCACCTGCAGAAGACTCTTAGCAGTCCAGAGGAATGGCTGGCACAGCCAGCGAGCATGACTCATGGAACCCGGAGACATTGCTGTGGATTCCCAGAGCCACTGGACGAGGGAAATCCAAAAGGCTGAGCTTACTGCAGTGCGGGGTGTAATTGCTGAAGTTATTGTTATTTATAAAATAAAGGGCACTATAGCTGTTGGAGGGCACAGGAGTCTGGGATGCATGTGTTAGAGGACCTTGCTAATTCTCGGTTCTGTGTATCCTTCTCTGTAGCCAGCTGATAGATGGGCTTATTTGTGAACATGCCTAACACATACTAGATTTTCTGACCTGGGCGACTTCCTGTCCTCTCCACATACCTGTCACATCTTTCAGAGCTGACCTAAGCCCCACCTGCTCCCCGATGTTGCCACAGGCTCCCAGGACCTTCTGAGCCATGCTGCTGCTTAATTTTGCTCACGCAAAGCAGCAGAGTCAGTCCTTGCCAGAACTGTGGAACCTGCTAAGTGGGCTCCTGTTTCCAGTTTAAAGCTTTTCATTCGGAGGAAGGGAGTTCCTTTGAATTACTGGTTTAGTACAGATTTCTCAGGGTGAGATAACTGGGCTAGACTATGAATGCCATCATAGTTGTAAACCATAATTTGGAGCAGTAGTGAGTTGGTTTAGGGTTTGAAATAATTAAACTATCTATTTTATTTTATGCCAAAGTTTATTCCCGTGATTTATGCATTCTTCATACGCACTGGAAATACCTCTTGTGCTGCTATAACAGAATACCACAGACTGGGTACTTGTGAAAAAACAGAGATTTATTTGGCTCATGGTTGTGGAGTCTGGGAAGTCCAAGACGAAGGGGCCCACATCTAGAGAGGGCCTTTTTGACCGGGCCATCCCACGGTGGAAGATGGAAGGGTAAGAGATTGAACTTGCAGCACCCCAAGCCCTTTTATAATTGGCATTAACTCATTTATGAGGATGGAACCCTCATGGCCTAGACATCTCCTATTAGGCGCCAGCTCGAATACTGTTGCGTTGGGGATTAACTTGCCAAAAAGTGCTGTGGTTTACACGTGTCCCCCAAAAAGCATTGTCCCCAAGTGCTTTTGGGGGGGATACATTCAAACCATAACACTTCTCAATTGAAGCACCACTTCTGCTGTCATTATTACCATTTATTTTATTCCTACATGCAGTGGACACACACTAGGGTGATCACCCATGTGTAAGTCCCATCTCTTCAGTGTGCTGGAAGCTGTGACTTGCCGAGACAATATGGTAAAGCTGAGAGGATGTCATTCCCTTGACGAGCTTACATTATATAGGCTCTGTCTTGGCAGGCTGGAGACAGAGATTCTTCTGCCTGCCCTAAAAATGTAAACTTTGCTGTGTGCTCTGCATTCTGGGACAGGGCCACATGGCAAGGAAGAGAGAGTGGCCCTGGCTGACAGCCAGCAACGAAGCAGAAGTCTTAGACCTACAACCGCAAGGAACTGGATTCTGCCAACAACTTTGTGAGCTTGGAAGAGGACTTTGAGCTCCCCAATGTATCCGACTGATACCTTGATTGTCACCTTGTGAGACCCTCAGCTAAGAGCCCAGTTTAGGTGTGCCCAAAGTCCTGACCCATGGAAACTGTGAGAAAATAAATGTGTGTTATTCTAAGTTGCTAATGTGGTAATTTGCTCTGCATTTGTGGAAGGCTGAAAAAGAGAGACATGTGTTAATCTCTGGAATCTGTAAATGTAATGTTGTTTTTTAAAAAGCATCTTTATAGATGGAATCAAGTTAGGGTTCTTGAGGACATTTTCTTGGATTATCCCAAATATAATCACAAAAGGCCTAGGAAGAGGGAGGCAGAGGGAGATTCGAAAGGCTGAAGAGGAGGAGGCAATGTGATCAGTTAATCACAATGTACTGTGTAATTCAAAATTCCTGAAAGAATAGATTTTTAATTTTCTCAGCACAAAAGAATAATAAGTTGGTGGAGGTTATAGGTATGTTAATTAGCTCAATTGACTCTTTCTCTAATGTATACATATACATATATACATAGATCAAAGCATCGTATTATACCCCCAAATTATACATAATTAGTATTTGTCAGTTATAAATAAATAAATATGGATATTTTTAAAAAGACTTTTGAAAAAGGAAATGACTGCAGATAGGATAACACTGCAGGAAGGAAGGACTCTACTCAAAAGGATAAATATATTGGCTTTATAAAACAAGAGCAAAAATACTATCTTGTGTAGTCTATAATACACACATGTGCGTATATATCATATGTAGAATATAGTAGTATATCAAAATAGTGCAAAGGGCGAAAGAAGAGTAAAGGCATTGGACAATGTGAAGGTGCTTGTCATGCTTCAGTAGTGGTAACTGAGTTGGTTTACGGTGGATTGTGGTAAGTCAGTGGTAACTGAGTTGGTTTACGGTGGATTGTGGTAAGTCAGTGGTAACTGAGTTGGTTTACGGTGGATTGTGGTAAGTCAGTGGTAACTGAGTTGGTTTACGGTGGATTGTGGTAAGTCAGGGGTGCCTTTTGTAATCTTTGGATGTCTAGGATAAGCACTAAAATAATCACTTAAAAATACATAAATTAGAGAGCAAGTAGAAGATTTGGATTTTAATAATTTGCTCTCTAGGTGGGTGTGGAGGCATGTGCCTGTATTCTCAGCTACGCGGGACGCTGAAGCAGGAGGATTGCTTGAGCCCAGGAGGTCAAGTTTGCAGTGAGCTATGATCCCACCACTGCACTCCAGCCTGCATGACAGAGTGGGACCCTGTCTCAAAACAAAAAAACAAAAATTAATAATAATTTGCTAGATGAAGGTTATACAGCAATGGAAAAGTTGAAAAACCAGAAGTGGAAAAGTGGTACCAAAGGTGGAGTGAAGACACAGGGAACATCTGGGCAAAGGCTGGTCTGGATCTTCTTGGAAACGCGAAATGGAAAGCAGGGAATCAGCAAGCGGGGACCAGGATGTGCGTGTGGAAGGAGCCAGAGGAGGTTGGACATGGTGTTGATGCAGGAGCTAGACCGAAATTATTTAGGCAAATAGTGAAGGTAAGAGAGTCGTCAGTAAGGTCTCTCCTTTATCAAAAAGCAGCCCCCAACTCATTTCTTTTCTAACAAAGAGCAGCCTGTGAAATCGAGCTGCAGACACAGATAAGCAAGCTAGAAGCCCAAACAGGTGAATGCTGGTAGCTGTGCCAACAGGAAAAGGCTACCTGAGGGCCAGCCGTGATCAACATGAAGGCTTCATTTTCTCTTTTCTTTGTCAACCGTGTGTGCAGTAAAGAAGCAGGCACCATGGCACCAGCCAGGTAGAGAATCCATTTGCATAATAAAAGATTAGGGTGGGATGGCCAGCTTCTTCGCACACTATGCAAGTGGTACACCTGGTCCGACCGATCTCTCATGCCCTATGTAAATCAGACTCTACCTCCTCAAGCTCATCTATTAAACCCCTTGTACTTCACCATGGAACCTGAAGACCCACTCCGGAGCCCCCTGTCTTTGTAGGAGAGAGAGCTTTTGTCTTCTTTTTTCTCTCGCCTATTAAACCTCCGCTCTTAAACTCACTTCTTGTGTGTTCACGTCCTTGATTTCCTTGGCGTCAGACAATGAACCTCGGGTATTGACCCGAGACAGTGACGCAGTTTCCTTGTGGAATGGAATAAAAGGAATATGTGTTTTTCATTGGGGTGACTACAAAGAGAGTAGTTGGGACTAGAAAATATATTATTTTGTGCAGCCAATGCTTCTAGTTTAGGACTTTCTCCCAGAAAAGCTAGGCAGATGCGAATGCAAGCAGATGAAGTAAATGAAAGGGTTTATCCACGTTTGTGGGCTAATATGCACATAGGGCAGGAGGAGGAAGAGAGGGCCGTCGAGGAGGTGACCTGGAGTGCTGTTCAAACAAATCATCATTTTTTCTCCTGTGGATAGAAAGGAGATTGAGACCTAGAAGCAATATTCATAGAGTCATAAGTAACAATAGTTTTGTAACATGTCCTTGGCATTGTCCATGCAGCAATATTTTTCACAATAATCCTGATCAAGTTTTACATTTTAAGTACATTTTATATTTCAAGTACATTTTAAGCTTTATATTTTACGTATTTATTTAAAATAAGTAATCTGTACTTATTTTAAACTTCATGGACTTTGTGACTGTATTGGAAAATCATCTCGTTCTCTGTATCAGATTCATTTTGTAAAGGTGGCAGAATGTAAATTTTTGTTTGCTAAATTATATGTTCATTTAATCATCACACATTTTCGGAGGGTTTGTCAGAGTCACCGCGCTACTGCAGAAATAGTATTTGACACATATTTTATTGAACACATATTTGCTGGGCTTTCACCCTATGCCAAGCACTGTGCTTCAACCTCGATTACATCAGCAAAACAAACAGACTAGAAATAAAAACTTATGGGACTTTGATTCTAGGAAGAGGAGATAGACAATTAACCATAATAGTATAAATCAGTAAATTATGTTCACGAAGAAGTACTAAGCGTGTGGAAGGGCTAGAGGAAGACAGGACGATGGAGCTACTGGGAGGTGGGTGGGTGTGGTTTGCATTTTAAAAACAGCATGATTATAGCAGCGATGATTGGAGGACATTGAGGAGTTAGTCCTGTTTTTATCTCAGCCTAGACCAAGGGGAAGACAGGACAAGTGTCCTGTGGGAGGAGCTTGCCTGGCAGGTTCCAGGAACTGCAAGAAGCCTGAGCAGCCGGATGTGGTGGGGGTGGAGTGAGGGCTGGGCGAAATCAGAGTCAAAGCGGTGAGAGGGTAGGGCAGACAGGTAAGCCTGCTGCCCGCGGGAAGACTGCCTGTGTTCTGAATGAGCAACATGGGAGGCCTTGCAGGTTCTGAACAAAGAAGGAGTCTGCCTTCACCTTCCTTAGGCCCTAAAAGGGTTACTCTTGCTGGGGTGCAGGACTAGGAAGGGATGAGGATGGGGACAGGAGCAAGTTCAGAGGCTGCTCCCATGATCTGGGAGGAGGAGGGAGGAAGACTGACCTATAAGATTAAGAAAATGCTGGAGGCTGGTGGTTCCAAGTTCAGCCAAATGGCTGAGTGATATCCAGGCATTGGATATGACATTTTCTACAGTTCTTTTGGACTTTCCTTCCCAGCAACGAGGCATCAGGCACGGGTTCAAAAAATAACGTCTCCAAAGACCCAGAGGAGTGAGCCAGCAAAGCACAGGAGAGAGGGAAAGCTGTCGCAGGTGTGCGTGTAGTGTGTGTGTGCACAAGTGTGCACGGTGCCAGTCTGCTGGGGTTTTTTGCTTTTTTTTTTTTTTTAGTGAGGGATGAAATAGCTTTACAGAAGTTGCAGCATAACTCCCCTTCTTGCCAATGGGCTTCACACTTCCTCTGGCTCTCTGGTGGCAAAGTGTGGAAAGACAGCATCTGACAGAGGGAAAGGGATAGTCTAGAGGAGTTTAATCCAAACCCCTAGTGCCGGCCTTGTGGCTGCCTAAACAAGATCCAGGCTCTGCATCACGCAAGAGGGGATGCTGGTTCACAGGGAAACAGTGGTGTCTGCCGTCCCTTCCCAAGGGCTCCCCACCTCTCCCCACATTCTAGGCCGGCCCATTCCTGGCCCAACCTCAGCGAATGCTGCCTCCTCTGCACTCCCATAATTCCTACAATCTTTCCGTTTCACTTTCTTTCTGGAATTTAACTTTTTTGAAACCCATGCTATTGAAACTGGCATGCAAATCAGTGTGCCAAGAAGTATGGGAAACTGGCCGGGTGCAGTGGCTCACGCCTGGAATCCCAGAACTTTGGGAGGCCAGGGCAGGTGGATCATCTGAGGTCGGGAGTTCGAGATTAACCTGGCTAACATGGTGAAATCCCGTCTCTACTAAATATACAAAATTAGCTGGACGTGGTGGTGTGTGCCTGTAATCCTAGCAACTCGGGAAGCTGAGGCATGAGAATCGCTTGAACCCAGCAGGCGGACGTTGCAGTGAGCTGGGATCATGCCACTGCACTCCAGCCTGGGAAACAGAGTAAGACTCTGTCTCCAAAAAAAAAAGAAAAAAGAAAAAAAGAAAAAAAAAATATGGGAAGCTAGAGGAGAAAGGGTCTCCCAGAGCAACATTTTTACTCACATTTTTACTCTGAAAATTATTTAATACATTTTCATGTAAAACATGTTTTTAAACATATCAAAGAATTAAACACAGATCTTGGACAACCTTCTGAGAGAGGCCACAAATGTTCAGGAAACTTTGGTCTTCTGTAGGACTCTTTTGGGATATGCCCCTGCTATCTGCGTGACTGCATCTTATTCCTCTGCTATTTGAGGCACTTTGGTGGTCATTTTTGAAAAGCCTTGAATCCACCGTATCCATGTGTGACCCAGATGCAGCTGCTGTTCATATTACTCTCAGTGTAGTGCTAAAAAGAACGGAGTCTGGGAAGGAGTTTTTCCTGGAAAGCAAGTAGCTTTGGAAAGAAATAAAGAAAGAAAGGAGTGAGCTCTCCACTAAGTAGGTGGATCCTCTGTCACTTACGTTGTCAGGGTCTCTGTTGACTGTCACTGAGCTGCGTCCCTAAATACCTGGTAACACACGGGTGCTGAAGTTTACACTCTGTGTTGCATTTTTCGTCAGAACACAAGACTCTGCTCTCTCTTCTTCCACCTTTAACTACTCGTGGATGCCTTGCAATTGACACCTTAGTATACGGAATTCTCTAATTTCCTGTTCAGCAAAGTTTAGTCTTTCTATCTTTGAAAGGGTTATTATACTTGATACTTGATACTTTATTGTGGATTACTTGTTTTATTGCTGGTCTGAGCTCTGTACCTCTTTTTTTCCTTCTTCTTCGGATTGTAAAAACACAAGAGGTACTCAGGAAATAGCATTTCATAGTTTATTAAAGTTTTTGATTAGTTGATTATGATTATGATGATCTCTTTTCTTTCTAAGCCTCTAGTAGGCATAGAGAAAGCACACTGGGTATTGGGACTCTGGTGGATTTAGCTACCCCATTCCATCCGGCTACAGCTGAAGCTTCAAGAATGGCTGTCACTGTTCATACTGTGCTCACTGTAGTGCTAAAAGGAATGGAGCCTGGAGGAGGAGTTTTTTCCTGGAAAGGAAGTAGCTTTGGAAAGAAAAAAAGAAGTAAGTGCTGATATGTTGAAATGAAAGAAATAGCCATTCTGACATGGAGACCGTGCTTTAGACCTGTTGCTGAAGAGGATACATAAAAAATATGTGCCACATTTTCTTCATCCAGCCTAACATTGATGGGCATTTGGAATACTATGCAGCCATAAAAAGGAATGAGTTCATGTCCTTTGCAGGGACATGGATGAAGCCGGAAACCATCATTCCCAGCAAACTAACCCAGGAACAGAAAACCAAACACCGCATGTTCTCATTCATAAGTGGGAGTTAAACAGTGAGAACATATGGGCACAGGGAGAGGAATATCACACACTGGGGCCTGTCAGGGGGTTGGGGGCAAGGGGTGGGATAGCATTAGGATAAATACCTACTGTAGACAACGGGTTGATGGGTGCAACAAATCATCATGGCACATGTGTACCTATGTAACAAACCTGTACGTTCTGCACACGTATGCCAGAATGTAAAGTATAATTAAAAAAAAAAAAGCAAATCTGCTAACTTGTACCTATTGTGAAAATATTTCTTCACCAAAAATGTTATGAGTAGCTAATACTGTTTTCATTGTTTTTGTTACATGGATCATCTGCATGAACCTCACAGCAGCCCTAGGAGGCACACACTGTCACTGTCCCCACCATACAGAAGAGGAAATAGGATTAGCAGGCCCAGGAGTTAGCCCAGGGTCTCACAGCTACTGAGACATGGAGCCAGAATTTACATCCCAGGGTCCATAACGAGGTCGCTGTTCTAAACTTATGAAACTACTTTCCTCATAATTTCTCTTTCACCCAATTCTTGACTTTCCTGTGAGTGAAGGAAACAGGGGCCTGTGATGTCCACTTGGGCAAAAGACTTAGACCTTCCTAAGAGGACCCCACCTAAAGCTGCTGTGTCTATCAGGGAAGCAGGAAATTAAGCACAACATATAAAATAAAATTTTAATGAATCAAAAAAATGAAAAGAGAACCTATGTAATGGGATAGAATATTTGCAAATCACATGTCTGATAAGGGATTTGTATGTTGCATACATAAAGAATTCTTACAACTCCACCACAAAAAGATAGCCCAGCTAAAAATAGGCAAAGAGCTTGAATAGACATTTCTTCAAGAAGATATGCAAGTGGATAACAGACACATGAAGAGATGCTCGACATCATTCACTAGTCAATAAGAAAATGCATGTCAAAGCCACAGTGAAATAGCACTTTACACCAATGTAGGATGGCTGTAATTAACCAACCAACTTACCAACCAACCAACCAACCAAAAAAAAAAAAAAAAAAAAAAAAGAGAGAGAAAATAACAAGCAATGGAAAGAATGTGGAAGAACTGGAATCCTTACACATTGCTGGTGGAGATGTAAAATGGTACAGCCACTGTGAAAATCTGCAACAAGTGAACAGAATTATAAGTTTGGCATCCTCATAAAGTTAAATGTAGAATTACCATACAAACCAGTAATTCTACTCCTAGGTATATACAGTGAAGCATTGAAAACTGGGACTCAAATATCTTCATGTACATGCATATTCATAGCGGCACCATTCACAATGGCATAAAGGTAACAACAGCCTAAATGTTGATCAAGAGATGATGGATAAAGAAATTGTCATATATCCATACAATGGTAAGTTATTCAGCCCTAAAAAGAATTTTGGAGTGATATACTCATACAGGCTAAAACTTGGATGAACCTCAAAAATCTTATTCTAATTGGAAAAAAACAGACATAGAATGTCATCTATTGTATGATTTCATGTATATGAAATATTCAGAATAGAATAGTAGAGACACAGAGACAAAACAGATTAGTGTTTTTGAGGGATTTGTGGACAGGGTGATTGGCAATTAACTGATAAATGGGTATGAGACCTCCTTTTAGGGTGATGAAAACTGCTTTGGAACTAGATGGAGGAGGTAGTTGCAGTACACTGTGAATGTACTAAGTGTCACTGAATGGTCCACTTTGAAATGGTTAACTTCATGTTATAAACATTTCACTTCAATTAAGAAACAGTAACAAATATTTGAATGGAATTCAAAGAGAAATTCACAAAATGTAAAATATCATAAATATGAAACAAACACAAGCCCAGACTAACACAACACTGGAAATCAGAGCTCTGCCCAAAGATTGTTGAGTGAAATTTAGCAATCCTACTTAGGTTCTCTGTGCCCTGGCCGAGTGTGTGACTCTTACTTTCCTCAAGAATTTCCGAGGCTTTCGAACCAATGTTGTAAAAGTGCCATCAGATCTGCATCTATGGAGTGTTCAGAGTAACAGCTAACTTTTACTGAGCACTGCTTTGTTTGGGACACTGTCTTAAGGGATTGGCATATAAAATCTCATTTAATCTTCTCATTTACGTTCTAAATTAGTTGCTCTCATTCACCCCATTTTAAATATGAGGCTATCAAGGCAGAGAGAAGTTAAACAGCCTGTTGGTCCTGCAGCTACAGATCGAGAGCTCCAGATCTGGCACGTGGACCACTCAACTCCTCTGCTTCTGTGGAATATTCCTATTACGGGTTCCAGGACCCACGCTACATAAGACACAGGCAAAACACATGGCACCCCTTTGCTTTCCACTGAACACTCACTCAGTATCATGAGGGAGTATACAAAAATCGTATCATTTTTATTTGATTTCTCAATGTATGCAAACTTCAAAAACTGGTCATTTCTCCTTCCTCATGGCCATTCCACTTTAAAGAAGTCAGCATAAATTCACTTTTGACCCCTAGTTTTTGTTTGGGCTTAGCATCTGAATACTTTTATCTCTGCAAATACACAGCACTGGTCATTGTGTGTATTTAGAGAAAACTGAAAAATAATAGGAACACAGATATTTTAAAATGGGAAATTAAGATTTCCATTTGGAAACTTAAATTAGGTGTACATTAGTGAGTGTCTTAGTGTTGATCAGGATGTGATAACAAACTATCATAAACTGGATGACTTATCACCTTATAACCAACAAAAATGTCTTTCTCCCAGTTCTGGAAGCTGGGAGGTCCCAGATCAAGGCACCAGCAGCTTCAGTGTTTGGTGAGGGCTGCTTCCTGGTTCATATATGGCCGTCTTCTCACATTGTGGAAGGAAGGGATACAGATGAGGGTTCTGGGACCTCCTACATAAAGGCATGAATTCCATTCACGATGAGTCCACCTCCATGATCTAACCACTCTCTAATACCATCACACTGGGAGTGACTATTTCAACATATGAATCTGGGGACTACACAAAAATTCAGACCATAGCAGTAAGTGGCAGTGTGTTCCTGGTATGACCCGGGCTTTCGAGTTGCAAATTCAAAACAGATGTCAACGTGTCTATTTGAGAGTCGTTTGTTTCATGGGAAGGTAACACAAATAAATCTACATTATTTTTTGTTTGTTTGTTTTTTGTTTTTTCCAGGTGAAATCTTAGTTATAACTATTGAGGTAGAATATTTCTGGATAAAAGTTATTGCCTAGGATAAAGTGAGCTTTCTTCGTTTCTAGGTAGGGTACTAGTTTGCTATGCTTCTGCAACATTACCACAACCCGGGTGGCTGATGACAACATAAATTCATACTCTTAGAGTCCTGAGGGCCAGAAGTCTGAGATCAAGGTTTCTGCAGGACCCTGCTTCTCCGGGGGCTCTAGGGGAGCGTCCTTCTTTGCCTCTCCTGCTGCTGGGGGCTCCAAGTGTTCCTTGGCTTGTGGCAACCTCACTCCTATCTCTGCCTCTGTCTCTGTATGGCCTTCTCTTTTCTGTCCCAAATCTTACTCCACCCTTCTTTTCAAGGGCACTCATCATTGATTTAGGTCCTGATCAGATAGTCCAGGATGACCACATCTCAAGGTCCTTATCTTAATTACACCTGCAGAGAGCTTTTTTCTAAATAAGGTCCTTCTTTGCACATTTATAAGTTCTGGGGGTTGGGACATGGACACATTCCTTTGGGGGCCTGCACCCTACCCTGCAGGTGGTAACTGAGTTTAGAAAACAGCTGGGTGTGCTCTCAGGCCACTGCTTCCTCCCAGCTCCTAGGCCAGCACTTCCCCTGAGGGGGCTGCACACCCTGCCCGCAGGCTCAGGGAAGCCACCTCAGAGGACGCCTCAGGAAATGAGGCTGTTTCCAAACAATTGTATCAGTGCGATTTTCTGAAACCACATTCTGGTTTCAGCTTTATATATGTTAAAACCCTGGATTTACAATCCAGTAATAACTCTGGAGTGTCCAAGGACTCACAGGATATGAACTGAGTCCTGCAACCACAAGGTGCCTTGCAGTCACGCACTCTGTGTCCCATGGCAGATACCACCTCTGACAACCAGAAGATGAGGGTCACTGGGGCTTTTGAGAAGGAACAACTACCAGGACAGAAAGTCTTAAAGATGAAGGCCTCCCTTGTTCCCACAAGAACATCACCCTCACTCCCACAGATGTGCACTCATGTGTGTATGTGTGTGTATGTGGACAATGGACCCATGGCCATGCTCAGGCAATTCATATGATAGAGAAGGTGTGAGTTAGTTCTCTGTCATCCCATGTTCAAAAATATCATTCTATTATCTTCACCACATTTACTTTCTACCATCTTCCAGAGCCACCCCCACTCGGTGGTGGGCCTCAAGTGTCACCCTCAGCTGGGAAGGCTTCCCTTTTCCCTTGTTGAAGTCTCTCCCCTTAAATCTCTGCTCTTGGGGGTGATTTTGCTTTTATATTAAGAGGGGGAATAGGAGGCTGATCAGACAAAACGGCCCTTGATTTTATGTCAGGACCACGTGTGCACCTGTCCCAGCCATAAGATACCATTCAATGAACTAGAGAGAGAGTTGGGGTGCAGGAGGAAAAGGATTTGGTTGTGAGTACGTGTCAGTAGCTTTTGAATGTCTGTATACCCCCTCCTCTATGCCGGCTGGCTCCAAATGTCTCTCACCGAGGCGGGCATCACCTGTTTTCTTTATTAACTACCTACCATCCTGGCAGCTGCTCTGGGCGCCGCTGTGCATGCTGCGTGGGAGCCCATGAAGCTCTTCCATCCCGGCCACGAGGGTTTTTGTTCCCTCTCAGGGTGTGATTTAGCATCCAGGCTGTGATTTAATGCTAATGCCACTAACGTCAGAGACGGCCATCCTGGAAATGAATGAGGAATTCGGAGAACAGCTCCAAGATTTCCCCGGGTGGCGCTGAGACGAGTGGATTGGCTGGAAGCCGAGGGGCCCGCTCTGTGTCATTTGGGGAAGAATATCTTCCGACACTATCCATGAACCCCCTAAAAGTCTAGGCGCTCTCAAAAGTGCTGTGAAGTATCTTAGTGATCACCACGACTCCTGGCTGCAAGATTGGAGGAGAAGGGGAAATATGATTGATGTATTATTACCCAGCCCATACTCAGCCGCAATTATTAGATAATCTCTGAAAAGTGGACTTTCAGGGTAGAAATTAAACACCGGCGAACAGCTGTTGAAGGAAAATTGGTTTCTTATTGGATTTCTTTTTCTTTTAATGCCGATGCTGCTTGGCTGGCCCCACTCCTCGTTGGTATTAACGTTCTCCTATGAAGGCTGGACCAGAAGGGATTGGTACCCAGCGTTAGCATTAACTCCGATTTGCACGCAGACCGCAGTGCACCCGTGTTTGCTTGGTACCAGGCCCGGGGTTGGCTTGACCGGGGAAAATATTTCATTTACATGCTTGTGTTTAAAAAGGTAGCCATTCTAAGTGATGGAAACATGGACCGGCTGTTCCTAACAGTCCCGATATAATATCCAGTGGATTGCGCTATTGGGAATGAATCAGGTGCTGGAAAGCTGACAAAATGCTGGAGCACATGATCCTGTATTTACAGTACACTATCTCATTTTTAATAGAACTTGTCCAGGAAAGTCTTCCAAACAAGTTTCAATCGGCTGGCCTCCTTCTTGCAGCTGTGGGGATTAATATTCCGAACAGATCTATAATTTTAGGTCTCCAGTGCAATTTTACTAAGTCACTCCACCCTTCCTCCTCGTCCCCTCCCCCGTACTCCAAGGGGAACTCTATGCTCTCTCTTGTCTCCCTTCCTCCAAGTCTCTCCCACCCACATACCCTTAAATTACTCCTCCTGTCCAAATGGAATTTGGTGAAGGATTTCTCAATATCTGTGACCCAGCCATGCTCCGGCTCCTGGCCAGCTTAAGCTGACTTGGAAGAGGTAAGATATGCACATGAATTTTTCCTGAAGCACATAACAGCTTAAGATGTCTTAGGTTTTTCTTTAGATGGTTTTATTTACTTATTTTTTTTTTTTTATTAGTTTGGGGGAAGTGGTGAGAATCTCAAGATTGTGGGAATTTCTAACTTGCAGATGGTGAGTCTTTTTTGTGGTTAACGTCGTGACGGTAATAACGAGAATGCTGATACTAATAACGACAGCCTTTTTATGTCGGAAAATGCATAAAAATAAAGATAAACAAGGAATGGAGAATGAAAACATGGTGAGTATCAGGGACAAGGCTCAGAGAACTCCCTGATAAAACGGAGCAATTTACAAAACATTTATGGGGGCTTTTAAGAACTGTGAATTTGTCAAGTGTTATGAAGCAGCAAGCAGCAGGCAATAGAGGGAACGTCTTCAGGAAAAAAAAGGGCCCTGGTACTCACCAAAAATCTGTGCAGGAGTTCTTCCTAATGCCTCCCCACCTCCTAGCAACATGGGCACAGATTTGGACGCTCTTCCTCTTCTACAGTGAGCAGGGTAATTTAACGAGCTGTTTAGAATTATGAAATGTCTTTGAAATTTTCAAGTATCCTTTTTCCTGAAAATAGCGCATGGAATGACTCAGGTCTTATTCTTTTTTTTCCGTCCCCTAGGCACTGTCCCTACTGTGCTATTATCTTGAATGTGATTTACTTCAGCTCTTCCAAACAGACAACTGTCTGAACAACACAATGATGCGGCCAGCACCCAAACAGATCACACTCCTCTGAAGTAGGAAGGCAATCATCACTCACCAGTTACTCCTTATGTCGAAAATGTATGCAATTCGGACCATGGCACCCGATCTAGGTAAACTGAATAGCACCATGAACTCACAGCATAGTGAACAATCCACACAACAGTCAGAGACAAGCACATTTGCAATTTTTCTGATATTTGTCAGAATTGGAATGACTCCATCCACGGAAGGTACTGGATGTGAAAATGGGAAATAGAGCCATAAGAATGGAAGGCCGCCTTATTTTCTCTGTTCCCATGCCTGTGGGGTTTACACTGTAATTCAGGAAGATGTGCCAAGGAAAGGCGCTGCTCTCACCAGTCTGGGTCCAGGGCTCCGGGCCACCATTGATGTGTTGGTGCACACCAACGGCGTCCCTGGGGAGCTTACCTGGCACTGCCAGAGCAGAGCAGCTCTGCTGCAAATCCATGCTGACTCGGAAAGCTCTTGACAACTCAGAGCAGTTGACTCTGCTGTCCTCTACCTTGCACTTTCCAGAGGACTTGGGACGGTATGTACATGTGTATCCGCATGTGCCCACACTTGGGCCTGTAAGTACAAGTGTATCCACACGTGCTCACACTTGGGGCTGTACTTACACATGTATCCACATGTGCACAGACTTGGGGCTGTCCATACAGTGTATCCACATGTGCCCAGACTTGGGGCTGTCCACACAGTGTATCCACATGTGCCCACACTTGGGCCTGTAAGTACAAGTGTACCCACACGTGCTCACACTTGGGGATGTACTTACACATGTATCCACATGTGCCCAGACTTGGGGCTGTCCATACAGTGTATCCACATGTGCCCACACTTGGGGCTGTCCATACACATGTATCTGTATATGCCCACATTTGGGACTGCAGATTGTAACACATCAAGTGACCTGCAAGGGACCCCAACAGAGGATAGTGCAGCTCTGCGCTCTCATTTCTGACACTTCTCTCTTCTTGTTTCAACAATGACTTCATTTGTGTGAAACAGTCTAAGGTCAGTGTGGTTCTTTTATGACACCTGGTGTGTTATTGTCACATTGTCATCATGATCCATTGGGAAAAAGCCCTGCCGCTATTTAAAAAATTCTGTTAAGAGATTCCCTTTCCATTGATTCTAATTCCTGTACACTTACAAGATCATTTCTCAAGAGTGAGATGCTCCTGTCCCTGTCCCACCTTGACAGGGGGTGGGTGAAGGCCTCTTAGGTCTCAGTGGTCACCCAGGCCTGCCCTATGCTTTTATCTGTGCTATCAGCCATTTATTACCGCCAGGTCTCCGGCTTCGTCCCCTGCTGGCTTGGCATCTCTGGATTACATACACTGCCTTAACATTTTCAGGTCAATTTTTGATTGAAGGGATGATTATTTATGTGCTCATCTTTGAGAATGGCATTTACTTTAACTGGGGTCTGCAGAAACTTTAGAGTGGTCTTCCAGCCTGGCTTGGTGCAGGCCCTCCATCCACAGGCTTGGATTTTTCAGGGTCTCAGGGTTGGTCTGGCTCAAGAACACTGACTCATGTTTGCACATCTCAGAGGAGACTGACACAGGAAACCAGAGTGCCAGTTCATTAATTTACAGTGAGTAATATAAGTGTCAAGTGGACCAGATGTTGGCTTCATCCTGACCAACACATTCTCTCCCTGTAGGCAAGCTGCTTGGGAAGTCAAACAATCAGAAGGATGCTTGGGGAACAGGCAGTCAGAACAGGAGCACGGAGTTTGATGATTCCAACGTCCAGCCACACAGTAAGATACACCTGTCAGGCAGGGCGGGCGCTGGGCTGGGGGGCAGAGGACCTGCTCCCGGGGTGGGCGGGCGCTGGGCTGGGGGGCAGAGGACCTGCTCCCAGGGTGGGCTTTGCAGCAGTTTCCCCACATAACTGTCCTTTCTGGCATTTCCATTTTAGGCCTGCATCTTATCATGCTAAAGGGCCTTCCTCTCGCCCTGAGATGTGTTTGACTAGTCTGCTTTTAATTCATGCTGGATGTGAAGGCAGTCCATTTCGTTGATGGAGTTTTGTTTTGTTTAGCTCTGATCATGCTGTGTTGATTGTGTAGCTTAATTCTCAGAGACAAAACCGATTTCCAGGTTCTTAAAGAGCACTCCTGCATGTCCTCCAGGGTGCCACGCCACCCCCTGCAGCTGCATGAGCTCCTTCTCATTCTTTATTCCTTTATGTGCTCCCTGTGATTAACCTGGCTGCTACTCCTGTGCCCATGGCTTGGGTCTGCCCCAGCCACCTCCGACCCCCAACATCCCCACATCTTTCTCATCAGAGGGTGGTGGCACCTTTTGCTGCTCATGGTCCAGCGTTGTCACAAGGATCAGATGGCAAACAAAGCACAGCGCTGTGAAGTCTGTGCAGAGAGAAGGGATTCTAATTTCTTTTCTTAAAAAAAAAAGGTGGCTGGGCTTGATTTTCTTCATTTCAGATTGTCTGGTGGGACCCAAGAGAAAGGTGGAAAATCACTTTAAAACAACTTCAACTGCAAACCCGTTTCCATGAAGTTCCTCCAGACTTTTGTATGTTAGTAAATCTCCCCACATAATCTCATTTGGCATAATCTTATCTTTTAGTTTGGTACAAGTGCTTTAAGATTTGATCACAGATCTCTTTTTCACAGATATCCTATTCACTAGCACCCTAATGTACACAAATGGTATTTGGTTAAGAGACACTAGCCACAAAATAAAAAATATATCTAAGAATTTTCTGATATGACTTTGCAAATGCCTATCAACCAGCAAAGCGTTGCAATCAACCAGCAATACACAGTTGTTTAGTAACGCAGATCATTGCCAGCTTCACTCTTGTTAATTCGTGGCTCAGGTCCTTAGACTTTGACTTCATCTCCCATTTTGGGAAGCTTTGCTGAACTTTAACCCGGGCTCTGTATCCACCAGTGCATTGCCTTGAAACCCGTTTCGGTTTACCCAGCCCTCAATGGGCGTCCACCTGCTTACCGCTCCTCTGAATACCAGCCTTCACAGAAACTGCACCAGGAGATAATTAGTCACGCTAACAACCTTGGAAAGCACTGATGAGGCTGTTCAGACCCCTCATTGGAAACCGGAACAGGAGCTGTTGCTCTGTAATTAGTGTATCACGCATAACTCCAAGCTGCTCACCTTCTGATACCTGGCTGCCCTCACCTTGTCTGCATCCCAACGCACAATGGAAGCGAGCACCTGGCCTGCCATGGGTGTACAGGGTGTGTGGTGCAATATTTTGTGAGCATCATGTACCTGCAACTCTCATTAATTAAAAAGACAGCTGGTACCCTAAAAAAAGAGGCACAATTCATTTAATGACAGGTATTTTAAATGTGTATGCTAATTTCAGGTTTTTCCTTTCATCCCTCGGAAGCACAGACGCAGAAGGAGGCTGCTGGAAGGAAGTGTGTGAGATGAGCTTATTTGTGAGTGAGCAGGAGGGAAGGAGTGGTGAACTTTCCTCCCAGGATGAGACGTGTGCCTGCACTTCTCAGCCGTGAGTGTCGGGAACCAGTCCTGGAGAAGCATGACAAATCGCTTCCCTGTGAAGGTACATACCCTTTTCCTTTAGGAACAGTTGCGTCCTATTCTCTGCTATAGAAAACCATCAAAGTCTTTTTTGACATCTCTGACATGAAATAGTGAAGACAGTGCAGAAAGATGCTGTCTTGGACCTAATGACCTTGTGCGGAGAGGGGAACAGAAACAGCTCATTAGAGTGATTTAATGTGGTATTTTGTTAAAACTAAATCAAAATAATCTATGGAATGTGGCTGAGATTCATCTGAACTTGAAACGCTCAGGACTGCGCTTTATCTCTTTGTTTTCATTTTGCAACTAAATGGAATTCTAAATTTGAAATACTACAGAACAGGATGCTTTCCAAATTAAAATAAAATTCTTTTTTTTTTCCAAAACAGGCTCACAATCTTGAGATAACTGCATAGCAGGAAATAAACAAGACTTGGCTCTATATTTGAAGCTGCAGTACAAACAGAACCTAAAAGACAGACAGAAAGAAAAGGATACATATACATGTATGCATGAAATGGGGGAGGGGAGAAGGCTATCTCAGAAAGAAAACCCAGAAAAATAGTGCAGGAATGCTCACAAACCCAAATTAGCCGCAGCTTCAATGCAGTTAACTATTGTTTCCCTTTGGAAAGAATTTTATTATTCTGTTTTCCTCATCTCTTCTGAAAGAAAGAGCTTCGAGCAGCATCTGCAAATTGCTGGTAGGGAAATCCTTGATCTTTACCCCTATTGAGATTGTCAAAAGATACCAAAAGCTGGAATCTGTGCTTTATAAAGTTAATGTTTTCTGGAAATTGCAGCAATACAGAAAGCAGCCTTTCCTCTGCTTTCGACAGTGTTTGAGAGGATTCTGAAACTCTCTGTAGGCGAGAAAGAAGCCACCAAACTGACTGTTTCAAATCTGTATTCTAAGTTATTTCTGCTGTTTGTGTGAACCCTGGGACAGAACGGGTATGTACTCATTTGAACCTTAGCTCAAATGGACACCTCTAGGTGTGTAAGTGGGTTGGTGGTAGCTGCGCAGAGAGGAAGAGATATTTCAGATTTGGCTTCTCCAAGGTTTCACGAGTTGTTGGTTGCATTCCATCTAAATTATAATCCCAAAATGTGTTTAATCGAGAGCTACACAACAGTGCAAAGTGGTGGATGTTAATGTTGAATAGAGCTCAACCTATACATTTTGGGGCCTTCCTGGGGCCTGGATTTTAACTGAGCATTATCAGTGTGACTAATTTCTCACTGTTAATTAAACGTTATAATGAGTCTTCAATACTTTTAAAACCAGAAGAGAAGTATTCTGTGACAAAACTATATATATGTTTAAAAAACAAAAGAATTCCATCTTTCTGTTGACACTCTCCCTACACGTTTGTGGGGCATTTTCTAAAAGAGAATAAAATATCAACAAAATGCCTCATGTTTCTCAAAAGCTAAGTTGCCTTTACATGCCTGTAAAAAAGCAGTGCTGAAAATTGATGAGTAAATTGAGGAACATATTTAAATACACACATATTTTAAGATTACCACAATTAATGAAATGTAAGGCTTATTGCCTTATGTTTGTGTTTAACACTGTGTCTAACTAGGGGCATCTCCAGCTTTACTAAACATTTGCAGACAGCCGTGTTCATGCACAGGTAACTGCTAGTCTCAGAACAGTGCCCCTGAGCCACCTGGAGCAAGGACTTACTTGGTGGATTCAAGGTCATGGCTTATCATAGATGCCCTGCTGATGTACATCTTACAGATCATCCTAGGGTGGAAGGAAAAGAATGTCTCAACATTTCAGAGGGACCACTGGAAATCAGCCACTTGGGAGTTTGGGTTGAATTGACTGTTTCTTCAATGAGCCAACTACCACACATCCAGCCTACAGCTGTTAGATGGTGAGGAGTAAACATGTCCATTCCTGGGGTCCTCATTCCACACCACGCCAGCCATGATTGTGCTTGTGCACTCAGGAAAGAAAGGCCATGGCTATTTCTTAAGAGTGGCCCATCTTCTGATGACAGTGCAGGTTCTGATCTGGACCTGGTGAACAGCACTGATGAGCAATCCTGCTGGGCACGGGAAGGGTAGGGATCTTAATGCAAGCAGCTTGCTTATCTCTGGTGACATCCTCCAGGACATGGAAGAAAGAAACGAGAATGCAGCAGCCTGGGATCCCCTCTGGCCCTTTGCACTGCTGTCTTCTAGTCCGTGTGCATCCAGGTGGCCATCAGGTTGACCCATTCGGTATGCAGTCAATCTTTTTTCAATGGTGTGATTTTACAGGATATGACAGGAAAACCAAAATGGCTCCAGCTTGGGTCCTAAGGTAGTATCTATGATCATTGTTTAAAATGAAACTGTGGGACCTTTGATTTTGAACCTGCATGATGTGAAAAGTGAAAAGGGGCCGGGCACGGTGGCTCACGCCTGTAGTCCCAGTACTTTAGGAGGCCAAGGTGGGCAGATCACGAGGTCAGGAGATTGAGACCATCCTGGCTAACGCTGTGAAACCCTGTCTCTACTAAAAATACCAAAAATTAGCCGGACGCAGTGGCAGGCACCTGTAGTCCCAGCTACTCGGGAGGCTGAGGCAGGAGAATGGCGTGAACCCGGGAGGCGGAGCTTGCAGTGAGCTGAGATCCGGCCACTGCACTCCAGCCTGGGTGACAGAGCGAGACTCTGTCTCAAAATAAATAAATAAAAAATAAAAAATAAAAATAAAAACGTGAAAAGGTAGGGGGATGCATAACAGAGAAGAGACGGGGCTGGAGAGAAAACATTCCCTGTTGGATTGGCTCGTCTTTTTTTTAAATGACAGTCACCATTCTTGAGGTTACAGTGATTTTTTTCATCTCTAGGCTTTCACGTGATTTTCAAGGACAAGTTAATTTCCAACTTTTCAGTCCTTGCATCCATCACGTATGACTCTGCCTGCCAGGGTTTTAACAGCAGGGCATGATAGTAATAAAAACAGCAGCAACAATGGCTACAACGAATAACTCCTCCATTCACCCCTCTTTGTGAAGTCCTCGCTCCACAGCAGGCTCTGTTCTAGGCACAGGGAACCCAAAAGGAAGAAGAAGGTAAAAGCTGCTTTCCTCGTGGAGCTTGTGTTCTCGTGGAGTAGATAACTGACAAATCAGCCTCTACTACTGCTATGGCCCCGCGTCCAGTACCGGCCACGCCCTCGGACACCTCTTCAATCAAGGTGTCTTTAATCCGCTGATGAAGGTGTGTCCCCTATTGAGCAGATAAGGACACTGACATTTAGAGAGGCGAGGGCCAGTCCCCAGGTCACACAGGTGGAGTGTGGAGCTCTGTTGTTCTGACTTCGGGTTGCATGCCTTTATAACCGTTTCTGGAAGGGAGCCGTCTGGTCTCCCTTGGTTTCTCTGTGCTCTGTTTTTTTTTTTTTTTTTTTTTGAGACGCAGTCTTGCACTATTGCCAGAGCTGGAGTGCAAGTGTGCGATCTCGGCTCACTGCAACCTCTGCCTCCCAGGTTCAAGCGATTCTCCTGCCTCAGCCTCCCAAATAGCTGGGATTACAGGTGCCCGCCACCTTGCTCAGCTATTTTTTTTTTGTGTGTGTGTATTTTTAGTAGAGATGGGGTGTCACTATGTTGGCCAGGCTTGTCTCAAACTCCTGACCTCATGATCCGCCTACCTTGGCCTCCCAAAGTGCTGGGATTACAGGCATGAGCCACTGCGCCCGGTCTGTCTGTGCTCTTATGAGTGGGTGTTCACCTTCCTGTCCTGGTGTCCTTATTGCTCCCCTCCCTCTCAAGCAATGTCTAAAGCAGGTGGCCCTGGCATTGGCTTCTTTGATTCCCTCCTGAACCTTCCCCATGAACGCGGGTTTGCAGTGGCCATTGCACTCTAAAATGGAAATGTTCTTGGCCCACTCCTGAGGTGTTCACAGAGTGGGAAGGAAGCAAGACAGATAAGTAAACAACAGCACAGCTAAGTGATCAGAGCTAACATGGGGATGTGCACACTGCTATGGAAACCCAAATGAAGGTGTTTTCATTATCTTAATTACCCTGGCTCCCTAATTCGATCATGCACTATTGGCGGCAGGTGCCACATTTTTTACTTGTTTTTCCCCAAGTGCCTAGGATAGAATTTACACCCAGTCAGTGCTTAAAAATATTTGTGAATTGATTAAACAACCTTGGCAAGTCAGACTTTCTTTTTCCTGCCTTTACTTCTCCCAGTTTGATGCTCTCAAAAATTATCCCTGATGCTTCTTTCTTCCCATTTTTTTTTGCCTTAGTGATGAATATCATTTCCATGAGTTCAATTGTGTTGCCAAGGTTTTCTAACATTTGGCTAAATTTCAAAAACTAAGCCATTCAGATCAAAACACTGCAAAATTGATCAGCTAAGGGGGATTTTTACTCTCTACTCCATAAACCTAGCCAGGGCCACCACAGTTGTTGTTCAGATTGTTTGGTGGCCAAGAGCCTGGTGGAGACTGAGATCTGTATGGAGTTCTGCCAGTATGACCCTGCATCCCAGAATGGGGACTGCACTTTGAAATTAGAGTGTTTTAATCTAATTTTCCCAAAGATGCTATGTGGACTATTGGTTACCCCACACTTACAGCTTTGTAACTTAGTATAAATAAACTGGAGTGTGAAACACAAGAAGAATTGAAAAATTGTCATCAGGCTACTGTAGGCATCTGCTGTTATGGCAACCAGCCCCATACATGGACTGTGACTACCACCCAACACCATGTATGTTACTTTGGTAACGTGAATTTCTAGACACTTCCCCAAAACAAAATCTTTAAGGACAGAGTCTAGACATGGTGCATTTTTATGTAATTGCTGAATAATTCTTAAGCATCTCATTGATTGAGAATCTTGTTGTCTTCCAAGAAGATAGGTTGTCCACAGTAGACTTTCAGGAGAAGAATCATTAAATGGGATGTTGGGAAAAGATGATCTGGAACTGAAGGAAGGTTTGATAAAGACAAAGAGAAACATAAACATGGTGGCTGTCCTGGCATGAAGTAAAGGGATTTTAATGTAGGGGCTTAGTATTGAGATAAGAGACAGGAAAAGTTTTCACATATCTGGTGAATTGAAAGAAGGGTGATATTGAAATATTGTGAAATGAGGATTATTTACTAGATAATTTTCAATTCCACAGAGCCACAAAAATTTTAGCGTGATGAGAGTTTTCTTCAACTTGATATGTTAGACTCTTTCTTATCAAGGTGCTACTTGTAATTTTCCCAGCATCAAGGGCATTTTCAGTCATCTCAGAGCAAGAATTCTTATTACAATATTGAAAGGACGCTCCAGCAATGAAATCCTCTGAACTTTCCATGAGGTTCAAGGGCATCTGCCACCTTCTAGAACCAACACAAGTATTCTTACCTGGCCAGGAACAACTAGCCATGTGATTGGCAGGGTCAGAGAATTGCATGGGGCCAGAGAGGTGTTTTCAGGTGGAACACATGGCCATCTGAGGGCTGGCAAGTGACGAAGTCAGAGTGGTCCCCAGTATGAGTCTGCAGAAGAGCTCAGCAGGAACCCCTGTGCTCCCAGGCACCCTCTGCTCTTAGAAGAGCCTCCATGGTGGCCTGGATCCTTCTTCCTCTTCATCCACTTTCTTCCAGCTTGACCTGGGACACCTCCTTGGGGCTCCTCAACTTTGTTTCAGCTGGTCACCAGCAGCCCATGCAGGCACAGAGCAAGTAGCAGCCAGAAGCTTTTGGACTCTAAGGGGTAGGGAGTTTGAAAATGTTTTTCCTGCTTCAAGAAACTTTTCTTAAAATATAAATTCACTTATTACTTCTGGTGTCCAATCTCCTGCTGATTCCAGGCTCTTCAAAAGTTTGGAAATGAATTGCAAGTCAAATGCAATGCTCCTAAAATTGGACTTCTGTGTGTGTGTGTATGATTGTGCAGGTGTGTGTGTGTGTGACCTGAGACAAAGCTTTCCAGGTGGAGTTTACAAATGGTGATGACTTCCTGCCTCCTTCAGTCTGGGTTTGCCTGTTCCTCTATCTGAAACATCCCAGCAATCTGCGTTTCTCCAAAGCTGTGAGCAACTCTTTGCGAGACGGTTCTTGAGGGGTGTGTGCATGGGGTGTGATCGGCCCTCCACATTTTGATATTTGCATCATCCATGCTGGGAAGCGGTTCAAAATATTACATTTTAAAATTATGTTCTCTTTTTTGTAGTTGTTTTTAGGTGGGAATTTTCCCCAAAGAAACGGTTTTGGGAAGCTTATTTTAAATTCTGTAATTGTAAACCAGTGCTTTAAAACACTTATGATGAAGAATATCTGACTGCCTGGATTTTCATGGCTGGAAACATGAGTTCCCATAAGTCAAACATGCCCGCTGTGGCACAGGAAGATGAGGGCAAGTTCCCACGGGACGTGAGCTCTTTGTCCACATCATCCCTCATCCCCATTGTGTCCCCATCACTAAAGGTGCTCCTTTGTGCTCAGCCAATTACCAGTGAGATTTTTCAGGAGCCTAGAATCTTCTGTATGACCGTAACCTTAAACCTTCAGATAATTTTTTATTTCTGGTTAATATCTTCAGCAAAAAGAACAATTCCTTAACTGTCTCTACTTGCCTGGTCATGAGAACACAAAGCCTGTGACGTGGCTGTTTCCCTCCTCTGCTTCATCCTGTGATCCTGGGCCTTGAGTTCCCATGCCTTTGCATTTTAGGTGATTGGCTGTTTGGCCTTGGTTAATGATGCATGGTTGCCATCATGGAAATGGCCAGACTAACTCCTATGTGGTTATTAAAGGTTCAGCAACACTGCATGGATACATTAAAATGGAGAAAATGGAGAATGCCCTTTCTCTCTCTCTCTCTCTCTTTCTCTCTCTCTAGGTTTTAAGAACCAAAAGGCAAATTACGAATTTTTTAAACTTTATTTTGGTTCAGAGGTACACGTGCAGCTTCCTCACATGGGTAAACCCATGTCATGGGGGTTGTTGTACAGATTATTTTGTCAGCCAGGTACTTAGGATCCAGTAGTTATTTTATTTTATTTTTTTGATGCTCTCCCTCCTCCCACCCTACACCCTCAAGTTCATCCCAGTGTCTGTTGTTCCCCTCTTTGTGTCCACGTGTTCTCATTGTTTAGCTCCCACTTAGAAGTGAAAACATGTAGTATTTGGTTTTCTCTTTCTGCGTTAGTTTGCTAAGGCCTCCAGCTCCATCCACGTTCCTGCAAATGACATGATCTCCGAGAACGCCTTTTCAATGTCAGGCTCATTCTTAATTCAACAACTCAGTGTGTGCCTTTGAAAATCTGAAATTTGTTTAACTTTCCTTTAAAAGAAGACCATCATGAATGTCACTTTTTGACAGTATCTTAAAAATCAATTTAAAGTGATAGAAACAAAGTGAAATGAAATATATTTCTATTAAATGGTGTTCAGTAGTAGTATTAAAGTAGTGTTTTAAAAACTAACGTACCTTAAAACAGCATCACCAAAAATATACGCATTACGATGTCTTGATTTCTAACTTCAGATCGTAATATTCTAATTTCACATTATTATGTTGAAATTAAGACTATAAACATTGTTAATTATGACTTCACGTCAAGCCCACACATATTAATTCAGTGGTTGATGTCATTTCTGGTATATGGCATACATTCGTATCTAGAAGAGTTTCCAGCTACGTATTTATCTCTATTTCAGAATGTGAGATTAGACACCTGAATATACTGGTAAGTAAGACAGATGCCTCAGTCAATACTGGGCTATCTGTGTATCTAATAGTTCTTATTAGGGCCCTGTTTAACCTTACTTTATGGTACTGCTGAAGGAATGTTGCACAAAGCTCACTGCTGTGGGGCAAGAAAAGAAACCAGTAGGTGGGTAAGTTCCTGTGGGCCCCTGAGCCATTGCTAAACAATAACTATGCTGACGACGCTAGTAACAATAATTATAGCCACCGATATTTCTTAGAAATGGCAGGCATGATGTGATATGTGTTATATGCACTACCTTGTTTAACTATTATGATGACCAGATGAAGTAGCACATATTATTGTTCCCTCTTTATAGAGAAGTTAACTAATCGGAATGTAGGTTCGACGAAAGCAGGGCTTTCTGTATGTGTATTGACCACTGGTCTTTGGGCTGGGCGTTCCATAATCAAGCCGTTATTCAGTTTTGAAGAGCAGGCATTCCAAGCCACACCTCCATATGGATTTCCGTCTCAGGTGGTCTGACTGGAAACCCTGGAGCTGACGTGCTTCTCATCTCATCCCATAGGCGGCCTTTCCACTCACAGCCAGGAGAGTCTCTGCTGCCTTTCTCTAATGATGGCAGTTGCCTCTTGTCAACCTTGACCCCAGAGTGTTAATGACTGGATTGTAATTTTCTTCCCTGGGGATTAGGAACCTACAGTTCTTCTCACTTCCATTTCTACTAAGTAGAAAAAAAAGCAAGCCGAATATAATAACTACAGTTCATATTTATTGAGTATCTATTACAAACCAGATATCACACAGTGACTCTATTATATACATAAGGAAATGTAATATCTTCAACAACTAATTTGCCCTCTTACTGCTTCTTTGAGGTCATCATTATTCTCCATATAGAAGTCAGTAAATTGTGGGTGGGAGGTAAGGAGATCCCAGAGCCAGTAATTGACCAGAGCTTGTATTCAACAGTTAAGCATACACTCTGTCCTACAATATATTTTCTTCCAATGCAGTGTTTTACCCACCCAAGTGGCTGATACTGGGTTTAAATAGCTATTTTTCCATGTTCTGATGATACAATTTTATCTGAACCTCATTTCCTAGTTTAAGGAATAATGGGGTGTGAGGAACAAAAATCCATCTGAGTGTTGACTGTCCTTCAAATCCCATTCTGCTTTCCAAAAATCAGATGCAGAAACCATATTTGTATAAGTAATTGCTCCCAATTTCTTTGAAACTAAAATTGAATAGAAAATACTAATCCAGAATAATAATAGTGATGGCTAAAAATATAGTGCTTTCTCTCTGCTATGTACTGCTTTAATTGCTTTACAGATGGTTAAGTCAAACCAACTCCTGAGAAGTGCCTTAGTGTCAACATTTTTTTCTTTTACGGATAAAGACGTTAAGGTAGAGGGAGGTTAATTGATTTGTAGAAGGTACCATTCTCATCAGTGGCATTGGAGTTGGGGACTTGCACCTGCTACCTCTGGCTCAGGGGGCTATGATTTAAGTAGTACGTTTCTGCAATAGAAGCTCCCATGGCTTAAGCAGAGATGAAGAACAAGTAGGGCTCAGAATTTTCAGGCAGCTTTACATCTAGATTAAAAGTTCATTTCTTCCTTTTCTCCCTCCCGTCCGATAGCTGCTTCGGTCACTGTGCTAGGCTTCAGCAGGAACAAGATGACCATAACCCAGCAGCAGTCCTGAAGAAGCCTCAAGTTGGGGTCTAGTGAATACTCACACAACAGCGGAGGTGGCCAGTGATAGCGATTTGCACAGATATTTTTAGAACAAGGGATGGGGATGTGTTCTTTGTCACACTCCCTTCTATTCCAGAAAGAGGGCCTCCACTTGGGGGTGAACTACACTCACCATGCATGCATTTCTTTGGGGTCAACTGGGAGCCTATATTCCCTTTCCTGGCACTTCCACCTGTGCTTGGCTGACTCAGTATAGGACCTACCCTCTCCGTGGCTTTAAGCAAGGACTCAGAGAGTTGAGTAATTTTCATTCTCTTGTGGCAGAAGATGAGAGTTTTTAGAACCTGATAAAGTTAGGAGTTGCCAGCAATCATGTTTTCTGTCTGGTCAATGCATTTGCAGAAAAGGAGAGTCACACAGATTGTCAGAGAGGAGCAGAGTCACAAGATCATGTTGGTGGCGTGAGTTCCTGATTGAAAGCCTACCTGATATGCAGCCAGATTGAAACCCTCGGTATCCACCTCCACCTTCCAGCCCTGAATCCTTGCAGTTAATTTTCATTTTTGCTTACTCTAGTGCATGTGGGATATGTGTTTCTTTCAACACAAATAGCCCTAATTCTGCTAATATAAGTTTTTATCTAACAGAAAAAATTCCTAGTTCTTATTTTAGTTTATTTGGCTTCTAAGAATAAAATGTCCAATATATCCCATATTAATTCTGCTCTTACTGACTGGCAATTAGAAACCATATTCTAGCTCAGTCATGCCACCTTCTGAATGCCCTTCCAGATGAAGTTCTGCAGTAAGAAAATCTTGCAGGTCTATCTAAGAAGTTAAATGATTATCAGGATTTATTGTCACTAAAGAGACTTTACTTCTGGGCATAGAAAGGGGTTAGGAAGAGAATCTGGCAGCTCAAATTTAGGATTGTCAGCTATAGATAAATATAAATTGATATGTTTGTCACCCTTTTAGAGGGAATATGTACCATTGAAATCTTAAATTTAGTAGAAGTGTTTAACATTTTCCATGCGCTCATTTAAATATTTATACAAATTCTGTTCCACATACACCACCAGATTATAATATTTATAGGTAAAAGATGGCTCAAATTACTTTTGAAGCAGTACATTAATTTAAACTTGAATGTGCAGTTACAATTCAACATTTTCTAGAGCAAAAATTGAAAGTATAATAAAACGATACATTTTAATTATAACTCAAAAAAGCATCGTGGTGGCAATGCTTGATAACGATTCAAGTCTATTTTAGAGATATACAAGTACAAGCCATGCAAACATATTTAAACACATCTTTCCTACTATATATAAGATGTTAAGTAGTTTGCAGTATGTAAACACTATCAACCACAGTGTACGCAGTGTAATTAGGCTACAGAAACGAACATTTAACAGAATATCTTAATTTATGCTTGAGAAAGGCAAGATGAAAACAAAAATCAGATGAACACCAGATTTCTTTGCCTTTTCTTTGAAATAGATGTCAATATTTGTCAAAGTACAAATTGGGCCACCATAGTAAGGAGATATTGCCTTCAGGGCATGGGGAATTCCAGAGATCCAGGGTAGGGTGAGGACAATAAAGGAAGGATATCTTTGTTTTCTGTTCCTCATGGAATGGACAGCATTGGGGCTTGGTGTAAGTTAAACCTCAGCCTACAAAAATTATTGCAAAACTTTTTGTTATCTACCTCTCTTTCTCCTTCCCTGATTTCTTCTTCTTCTTTTCAAGTCCTATAGTTGTTGATTCAAATTCTAAAATCAGGAAAATCTTTCTGATTTGGTGAGTATTGATGAGTTTTTTTTTTTGTTATTTTTATAGTTTCTGTCAATTTCAGTACTGCCATTTTATAATTTTTCTACCACTATGGATTCCACCTGAAGGCCAAATGGAAAAGCAGACAGTTCGTCTATAACCATAATAATTTGATGTTAGTGTGGAATATTAACAACTTGGCTGTTATGAGCCTTGGGTGGACTTTTGTTGCACTAGTCAACCCACCTTCTCATCTCCATCAGGTTTTCCTGCAGGTAATCATGACAGCACATCTTAGTTTTCATAATTAGGGAGGTTGGACAGTATCATTTTCCAAGAACAAATCATAGAGGCTGGGGTAGAGCAACCCCTTCCCCCGACCCAGAACACCAATTGGCCTGGTGATCAGTCTTCTGTTGATTGAGAAGTTAATTCACCATAGTTCCTAAAGGTTTGGGATGCTTATGGACCATACCATCTGCAAGGTATTCAATGGATGGCCCAATAATTCACTAACATCTGTGATTTAGTGGGTGTTTAAAATGCAACGTCTATGGGGTTTTTAACTAAAGCCACACTAAGTCTGTTTTATTCATTAGGTGAACTCCAGAACCTGTTTGTTAAATTCATTTTTGTGTAATCATGACCAGACTTAAACTTGGGATTAATGTGAAATAAGCACTTTTTTTGACAGTAGGGATATTTTTCAGTCTATATTATCAAATTCTCCCCTAGTAGGGTAGCATTTTATGTGTCTCTTGAGTGTCCTACAAACTCCCACTCTTAATGGTGTGCTCATGGTGAAATTGATGTGTTATTGCACTGGTGCTCCATGTGCTATTATAATGTTTTAGGGCTGTAAACCATTTTTAAGCTGGTGTGTGTGTGAGATAGAGAAAGAAAAAGAGAGAGAGAGAAAGTGAGCGAGAACTCCTGAGTCCAACTAGGGTAATACAGCCCTACTAATTATATTGATCTAATTAATCTAATTAAATTGCAGCTAGATATAATTTTGTGTATGTCATTTGTCTACATTAACATTATGTAAACCTATTCTGCCTGTCCATGCATTTTATATGCAGTATTTTCTTTAGCACCTCAAGGACTTTGGGTATTAGAACAGGGTAGAATTCATTTCAACAGCTTAGTAAAACAGGATACTGAAAGACTAGAAGAATTTGAAAGATGAGCAACAAAAGAAAGCACACTTCTGTTAAGCAAAATATTGTGGATATTTGAAAGTGTAAATATGTTCAGGGAAAAAAAAACCAGTTTCCCACCCCTACTTCTCCCTCACATGCTTTTTTTTTTTTTGCTTACGGCATCTATTAGGATAGTCCTTTGTTTTATTTTTAATGAAGGGTATAGAATACATCAAACACACACACACACACAATTATGTTTTAAATTGTCTGTGGTAGTATCTAGAATATTTGAATATATTTTAAATAAAACTTTAAAAAATTAGGATGCTTCATTATGGAAAAAATGACTGATGGAAATAATATCAAAGTCAATAAAATATTACAAACTTGACAATAATTGTTAACTGATAGGGGAATTACAATATATTAGACAATATTCTCAGAGTAGATATTAATCTACTCAGGGTAATCCCATGAGACAGGTATTGATATTTTTCTGATTTCACTGAGGCACAGACTATTTAACCTGCAAAAGTCTAGGCTGCCACGAAGCTGTAAAACTGAAATTCGAACCCAGGCAGTCTGACTTCAAAGTTCAAATCTGAGCTCTTAAGCATAAAGCTATGCAGCCTCAAAACAAGACAAAGCCTGTTCTTTAAGCCTAGAATTCCATAGCATTGAGACACTCTGCAAGTTTTCTTTTTATTCATTTATTTATTTTTTTTGAGACCGAGTCTCTGTTGCCCAGGCTGGAGTGCAGTGGCACTATCTTGGCTCACTGCAACTTCCGCCTCCTGGGTTCAAGCAATTCTGCTTCAGTCTCCTGAGTAGCAAAGATCACAGGCATGTGCCACCATGCCCAGCTAATTTTTGTAGTTTTAGTAGAGACAGGGTTTCACCATGTTGGCCAGGCTGGTCTCGAACTTCTGACCTTAGATGCCTCAGCCTCCCAAAGCTCTGGGATTACAGGCATGAGTCAACATGCCTGGCTGCAAGTTTTCTTTAAATAAATTCCAACAGAAAATAAGCCTATGTAGTACATGCCTCTAGGAAGTGTCCTAACCTGAAAATTTAAAGTGTTTTAAGGATGACTTACGGTGGCAGAGATTAGCAAGCAGAGCATGGATAAGGGATTTTTTTTTTAATACTGTGACTTGGAAAACAGATGTTATTTCAAATTCTTATGAGTATAGAAATTACCTGGTAACTGTGAATGCGTAGGAGTGTTGGGAGATGGTGAGTATCAGCCCTGGGAACTGTAAGAAGAGTCGGGCAAATATGGAAGTATGGACATTTCCGCTAGATACATGACTACGGGAACAAATGATGCAGGGTACCCAAGGCAGCCCTGCAAATCAGTGCCTCAAGGAATGAAATAGCCTCAAGGGCAGTTAATGGAAGGCAGGAACTCCATAATCCACCTAGGAAGGAAAAGGGATGGAACAGTTTAGGCTGTAAAACTGACAGAGAAAACATTTCATTTGAAGTCTCGTTTTTCTTTGCTGATGGAAGACAAGGGAATTGGAGAGGGTCAGCTCTCACAGGGCTGCAATAAACAGACACACTGATGATGTTTCAGCTATCTACCGCTGCGTAACAAACCACCCACAACCTAGTGGCTACCAACAACAACAATATTTGCTCACAAATATGATGGCCTTCTGCTCTGGGCTGTTCTCAGCTGACCCAGGCTGGACTTGTTCCTGCCTTTGCAGTGGGTTGGTGGATCTGGTGGAGACGGGCAGATTTGTGGGGACGTCGATCATGTGGTGGTCAGCTGATTTTCATTGAGAGTGAAGGGAGGACTGGGTTGCCACCTCTCCTCATCCTGCAGGCTTGCTCAGGGGTGGTCCCGTGACACGTGGCTCAGGGGCGCTAGAGAGATGCAACATTGTTCTTGAGTGAGGCTTGCAGATGGTGCATCATCTCTGCCACAGTCTCTGGATCCAAGCAAGTCACTGGGTGGAAGATTCCAGGCATTTGAAAATGACTTCACTTTCGATAGGAGTTGCTACCCAGTCTTGCAACAGTTTTGGGTATCCATTCACCATAAACAAGGAGGCAGAAGCACCAGCAGCTGGACTTTCCTGAGGCAAAGAGGTTTTTCCTCAGCAGAAGACATGCTTCCGCTGAACGACAAATCAGTCCATTGAACATTCTTTCTGTTGAAAAAGATGATGGAACTCTGTGAGGTTTGCTTCTTCAGTATCCTTTCTTCTGATATGAAGAATCCTGGTGTTGAGAATTCCTTCTGATTTTACCTTGGGGGTACTAGCCTTCCCCAGTCTCTCGTTTTTATTATTAAGAGAATGCATTGATTCCACCCTCTTGTTCCAAAAGTGGGCACATTTCCCATGCTTGATAATAAAGCTTGGCACTCCCATGGTCATAGGGCCCAAGGTGGATCAATCGGAATCAATGCTAGGATGCTGGATGGTGCTATTGGATGAAGAGTACTTTCTGCTGAGTTTGCTAAGAATGGTAGACAACAAACTTCGTGTCGGGAGGCGGGGGCTGCCTGAGAAGGAAGAGTCAAGAAAGAAATCAGGTCCTCCCCAGGCGCTGTAAAGTGAATCAGTTTCAGAAATAAAAACAAGATTTGTAAACATCAAATCTCCAAAGTGCCAAATGAAGAATTGAAAAAATTGTTCAAACATCTCTAAGATAGAAAATAAAGGACGATAAAGCTGGTTGGAAACAAATTTATTTATGATAAAAGTATCAATAATGACATTAACTGTAGAAGTGTTTACTGTTGCATGAAAAGATATGGATGACCAGACCAGGTCAAGATATAAAATCGAAAAGTATTTATTCAAGTCACTGAGTCTTGTACCAGAGAGATTCTTGGTGAGCTTCCTCTAGGTGTGAGTGTTACAGCAGGAAGCAGAGCAAACAGCAATCTCTGCATGCTTGGATCATACATTTTAGGGGGTTCGAGAAACAACAGACGTCATAAATATCTAAAACATGAAAAAATGCTAGAAAGTGATAAGTGATATGAAGAAAAACAAGGCAGAATACAAGGGGAAGGGGTGAGTAGAGAGGAGGCGTAATCTGAATTAGGAGGGGCTGGGAAGTTGTCACTGTGAAGCTGTCATTTGAGCAAGTCTTGAAGGTGAGGGAGTGATGAGATCAGTGGGAAAAGTAGTCCAGGTGGAGGGG
Organism: Trachypithecus francoisi; assembly: GCF_009764315.1. Classification (NCBI taxonomy): domain Eukaryota; kingdom Metazoa; phylum Chordata; class Mammalia; order Primates; family Cercopithecidae; genus Trachypithecus; species Trachypithecus francoisi. The sequence continues at coordinate 22,229,197 of NW_022681435.1, read as the reverse complement.
TGGCCTGTTCAAAGGCCCTGGGGAAGGATGGCGCTTGGCAGCCATGGGACTAGTGTGGACGGCAGAGTCGCAGGAGCTGAAGTCTCAGATGTGGTAGGCCCTAATTTACAATGAGCCTTGTCTTTATTCTAAGTGAAACGGGAGAACCAGGGCCATGCAAGCGGGGCAGTGCCATGGCCTGGCATACTTTTTAGTGCAGTGTTCTGGCTGCTAAGAAGCGAGGGGGCTTTGAGGAAGATTTGGGTGCATTACAGGTGAGTCATATTCTAGGTATAGTATTTTAGTAGAGTATGTATTCGTTTCTTGTGGCTACCATAAAAATTTGCTATAGAGTGAGTGGCTTGAAATAATACAAGTCTGTTCTCTCGCAGTTCTGGAGGCTGGAAGTCTGAAACCAAGTTGTTGGCAGGACTGACTCCATCTGGAGCTCTGAGAGAGAATCTGTTCTGGCTTCTCTCCTAATTTCTGCTGGTTATTGGCCTATTGGCTTCTGTGGCTTATGATTGCATCATTCCAATCCCAGGGTCCATCCTTCCATGGCTGTCTTCCCTCTGTGTGCTCTACGCATCTCTGAGTCCAGATCTCCCTCTCCTTTCACTTAGAAGTCATTGGAACAGTGACAACCTTAATTGAGCACAACTTCAACTTAACTGGATCACATCTGCACGACCCTATTTCCAAAGAAGGTCTTATTCATAGATACCAGGGGTTAGGACATGGAGATTATCTTTTGGGGAGACAAATTCAACCCAATGCAAAGCATAGGGATTTTTTATGAATGAATGAAATGTGAGATGTTAGAGAAAGAGAGAAGGCAAAGGGGACTTTAGGTTGTGGTTTGGTCTGGCAGAACTATGGAGGTATGCAGTTGCCATGGACTGAGATGGTGGTGACCACATATTCATCTAGAATATGAGATGTCTCAACACCTATGATGTATTCTCACCAAAAATGTTGAACCTAAATCCAAACAAACCTTTACACCTAATGTTTGAGTGTATAGAGAATACATGGGATAGAAACACATGTTAAAAAACATCTTTAGATAAATACAGAATATAAAACTTTCTTAACTAAACCAGAATATGAAACATTGTGTGAGACTTATCACTAAAAAATACACCATGAAGGAAAATAGAGAGTTCAGGACATGTTCTAGGTTGAAAAGACTAAAGGGACATATCTAATTATATCCAATACAAAACCTTGGTTGGAATGTAAAGTATTTGAAAAGTTTATAGGACATCATTAGTGCAACAGAGGGAATTTGAATATAAACTCTATATTTTACGGTATTAGGAATTATTGTTCATTTTTTTAGGTATGAATTGCTCCTATATTGGAATAGAGCCCCTTTTTAGGAGTTGCATGTTTAAGTGTTTGTTGATGAAGCCACATTATGCTTGGAAAATGCAAAATATTCACTTGTCAGTTAAGTTGGTGTGTATATATGTGTTTATTTTACCATTCTTTCAATTAGTGCTTAAAAGCTTTTTTACTATAAATATTTTTAAAAAGTAACATGACATACAAGTTTGTTAGTGAACAAGATATCTCATGGAAAATGAACAGCTTGTTTGGAAAACATAAATTCCTAAAATTAGTTCAGGAAAAGTGAAAAGGCATGAAAGGTAAATAACTGGGTAAGACCTTTACAATATTTGTGAAGGACTTACCCCTCAAATTGCTTTTGGTTTATCACAAAGAAAGGAAAAATATAATGAATTATAAATGATCATAGAGCAATGCCAAGTGATGAAAATATTTTTAATTCATTTTATAAAGATTTTATACTCTGATATCAAACCCGTCAATTAGAGCAGGAATTAAAAAGAAAGACAAAAAGAAAAAAAGTCTAAAAATATAAATATAGAAATCCTAAATGGAACATTAGAAAATTAATTACAGGCATAGTTAATATTAAAAAAACAAATAATCTAATTTATCACCTTCCTATGGAAGCCACATCTGGGTTCAGACATAATTCTTCACATTCTGGTTTTATCACCTACCAGATACTGAGCCTACTTAATTTGGAAAAAAAAAACATAAAAAAGTGTGTTTTTGTCCTTGAATTAAATGAAATATACAGCAGTTAGCACTTTGTCTGCCAGTGATAAACAAATGTTGTTTACAATTACTAGTATCTTAAGGGAGAAAAAACATATAATACTTTGACAAATGTCCAAAAGATATTAATACATTGTGATAACCTTACCGATTAAAATTAGAACTCTGTGTAACCTAAGAGTAAGAAGATACTGAGAAAAGAATATCTATTTCCAACTAAAAAACATCATTGTACTCAATGTGCAATATATTTGATTAAAAAGCCAAGAATTAAAAGAATGTGCAAGAAAATGAATATTTTCATTTTTATTACTATTTAATATTTTCCAGGAAATTCTAGCCATAGTAATAAGACAAGAAAATTAAAGAATATGCCATCAGAAAAATAAGGGAGATATTCCTTATTTTTCCATGACTGTTTACCTAGAATATCCCAGGGAATGAAGTTCATACCTTATAATTAACCATTTTTTCCCCCGAATCTCTGCTTTCATAAAGCATTTTCCAGTATGTTTCCCTTGGATAGTTATTTCTCTGAAATAAATCACACATTAAAAAAGTAGCTCAATAGTCAAATTCATGTGAGACTAAATTCAATGGCCTATTCTTGAAGTTTCTCAATGCAAATTCGTTTACTCAGCATTCTTTGAAATTCTGTATCAAGATGAGTAGAAAGCTCTAAATAATGTACTTAGATTATTTTCTTAATCAACAAATATTTAATATCTTCAGTGTGCTATTTGCTACAGTGACTGCCTTGTAAAGCTTATGGTTTAGCTTGAGAGAGACAGAATGTAATCCCATAATGATATAAACAAAGGTGAAATAGCTACTGTGATGAGGTCAAGAGGCATGCAGGGACTGTGACAGCTTCTCCAGAACAGACAAAACTGCAAGCATTTCACGTTCAAACAACAGTCTGTGCCACGGACCTTTGGTAAGCAGGAGCATGGTGAGAGTCTGCCACACCAGGGAGTGTGCAGAGAGTGAGAACACGCTGAAGGTAAAGGCGGAAAGGGATTTCAGGTGACTTCAGGGAAATGCCCTCTTAATTCTAAGAGCAATGGGAAACAATTAGAACAATTTAAACCTGAGGCTGGAAGAATAAGTATACATGTTTAAAGGGCTACTGTTTTTAATTGAAATGAATTGATAATAAGAAAAAATAAAGGAGATACAAAAAAATATGCTAATGGACACTTAGGCAAGAGAAAAATTAGACAAGACTGTGACGTGGAACTGCAGGAATCATATCAGGAAATATCAAAGACATTTTAGATATGATCAGAGAAAGGAGATTTGGGTACAAATAGATCTGTAGCTTGAAGCCAGTGACATAACAAAGCAAAACATCTCTGTGTCTATTTTCCCCTATCTTCTCTGCCAAGGAGCATTCTCAAACTGAAAAGGGTAAAAATGAACGTTGCTTCAGGGTGGCTGAAACCAGGCTTCAAGGCAGCCTGGTGCAAGAATGGTTAGAGAGCACCTGGCAACTCTAAGTAATTTGACTTCTGGTTTATATATGCCTGTGTATCAAAGGGACTTAGGTAAGAGATGAACTGCATGTGGACTCACCCTGGAGGGAGGTCTCGCAAGTGGAAGGGGCTGCAAGGGAGAGAATAGGCAAATATCTGACTTTCAGAAGGAGTAATAGGGAAGGTAGGATTTATGAAACAAAGCTTGGTGAACTTGGTTTCAATCCCGAAAATAATTCTGTAATGAATTTTAAAGCATCTGTAAATACATAGGAGAAGGTTTCATTGCAGGAAGCCACAGGAAGTTTGTGGAGAACTAACGATGTCTGATTAAATTCAGTCCCTCCGTTGAAGGGATTGTTCAGCTGAAAGAACAAGCACATTCAGCGGAGGGCCTGCCATCCACACCAGGAGACCGTTTAGGAAGACTATGGGTGTCCTGGATGTCAGCACAGGGAGACTGCAACTGCTTCCCAGGAAATGTGCTACATCAGGTGATGACTGAATGAACGGTTTGTGGCAGAGATGAAAGAGCATCCCACAGTCTCCCTCCTGCTCCTCTTTCTTTTTTAAAAACTAACTTTTAAAATTGGTGTGGGTACATGGTAGGTGTGTATATTTACAGGTACATGAGATGTTTTGATACAGGCATGCAATGTGAAGTAAGCACATCATGGAGAACGGGGTATTCATCTCCTCAAGCTTTTATCCTTTGAGTTACACACAATCCAACTAGGTTTCTTAAGTTATTTTAAAATATACAATGAAGTTATTTTTGATGATAGTCACCCTGTTGTGCTATTAAATAATAGGTTTTATTCATTAGTCATTCTTTTTTTTTTTTGAAACAGAGTCTTACTCTGTTGCCCAGGCTGGAGTGCAGTGGTGCGATCTCGGCTCACTGCAAACTTTGCCTGCTGGATTCAAGCTATTCTTGTGCTTCAGCCTCCCGAGTAGCTGGGATTACATGCATGCGCCATCATGCTTGGCTAAGTTTTGTATTTGTAGTAGAGATGGGGTTTCACCATGTTGGCCAAGCTGGTCTCAAACTCCTGACCTCAAGTAATCCACCTAGCTTGGCCTCCTAAAGTGTTGGGATTACAGGTGTGAGCCACCATGGCTGGCAGGTTTTATTCATTCTTTATATATCGTTTTTGTACCCATTTACTATCCTCACCTATTCACACAACCCCACTTCCTAATACCCTTCCCAGTCTCTGGTAACCATCCTTTTACTCTCTATATCCATGGGTTCAATTGATTTGATTTTTAGATCTCACAAATGAGTGAGAACATGTGATACTTGTCTCTCTGTGCCTGGTTGATTTCACCTAAGATAACAGCCTGCAGTTCCATTCATGTTGTTGCAAGTGACAGGATCTCACTCTTTTTCATGGCTGAATAGTACTCCACTGTGTGTATGTACCACATTTTCTTTATCCATTCATCTGTTGATGGACACTTAGGGTGCTTCTAAATCTTAGCTATTGTGAACAGAGCTGCAACAAACATGAGAGTGCAGATATCTCTTTGATAGACTGATCTCTTTTTTGAGGGGTATGTACCCAGCAGTGGGATTGCTGGATCATAGGTTAGCTCAATTTTTAGTTTTTTGAGGACCCTCCGAACTGTTCTCCACAGTGGTTGTATCAGTGAACATTCCCACAGGGTATGAGGGTTTCCTTTTCTCCACATCCTTGCCAGCACTTATTATTGCCTGTCTTTTAGATAGAAGCCTCTTCTTTAACAATAGGCCCCCTGCTGCTTTGCCTTCACCCGGCTGGAGAAGGAATGTTCCCATCTCCCTCCAGCGTGGTGAGACCATGTGATGGAGTTGCAGCAAGCAGAAGGTGAAAGGAAGCCATGTGAGCAAACTCACGGTCACTTCCTTAAAAAGAGTTTGCGTTTAACCTTCTCTTTCCGTGCATGTGACCAGGTGAGTCAGCTTTCACCTTGCACAAGGGGTGACACAGCATGACCGGAGGAGCCCTGCATGATGGCAGGGGATCACTTCCCTCCTTTGCTGAGCTGTTCACAGCTGTTCCCCCTCATCTGAGGTTGTGCTCTCCATGGCTTCAGTTTTCTGAGGTCAACCATGGTCAGAAAATATGAAATAAAAATTCCAGAAATAAACAATTCATAAATTTTAAACCGTGCACTGTTCTGAGTAGGGTGATGAAGCCTCGCACCATCCCGTTCTGTCCCACCTGAGACATGTCTCCTCCCTGTGTCCAGCGTGTCCTTGTTGTATGGGCTCCTTGCCTGTTGGTCACTTTGATGCTGTCTCAGTCATCAGGTTCACTATTGTGATATTGCAGTGCTTGTGTTCAAGTAACCCTGATTTGACTTCATAATGGCCCCAAAGCACAAGAGTAGTGACACTGGCAATTCAGATATGCCAAAGAGAAGCCAAATATATGCTGAAGAGAAGTTGTTAATTTCTTACTGTGCCAATTTATACATTAGATCTTATCATAGATATGTGCATGTAGGAAAAAAAAAATGACATACATAGGGTTCTGTACTAGCTATGGTTTCAGGCACCCACTGGAAGTCCTGGAATGCATCCTGCACAGGTATGGGGTGACTGCTGTATCTAAAGAGAGAAAAGCTCCTTTATTTGTTTGAGCTGCTAGATCACATTGTTAAGACCGCTTTACTTATACATGTGCTAAATTGAGTGGCTTAGAAACTTTCAGAAATCAGGCTTATTATACATAAGTAAATGAATACACAGATATTGAATGGATATATATATGAAACATATTTATATTAACTTTCTGAGAGTTTCTTCGTGTAAGATCATAGGTTTTATCTTGTTCATGTATTTCTAATGACTTGATATAGAACTTACATCTTTAAAGGAATGCATGATATGTAATGAAATTAAGATATAAAAAAGTTCAAAAATTTGGGACAATAAGATTAATTTGATCTATTCACTTTAACAGAAACATAAAGTCTTGTTCGTTGATATAAATAAAGTACATTACAAGCAAAGAAGGAAGAAATAGTACGTGACAGCAGTCATTTCAACAACAAGAGTAACAACAACAACAACAACACACATCCAAAAAAACAATCTGTAATGCAACGTGGCTAACAGGATTAGATAAGAGCATCTAGTCTTTATTACTGGAAGAATCCTGTCTAGAACAATGAAGCCATGTTTTTCAGTTTGCAGTGGGCTTTACACTTCAGAATAGGTATAAATACCAAAAGCAAACAGACCCATCTTGGTATATAGTCAAAATTCTATGAAAATGGAATGAAATGTTCCAGAGATAGGGATTCCTCATTTCCCAACTAAGGAACCATCTGGAAGCTTCCTGGTGCTAAGTGATGGGGCCGATAACTACAGGGATTGGGACAGGCAAGTTTAAAGTTTAAACCTATGTGGCAGTCTTGGGAGTTTCATCATGAAGAACAGAGCGGAAGGAACTATAGGGAAGAAAACCATTTGGAGTTATTACCATAATCGATGCAGCGGCAATGACAGCTTAAAGTAGTGTTTGTCCAGTAGAGTCACAGGCTGCATAGCGTTGTTCCTGCTACGTTATGCTGTCTAAGAAACTACCCTAAAACCTAATGGTTTGAAAACAACAACCATTTTTAATATCTCATAAAGGGGTGCTCGGCACCATTTAGTTGGCAGCTAGCATAGTCCAGAGTGCCCCAGGCAGCTTCACACTCATGCCTGGCACTGTGGTGAAGAGGGCAGAGGGCGGGCTCCCCTGGGTCCCTCTCACACATCCTCTGGCTTCTCCCTCGGGCCTCTCCAACAGTGTAGCCAGATTCCTTACGTATTTCCTCAGGACTCCTGAGCACCAAGGCAGGAGCTGCAGCTCACTCCCAGGACAGCCTGGACCTGGCTAAGCCTCATTCCATCTCTCCTGCTTGTAGAGACACAGGGATCTAGTGCAGATTCAGAAGGAGGGGAACTGGATGTCACTCGCGGATGAGAGGGGCAACAGAGGACTGGTGGCCATCTTTACCACAGAGACAGGAGAATGAACACTGAGAAAAAGTTACTAGAGTCATGGGAGTAAGAATTCCAGGGACTAATGAGATACTGGTTTCAGGACAGTGTGAATTAAAAGTCACATTTCAAGGTATTCTTGTAGAAACAGAGCAGGTGGAAGTAGACTCCTCTTTTGAGGAGCAAGATTAGTTTGTATTCTTAAAGCATTATTGGAAGTCTCAGAGGTCAACATTTGTTCGAGTAGGAGGGGGCTTGTGGATTAGAATATTCTTACATTGAAGCCATCAAGTTAAATTCTTGCTTACACAATTTATTATCAGTCCAAAGGTTAGTACAGCTTCCATGGCAGACAGATTACTGAGAATCCACTGCTTTGAATCAGAAAATAAGTAAATTATGCTTCGAATTTTTAATATAAATTTGAAACACATGTATTCAGACATACTGACAATGCGTAGGATGCAATTGGTTTGATTCTGCAAGTCTTAGTGAAACATGATTGCTTCTTTGCACAGTTCATGGTAGAGCTGCTCAGATAGGAGATGGAAAAATATTGCTTCTATATGTTTTCAGTTTAAACTAGGTATTTGTTATTTAACTGTTAGTATTTTGAGGTATATTAATCTTGTTTGTGTAATCACAACATTTAAGAATGCTTTCACTTTTTCGTAGAAGCCTGCTTAGAGAAACTATTTCTCTCTACTATTGATTGCATCTATGCATACACCAACATCCAATAAAAAGATACTTTATTTTAAGTGCAACAGATATCTCATCCTTATAAATTTTTGAAAAGTCTTTGATTTTCTTGGTGTAACATTGTGAATTATTTAGTCTTGTCTTGAATCCAGCATTGGAAACAGGAAACTCCAGAATACTCCTAGGGGCACTGAGATGGCCAAGCAAACAACAGCTTTCATTTTTCCCTAAAAGTTGACCCGCAACAGGGGAAAAGTCTTGCATCTGGGAAAAAAATCTGATTGGCATGCAGATGTGTATGACCTTTCTCCTTTTATATAATCAAACATGGCAGCGATCCAAAGCAGTTGAAAGTAAACCGAACAGCACTTTGACTTTTTAAATTACTATTTTTAATTCAACCAAAGTTGACCTTGGTGATTATTTTCACTCCTCAAGTAAAAGATGATAGTAAGAAAAATGCTGTGAGGTGGATGTTGCTCTTCCCACCATACAGACGGGTAAATACTCATTTGAAAGTTAGTTGTTCAAAGTTGATATTTTGGAAGTGCTAGAGCTAGTATTTTAACTTGATAGCATTTGAACCTGACATGTTTGACTTTGTAAACTAAAGTCTTTCTTCTACATGGAGAGTATCTTTTTATTAGGTCAGGAGGAAGGGCTCTAGATTCATTGCTATAGATTTTTTCCACATTGTATCATAATTGCGTCCTTACAGTGACGACCCTTTCCTTCTCCCAGATATTCAAATACAAAAGGTGTAAGGGAAAAGTGACTTATTGGTTATGTACATATTGTCCAGTCTTGAGAGATTCAGACAAACAAGAATTAGTGATGCAAAAAGAAATTGAATCTTTGTTGCTTTCTCCTTTCCTAACACTGAGAATGGGAACTCAATAATAGAAAACCTGAAACTGCTGTCTTTTTTGGGGGAAGCTCTGACTTCACTGGCTTCTTGAGTTGCAGAATAAGTCATGCTATGGAAAATGGAGTCTGTATAGTCCATCTGAGAAATAGGGCAAGAAGTGGAGCTGGAGCTCACAGGGGAGAAAGGCGTCTGTTCATGGCATTTTAATGTTGTAACATTAACTAAATGCATCGGTCTGATTTCATGGTTGGACTCTAAGTAGTTCTGGAAATAATATTGAATTGACCTGAAAGAAAAACATTATAAATAAATGTAACTTGGGTGGTCTTATTGGTTACTGCTCAATTCATTAGATATCATAGACAATCTTTTCCCAATTACTGGTTACTTTAATAAGTACATGATGAAATAAAACTTTAAAGTAGCACTTTCAAGTCAGCAGAATCATGCCACTCCCATTAGCTATATAAAGGAACTTGTGGAAGACTAATGATCCCACTGAAAATAACTAGAAAATACAGAAAAATACAAATAAAACAAGCTAATTGGTAACTCTACGTCCTGGTCAGTGTTTGTATTATCAGTTGTTTGGACTTTACCCATTCTAATATTTGTTTGCTGATATCGTGTTTGTTTATTTGCAATTCCCTAATAACATAATGCTGAGCATCATTCACATGCTTATTTGTCATTTGTACGTCTTCTTAGGTGAGATATCTGCACAGGTCTTTTGTCCATGTTTTTATTGAGTTTTCTTTTTTAGTGTTAAGTTTTAAGTGTTCTTTGTATATTTTGAATGCAAATCCTTTAACAGATAGGTGTTTTGCAAATGTTCTCTCCCAGTCTGTGGCTTGTCTTTACATTTTCTTAACAGTGCGTTTTGCAGTGCAAAAGTTTTCAATTTTAGTAAGTACAAACTAACATTGTTCGTGGATTATGCTTTAGTGTTGTATCTAAATATTTATCATCAAACCCAAAGGCAGTTGTATTTTCTCTTGTTATCTTCTAGAAGTTTTATAGTTTTATGTTTTACATTTAAATCTATCTTCAATTTTGAGTTAATATTTGTGAAAGGTATAAGGTCTCTGTCTAGACTTTTTTTTTTTTTCATATGGATGTCCAGTTGGTCAAACACCATTTGTTGAAGAGACTATTCTTTCTTCATTGTTTTTTTCCCCCTTGGCCAAAGACTTGTTGACTATATTTATATTGGTCTACTTCTGGGACTCTCTATTCTGTTTCATTGATACACTTGTGTGTTCTTTCACCAATGCCACACTGTTTTGATTCCTATAGCTTTATAGTAATTTTTGAAGTTGGGTAGTGTTAGTTTGCTAACTTTTTTCTTCTTCAGGGTTGTGTTGACTTTTCTTTCTTTTCCTTGTCCATATAGGCTTTAGAATCAGTTTGTTGATATTCACAAAATAACCTGATGAAATTTTGGTTGAGATTTCACTGCATCTACATATCACATTAGGAAGAACTGACATCTTAATAGTATTGAGTCTTTCTATACACGAATGTGGAATAGCTCCTGTTTATTTAGATCTTCCTTGATTTTTTTCATCAGGTTTTGTAGTTATCCTTATGTAGATTCTATACATTTTATCCTATATTTATACCTAAATATTTCATTTTTGGTGCTCACATAAATGGTATTGCATTTTAAATGTTAAATTTCAGTTGTTCATTGCTGGAATATAGGAACAGAACTGATTTTTGTGTATTAATCTGTATTCCGCAATGTTTCTATAATTGCTTATTGGTTCTGGGGCTGCCTTTTTTTTAAAAAGGATTTTCTACATAAAAAATTACGTAATCTGTTAGCAAAGACAGTTTTATTTCATGCTTGTCAATCTGTATGCCTTTTATTTCCTTTTATCTTATTGCATTAACTTCTACTATAATTTTGATGTTAAAAAAAGTGATGAGATGAGATCTTTGCCTTGTTTCCACTCTTAGGGGAAAGCATCTAGTTTCTCTTCATTAAGTATAGTGTTATCTGTAGGTTTTTGTAGATATCCTTTGTTGAGTTAAAGAAGTTCCACTGTATTCCTAATTTACTGAGAGTTTTTATCATAAAAAGATGTTGAATTTTAAGTGTTTTTAATGCATGCATTGATATGATTATGTAATTTTTCTTTCTGAGTCTGTTGATGACATGGGTTACATTAACTGAGTCCTCAATTGTCAAAGTTGACTTGCACACCTGGAATAAATCCCTCTTAGTCATGGTGTGTAATTCTTTTTACACATCATTAGATTTGATTTGTTAATACTTTGTTCAGGATTTTTTTATTTGTGTGCATTAGCAATGTTGGTCTGTAGTTTTTCTTTCTTATAATGTCTTTGATTTTTGCATTAAGCCAATGGTGGCTTCATAGAGTGCATTACGAAGTGTTCTGTTTCTATATTCTGGAAAAAATTACAAAAATTTGAATCATCTTTTAAAAAAATGTTCAGTTGAATTCACCAAAACAAATCATCTGGACCTGCTGCTTTCCTTTTCAGAAGATTATTGATTTAATTTCTTTAATAGTTACAGGCCTATTTAGATGATCTATTTCTCCTTGTGTGAGTTTTGATAGCTTGTGTCTTTCAAGGAATTGATTCATTTCACCTCAGTTACTGTATTCGTAGGTATAGAGTTGTTAATAATATTCTTTTACTTTCTTTATGTTCATGGAATCAGTAGTGATGAACACTTTCATTTCTGATATTAGTAATTTACATATCTCTCCTTTTCTTGGTTACTTTCACTTGAGACCTACCAATTTTATTAATTCTCTGGAAATCATCTTGAATAATTACTAATTTTCTCTTGATGTTTATTTCAATGATTTCTGTTCAGAAGCTTTATTATGTATGTATACCCTTCAGCTTTGGGTTTTGTTTGGTCTTTTTTTCTAGAGTTTTCTTCTTTTTAAAAATTTATTTATTATTGATACATACTAATTGTTCATATTTATGGAATGCATGTGATATTTTATACACACACCATACAAAGTGTAATGATCAAATCAGGGCATTTAGAATGTCTGTCACTTCAAACGTTGATTATTTTTTTGTGTGGGAACATTTCAAATCTTGTCTCCTAATTATTTTGAAATATATAATAAATTATTATTAACTCTAGTCCTTCTATTTTACTATCAAACACTAGAACTTATTCCTTCAATCTAACTGTAGATTTGTACCCATTAATCAACCTCTCTTCATCCCTCCCTTCCCAGCCTTTGATAACTCTCATTCTGCTCTACCCTCATGGTGAGAACTTAGGTGATTAAATTCATCTTTCCCAATACAGGCATTTAGAGCTATACATTTCCCTCTAAGAAATACTTTAGCTTCATCTCACAAATTTTGATCTATTTTTTTTCCTTCTTGTTTAGTTGAATAAGTTTTTTTTTGGCTCAGCATACATCTGTGCACCTGCACTTGCAAACGATGCTTATTCTGAGTTGTTTGCAGGGGATTTGCATACGTCCGTTAGGTCAAGTTGATTGATAGTCATGTATAGCTTTGTAAATATCCTTTTAAGTTATTTTACATTGATCTTTCATCTGCACAGAGAGAGAAATAATTAAATCTCTGGACATGATTGTGGATATTTCAATTTTTTATTTAGTTCCATCAATTCTTGCTTCATTAATTTTGATTTTGTTATTATGTATATTGTTATACATTTGCAAACTATGTCTGATGAAGGACTAGAATATATGCAGAACAGTAAAAAACCCTATCAAAAATAAAACAAAAGTAATCCAATTGGAAATGGGCAAAAGCCGTGAAGAGGCATTTCATATTTTAGGATATATGGATGCAAATAGACACATGAGAAGATGCTCAGTATCACAAATTATCAGGAAGATGCAAGTTAAAACCACAATGAGATATTACGGTAAACTCAATAAAATGGTTAGAATAAAAAATGACGACACCAGGTGATGGTGAGGATGCAGAGAAACAGAGTCACTGACATTTCTGGTGGGAATGTAAAATGTTACAGCCACTCTGAAATATAGTTTGTCAGTTTCTTGTAAAACTGAACATGCAATTACCATATGATCTAGCTATTGTACTCTCTGGCATCTATCCCACAGAAATGAAAGCTTATGTTAACATAAAAATATGTATGGGAATGTCTATAGTATCTTTATTTGTGACAGTGAAAAACTGGAATTGGCCCTCATGGTCTTCAGCAGGTGAATGACTAAACAAACTGTTGCACATAAAATACTACTCTGCAATAAAGGGAATCATTGTTAATATGGCTAGTCCTCTGTCAGATGTAGTTTGCAAATATGTGATTATATATATGTGTGTGTGTGTGTGTGTGTGTGTGTGCATGCGCGCATGCGCATGTGTGTGTGTGTATAACTTGAATGAACCTCTAGGGATTTATGTTGAGTGAAAAAAGTCAATCCCTAACAGTAACATATCCTATGATCCCATTTATAAAACATTTTTGTAATGCCAGCATTTTATAAGTGGAGGATAGGTTGGGGAAGTGGGAGCTGGAAGAGGCTGGGTGGATGGAGTCACGAAAGAGCAAGATGGAGGTCCTTGTGGTCCTTGTGATTTGGACCTGATCAGTCTTGACAGAGATGGTGCATGGATGACCTACACAGAACTTCATTCACACTCACAAATGGGTACAAGTGAAACTGTTACATTGTCAATATCCTAGTCATGATATTATGCTATGACTTTGCAAAATATTACCATTGGGAAGACTGGGTAAAGTAGACAAATAATTTCTTCATAGTATTTCTTAGAACTGCACGTGAATCTACAAATATCTCAACAATATTTCAATTATAAAAAGATTAGTCAAGATATTATTAAATTTAAAACAATTATTTTAAATATGATTAAAAGATATTGTCCCACCATTATTTTTATTGAATTATCTATTTTTTAAAAAATAAAGAAAAAGAGAGATAAGATTTACAAATCAGCTAAAATTAACAAAGAAGAAGAAAAAATAATAAAAGTGCCTAACTCATTTTCATAAGATGAATAAAAATATTGTTTTATGATTTTAGACAAACATGGGATGTTTGTCTATGATTGACTCCTGTAATTAGTCAAATATTGGTTTAAATGTGTTCTTTAAAAACTTGAATATAAGCACTTGTAAATTAGTCTACCAGTAACAGATGTCTGCTTCCCAAATCAATGCGGAATGTAATAGCCACCAGGTCTCTACAGAAAAATAAAGCCAAAACCAAACAAGAACCTAAGCATTAGATTGAAAACTAGGAGGAATTATAAAATGCAAATTCATAAAATGTGAGGATCAGAGTCAGATCAACTCTGAGAGTTTCGTTACGTGTTCAACAGTGCCCCTACACATGTTGAAATCCTAACCACCGGTACTTTAGAATGTGGCCATATTTGGAAATAGGATCACTTCAGATGGTGTTAGTTAAATTAAAATGAGGTCAAACTGTAGTAGGATGGCTCCCTAATCCAACATGACAGATGCACTTCTATAAAGGAGCGATTGAGACACAGAGCACGCTACAGGGAGAACACATGTGAAAGTAAAGGCAAGGACTGGAATGATCTTCCCACAGACCAAGAGTCACCCAAGAGTGCTGGCAACCACCAGAAGCTGGGTGAGAGGCATGGGGCGGATTCTCCCTTACAGCCCTTGGAAGGAACCCTCCCAGTTGTCAGCCTAAGCTCAGCCTTCTGGCCTCCAGATCTCTGAGTCAATCAGTTTCTGTTGTTTAAGCCACTCAGTATGTGGTGCTCTGCTAGGGCAGTCCAGGAAATGAGTATATATGTAAATATTTTATGTGAAAAAATAAAGTACAATGCCTTACACTGTACTATTTTCAACGAGCACATCAAAATGAAATAATTCAGAAATACTTTAAAAAGATGTCTGGAAATACAGGAGACAAAGTAGAGACCAACCAAGAGACAAACAAAGCAACCAATAAACGAAAAACAAATACCCAGGAATTGTAATATTGATATCGAAAGCCAAAAGCATTAGGTATGGATAAGAATACCCATTTGTATTCTTTATTTTACCAAAAAGTAAAATGTATAAGAAGACATATTAGTTATGAATATTTATACAAGTAGTATTGCATCAAAATATGTACAGCAAAGACAAATGAGTAGGTACACAATTCTTTTCTATTTCTTCCTTCCCTTCCCTTCCTATTTCTTTTCTTTTTTTTTTTTTGAGACGGAATCTCGCTCTGCCGCCCAGGCTGGAGTGCAGTGGCCTGATCTCGGCTCACTGCAAGCTCCGCCTCCCGGGTTTACGCCATTCTCCTGCCTCAGCCTCCCGAGTAGCTGGGACTACAGGCACCTGCCACTATGCTCAGCTAACTTTTGTATTTTTAGTAGAGACGGGTTTCACCATGTTGGCCGGGCTGGTCTCGAACTCCTGACCTCAGGTGATCCACCTGCCTTGGCCTCCCAAAGTGCTGGGATTATAGGTGTGAGACACCACGCCCCACCTAGATACACAATTCTTATGGAAGCATTTAAAAGAATACCTCTAATAACTATTTATAATAAATCACATAGATAATAAAAAAGAAGAAATGACTTAAACTATTTAATTAAACATACTGAATCAATAGAAATATACAGAAATTTTTAGCCTAGACAGATCATAGTTTCTTTTTTGGCATCTGTGAAATATTTACAGCAATTAATCATGTGTTACATGACAGAGGAGGCTCGATAAATTTCAAAATTCTGAGATAGTTCAGGCTGGTAGCTTCCTTAGTTGCCTCTGTATTGGAATTACCTGGAAAAAAATGTTTTAAGAATATTCCTGTGCAATTTCCGCCTAGGTCTTTTGTACTCATTTATTGTTTCATCTATTGGATATGCGCTTTATATCCAGACACTGCACTAGGCGCTGAGGACGCTGCAGTAAATAGGAGAAAACCACCCTAGCTTTCATTTGCTTTCACAGAGGGCCAAATGCCATGGAGGAAGTAAGAGAGCAGGTAACAAGATGTAGAGCAATCGGCGACTGAGGAAATTGTTTGTGGGGTGGTCTGTGGAGACCTTTGGAGGGAGTTGTATCCCCGTGCAGTGGGTGAGTTCAGAGTTGACGATGACACCCAGAGTCTCTAGAGAAGAAATGCGTAAGCAGGAAGCACAGAGGCAGGTGGAGTGACCTCAGGAGAGCTGGCATGGGCCCACCCAAGCAGCCCGCCATGGAGGCAGATAGAGGAGGAAAGGGCGGTGAGGGAGGGGAGCCAGCTGGGGAGGAGGGGAAACCGTTTGGTATAGTCTCCTGTCCTCATGGGCGCCTAGAGGAGAAAGAAAAAGGAAGAGAAAGAAGGAAAGTCCAGAAAGTGAAGGTAGAATGCGGGGCAGCCTGGAGACCCCTGACGCGCCTGGCAAGAGCACTTCCGGGGTCGGAGAGGGCGGAATTCCACGCAGAATCCCCTGAAGAGGAAAGGGAAGTTTGCGGGGGTGTTGAGCACTGAGGAATTTTTATTTTTCTACATCTCTCCAGGGTAAGATTTAGATGCAAAACGTAGAAGGAAATGGTGATTGTTAAAGTAATTGAAAGCACTTGGAAATAAATAAT
The DNA here is from genome assembly GCF_009764315.1 of Trachypithecus francoisi. NCBI lineage: Eukaryota > Metazoa > Chordata > Mammalia > Primates > Cercopithecidae > Trachypithecus > Trachypithecus francoisi. Next base: position 22,212,524 of record NW_022681435.1, on the reverse strand, counting down.
ATTCTGAATGTACTCTGGATGAAGCAGGCAGTTGAAAAGATGGTCATTGGAGTATTTGAAATATGACAATGATAATAACATCGGAGAGACGTTTTCAAAAGCTGCCTACACAGTTTTCAGACTGAAGTACCTGTTTTATTTTCTTTTTATTATTTTACTGTAGAGAAAGAAAAGGATCAATATAAATGCACCAAGATTTTGTTTCAGGCTTTTAGAAGAAACAAAAAAACACCTAAAACAAATAACATGGAAAAGGAGACAGAGAGGGAAAAACCCAATAAACTGAAAAATAGTAAGATGGTAGAAACGATAAAATCAAGAGTTGGTCTTTAGGAATAACTTGTGAGGAATGGAAAAGCTCAAGTTTTACGAATGCAGTTAATTATAAAATTATGAAAAAATGACTAAAAAGAAATGAATTAGATAGGTGGGAGACTTTCACATGTTACAGGAAGGCACTATGAAAAACCGTATTCTAAGCAATTATAGTCTTGGTAAAAAGGAAACTTTTTTCAAAAATCAAAATTTACAAAACTGGCTGCAAAAGAAGAGAAGAAAAAATATGCAACATCACTAATCATCAGAGAAATGCAAATCAAAACCACAATGAGTTACCGTTTCACAGCAGTCAGAATGGCTACTATGAAAAAAACAAAAAACAATAGGTGCTGGAGATGTTGAAGGGAAAAGGAAACATTTATGCAGTATTGGTGGGAATGCAAATTAGTTCAGCCATTGTGGAAAGCAGTTTGGAGATTTCTCAAAGAACTTTAAACAGAGCTACCATTTGATCCAGCAATACCACTACTGGGTATGTACCCCAATAAATAAATACATAATTCAACTAAAAAGACGTGTGCAATGTTCGTTGCTTTGGTATTTGGAAAACAGTTCACATCTTCACAAATTTGACTCCAGATACATTTGCAAAGCAAAATAAATAAATAAAATTAACAAATAATCAAGAGGAAATATAGGTTAATACATAAAGTAAGATAAATACAGAAACTGATATAGTTGACTACCCAAAAATGTAAAAGGAGATGCATGTACAAAATAAATCAAAATTGAATGAAACAAATTGATGTATTTAATAGCCACAAAGGAGAAATATTTATACTATATGAAGAAATCATGCAAGCAATTAGAAAAACCATCATAAACATAGTTGGTTAATGGAGGAAGTACATGGAAAATTTTTATAACCTACTAACAAACATGTGGGGAAAGTTAATTATAATAATAATCTAATAAAATTTTATAAATATTTCCAAAAATGACAACACACTGCTGGTGAACATCTGGTAACCAGTGTTAAAGATTGCTGGACTGTTTCAATTACGTTGGAAAACAATTTAGTGACATGTATCAGTATCCTTTTACTTAGCATCTTTCTACCTAGTTTTGATTAGGTTAAATTTTGACCTAATTTTGCTTTTGAAATAAATCCTAAGAAGTTACCACAAAATATGAGGAAAATTTTGTGTATAAGAATGCTCATAATGGCAAAACAGCATCGACTACTATTTAAGTGGTGACAAGCATTAGAGAATGGGAAGTGAATGAGCACAGGACAGAATATCATCGTCACTGCCCGTGATGTTTACAAGGCATCTTCTATCATAGGAGGAAATTCCATCACCAAAATTTACCTGTTGCAAGGGGACACTGGGGTTCACTTCCTTCCCTTTCTATTTCTCCCTGTGTGTTTTCCACATTATCTAACGTGATCCTGGGTGACTTCTAGAACAAGAACATGCATAGTTTTGAGGAGAAAGAAAGCCAGCGCCCGAGTGTGTGTTTGTGTAGGTGAGCGTGTTCTCCAGGTCAGACGGGTCTGGTGATGGGAAGACCATCCCACCCTAAGACATGCACATCCAGTGTCAGCAACAGAGCCCGTGAGTGAGTTGTCACGAATGTTGCTTCTCAGGGAGTTAACTGGAACTAAATGTTTGGGATTATTTCTTCAGATTACAGCAATCAAGGCATCGTTCTGAGACCTGCATTGAAATACCACGTGGAGTCCTTGCTCATTCCCATGAGTGCTTTGGGTTACACTGTGATGTGTGTGCAGCTGTATATGGGCCTGCTGGGGCTGATACAGCAGTCATTCTTTCCAAGAAATCTTTGATCTGCCGAAAGGTGACTACAAAGCTGATAGCCAAGGTACCAACGCAGGGAGAGTTTCACAGTGTGGCATGTTAGAAGGGGCGGTTCCCAGGGGCTGCTTTGCTGAGTGTGTAACAGCTAATTGGGCCTGCTAGGGTCAGCAATTAGCTTGGAGCTGTTCAGAACTTCTGACAGGGCCACCTTTATCTGTAAACCAGTTCTTCATTGAACAATAACGCCGCAGCCAGTCAGGGAGACATCCACGCAGCACAAAGCAGGCTGCATGTGTCAGGGTAGACAGAGCTTTTCCCCGGGCTGTGGAATTCTGATGTCCTCTTCGCAGTGGAGCCCAGCGATCACCTGGCTCCCTCAGAGCGACACTTGGCGGGTCCTTCATGAGAGGAACATCATTTCCCTTAGTCTCAGTGACAGAGTTGTTTCTCTGACTAAAGATTACTTATTGGAAAACTAAGGGTGATATTTTCTTTTCAAACAGTGAGGAGACTATAAAAAACTTCACTTCGAAAATGATCTTCCAGGGTTGTTTTAATAAGAGTGAAGTTTGGGAAATAAAACTTAGAAACGTTATCTCCGGGAGGTCTAAAAATTTTCCTTGTGCTTTTGATAGTTGAGAAGGGAACGTGTTCGTCTTTGTGTCAGATCCTTAACCTCTTTTTCCGTCCTTTTTGTTTGTACTTAAATTTTGAGAAAAAAAACAATGGTCCCTGTTCACAAGAACCCTTTTTCTCCTCCCTAAGAAAATAGCACTTCTACAATGTTACCTTCCTCGAGCTTCATGGCCGAGCTGTGGGTTTCTTTTTAATTTATTTTTATTTTGTTTTTCTTGGGGTGGGGGGGCCGTGGATGGGCTCACCTCAAGTAGGGTGGTCTACTGGCAGAAGGCGTTATCTGGTGTTGGAGGTATGGCCGCCATGTGGGGCCCTTTACACCTGATCTTGGAGTTCAGTGGAGATCAGGCACACCCTACCTGATTTCCCAAACACCACTGCCCAGTGAGCCTTTTTGACTTTTTTTTTTTAAATTATTTTTTTAGAGACAGAATCTCCCTGTGTCACCCAGGCTGGAGTGGCATGGTGATAGCTCACTGCAGCCTTGATCTCCTGGGCTCAAGCAAACCTCTTATGTCAGCCTCCCAGGTAGCTAAGACGACAATTGCATGCCACCACACCCAGCTAACTTTTTAGTTTTTCATAGACATGTGGTCTCTCTATGTTGCCTAGGCTGGTCTCGAATTCCTGGGCTCAAGCTATCCTCCTTGGCCTCCCAAAATGCTGGGCTTACAGTGATGAGCCACTGCACCTGGCCTGCCCAGGTGAGTCTGATGTCAGCCTCACCCCATCCTTCCCTGAGAGATACATCAAGAAGGGAGAGACACCTCGACAGTCTGTGGATGACAGTTCTATAATTTCAGCATGATTTTAATACAATCAATGTAAGTGCCTGATATATTTATGCAGCTTCATTTTCCACGTGCTTTTTCAGATAATTGATTTGTGCTTGTCTGCTAGATTTCAATAACTTGCCTCTCTCTTTTTTTTTTTTTTTCTGTTTGTCCCCTCCCAGTTGTTCTCTATCCTTGATGGAAAAAAATCCAAAGTACTCCTACTACGCTTTCTGTTCTCTGCAGCCTCTTTTTTGCAAGGAAGCCCTGTCGTGCAAGGGAAGGCCAGACGGATGAGATTCCGTCTGGCCCCTCTAGCTAAGCTGTTCCGCACGGCGAGTGTATGGGAACGAGGCTGCTTTGAGCGAACTTTGCCAACGCTCTGCTGGTGAGGTGAGCCAGGGATGAGCCCCTGATGGTGTTCAGGGATCTCCTTCAAGAGCATAAAAGGGAGCTGATTGATGAGGTCTGTGCATCTGTTCACTCTCGCCCACCACAGCTCCTGCCTCAAGTGTGTCAATACCCAGGGGCAAGGGGTGTGGAAGTGGGGAGCAGGTTCAATGGGTGAATTTCCTTGCAGTAAAGAAGTTCTTCTCCTTGTCTTGGTCACCATTTGCTCACCAAGAAACTAGCATTTCCTATCCTACTAAAAGTTTACAGGTTTTTTCCTTCTTCTTTTTTTTGGTGAGCACGTTTCTGCACTGTTGAGCTGACAGCTGAAATCTGTCCTCCTCCTGCGTGTGATGTCAGCTGTGGGCCAGCCTGGCAGTCTCGGAGAGAAGAGGAGGGGAAAGCTAGGGGGAGCAGGGAGCGTGTTAAGATTGTGACCAGACCGACTGAAACTGTGTGTCATGTGTCACAAACCCCACAGCCTGGCAGCTCTCTGTGGAGGGAGCTTTGTCTCTCATGACATGTCCAAAGGCTCACGGGAGGCCAACCCGCACCTGTAGCTCTCCTGGCTGACGGGCGACCAGGCAGCCTCCAGAGAGAGAGAGAGAGGGGGGAATGGGCAAGAGCTGAGACTCCAGCAACAGCAGGAAATGGGCTGTGTTGCCGACAGCCGGCTCCACCAAGAGTTATTTCTAAAATCTGGGTTCGAAGACGATGTGCAGTCAGGTACAAACTGACAGACGAACAACTTTCTTCCATCTCGTGGCTGCTCCCTTGTTTACAGTGCTTTCAGACTCCGTGGAAGATTCTCTAAAGGTACCTGAGTGGTGTCTCATAAGAGTCCGGGCTGCCAAGCGCTTCCCGTGTCATTTCTAACAGGTGTGGAAGGTGTAAGGAAGGAGCAGGAAGGAAAAGATAAGACACAAAGAGAAGGAGCCAGGTGGAAAATCCTGGAGTGCAGAAGTGTCCGTCTGAAAGGCTGTGATGACCGTGATGAGTAAATTATTTTATTCCTACAATTATACAATAAAACAGTATACAGTTCTTGTGTTTGTAGGAGAACAAATTACTGTTTCTCCATTTCCATTCATTTTCTATTTTTAAAATAAAAACTTTATATAAGCATAGGATACTTAAAAGAACCAAGATATATTTTGGCTTGTGTTTATATATGGACATGTTTAAAAACATAGCATTTTAAAATTGGTAAAATAGGTAAAAATAACTGGAGAGGAAGTTTCATACTTGACAGAGATGATGATGAAGTGTTCAATGCGCCGGGCATGGTGGCTCACGCCTGTAATCCCAGCACTTTGGGAAGCCAAGGCAGGAGGATCACTTGAGGTCAGGAGTTTGAGATCAGCCTGGCCAACATGGTGGAACCCTATCTCTACTAAAAATACAAAAATTAGCCAGGTGTGGTGGCAGGTGCCTGTAATCCTAGCTACTCGGGAAGCTGAGGCAGGAGAATCACTTGAGCCTAGGAGGCCGAGGTTGCAGTGAGCCAACATCACACCACTGCACTCCAGCCTGGCTGACAGAGTGAGATACTCTGTCTCACAAAAAAAAAAAAAAAAAAAAGAAAGAAAGAAATATTCAATGCACACAATCGGAAAGAAGAGAGGATGCAAGGCTCTGGGCCCACAACAGCAGGGAATCCAGGACCCTCCTGGTGAGAAGGCAAAATGAGAATATGCAGCCTCTGTCCTCATGGAGGCCATGGGTGCAGAGTAAAGGGAGAAACTGGCCACTTGGCATTGCATGGACAGTCTGAGGATCTCACTTTCTAGCAGGTCATTGTGGCACTGATCTCTGCTGCCCGGACATGGGGACCCACAGCTTGATGGGGTCACTGTTTTTGGGTAGTGATTCCAATGTGTCACCTAAGCTGTCACCCAGGGGGATCAAGGCCCACCAGCAACACAATTACTCAACAGGCGAAAATACAACCCTGTTGTAACATCTGACAGCAACCCCTCCCTGACACCACAGCAACAGTCAGGACACCTTTAGGAGGTTTTCTTTTTGAACTATATCACTTTGGGACCTTTCTTTATCAATTACAATACTTTTTACCTTTGTCATTTAGTAAAACTCTGTGGTCCCTGGTCATATTTAAGATACAAACTTTGTGTAATATCAAATATATATATGTAAACATGCACGCATATCTGTATGTATATGTGTATGTATGCATACATGCATGTAATATTTGTTGATTTCAAATTAATTATATTTTGATAATTGTAACACTCTAGATTTGCTTTGAAATTGCCAATTTTAAAAAAGATGCCATTTGGCCTGTCCCCGATGGGCATTTAGGTTGCTATTGTGAATAGTGTTGCAATGAACATACTATGCCTGTCTCTTTATAAAAAAAAAGATGTATATTCCTTTGGGTACATAACCAGTTATGAGATTGATGGGTCAAATGGTATTTCTGGTTCTAGGTGGTACATGTACACCATGGATCATGAGATCATGTCCTTTTCAGAAACATGGAAGCTATTAGCCTCTGCCGACTAACACAGGAACAGAAAACCAAACACCGCATGTTATCACCTATAACTAGGATTTGAACAATGAGAACACATGGACACAGGGAGAAGAACAAAACACATTGGGCCGGTTTGGGGCACAGTGGGAGGGAGAAATAGCTAATGCATGTGGGACTTAGTACCTAGGTGATGGGTTGGTAGGTGCAGCAAACCACCATGGCACAATGGCACACGTTTACCTATGTAACAAACCTGCATGTCTGGAACTTAAAAAATTAAATTAAAATTTTTAAAAAAGATGCAATTTGGTAATCATTATTTTTTCAATTGTTATATATTTTTATTTCCCTGGCTTTTGATTTGTGGAATATTTTATATATTAAGGAAATAATTTAATTTGTCAAAAGTTTTTCACAACTTTTGGGTTTGCCATTTACATTCTATTTTTGTTCATATTGGGTTTTTTGGGGGGTAATTAAAAATGTTGCAACCAAATGTTTGTAATGTTTGTATTCCTTTATTAATTCTTTTATTATTATTATTATTTTTTTGAGATGGAGTTTTGCTTTTTTCACCCCGACTGGAGTGCAGTGGTGCAATCTTGGCTCACCACAACTGCCGCCTCCTGGGTTCAAGCGATTCTTCTGCCTCAGCCTCCCAAGTAGTTAGGATTACAGGTGCCCACCACAAACATCCAGCTAATTTTTGTATTTTTAGTAGAAATGGAGTGTCACCATGTTGGCTAGGCTGGTCTCAAACTCCTGACCTCAGGTGATCCACTTGCCTCGGCCTCCCAAAGTGCTGGGATTACAGGCGTGAGCCACTGCACCTGGCCTCCCTTATTAATTTTTCCTTAAATCTTATGCTAAAAAGCCCTTTTCTCCTCTAAATCTTCCAGCTATTTTAAATTGTTATATCTTTGTTTTCTTGGTTTCCAATGAACTATTTGGTCCTTCTTTTGTTTATTATGGAACATGGTACACACTACATTTATGCTCCTTAATTCACTGATAGTCTCTTCAATGATGAGAAATGCATGCCTTATTATATGCTAAAGTATACAGAGAATTTGACCTGTTCATGGCCTTCCATTCTGTTCCATTATTATGCCTGCCCTGCCTTAAGACTATTAACTGATGTTTGGCAAAGTCAGTTGTATGCCTGCCTCATACTTTTGTTCCCGAAATATTCTTTGTATTTTCACCTGCTTATTATTCTCTAGGTAATCTATAATTTTGATTTCAATTGCTTTAATTTGTGGGAAAATGACATACCATTTCAAATGTTCATGCATTCCATAGATAAATATGATTTATATGTTTTCCATTATTCAAGATTTTATGTATTTCAAGGCTTTTAAAAATCTTCAGAATTTAAAAATTTTATGTTTTATTTCTTGGTGGCATATGCTTTGGTTGGAATTATGATAGGGATCTCTTTTTAGTAATATCTTCTGCTAGAATTTTACTGGTATAAAGAAAAGGTTTGTTTTTCATATGTATATTTTATACTTTATAATTTGATAAATTATAAAATATAGCAAATCCATTAATTAGCCATCAACTCTTTCTTTTCTCTTTATTTTTAGTGAAGATGAAGAGTGAACCCTCTAATTAGTCATCAACTCTTCGTTTTCTCCTCATTTTTAGTGGATATCTTGGATTTTATTTATTGAGTATATATTTATAAGCTATCTCAATAAAAGGATATTTATATTGATTTTTATAACAATTTTATTTGATCAAATCGAGTTCTATCTCATTTGGTCAATTGCACTTGATCAAATTCACTAGTTATACATCATTATATCTTTCTTTTCATTGTGGTAAACCATTAACAACATTTCTATAACACTGTTAAATAAGCAGACATTCTAGTCCAGGTCTGATTTTAAGTGGACTTCCTCCAGTTTTCCCCCATTAAGTTTGTAGATTACTTCTTTGATGTAAACCTATTCCTAATATTAAGGAAATATCCTTTCAGTCTTGATTTAAAAAGAGGCATCTGGAGGAAAAGATGCCTTTAACTCTGACATTCTATAATCGTTTGATCTGTTTATAGTTTTTCTGATATGTTCACTGTTTACTTCCTCTAGCCAGAATATAAGCTCCTTGAGAACTGGGGATCAGTTTCATTCACTCTTGAGTCTGCTGTGCCTGTGAATGACTAAGAAATTAAAAATTCCATTTCAAAAGTCATAAGAACTTCCTGTTACTGCAAATAGGTAAAAAGTCTGAAGTTAGAAGCAGTTTTGAAGTTATTTATTTAGTAATCATTTCAATTTTGCTATTTGAAAATTTTCTTTTTATTTTTAAGTCAACTTAAGTAATTTTCTTCTGGAGAACAATTCATGTTATAAACACTTTATCATTGTTAATGTGCAATTTAAAAATCATTCTTAATATTTCAAAATATGTATCTATACTAAAGACTTCTTTAATACTGATTTTCTATAGTTGTGGCATTTAATCTCTTAGTATCTTGACTACATCTGTCAATAATTTGCCTATGCATTTTTTTTTTAATTCACTAGAATGTACCTAAGAAAGTATGAGTTTTTTTTTCTTGGTTTCTGACTTACTGATCTTTGCTTTTATCGTTTTCTCTTTCCTCTTGGCATTCTTGTTCTCCCTTTACAACCAAGTGAGATTAACATTTAAGACATTATGCTACACTGCTTCAAACTATACTACAGGGTTATAGTAACAAAATAGCACGTACTGATACAAAAACAGACACATAGACCAATGAAACAGAACAAATAACCCAGAAGTAAGACCATATACCTACAACTATCTGATCTTCAACAAACCTGACAAAAACAAGCAGTGGGAAAAGAACTCCCTATTCAATAAACGGTGCTGAGATAACTGGCTAGCCATATGCAGAAGGTTAAAACTGGACCCCTTCCTTACATCATACACAAAAATAAACTCAAGATGGGTTAAAGACTTAAATGTAAAACCCAAAACTACAAAAACCCTGGAGGACAACCTAGGCAATACCTTTCAGGACATAGGCATGGACAAAGATTTCATGACAAAGACACCAAAAGCAAATTTGCAACAAAGGCGAAAATTAACAAATGAGATCTAATTGAACCAAAGAGCTTCTGCATGGCAAAGGAAACTATCAATGGAGTAAACAGACAATGTACAGAATGGGAGAAAATGTCTGTAAACTATGCGTTGGACAAAGGTCTAATATCCAGCATTTGTAAGGAACTTGACAAATTTACAAGAAATAAACAACCCCATTAAAAAGCAGGTAAAGGACATGAACAGACACGTTTCAAAATAAGACATACATGCAGCCAACAATCATGAAAAAACTCAACATCACTGATCATTAGAGAAATGCAAATCAAAACCACAATGAGATACCATCTTACACTAGTCAGAATGGCTATTATTAAAAGTCAAACAATAATAGATGCTGGCAAAGTTGTAGAGAAAAAGGAATGCTTATACACTGTTAATGGGAGTGTAAATTAGTTAAACCATTGTGGAAGATAGTGTGGTGATTATTCAAAGACCTAGAGACAGAAAAACCATTCAACCCAGCAATCCCATGACTGGGTATATACTCAAAAGAATATAAATTGTTCTATTATAAAGACACATGCACAAGTAAGTTCACTGCAGCACTATTCACAATGGCAAAAACATGGAATCAACCTAAATGTCTATCAGTGACAGGCTGGATAAAGAAAATGTGATACATATACACTGTGGAATACTATTCAGTCATAAAAAGGAATGAAATCATGTCATTTTCAGGGACATGGATGGAGCTGGAGGCCATTATCCTTAGCAAACTAATGCAGGAACAGAAAAACTAAATACTGCATATTCTCGCTTAGAAGTCAGAGATAAATGGTGATAACACATGGACACATAGAGGAAACAGTACACACTGTGTCTATCAGAGGGCGGAGGGTGGGAGGAGGGAGTGGAGCAGAAAAATAACTAATGGGCACTAGGCTTAATACCTGGCTGATGAAATAGTCCGTACAACAAACCCCCAGGACGTAAGTTTACTTATGTGACAAACCTGCACATGTACCCCTAAACTTAAAAATTAAAAAGTAAAGAATTATCCAATCTGAACAACAAAAAGAAAATAATTGTTTTAAAGGCAAACAGAACCTAAAGGACCTAGGGAACTAAAGCAAAAGATCTAATATTTGTATCATCACAGGCCTAGAAGGAGAGAAGAGGGAAGGGCTGAAAAACTGTTCAAAGCTAAAAACTTTCCATTTGGTGAAATACATAAACCTACAGATTCAGGAAGGTGAGAAAACTCCAACAAGGTAAACTTAAAAAAATCCATGCCAAGACATATGATAGCCAAACTTCTGAAAACTAAAGACAAAGAAAAGGTCTTGAAGTCACAGAAGAAAAAGAAAAATTCATAATTACAGTTGGAGACTTCAAAACACCTTTCTCAATAATTAATAGAATAACTGCAGAAAATATCAGCAAGAAACAGGAGAATTTAACAACATCGTTACCCAACAGCAACTAATCAACACTTAAAGAACGTATTAGTAAACAACCACAGAATATACGTTCTTTTCTCCCACTGAACATTCACAAAGGTAGACCATATCTGTTACCATTAAACATACTTCAACAATTTCAAAGAACTGGAATCATGCTGAGTGTGTCCTTTGACCACAACAGAATCAAAGCAGAAACCAATAACAGAAATATAAAGAAAAATCTCCAAAAACTTGAAAACAAAATATTGCACCTTTAAATAGCCTCTGAATCAAAGAGGTCTCAAAGGAAATAAATAAAAAATTGAACTAAATAAAAATAAAAATACATCCACAAATACGAAATCTGTGGGATGCAGCTAAAGCATTATTTAGAGGAAAATTTATAGCACTGTGTCCATATATTAAAAAAGACAAACAGCCTCAAATTAAGTTTCTACATCAAGAAATTAGAAAAGAAGAGCAAAATAAACCCAAAGCAAGTAGGAGGAAAGAAATAAGGATAAGAATATAAATCAATGAATTTGAAAACAAAAAGAGTAAAAGTAAAAAAACAAACTTAGTTTTTTAAAGAATTAGTAAAATTGACAAAAATCAAACTAGCAAGCTTCAGACCTCATACACATATCTTCTCAGGACTACAGACTGAAACATCATTATTAAGATATTTCCAAATACAGTTCAGCAATATATAAAGAAAATTATATACCACAAGTGAATGCTTATTCTACGGATGCCAGACTGGTTTGATACTTTAAAAAATCAATCAGTGTAATCCACTGTATTCACAAGCTAAAGACGAAAAAAATCACATGATCACACCAATTTAGGGGAAAAAATCTTTTGACAAAATTCAACACCCATTTGACAAAATTCAGCACATATTAATAACAAAAATTATCAGTAAGGAATAGAGGGGCTCCTCAACTTGATAAAGAATGTCCTGTCTACAAAATGCTACAGTTAGCATCACACTTAATGATAATATGCTAAATGGCTTTCCACTAAAACTGAGATTTAGGTGAGAATGTTCACTCTCACAATTACTATTCAACATCATACTGGAAATTCTTACTATCATACTGTCTAATAAGAAAGGAAAAGTAAAACGAACCCATACTGATCTGAAAGAAAGAAATTCCCCTATTTGTAGATCACATGATTGTCTACACATAAAATCTCAAAGGATCTAAAAAGCAAACCAGCAAACAAAACTTCATACCACAAATCAGATCAATATGTTCACAAGATACTAAATCAGCACACAGAAATGAACTGTATCTGTACAAACGAATAAGGAAGAGAGATAAACCGAAACTGCAAATATAATACCATTGTAATAGCTACAAAAATATCAAGTACCTAGGTATAAATCTAACGGAACATGTATAGAATTTGTGTGCTGCAAATTACAAAATGCTGATGAAAGAAATCAAAGACAATCTAAACAAATGGAGAGAGGATCTTTGCTCATGAACTGGAAGAGTCAACATACCAATTTTCCCAAAATTGCTACAAACACTGAACACAATTCCTATCAAAATTCTAGCAAAATTTTTATAAATACCAAAAAGATTATTCTAAAATTTATATGAGAAAGAACAATCCTAAGAATAGCTAAACAAATTTTGAAAGAGAATAATGAAGTGGGAGGAATCACTCTGCCCTATTTCCAGGTTTATTATATAACATTGAGACTATGGGACTGGCAGGGACGGGGATGCACACAAAGATAAATGAAACAGAAAAATGGACCAGTAACAGCCTCACACAAGAACAGCCAACTGATTTTTCACAGAGGTACTAAAATAATTCAATGGAAGACAGGTAGTCTTTTAAACAAAAAATAAATCTCAACCTAAACCACACATTTTATACAAAAGGTAACTAAAAATGGATTATAGGTTTAAAAGTAAAACACCAAATTGTAATTTTTGAGATTAAAACACAGAAAAAAAATTTCAGAACTTGGGCTTGATGAAGAGTACTCAGATGTGGTAACAAAAGTTCAATTCATAAAAGAAAAAGATCCATGAGTTGAACTTTATCAAAACAAAAATTTTGCTGGGTGAAAGACTCCATTAAAAGGATGGAAAGACAGCTATAAACCCAGAGATAATATTTGGAAAACATATATCAGTAAAAGGACTCATATTTGTAATTTGTACAGATCTCTCTGAGCTCAACAGTAAAAAAACAAAATGATCCAATTAGAAAATAGAAAATAACATGAAGAGATCTTTCACTGAAAAAGACAAACAGATAGAAAAAAGCACATAAAAAGTTCAACATCACTAACCTTAAAAATGCAAATTAAGGTCACGTGAGATACCACAAAGCACTTACTGGAACAGCCAAAATAAAAGCTAGTGACCACACCAAATGCTGTCAGTGGTGCAGAGAAACTCAATTGTTCATACGTTGTTGGTGGGAATATGAAATGGTCCCGACCCTCTGCAAAATCACTTGGAAAATTCTTGAACAACAACAATAACAAAGCACACAAAGATCCTATGGCCAAACAGTCACATACCTGGGCATTCATATCAGAAAAGTGAGAAATTGACAGAAAACTGTACACAATTCTTGGCAGCCTTTTTATTCGCGGTTGCCAAAATCTGGAGACCAGCAAAATGTCCTTCAATGTGTGAATGGTTACACAAACCGCGGTACATCAGTGCCATGGAATACTATTCAGCTCTGAGAAGGAAAAACTCTTGATGCACAAGCAACTCCGAGGAATCTCTGGGGAATATGGCTGAGTGACAGAAGTCAGTCTCAAGGGTTACACAGTATATGACTCCATGTATACAATATCCTTGGAATAACAAAATTTTAGAGATGGAGGAAGATTGGTGATTTCCTGGCTTTAAGAATCATGTGGGTTGCAGGTGGGTGTGCCTGTAAACATCTTCATGGTGACGAAACCGTTCTGTGTCTTGTTTGCGGGGGAGATTACTCAAGTTTGCATGTGATAAAATGACATACACCTACACACACATTGCACGAGTATCAGTTTCCCGGTGTGGATATTGTACCATAGTTCATAAGCTGTAGCCATTGGGAGAAGCTAGGTGAAGGGATCATGAGACCTCCTTGTACTATTTTTGTAACTTCTTATAGATCTATAATTATTTTAAAATAGAAAGTTTTAAAAAGGACCTACAGGTGTTAATTCAATGTTGAACAGACGCAAGGGTTCCAGAAGGTCTCAGCTTGTCCTCACTTGTTTCCTGTGCTTGCTGTGCCCAGCAGACCAACAGTGACCCCAAGCCACACACCAGGTAGACCACCAAGGTGACTTCCCAGGTGGCAGGGACTTCTTGACTTCTTTGGCTGGAGGACATGCCTAGCAAATCAGACTTTCCCACAAGCTCCTGCCTGTCCACCTGCCCGTGAGTAGCTTGCTCTTGTCCTCTGCCTCCTGATTTCTTCTCCATTCATATAACCCGTGACTCCTGTATCGACCCTTTTTTTATTGGAATGCTGATCCGGGGTCTGTGTTCTCGGCTGTTTCCTCCTGGCCCTCTCTCCACCAGAGAGGCTCCTCAGGCTCTCAGCTTTCCTGGCTCCTGCATTATGAACGCAAATGTCCGTTCCTCCCTGAACTCCCTCCCTTCTGGTTCACCTTGTCGTGCCCTGCTTATATTTTGCTACCAGCTCATTTTCCTTAAATGCTAAACCAAAAATGTCCTTAAGATCATTAAATTCCATAGACTTAGGCTGGCGAAGAAGAAATCAAGGTCTAACCATAGGAGAAACAGCTTCCCCAGGGTGTTCGGGTGCCAGGGACGGATAACATCTCTTCATTCTCAGTCTGGTCCTAGAAATTCTCACCAGCTTTCCAGTTTCTAGCCCAGCGGGTATGAACTCCCTGGTCTGTTCTCTTGTTGGATGACATCACATATGTTCGTGGCTAAATGTGTTGACTGAACACATGCTTCCTGGTATTTAGTCCTGTCTGTGTGTGGAGTGGCTTGGGGAAGGGCACTCTAGTCTTCTCATTCCTGTGAGGTTGGAAAGGCCATATGTGACCAGGCCGTGAAGGGCATCGAGTGCCAAGCAGAGAGGTCGGGATTTTGTTCTATAACAATGGGACGCCACTGGGGATGGTTGTGGAAGAGATATAAAGGCCATATTTGTATTTTAACAACAACAAGTGGAGCAGCCATGAAGGGACCGGGGCAGTGAGTGAGGAAGAAGCACTGGAAAGTGATGTAGCCCTCCAAGGGACGGACAGCAGGAGACGGGGCTGGTGCAGCCCCCCAGGGGTGACGAAAAGCATCTAGGGTGGAACCCACCAGCTCGGACTGTCTGAACATGCCTAGGAGGGGAGGGGGCTGTGATGACACTGTCGTGTCTGGCTTGGGAGACTGGAGGGTTGGTGAACCACAGACAGAATGGGAAAAAACAGAAAGTGAGTATGTGGGTGGAGGGAGAAATATTTTTGAGCACTTTTGGTTGGGCTGAGTGGAAATGCCTCTTTGACATCCATGTTAGTGTTTTGACAAGATCACAGGAAGTGTGTGCAGAAGAGAGTCTGAGCACAGGCTCAGGATGGAGGGTGTCACTGGTGTGTTTGAAATAGTAGCCAAGCAACTTAAAATGGGACAGCAAAAGGAGAGGAGGAAGAAGGGCTCTATCCAAACACATGAGAAATGCTTAATGGTGGGTAGAGAGAGAACCACAAAGGTCAGCACGTTGAGTATTGCCTTACTACAGAAGAAATGACAACGGTCTCTGCTTCCGTCAGCTGACAGCTCTGAGTCCTGACTCCAGTTCAGGGTGTCCTGGGAGACAGAAACAAACACTGATGAATTGATGAAGTTCCTTCCACTTCATTCATTTTGCTAGAAATAGCCTGAATAATAATAATACCTACAAATTGCTATTAGATGTTTCGTATACATTATCCCATTTAATCTTCACATCCTATCAAAAGTTTTAGAAGGTCCAGAAACCTGCCCAAGGTCACAGAGTGGTGACAGGCAGTTGGGAGTTGGCCCACACCGGCCCTCGGGCCCTGTAGCCCACCTCTTTATGGAGCATGGCGCTGGGGTGATACTGGCACAATTCTGCCTGTGCCTGGGCTCAGGTCTGGAGCACACATAAAACTCTCTACCCATTTCCCATGGCTGCCAAAATGCAGTGCACGTCATGAAAATTTTTCCAGCTCTCCTCTAGTAGTATCATTTAACACAATGACCCTTTTCTTCCTGTTTACTAAGTGTTTACATTGTCCTTTTAATCAGATATTAGAAGAGCAGCTTTTTCCTCTGCTTTTAACTAGAAAGGACTCATTTTAGAGAGAGTGTCTTGCACTGCTTTTGTCTGCTCTCCCACAGAATCCATTTGTTGTCATTTTCATTCTTTCTCACCAGAAAGTGCCGCTCATCAGAGTGACTAAAAATATGAAGCATAAAACTGTATTTCCCCACACCCCAAATTAAGCCTTCCAGAAGGACATTAATATGCCCCAATTCTCTCTATCTGCTGAATTTTTCAGCAACTCCATCCCAAAACCATTTTTATATTTGGTCACATATGAGTTGGATGAGAGTAATTGACACTCATGATTTCAGCTCCTATTTACTTGCTCTGTTGTTTCACTTTGACTCTGTTTTTCCCTCTCCATTTCTGCCTTTCTCCCCTGTATGTTAAGTTCCACCGAGATCTATCTTTGTTTCACAGAGTTCCACAACTCAGAAGCTAATCATATCCCAGAACACTGATCCTGATGCCCTGCGGTGTTTGGAATTTACATTAGTTGTTTATTCGCCCACTTTCGGTTAGGGATCATTTCACTGTGGATATCATACTCTGGCAAACACATGCTCACGCAGATACACACACATTCACAAACAGATATCTCCAGTTAAATATTCATGATACTCAACATTATCATCGGGTTTTTCATACAAAGAAATGGCCAGTGTTGTCATTCAAGGCCTGGAATACCTTATGCAGAGAATACTAAACAGCCCATTATTACCTCCACCGTGTGACAGACGAGCTTCAACGGAAGAGACTAATAACAATAAATAAACGTATACTGGGTTTGAGGGGGAAAAGCAGGACAAACGAACTCTAAAATTGGAGAAAACTGTTACCGTATATTTTGATTTGGACTCTCTTGAATTAGGTTTGAATATCAGGTTAAAATTTTTATAACGTTGTCCATTTCTGAGAGACTGAAGTTGACTTGTAGGAAGATAGTCAATGGCAGTGATTTCAGTGAAATCAAATGGAAACCAAGTTTGAAAAGAAAACAGATTTATCTTTCCACTTCTTGGGAATGTATTGCAGACATGCAGCATGTTCGTCTCCTATTATTTAGTGATCTTTACAAAGAAAAACATCCAACCTTTGAATTGAACCTTCTCCTTCATTTCAACTTAGATACAGATGTCCTCTTAAGGGAATTAAATATAGTATGTCATGTGCCCACAGAAGGAAGGTAAAATTTAGAATTCGCTCCATAGCCAATGGATGGCAACTGGCCTAGGGAAAATGGATGATTACAGAATGGAAGAGTCACATTGCAATCCCAAACTTGTACCCTATTGAAGCCACAAAGACTCTGGGTTTCAATATGAAGCCTCCTCCACCCTGATTTCCACCACTTCTGTGAAAAACAGTGTACTCTGGGCTGAATTGGTAGCTGTAATTAATTTAATTGAAGCTGCAAACTATCTCATCACGAGTTCACCATCGCATTCATATAATTTAAAGAAAAGGTCACATCTTAGCTTGAAATAGAGTAGAGATCACTATGGACATGAATATTTTATGTAGAATAAGATGTGTATTTACTTAGAAATGCAATATGCACATATACTAGTTATCCCGGATATATTAATTCATTCATTCGATCAGTAAACACTTAGGAAGTGCTCACTATGTATTAGGTGCTTTGCTGAACTCCAGGGACCCAAAACTGAATAAATCTTTTAACTCTACGGAGTTCATGATTTAATTTAACCACATGAGGGTTTAGAAAATACATGTCTGCAGAAAGGGTACTGAAAAGGCTAAGAAATCAGGTTATGATATGAAACCGTGCCTCGTAATAATTGAGAAAAGCTACATATTTCAAAAAGATAAATTACTGGAACAAGTTTCTGAAGAAAGTGACACAATGTGTCAACATCAAGAAAAAATGTCAATAGTTTATCTAAGAATGAAATGTTGTTGGAAGCTTTGAACGGGAGAGCTCTAACAGTCCCCCTCACTGTCTGCATTCCCTCCTGGTGTGGAGGCCGAGTGAGGCCCTGCATTCTCATGAGGGTGAGGATGGTGCCCTTGCACCAGGTGAAGGCAGGACACAGGAGCCAGGAAGCTCAACTCCAGGGAGCAAATAGTTCTTCCAATGAAGTGTCTAATCCCAAAGGACCCAGAGCTAGGCAGGAGTGACCAGACAGATCCGCAACATAAAGTGGGTAAGTTCAGGTGTGTACGAATCTAGAACAGCCGCAGAATGCTCCCTGGAAGGATGCCTGAAGGGGCAGGAGCCATTGAAGGGGGAAAGCAACTGGTTTAGAGACTCACCGGAAATGCCCAAGAACTGGTAAAAGACCCATGTGGAGAGATGTGTGAGCTATGCACTTCTCAAACGTTCCCTTGGCTTTTGGATAATCGATCAGCAAATATATCTAACTGACCGCTATATATAAGACAATGTACTTTGGAGTAGGGGATGGGTATAGAAACATAAAACAGGACTCATGCTTTAAACAGCTTTCCATCTGTTTAAGTAATGTAGATCTGACCTACATCAAATTTTTATAGCCCTATTGCCTACAGCTGAGTGAAAGTTTGAGGAGTGATTTTAGGAATAAAAATATATAGGAGAGAGGGATGCTGTTCTAATAAAAAGAACACCACATTTGAGATTGAAGTGTTGTTTGTGTCACCTATTAGTTGTATTACTTTTATGCAATCTTCTATATACTCTGAAAATCAGTTCTCTTCTGGAAAGTCCGAGCACCATGCCCACCTTACCAATCAGGCTTCTTTGGTTTTGAGCAATGGAAGTGTCTTATGACCAACTGAAGCAGCAAATGGTTTCATTGAAAGGATATTATACAGCTCATAGTAATGAAAGGAAGACCGGAGAAACATTCTCATAAGGAATAGGACTCAGGACATGATCTAGGGTCAGAGTAGCAAGAGCCCTTCAATGGTCATGTCAAGAAACTACTATTAAAACGAATGAGGTCCAGCCATTTTTTAAAGTCTTTGCACATTATGTTCAAGATTCAACACACCAGAAGAGAGTTCCATTGGCCTAGCTTGGGTCCCATGGCTTGCCCTTGAGGGATGGGAGGGCAGGGAAACTGACGAGTGAGATCCACCGGGACTGCACACATCACGAAGAGGTTAGATCCTGAAAGGAAGCCAAAGCAAAGTTAATGAAGGAAGGGAGCAAGAAACAAAACCCCACAAGCCTTCCCCCAGTTAGGCTATGCAGAGGGAATTCCCTTCCTTTCTCCAGCAGCAGGTGCCATCACTGTCTTAAATGTCCACCCCTATGCCCATGGTGCTCTGAGATCTGGGCACACAGACAGCGTCCTGCTGAAGCTATTACCTGAGGGCTTTCTGTGGCACACTCTGTCTGCACACAGGGCAGGATTCATGTGTTGGGAGCCGGCACCTGTGGGAGCAGCTCTCATTCAATGATGTCTGGGAACTGAAGAGTAAAGAAGCAGACTCCTCATCCCCTGTGCAAGGCTCCAGAACGTGTTC
The DNA here is from genome assembly GCF_009764315.1 of Trachypithecus francoisi. Classification (NCBI taxonomy): domain Eukaryota; kingdom Metazoa; phylum Chordata; class Mammalia; order Primates; family Cercopithecidae; genus Trachypithecus; species Trachypithecus francoisi. Next base: position 22,192,879 of record NW_022681435.1, on the reverse strand, counting down.
TCAGCTCCTCCCAGGGGTTTCCAGCATGACTGAGCACTGGTCGCCCATACCAGAAATGTGCTCCTTGATGACAGTTTCCCTGGCTGCCTTCCCTTCTCTGTCTCACTTTCCTTCCTGAAACTCCTCCTCAGTAAGTTACATTCACTCTAACATTTTTTTTTCCTCAGGGTCTGCTTCTGGAGAAGGAAACTTAAGAGACGAGGAACCAGAAGTAGTTCTAGGAAGCAGAGACTCAGAATTGGGCCATGGGATGGAAACCTTTACTGGTGGAGAGAAGATAGTGACAACATGGGGCCTGTTGCAGCATTGCAATGACTAGGGCTCTCTTCTGACCCGGACCAGGCTGAGTGCAGGGAGGGACTGGCTCACACATCAGCATGAACATGAAGGAGCTGGGGGATTGCTGATGAAAACTATGGAATCTGTGAAATAAAAAGTAACATCATAAAAGCCAGGAGGCCCACCTGGAAGCATTTTTAAGATCTCTTCTCTTGTAGCCCAAAGGCAAACTTTACTAAAATTTAAGCCCAAAATAGGATTTCGGGAGTGGTAGAGTTTCAGAGAAGAGCTGAATGTGCTTCCCTGGCAGTTCTCTTCCACTAAAGTCACAGAAGTGGGAAGACCCTGATACCTGGGCTGGGACACTGGGAAGATGGTCTTCAGAGTTTAGGCCCTGGACTTCCCTGAGCACTGTCCGGCAGAACCGATGAACCCTCCCATCGCCTGGAGACCATGCGGACTCCACACCAGGCTGGAGGACTTGCAAGACAGATGCTGCCTGCCCTCCTTAACATCAGCACCTCCCCTCTCAGTGCTGCCAGACCAATAACAAGACAAAATCTCAGCATGGCTCAACCAGGAAAACTGCATTGGCTCCAGAAGGAAGGGCTCATCGTAAAAGGAACCACCCTCCAGAAACTGGGAGGACGTGACCAGGAATGGATATGGGGTATGCTAGACCAGGGAGGGTGGCAGATACAGCTGGGTAGGGCGAGGCCATTGATTGAGAAACACTTTCTCATGACCCAGAATTTAACATCTTAGAAGAAAATCTGTAGCCAATCCAAAATGTGGGTGGAATCACTACTAAGCTTGGAAACCATGATTATTTACATTAGCATTGGCCCTCAACTCCAGTTGTTTTGTCCCCCACTGAACATCTGGCAATGTCTGGGGGCTTTTTGGGCTGTCACAATGAGGGAAAGTGCTACTGGCATCAAGTGAGTAAAGACCAGGCGATGCTGCTAAACACCCTACAATGCACAGGACAGGACCCCTCAACAAAGAATTCCCCAGCCCAAAGCATCAATAGAGCCCTGGACTGTAGTCAGCAAGTTGGAAAAAATGGCGTCTTTAAATACATTGATTTTATGAGAACAGAAAATCCACTGGCCAACTATGTTTCCTGGTTTGGTGTAGGAGGCACTCCTTCTGCTAGCACTGGGAGAAATGCCCCAGGGAGAGCCACCAGCTGTGAAAAGCCCAGCTGTGGACTGTCTTCAGGCAAATAGGGCTGACATAAGAAATGTTACTTTGCAACAGGTCTCCTGAGTGTTAAAAAGGATGATAAGACTTCAGAGTATCAGGGGGCAGTCGCTGAAGGTTAGAAGGAAGACCAATGTAATTACTGCACAGAGCAGCACGGCCTGTGTGGCATCTGGGCCTGGACCCATGGGGGCTCTGGGCCTGGCTAGTAGACCCTGGTACTTCTAGGGCAGATACAGATAGGAAGCCAATGAGGATATTGCTTGACTCACATTTCCAAGAGTGATTTTAAAAGGTAGACCAGCAGAATTCCTTTGTCAGTTGCGATAAAATCATGAGCCCTCCTCCAGTTTCCCAATAACATCCATCGATGACGTGAGAGGCAGGGCTCCTTGCAAGGGCTCTGCAGTGTTACCCTAGTTATACGTGGTCATGGCTTCCACTGTTTTTGTCCAATGGGACTTGTGGTCATTTCTAGAGTAACTAGTACTCTAGGGGGAAGGACAATACCCAGATCTATCGAGAGATACTAGATACAGAGTTTGAACAGACACTTATACCAGAGAACCCGAAGCACTATCCTGCCCCTCTCCCTGTGAAATGGGAACACGCAGAGGTCAGAAGATACGCAGGGCCCTGGCCTAAGTCCATTTCCAAGTGGCTTCTGGATGGAATGGCAGAGATTTGAGGTAAGTACATAAATGAATACTTGGGAAGTGACAAAGAGCTTAGCTGGAAAGAGCAAAGCTGGAGCATTAAAGATGAACAGGTCTGCGCTGGAGGCTTGTGTACAGATCTGCAGAAATGAGTGCAAAGTGTGCATATCCTTGCGTCTTATACCACACCCACCAGAAAGCATCCAGCTCAGAGGGGCCGTTGAACAAGCAGTGGACAAGATGATCCAACCAGTGGACAGAAGCCACACTCCTTCCTCATCCACCAGCAGCTGCCCAACGGGCTCATGAATCGAGTAGTCGTGGTGAGGGCTGGCAGCTGCAGAGGGGCCCCAGCATGGCTTCCTCTCACTGCACCTGACAGGGTCACTTCTGTGGACCAAGGCCCTCCAGTCCCTCTTTTTCCTTCATAGTGTGCTTCAAATTTTCCTTCAAAGATTTGCTTTGTGAATTCATTCATCCACTCTAGATTGTGATTTTCTGATTTATTGCTTTCTACCTTATTATATTTTTCTTCTGTTTTCTTTAAATTAGAAAGGTTTGAAGTTATTTTCTGAATACTTGAGTTGAATACTCTGTGTTTTCTATCAACTTAGAATGCCAATGGTGTAATGCATTTCCTTGTGGGTGTGGCTTAGTTACGTAGATCTCAATTTGTAATATTCATGTTTTATTTTTTCTATACTTACACTTTTAATTTCCTCTTTGGATACACAATACTTTATAATACCATTTTTAAATGTATAGAAATAATTTTTTCCTGAGATTCTTACTATTAGTTTCCAGTTTCATTGTGTTTTCTAAATGAGTTGTAGTTGTTATGACTTAAAGGTCACTTTGTGTTTAAGAAATGCACGAGAATATTAGGTCTTAGTCCTCTCTTCTTTAAATACTACATTTTTAAAGAATTATTTCCTTGATTATTGCTGTTTTCTTGATTTTGGAAATAGAGACCTCATTTTCTTCACTTTATTCTTTGTTTTCCTTTTGTGATTTGGAAAGTAGATGTCATGTTTAAAATGTCACCACTAGTAATTCAGAACGTTTAAAATAAATATTACATTAGTCTAATGTAGATTTTAAATGGTGAAAATTTTCTTTCTTTATTCAATATGAGAAATTTATGATGCTTTTTGAATTTTCTGCTGCATTTTCCGTTTCTTTAAACTGTTTACAAGTCTTGTGTTTTTAAATAACATGCTTCTTATATGCAACATTTTTACCCTTGACATTTCCAAAGTATGTGGCCATTTGCATATGTTTGATCATTTTAGTGTTTGTGGCAAGTCCTAATCTATCATGAATTCCTTTGATTTTCTTGCTGACCAGAGCAAGATACCGCAAGCTCCACCCCACAGGCCATAGCCATATCCAGACACAACCTGACTGTGAGTGGCCTGTGAGCTAAGTATGCTTGTAACATTTTTGGTAACTGAAAAAAAGATTAAAAAGTGAATACTATTTTGCAGCATGTGAAAGTTAAGTGAAATTCACATGTCAGTGTCTGTAAGTAACAGTGTAGTGGGACACAGTCGTCCTCACTCACTTCTGCAGTGTCTTTCATCCTAACATGGCAGAGTTCAGTAGTTGCAACAGAAGCCATATGGCCCACAAAGCATAAAATGCTTACTATCTGTCCCTTTGCAGAAAATACTTGCCCACACGTGATGTAGAGCAGTGAGTGAGCCTTTCTTCTACAGACACACATGGATGATGCTGTGTGGAAGCCCAGTGCCCTCCTCCATGCCCTGAGTCTGCAGGAGAGGAACCCACTGTATGATTTATAATTGCCACAGATATCAGTGGTGTGGCAATTATTGTATTTATCACGGGCTGCATGTAGAGCAACGAGGCCACCCATGACAGCTAGTTCCTGAATTCTGACTATAACTCCAGCCTCTCCATCCTTCTCAGTCCAAGCAGGTCAGAATGCAGGAGAATGAAGTTGCTCTCACCCTAGAGACAACCCGAAATCTTCCCTAGTTTATTATGCTTTTGAGGAGTCAATTGCAAACTCTCTTGCTTCACTGTGATGAAACATTTCCTGTGACATGTCTCTCACCTGGAATGTCAGGGGTGATCATGGCTGAGAGGTTGATTCAGGTGCTGGCTTCGGGAGAGCTACTGGGTAGCATGTTTTCTGTAACATGATAGATGTGAACATGCCTTTCTGGCATTTTGCTGTTGCCTGGTACCCCTAAACAAGAGGTTCTTAGTCTTATTCTCCAATCTTATAAAGATGCATGATTGCCTCTTGGTCAATGCAATCATGAACAAAAATGTTCACACATCAACACGGTCCCGAAGAATATCTGGTTCATGGGATCCATCTCCATCCGTTTCTAATCCTAAGGCATAATGAGTTGGAACTCACAATTTCCTGCCCTCATGGAAGTTACAGTGGGGTAGTAAGATAGTCATTAAACAAAACAATGGTTACATGATTTGGTGAGAGGGGAAGGGAACATGAGGCTCAAAGGAGTAGGACTGAAGGTATAGGGCCACTTTGTTGTTGTTGTTGTTTTTTGTTTTTTTAAAAAATAACACATCAGTGGAGCCTTAAAGGCTAATTTAAGGAGAATGGGAGAAGTATTTCCAACAGCAAAAAGAATAGAACACGTGAAGATCCAGTGACAAAACTGCCAGTTTCACCAGAGTTTCCTATTACGAGCATAGTGCTGAACACGTCGGCAGTATTAATGCATATACATTCCCGGGGTGCAATAGTATGATTTAAAAATGTTTTTTTTTTTTGTTTTCTTCTTTAAAATACCTTAAACTAAGGCAACTAGTAACTTGCACAAGCAAAAATCTTGTGCTGAATTTCATTGTTGTTCACCACTCCTTCTTCAGACTCCTGTATTTTTGACATCTCTTGAAGGCCACTGGCAGGTGGTCAAGTGCAGAGGATGGAGTTCGTCATTTTGGTACACAGAGAGTTGCCTTGTTTGGGAGTGAGTGGGCTGGAGTGCAGTCATGACCCTCCTAGCCTCATGCTGTACCAGACAGAGCGCTGGTACTCTGAGCACACCCTGGCCACCTGTTCTCACTCCCTAGGGCTGACCATCAAGGTTCGGCCCATCCCTTGGGGTGGTCAGGGGGCAGTGGGGAGCCAGGAGCCCCTCTCACTTCAATCCTTGTTGAAGCGTTGGTTTGTGTGTTGACTGGTCACCTGGAGCTAGAACAAAGCTAATGTGAGCACAGGGCAGTATTTTCACCAACCTTCAAGCAACCCTGGCAGAGAGGGGTGTTAAGATTCAAGTCAGGCATGAGGCTGATGCTGCATCCTGGTCATCTGGAATCCCATGACCCCTGTAACACGGGAGTCAGGGAACAGAAGTGGCACGTGAATGTGCACCGGTGTGTTTTCTGTGTTCTCATGTGCCTGAGGAAGGCAGCTGGACCTGTGGTGTATTGAATCTGCATACTCGGATTTTGAAATCGTTCTGCTAAATGTCAAATTTGACAATGGCTACAAAATACGTGGATGACAATCTGAGACACTCCCTTCCTGTGAATGATGCGGCTATCCCAGTCAAATCTTAAGACATAAATTAAGGATGATTTGAGCATATTTTGAGTTCTTCATTGTTATATTTTGAATTATAAGAGTACTTTGCTTGGCTTATTTTGGGCTTGGTAAGATATTTAGAATTTCATGTCTTCTTTATGAACTGAGAAGCAGACACTTAGCGTGGTTTCTTATTTTACAAGTATGGTCCATACCAGGGTAACAGAGCTAAAATATTTACAAGGCTAAGACTTGCCTGTATGGAGTTTCCTGATTATAACTGCTGAACATTAAAGGATGTGGAAATAAGTATTTCTAGCTTTGGACTTCTTCAATATTTTATACATTTAAATGCTGCATAGGGCTGAGAAACCTCCGCTTTTGAAATACTAGAGTTGTGGTCTAGCCAAGTGTTTTCAGAGCAATACTTCCATAATTTAAAAGAAAGATAACATGCTTGCTATTCTACCTCCAGAAGGTTTGCTTTGCAGCATCATCATAACCATCATCATCAATATTAGAAGTAGCAGCATTAATATTATAACAGCTGCCAGTCATGGGTCACTGATCTGCGCCAAGCTCTGTGCTAAGCACTTTGCATGCTTTATCTTATGCAATCATAGTAAGAACCCAGTTGACACCCCATTTTTATGTGAGCATGCTGAGACTCAGAAATTATTTATCCAAAGCAACACAGCTGGGAAGCAAGGGAGCTGGGGTTTGAATCTACAATATTAGATTCTGAATTCTTGTACTCCACCTAGCGAGTCTGTGTGTTCAGTTATAACAAACACGTTTCTTTCACGACCTACCTCAAAACAAACCGGTACTGTTTATTTAAATAAACATAAAACAGGAACCCGAAAACGCGTTATAACTGTTTAAATTGGAAAAGACATGCTCAAAGATGATGTCATCTTTAAGCAGCTTGTTCCCGAAGTGCGGGCTTCAGGTCTACCCTCCAACCATTTCGTTATAAAATATCCACAGATGTTCAGTTGCCTTGTTAGTAACTACTACATTTTCGTCAGTGTAAAGATAAGCTGAATGACACCTATTTAGTCACTTTACCACTAAGTGACTCCCTTGTGAGTGCTCAGTACGTTATAAGTTCTGCATTCTTTGGTCACCAGAGAACCTGCCAGAGAGGCTTGAGACTCCACTTTTGGCCTAAAGAAAATGGCATGTCAGACAGGGAGGCATGGACCTCAGGTCACTGAGCTGCCAAGAAGCGTAGTTGGATTTGAACCCTAATGTGTTCATTCCAATGTCGATGCTATCCTCACTAGGAGGAGAAAATATTATCTTCAAATTGTAGGAATTGGAAAAACAAGTAAATTATTCTTGATATGACACATGTACCCCTGTCGTTTGAAGGACTTTTTCCTAATAACATTCCTCTGAATTTTCAACTTGTTTTAATCACTTTTGGTTAAACTTAGAATTTGAGCTAAATAATAAAATAAAATTATGAACAATAAAACCTTGTTTTTTTTTTCTGGAATGATGTTTTTCCAACGGGGCCATGTTTCCTTTGTTAGAAATAATAGATAAACTGAACTTAGTGTTAGCCAAATCCTGTGGCCCCTTGACGGTAGACGCTGTGCTTTATTTTTCATTTTCAGCATTTTACATGGTCCTCGGCTGATCACATGTATTCAAATATTTCGTGAATTTGATAATAATGTCAATTTTAAGATGTTTGGGATGAGACATTTGGTAATATGTAAAATTACCTAAATACAAAACGATATTTTAACATGTTAATACGCAGGAGAAATTTAGGTGACCATGATCATTATATTAGCAACACTGTCTGGTTCAGAGACTCAGCTGTATTAAAAATGTGAACAGAAGCATTGAAGCCATTTTGTTTCCTAAATGGCGAGAGAAATAAAAACAGCAGTGAGAGCCTATTTAGTCTGAAAATTGTATTGATCTCTATCTGCTCTTATAATACATTAGTCTAGGTACCAAACAAACTTTCCTTTTGTCCAATTACAAAGAGAGAGAAAGAGAAATTGTGCATTCAGCCTTTTAATATCAAAGTTCTATTATAAGTTTCAAACCTACTACTTTATATTTACCACAAAAATTGCATTCCCATGGACAATTTGAAAGCATTTTATAAAAATTAATTACTTTAAAATGCATTGCACTTAAAAATCGAATGCCTTCTCTGACTACTTTAAAGTTCTTTGAAGATATTTTCATTTGTCTTTACAGTTATCTTGTTTAAAACAATACAGTCTTCTATTACACGGTTTTGAACCAGAAAACCTGCTGGAGAAATCACTGTTTATTCAACATTAACTATACAATTTTCTTAATTTTTATCACAAAGATACACACTGGATCTTCAAATTTGTTTAATTCAAGTATTGAAGAAAACCCTCATTCACTACTGTGAAAAATATATTCTATTTATCCTCTTATTTGCAAAAATAATTTTTGTTCCTGCCTCCATGGTGAGATATTTGCTCACCCAGTTTCTCTAGTTCTTTAGTTCTCTTCTTTTTTTTTTTATTAATATGTGTGCAAAAGTCTACATCAACTGTAATGTGACAATTAACACACAATTCCTGGGAGGACCTGTGTCAGCCAATTTTTATACACCATGGTAGGTTCAGTGGTCATCAATAAAGGCCAACTACAGCTTTACCACTAAGGATGCTGTATTCTTTTTGGAGAGATAGGCCATAAACATATTCAGGATAAAAATCACAGTAGCGTCACATAACCATATGGGAGGAGACTTACAAAACACCATGCATCCGTAATCGCAGAAAGAGGGGTTGATGTAAGAACCATGACCTCAGAAGAACGAGGATCGCCATGGGCTGGAGGAATATCTACCCAACTCTAGCCCTTTAACTCTCTGAGGATAAACGATGACGATAATTCATGTGTCTCTTCCACTCTAGACCTCACAAGAACCAGTGACCAAGATATTCTACTATTTTCTGAGTATTATCATATTAATGAATTTAAGAGAAAATTGTGGGAAAAAGTGGGATCTGTAAGAAAAATATGTTTATCATGATCTTAGTTTGACTTGTGATTAAAATCAGGCTTCTACAGAATGTCCTGTGTTTGATTGATTTGGTTGTGTTGGTGGTTGTTTTCTTTTGTTGCTTTTTGAAGTCTCTTCTGGGTTTAGAGATCAGATATCAGGAGGATGGAAATGGATGATAACAATTCCTCCAAGACTGCAAAATCTCGCAATCATTGTTTCCAGGTTCATTAAGTATCTCTATGTCTTTTCCCATAGAACAACAAAAGAACATGTGCCCATTAAAAAATACACATACACTTTTGCCAGCAATGTTTCCAATAAAGCAATTTCGAGAGATCAGATGTCTGAAAGGAGTGAATGATGTTACCTGGGGGCCTTTTGCTGAAGTGGAGACATTCTTAGACTTCAACTTTTCTCCCAGTGGTTAAACTTTTACTTAAAAGCATGAGCTGAGCCAAATGTGTAGATCTGGAATTCACTAAATTACTTCCTCTGACTTCCTTATTTCTCAGTTGGTAATAATTTGATTATAATTGAGCTTCATAATTGAGTGACATACAAATATATATTCTGCAGAGGCTTCCAACTACCAAAATATGCTTTCACCTGAAAAGCATGTCTAATTATACACACATATTTATTCTAACTTACTTGATAAAAAAAATAAATAAATAAATCAAATAAGCCTTACTTGGTTCTAGTGGGAAACACATTTCAAGCTCTGGGGAGGGAGGAGAAAAGAACCCAATTGTGATTAATAATCCTCATTACTGAGTCACTCCTCTGACCAGCACACACTTCAGAAGGTCTTACTACTCCCCTTCTGTAAAAAATGAGAGAAAATGAAGGGAGTGAAATATGGAAAAAGCAAATAGCTTGGTACATGTCTAAAGTTGGCTAAAACTTTATTATTTAGGTAACTTTCGGTGCTCTCTTTGGGGTTTACAGTACATACCTAGGAGCAGACATACAGTAACTGAATTGTTTCAACTTCTCTAAATAGCATTGAAATGGACTTAATTGTTGCACTAGAGGAAAAATCGTGTGTCTCTAGAGACTATTAGTGTCATTTAAAAGGCTAAATGTATCATAAAACCTGTCTTTAACAGAATAAAATTGTACAGACCAACACAATTTTCACTAATGTTTTCCACATTTCTTGAAAAGAAAGAAAGAAGAAAGAAAGAAAAAGAAAGAAAGAAAGAAAGAAAGAAAGAAAGAAAGAAAAAAAGAAAGAAAGGGCCAGCCTACTGGGCCATGGAATTATTAGGAATACTTTAATGCTATAAACCACCAAATGCCTTTTTAAAAATGAAAAGGACTTTGCAGCAAGATACTTGCAAGGTAGATTTGAATAAAAATATTCCAATTCTAGAAGATAAATGTAGCTGATTATATTTCTTCCATAGTGTGGTTTTTAAATACAAATGTAACTTAACTTACACAGGGAATAAGATTCAAGCCTCTTCCATTTTGTGTCTTCAAAGTGAAAGTGAACTTTGTAGACGGTTTTATTGACTCTTTATTTCCCTTTTATTTTTTGTTCCAGGGAAATACTTCCCTATAGTATTTTTCTTATTGTTACATATGTTGTACCTGCTGAATTGTGTGCTCAGCTTCCTTTTGAGTAAAGTAAATAATGGTAGAGCTCTTCCAAAACAGAAAAAGGTAGAGAGAAAGGTTTAAGCATTGCTTTTATTCCATCAAAGAGACAAAGGGATATTTCTTTCCTCTAAAGAAGTTCAGAGTATAATGGGGAAAAATCAAGAACAGAGAAATAGTGAATCAAACCTCAATTGAAAGAACACATCTTTCTATTTATCTGTCTCATCTTTTTACTGGGGTTGTAGATCAACTATCAGGAAAGCTATTTCAAATAACTTCTGCTAACATAATTGTTATTTTATATGTTTAGTTGCTATGGTAATGCATGACGTAATCACCCATTACCACCACAATCCGTTATTTTTTCATATCTTGCCAGCATATTATTTCTCCGTTTCTTCCCTTAGTCCTCTATGATGCAGAAGGAGAAACAAAACACAACACAATTATGTTTATGTTATTTCCTTTTCGGGCAAGCCTCTGAGTAGGGATGGGATCACTCATGTGTAGGAGCTTTTCCCGTAACTGAGAAGTTTCAGATTTTCATGCAACTGCCACCATTATCACCAGATCCTCATTAAACTGGGCGAATGGAAACAATTGTAATTTCTTCACCGTTTCAACGTGGATTGTGAACGTTTCCAGAAGATGGGGACAACGCAGCAAATTGTTGTAACTGAGGGATGCCCATGCTGATGGAGACTGGCTGCCTAGGGCCACAGTTTTGCCATCTTGTAGAGAGGAGCCTGAGTTAATTAAAAGCAAGAATGGCTGCGGTCCTCAGTGACCAGCTGCCCAGAGCTGAAATTCTAGAAATATCATGAAATCATGTGATACCAGCAGTGTGAGGGTTGGAGAGCACATGTTAAGGAGTTGATATGTTTTGATGAGATACTTATTATTATTATTATTATCCCAAGTGACTGGACCCATGGTAAAGTCATGCCCTCCGCAATGTGAGTTTCCATACCACTCCCAGTAACCACGACTGTTCAGGAACAGTCTCAGGGTGTTGTGCACATGAAGCAAAAGCATGGTTCATCCCAGGTAGCACTAAGGATTCCTTAGTGCACTGGCATTTGCAGCTGGCTAGACCAGAGGACAGCCATGCTCAGCCATCCACAGAGAGGGCTGATCATGGCTGGCAAAACTGACCTTTGCTCCTCATCTAAATTACTCTCTACCTGTACTCAGCTGTCCTAACCCTAATAAATCTCTACTTCCAAATGGGACTGTCCTATCCCTCAACCTGTCTGGTGCTCCAGACACACATATCTGGGCAGATCCTGGAGGCTCAGCACCTCTTGTCTTGACTTACGCTCTTTCTTTCTTTTTCTTTTTTTTTTTATTATTTTACTTCAAGTTCTGGAATACATGTGCAGAATGTGCAGGTTTGTTACATAGGTATACATGTGCCATGGTGGTTTGCTGCACCCATCAACCCGTCATCTAGGTTTTAAGCCCTGCATGCATTAGGTATTTGTCCTAATGCTCTCCCTCCCCTTGCCTCCCAACTCCCGACAGGCCCGTGTGTGATGTTCCCCTCCCTCTGTCCAAGTGTCCATGTGTTCTCATTGTTCAACTCCCACTTATGAAAAGCTGGCAAAAGTTTTGGCCTTTATTTCTCATCTAAGTTACTCTCTACCTACACTCAGCTGTCCTAATCCTAATAAATCTCTACTTCCAAATGGGACTCTCTTATCTCTCCAACCATCTGGCACACCAGCCACATATATCTGAGCAGATCCTGGAGGCCCAGCACCTCTTGTATTGACTTATGCTGTTTCTTAAAGCCAGAGTTTTCTTGTTTTTCTTTCCAACTCTTTTAAAATCCCAATTTATCTTCCCACATTCATCCCAGAAGCCACTTTTGCTATTAAGTGATTTTGATCATTTGTCAGGATTAATATTTCTGTCTTCTGAGGTTCCCTCTTTGCTCGTTCTGCTCCATATTTTTCACCCATCTGTCCTTATTTAGCATGCTCTCTCCCTCTTTCTCTCTCTCCCTCCATCTCTTTCTCTCTCTGTCTCTTGACTATAAGCCTCTAGGACATGGTCTCCACCTTCATCTCACTACCCATTCTTGTAGCACGCAGAGTGTCTGGCACAGTGTTTGAGATGTCCTGCTAGACAGCTTTTCACTTATGAACAATGGAACACAATTCAAACCTCAATTCTGTAATGTGTGTGCAAATTTAAACAGTTAGTACCCTAAAAGTTACAGATAGTATGTGATATTACGTTCTTTTCAGCATATCTACTCCCATATCCCGTACACCAACCGCTGAACCAATTTCTTGATTTTATTTCCTATTATCTAGGGGACAGATGTTTTTCAAATTGTGGGATTTAAATATATGCTGACCCTGAATTAAGTCACTTTCTTCCCCAGTTTAGGAAAAGCCCCAGATTCCACTATTCCCTGCACTCTTGTATATTTTCCTTGATATATATCATAGAAGGGATTTCTGAAAGCTTCTGAAAAACACATAATAAATTTGGTGCTTCTCTTTTCTTATGGTTTTGTGTTATATTTAGAAATATAATAGTTCTGTTTCATTTCTATATTCCCATAAGCATGGCGTGTAAGGAGTGGATAAATATTTATTGAATGCAAGAAGAGAGAAACAGAAAGAAAGAAAAAAGAAAGAAAGAAAGAAAAAAGAAAGAAAGAAAGAAAGGAAGGAAGGAAGAAAGAAAGAAAGAAAGAAAGAAAGAGAAGGAAGAAAAATGCAAGTTGGGGGAGGAAGGAGGAAGGAAGGAGAGAGGGATGGAGGGAGAGAGTGAGGGAGGAGGAAATAATGCATCATTTCTTTTTATTTTAAATTGCAAATCTGCTACATTGCCTCTTCTCTTGGTTTCAAGATCTAGTGGATGGCTTTTGTATTCCAAGTTTCAGTGCAACTGTAAGGGTCGCAATGAAGTAACAAGTCACTAAAAAGAAAACTCAAATGACTCATATTTAAAATGAAACAATTATAATTATGGCCACATACTACTGCAGGCAAACATAATAACTCTCCTGCTCAACTCACTGATTTGCAGACATTTTAGTGCTAGTTATGCACAGACATACATTTGCAACTCACAGACGCCAAACCTATGCTTCTTTAGTCATTCTCGTTGTGATACTTTCTTCACAAATGGTGTTTGGTGATGCCCTTCTTTCTAATTGCTTTAAATTAAAAAGCAATTAGATGCCTACTAATTTCATATTGGATTCTCTGGGTCAGGACTGAAATGGCTGCAGCATCATTAGGAAGTGAGCATTACACAGTTCCTTCCAATATCAACTGGGCCTTCACAGAGCAGAAGGTCAGGGCCTGATCCTGCAGGTGGCAGCTGTCTTTATAGATGGCAAGATGAAGCAGAAAAAACTCATTGATGTTGTACAGCTCCAGATGATGCAACTGGTCTTCTGACTCTATTTTGAAATAAATTGAGGCATGGCTGGTATTTTGAAGCTTCTTTATCATTTTGCATCCCCAGTGCATGAGACGCCTGGTAGGTAACAAGCTCAGTCTTTAAAGGATTCATAAATATTGCTTTCTCTTGTTAAACAGCTTACTAAGGGCCTTTTTAGATTACTGAGTTTAAGTTTCAAAGTCCACATTTTCAGATGTTTATTGCTCTACCCATTTCACAGATGAGGAAAAGAAAGAAACTTGGTGACTTGTTCAGTCTTTTGGTCGATCACAGAGTTGGGACTACAAATAGGGTCGTCAGACTCCAGGATTGTCTCCATTCCCCACTCCCACTATATCTCGTAATTCAATACAAATGAAATTATCCATCTTTAAGGATTTAGGTTATATACTTTCAAATGACTCAATCTCCTCATTAACCTTCATGATTCTATAATAATTTTGTCCTCGATGCCAGAACCATGACCTGAAAAAAGATGTCATCAATATTTTAGTTGAGTAAGGCAATCACTGCGGCTGTGTTTGCTTTCTCCATCACTGAGACCTTAAAGAACATATGGATAATTTCAGCAGTAGCTGGATTTTGGGAGCCTGTGGGTGTCAACTGTCTGTCCATTTCAATCACAAGCTTAACAGGTTTTCTCCTCAAAGAATTTTGTCTACATCACGTATCTCTCCAAATCTGTCTTCAGTTGGACTGAAAAGTGTTACTTTTACTTCCTTCCTACCGGTTCATATTCAGGAGCGTGATTTAATGAGTTGGTATTATAAGCAGTTATTTCATTCAAATGGCTTCTTAGAGGAACTACCCACAACAAACTGGCATATTGGCATAGGTGAACCACCCAAAACCACTTCCTCATTCCAGGAAAATCCGGAAGCTTGTCAAGTCAAACTTTCCCTCTTGTGGAAAAATATGTAGTGAAACAACTTATATTGATTAGTTTTTAACTAGTTATCTCTGAATTTGGCACCTTAGTATTATATCTATTAAGGAATAATGACACCAAAAAAAAAATGTTAAAAAAATCTCTCTTGCAAAAAGTAAACGTGAACGGTGAAAAAGAGTGCCGATATTTGGGGTCTCCAGCTGTATTAGAATCTTAAGTTTCAACGTTATAATTATGTAAAAATTCTTTCTCAACATCAACTAATGTTTTTGACTTAAAAAATAAAGTATAAGTTCTTAGTTATAAAAGTGCATTTTGGGAAGATACTGGAAATACACAAAAATATGAAAATATATAATAAACAACTTTCATAATATGAATCCTTTAAAAGGTTCCTGTGCTTTCTTGAGTTATTTCTCCATTTCTTCTTTTTTTACTTAATTGAGATTTTTCTTCTCAAGTTTGTATTAATATCATATCAGAATATTTCATTGTATCAGTGGTCAAAGTGTTATAACTAATGCCTATTTATGAACATTTAGGTGACTTTTGAATTTTTGTTAGGATAGGTTTAACTGTAAAAATATATACCCATCATTTATAAGTTATGCCTTTCATATTAATATATTCAACATAACTATATGTTTATAAAATATAAATATTTGTGTAATTATATTAATATGTTTATAAAACATGTTATATGCTTATAAAATAATTTTCCACATACCATTTGCCTAAACAACATTAAAAGTTTATTTATAACATTTAGGAATATAAGGAACTTTTACATTTTTGTGCAATCAAATTTAGTAATATTTTTCCTTGTGTCTTCCTTATTTTTAGGTATATGTAAAAAAATACATATATATATATATATATATATATGTATATATTTTTTGAGACGGAGTCCCACTCTGTCGCCCAGGCTGGAGTGCAGTGGCACGATCTTGGCTCACTGCAAGCTCCACCTCCCGGGTTCACGCCATTCTTCTTCCTCGGCCTCCTGAGTAGCTGGGACTGTGGGCACTCGCCACCACACCCGGCTAATTTTTTATTTTTTTATTTTTAGTAGAGACAGGGTTTCATCATGTTAGCCAGGATGGTCTCAATCTCCTGACCTCGTGATCCACCCGTCTCAGCCTCCCAAAGTGCTGGAATTACAGGTGTGAGCCACTGTGCCCAACCCTAGAAATGTAGTTTTGAATAGATAGTATTTTTATTATTTGCCTTGGCTAGCTTTTTAAAAAATGAAATCACATAGTAGAAATATGATTTTAAAGGTTACAGCAATGTATTGTTATCTTGAATGGTGTCACCAATTCATACGCCCCCACAAAGAGTTCAAGGTTTCAAGTCTCACTACTCCCACTTTCAATTAAGTGTTATAATTTTAAGTTAGTCATTTTATCCGTTCTCATTCTAAAGTGAATGCATCTTTATCACAGGAAGTTTTGAAAATACCAATGAGTACAAAGAAAAAAATAGAAATCACTGCTATCATTCAACCCAAGGATAAATACTGTTAACTGTTTCCTATATTGCTTTCCTGTCCTCTTCTCTTAAATATTACTTGACATATAAATTTTTATCCTGCTTGTATTTCCTTAACATTATATGTGAGCATTTCCCCACGTCTTTACGTACTATGCACTCACATCATTTTTAATGGCTGCTGTTGCCTTGTTGAACGTGTAATTAGTTATTCTCCTATGCTGAGCCTGGAAAATCCTTCCAATTATTCGTGATTTTTAAAAAGGATGTTGTAATGAATATCTTTGGGAACACACATTTAACAGCATCTCTTTAATTTCCCGAGACACAGTGCTAGTACTGAAATGTTGGGATCAAAGGATATGAATTATATCACTTCATATCTGTTGTCAAATTACTTACATGGTAGGTTAGAAAGAGTGTATCATTAATTTTGCTTTTCAACTTTCAAATTTTGATTTTTTACTACACTTAAGCATGCTTGGCAAAATCATTAAAAATGTATATGTCATCTTTCATGCAACAATATTTTCTGTTATTGAATGTTTATCCTGTGGAAACTCTTTCCTACCCTTATCCTTTGCACTCTCTATATTTCTTATCCTTGAACTCTCTATGTATTATAGCTCATCAGTTTTTTCCTACCTGTTATTTCCCTGAAAAGGGAAAATTAAGATTTTACGTATGGAGTCTATGGCTATAGAGAAGTTTTACAATTTTGTGTGATCAAATTTAAAATTTAATAGTATTTGTTATTTCCTTCATTAATTTTATGTGTGGAAATTTATTTTCTAAGCAGGGATTATGTAGATATTTTTGTGTCTACAGTATTTTCTTCTTTTTTTAGAATATGGTTTTCTTTTATTTTGAGACAGAGTTTCACTCTTTTTGCTGAGGTTGGAGTGCAATAGCACAATCTTGGCTCACGGCAACCTCCGCCTCCCAGGCTGAAGTGATTCTCCTGCCTCAGCCTCCCAAGTAGCTGGAATTACAGGCGTGTGCCACCACGCCCAGCTAAGTTTTTTGTATTTAGTAGAGATGGGGTTTCACTATGTTGGTTAGGCCAGTCTCAAACTCCTGACCTCAGGTGATCCACCCGCCTTGGCCTTCCAAAGTGCTGGGATTACAAGTGTGAGCCACTGCACCCGGCAGGTTTTCTTTTTTGTACTTAACGATTTTATCTATTCAGAATTTATTCTGGTGTATTTGTGAAGAGAAGCTATTTCTGTACTGTTTTCTCAACTTGCTAATCATTCATCAAATCATCCTTCCTTTGCTCATTGCTTGGCATTGTCATTTTTGTTAAATATAAAAGTCTCATAACATTTTTATATTCTCCAAAGTCATGAATGTTCTCCAAAGTCACTAATATGTGGTTCTGTTTCTGGCCTATATCTTCTATTTCACTGATGTGGCTGTTTGTTGTTAGTGAGGTTTTTTTTTTTTATTTTTTTATTATACTTTAAGTTCTAGGGTACATGTGCATAACGTGCAGGTTTGTTACATATGTATACTTGTGCCGTGTTGGTTTGCTGCACCCATCAACTCGTCATTTACATCAGGTATAACTCACAGTGCAATCCCTCCTCCCTCCCCCCTCCCCATGATAGGCACCGGTGTGTGATGTTCCCCTTCCCGAGTCCAAGTGATCTCATTGTTCAGTTCTCACCTATGAGTGAGAACATGCGGTGTTTGGTTTTCTGTTCTTGTGATCGTTTGCTGAGAATGATGGCTTCCAGCTGCATCTATGTCCCTACAAAGGACACAAACTCATCCTTTTTAATGGCTGCATAGTATTCCATGGTGTATATGTGCCATCTTTTCTTAATCCAGTCTGTCACTGATGGACATTTGGGTTGATTCCAAGTCTTTGCTGTTGTGAATAGTGCCACAATAAACATATATGTGCATGTGTCTTTATAGCAGCATGATTTATAATCCTTTGGGTATATACCCAGTAATGGGATGGCTAGGTCATATGGTACTTCTAGTTCTAGATCCTTGAGGAATCGCCATACTGTTTTCCATAATGGTTGAACTAGTTTACAATCCCACCAACAGTGCAAAAGTGTTCCTATTTCTCCACATCCTCTCCAGTACCTGCTGTTTCCTGATTTTTTAATGATTGCCATTCTAACTGGTGTGAGATGGTATCTCATTGTGGTTTTGATTTGCATTTCTCTGATGGCCAGTGATGATGAGCATTTTTTCATGTGTCTGTTGGCTGTATGCATGTCTTCTTTTGAGAAATGTCTGTTCATATCCTTTGCCCACTTTTTGATGGGGTTGTTTGTTTTTTTCTTGTAAATTTGTTTGAGTTCTTTGTAGGTTCTGGATATTGGCCCTTATTTTATTAAGGTCCATGATATGTAAGGAGTAAAAGGTTTTGTTAGAATTTAAGACACAAAAAAAGGCAACTGCTTAATTGAAAATATAAATAAATGACACTCAGTGGGAGAGCTCCGTCTTAGTGGGGGCCCCGTGGCAGGACACCATGATCCACGGGTGGATTTGGAAAGGGCTCTGCTGCTGTGCAGGAAGGAACCGTGCAGAGGGAGGGTGTGAAAGGAAACTCATTCAGCGTACACGGAGGCAAGGTACAGCGAAACACGGGAGTGCCAGGGAATGCCAGGGCCAGGAGGCACAGGGCTAGCTGAGAGGTCGGGGGCCCTGGCAATACTTTCTTGTATTGATAGACTAAAGCACCTGTTTTCATGAGAATTCAATGTCAGCTTAGCTTTCAGATACTTAGAAAATGGACCAGCATCTAAGAGGAAATGTACATGCGTGAAAACCCTTATATTTCCTTCCTGGCCGTGGTGAGACGTCCCCTATCCTACTGACTGTGAGGGAGATGTTTCCATTTGCATTGATGTATGGATGGGAGCTGAGACCACACTCCTTCTTATTTACTATTCTGCTACTTTCTACTTTCCAGGAATCTTCCCACCCACCAAAAACTATCTGTGAATATGCTACCATGTGAAAATATTTTTTAAATTACAGCTATAGTCTTTCTCTGGAGAGCATCTCTAGCCTCCACACTGACAATACCTGCCTGGCTCATGGACGCATTGCTGAGTTCATCTTCATTTTTTGAAAAGTTGTTAAATAAATTCACTGTCTGGTAGTACTGTGCTGTCCGACTGATCTCTGTGCTGTGGGACCCGCTGCTTTTTGAGGGAACCAAACGTGTGCTCCTGGCCCCTTCCTTCCAGGCATGTGGTCGGATGGGATGACAATTTCTGTCCCCTTGTCTTTGGCCTATGCTGCTTATAGGCAGAGGACGTGGTGTCCTGGGTAGGGTCTCTCTCCCTCTGCCACAATGCCCAGCAATTGTCCCCGACAATGTTCCCAGTGTTCCCAAATATGCTCTATACTTTTGCAACTGAACTTGCATCTCTAACCCCTGCGTGTCTGAGGAGTAATTACAACTCTAGATGATAAAACAAATGAGTTTCTGTGAGTTGGTATTTCTTGTGACTTTTGATTCTTAATTCCTAAAGATATTATGTATATTTCCTATTTAGTGTTTTCCTTCACCAATTTCTCATTGAATATGGGTCCCATATTCATTTGAGTCTCATTGAATAAAGTCTCATAATGGTATAAATTTTGGTTGCATGTCTTTTGTCAGTTTCTAGTAAAAAAACACTTTTAGACCCACTCCCTTACACAAACAAATCTGTAGTTTAACTAATCTGATTCACTAAAAGGAATATACTATCTTATGAGAAATAAAAATTTTAAAGTTTATTCCATGACTTCTTTTCCTCTTGGCTTTGAAAAACATTGATTTAATCTCTGAAGTATTGTTTCCCCTTTCTGATTTGGCTATTGTTTCAGCCTCAATAATACAAAATATCAAAAAGAATACATTCTCCTTTTTTATTCTTTTATTTCATTTTAGCATTTCTTCTATCATTCCGCCGGCTGCTCCACAGTTTGCTTTCTATTATTCTGGCATTTCATGTGTCATCTGTACAATGCCTTTTTAGCCTCTATCCGCCCCCATCCCCGCTCCTGTGCATCTACCTAAATCACGTTTTACTTCTGTCCCAGAAGGCCTTATGGTAATTAAATAATGGTGTTTCTTCTAATATTTCTAGGAATGCTTTATTATTTTATTCTAGACAGATTGGATGCTGTGAATTGAAATGGACTTCAGGCAATTGCTTACTTTCACTATTGGTTTGTCTTTAGATTATGTCCAAAGGACAAAATCAAGCATGTTCAGTTTTCGGATGTAGTAAATGTGATTGAAGTTAAGACTATTTGCTTGTCTATGAAGGCAATGTGACAAGTCATAAAAGAATATATTTCTCTTCTTTCCTGTCAGCAAAAAGGAGCTAGTACCAGTCATGTAAGGATACACCAGAAGTTGAACCACGAGTTTTGTTTGAAAGGCTAAAATCATAGACCAAGATTCACATTTGAGACGGTATTGACCTTCGGAGCTAATGACTGTGGTTTGATTTTTTTTTTTTTTTTGAGATGGAGTTTTACCCTTGTCACCCAGGTTGGAGTGCAATGGTGCGATCTTGGCTCACTGCAACCTCTGCCTCCCAGGTTCAAGTGATTCTCCTGCCCCAGCCTCCCAAGTAGCTGGGATTACAGGCACTTAACAAAAACGAAAGGAGCTATAGTATATGGGAGGCAGCATGGTATGTTATAGGCAGTGCCTGAACCTTGCCTTCCTCATTCAGAAAACTGGGTGAAAATCTCTTCATCAGACTAGTGCTGGGAAGATTAAGTGGGATAATTTCTGCAAAACATTAATTTCCCTTCTCCTGAACTTCTCAGTGCATAGAAGACGAATAAAAAGTGCTGTCTTATTTTCCTGTGGTTTTCAAATGTTTGTAATAGCTGCAATGTACTTTGATGCTCAGTGCCTAAATTTTAATGTTTCTAATTATAAAGTTCCCTATTTAATTGATTGCAGCACACATACATTCTATTTAGTTAACTCTTGACATTAGCATTCAACACATCCAGAATGGTTTGAGGTACGCTCTTAATTTTGTTTTGCATCAAATTCGTTTATGTCCTTGAAGAGATGTCAGTACTGAATTAGGATCTAGAGATTGAAGCTCTGAACACATAGAGATATGATGCAGTAAAATTCCATATGAACACAATTTCTGCATATTTTAGAAAATGCTAATCAAAGATGAAAACTAGTTGTTCTCCAAAGTCATTAATGTAAGGTCCAATAGCATATTGTTTCAGGAAATACTCCAACAAAATTTGTAAGTTTCATGTTTTTTAGGTACATGTAAACTTTTGCATCCTTTAAATGTTGAGTGTTTTTTTAAAAAATGTTTTAAGAGGACAAGCGCTGCCAAATGTTTTTGAAGTACAGTATGATTTATCAGCAAATGGAATATAACATTTTAGAATGTTCAAGAGGCAATGAAAGCAACAGTTAACATATAACAAGTCTTTAGTAAATGTTATTTTTTTAAACCTAGAATTTGACCAAAGGAAATTATATGGTTTAGAATTGAGCTGTCCCCAGGGACTTGAAAAAGCCCTTAAAACATATTATTTCCTTTCTTTCTAGAGGCTTATATCAGCTGTTCCTCCCTTAAATAAAACGGCAAGCTACTATTGTATCTATTTCACAATAGCATCAAAATTTCTGTTATATATTTCCCTTTGTGATTTAAATGATATTAAAATAAAAGATTTATTCTGGACTATTCACTATGTTCTTAAATCAAAAATTATCTTTGCTAGCCCTAATTTTAAGTGAAGCATTAATAATAACGCTACTTAGCATTTTCATAGCACCTTATACTTTTAAAGTGCTCGAGATTATTAATTAGATACTGTCCCCAGGAGCCCTGTGAGGTGGGTCAGCCTTATCCTCTCTTTTTACAGACCCAGAGGTTAAGTGGCCCGCCCAAGGGCCCAGACACTCCAATTGCACTTGAACTTGGAGTTTGATTTCTAATGTTTGGTGCAGACCAGAGAACTCAACTACTCAATATTAACAGATTAAAATATAGCAGACAAGAGCAAATCAAAATAGACTTTTAACTGCTTAATGATAAAACAGCAAATAGTTGAAGTTAGCTTTCCATTTTAGCATGTCTTAGAGCTTTTATAAGGAAATCATAGCTCATTTTATAAAATTACAGTAATTTTAAAACAATTAGAAAATTAAACAAGGTTTCTGGTAGAGAGGTCAGTTTGAGGAAGAGGGCAATCCACCTCCTCCTTAATGACTGAGTTAACTGAAAAATGGGCTGCTTTGCCACGGCCAATTCTGGTCATTTTCACGAGGCCTCTTTATAGTGCCTGCTTCCACCCAAAAGTAAGTTTAAGCAGAAGAGAGGTATGGTCATGGGCTCCTTGTGTCCTGTGAGTTATTAACTCTTTGACGTCAGCTGCTTCCCTCCCGGCACACACATTTTGGATGTGATCAATGAACTTGTTGGACAATGACCTTCTCTGAGCTGGTGTGTGTGTGCCAGAGACTGATCTCTGACTTGTGGAGTCAACTCAGACTCTGTCATCTCATACTAGTACCTTGCCTTGTGCCAATAAAACCCAAAACTCCATTTTTATTTTCCATTTGTTTCAGAAAGAATATTGATCTTATTAGCATTGGCAAATCCATATGTGTCTACAGAAACCTCAATTCTCCTCTACTCAGAAGAAAGAATTTGACCAAGGGGCATAAGGCAGAGGGAGAGACAGAGGCAAGTTTCAGAGCAGGAGTGAAAGTTTATTAAAAAGTTTTGGCTGGGTGCGATGGCTCACGCCTGTAATCCCAGCACTTTGGGAGGCTGAGGTGGGCAAATCTCAAGGTCAAGAGATCGAGACCATCCTGGCCAGTATGGTCAAACCCCGTCTCTGCTAAAAACACACACAAAAAATTAGCTGGGCATGGTGGCACGAGTCTGTAGTCCCAGCTACTCGGGAGGCTGAGGCAGAAGAATTGTTTGAACCCAAGAGGCAGAGGTTGCAGTGAGCCGAGATCGCAGCACTGCACTCCAGCCTGGTGACAGAACAAGACTCCATCTGAAAAAAAAAAAAAAAAAAGGCAAAAAGAAAAAAAAAAGTTTTAGAGCGGGAATGAAAGGAAGTAAAATACATTTGGAAGAGGGCCAAATGGGCAACTTGAGAGATCAAGTGTGCCTTTTGACATTTGACTTGGGATCTTATACATTGACCTGCTTCTTGGGGGTTGCATCCTTTCTGTCCTGATTCTTCCCTTGGGGCAGGCTGTCCATACATGCAGCGGCCTGCCAGCATCTGGGAGGGGCCACATGCACAGTGAGTTTACTGGAGTTGTGTGCATGCTCACTTGAGGCGTTTTTCCCTTCTCAGTCGAATGTTCCTAGAGGAAGGTCCTCTACCAGCTAAGTTCCACCGTTTTGCGTCTTAGTGAGCATGCTTGAGTCCACTCGTCCGACTCTTGAGATTTTATTGGGAAGCTTCTGATCACCAGCGTCAGGTATTTCTGTGGATTGGGAGACTGACTTTCCCTGGCACTGGCTATGCCCAATTCTTGTTTTAGCTTAACAAGGGCTTGACCATCACCTGATGGTCCCTGACATTCCTGGTGACCTGGGACCCTCTTTCCTGCCCTGCTCGTGTCTGACTAACTACCTACTGTAATAACGCAAGTCATTTCTCAGAAAACATCTCCTATGTCACTTCTTGAGGCTTTTGGGGAACTTGATGGATTCTTTTCCTCAGCTAAGTGCCTTTTGCTTATCAGCTTTTGAAAAATGAAAATTATAGTTTTATCTTTATCTCCTACAAAACCTAGTTCTCAGTTTTTACACATGGGATTTTGGCTAAACAAGAGGTGAAACCGCATTTGTCTTGGCCTAGTCAGAGGGTTTGGCACATGCTCTTGTGACTAAATACTACAGTTGTTTTAAAAATAGTTATTTCTTGTAAAAATTGTGAATGACAAAGGGGAAAATGCATTCTTAAAATTTCTGTCATGTCCCTAAAGTGATGAATCTGAGATGCAAACAGAAGGAAGAAATAGAAAATCTGCAAGATCTGCAGTGTTAGGAGGTGAGAAAAGCAAGCGTCTTGTGGGGAGAAGTGGACCCTTGGACCCACGTGTGAGCTTCCACCTGGGTGGGCCTCAACCCCTGTGCCAGCATCCCCGTGACTGACAGGAGGTCCTGGGCTGCACTCTGGGAAGGGCCATTCCTAATGAGGTATAGGCAGCCTTCCCTGCTCGCTCTGGTTCAGAATGCTTGCGAGGGAGCAGGCATTCAACTGGACTATTTGTTGACACAGATTTTGAAGCTCTCATTGCCTTCCTCTCCTGGGAGGTCACACTGTTGTCCGGGTTCTGGTCGTCCTTCATCCCAAGGAGGCTGCGTGTCTCAAAATGAGACTCCAAGTCTTGAGAGAGGAAGGACTAAGATCTGGATGTCTCCGTAGAAGGTAGCAAGCTTTTGACTCAGTTTATGAATATTTCTTCAGTGTCTACTCTACACCAGACATTGCTTCACAGATTAGCACAGATGGAAGAACAAATCAGGCAACATTTTTGAATGTTAAAACCTAGTTTTAATTGTAAACTGTATTTGCATATCTGAAGAAAATTTGTTGATTTTATTCTTTTTGGAAGATGAGTGAAAGAGACTGTTTGATTCGACATCTGGAAAGAATGTTTTGATTTTTAGTCTCCATTATTAGGATTTATTAGAAACATTAGAATAACCTAATACAAACACAAACTAAAAGCCTTATCTACCTTTTGTATTATAATCTAATTTCTCCCTTGAGAAAAGGCTGAACATTTTTTAAAAAGCAATGTTAATAAGGTGATAGCGAAATAAATACGTTAGAGAAAGAAAGTATCAGGGATGATAAGCTAGGAGAGATGGAGCTTCTAAGAAAAGAAGGCTTTTCTAGGCCATTGGTAGGTGGAGGGGGATCAGGCAGTCAAGCCCAGGAATTATGAATCTTGCTATTAAACAAAAGACAATAATTTCCAAAATTTGGAATGTGAACACTTCTAGCAAGAATTTTTGAGAATTTACTCAATATATTTGTATCAATTATAAATCATGTACTATCATAAAACATACACATAAAGAAATTTTGAAAATAATAAATTAAAAACAATATTTTAATGTGAAAGTATATATGTTAAGAGTATAAAATTATTTAAAATACAATAGTGTAGTGAGAGCAATGCTTCATTAATTTTGAAGATGTTGGCTTAGGGTTTAAAGTACAGCAATTCAAATACCCATTTTTAAGTTCAGTTTACTTTACTATTTGGTTTGAAAAGCTATCATAACTGAATGATAAAAAAAACCTACACAAAGATGTTTAACTCCAAATAGGAGAAATGCATCATGAACTATGCTTAATTAAGTTATAATATTTGTTTTTCAGATCTATCCTATGTTTTTCAAAATTCTACGCCAAGATTTTGTAGAACTCGCTACTAAACCTCCATCTTCATTTATGTCAATCAGTTGTATCAGCAAAGTAAAAGGAAAATGTGTCTTCTCCTTTTTTAAAACAAATTCCCAGACATTTTTCTGGGGAGAGGAGGAGGAATTGTGAGCAAATCAGAGGATTCTAAGTTTCTGAAGTATGCAGATATAGGATTTATTTAGAGCTAATTTATTTACATCATCTTTAACTACAGAGTTCACATTAAGGAAACAGAATCATCTCTTTCTTTCAAAATATTTACAAACATCTTTTTCCAAAAAGCAGCACATTCCATCATTTTGTTAATTTAAAACTGTATCAGCTAACATGCATTTGTCAGCAAATAGCAGGCAACTTGACTCAAAACGGCTTCTGCCATGATGGTATTGAACAAAGTATGTAATAAAAAAGCCTTTAAGATGGAATAGAAGATCTGTGATGTCATCGGGGATCTAGTTTCTTTTTTTCTCTCTGCCATTCTTGGCATGCTTAGTTTTCTCCTCATGTTCATACCCCATGGTTGCAAAATGACTGCTGTGGATCCAGTGGTCCTGTACTCACTCCCATGAGCATCCCGAACAGATAGGAAGAAGGTCAGGGGAGAAACCTGTCTATCTTTTCTGTTATCTGTCCTTCATTATGGAAATTCATGGCTCCCTTTTCATTGGCTGAAACAGCAGTGAATGGGAGAAGAAGGCAGGTTTCTTCCCTGTTTAATATGCCTGCTTATTTGTATCAGCGCAAACCTGAAGCTCTTTTCCTTGAAGCTTTCAAGCCACTTGTCCATTTTGTGAAGGTGAGCTGGCAAATGCTAGATAATGTCATGTGGATTCCTTTTGACAAGATTTGCAGCCTCTGCGTGCACAAGTCCCGTGTGCCCTCAGGCTGGCTCTTGTGCTACACGTGTCAGGGGACCATCTGATGGGAGCTTGCCAGTGTCACTGTGGGCATCCAATACCAGGGAGGTTTATCTCTTTTCTTATCTATGGGAAGAGGTATCTACTTCTCTTCCAAAAATAGTTTTTTGCAGCCCGTGGGAATAAACATCCCTTTCTGGGGCCCCCTAGGCTAAACAACTTATTTCATAGTTCACACACAAAAAATTCGTAAATGTCTTCTTACTATTGACCTTTAGTGGGTTAACTCTTGGAGCTCCATAGACCCTTCCCGTAACACAAAAGCCCTCATCTCTACTTGCTTGCTAATGTCATCAACTCAACTCTTCCGCAAAATAACTAAAACAGAAATGAACTCATTTCTTTCCTCCGAAGCTTTCTGAGAGCTACCAGAAGAAATGACTCTTATGCAATGTAAAATAATGTCATCCAAAAGTATAATCTTTAGACGAGTATATAGAGACAATATAGGTAAAACCATGCTCCTTATCTTGGCTAAAGTAAACAAATCCAGTAAGATAAAAGATCAAGGATTTTAGCTTAACTAAAGTCTGTTACTAAAGTAAAACTTTAGGAAGTACGTATAATATATTGGACGGGGGAGGCTAACACGAGGCAGTTCCGTGGCATTTTCTCAGCCTCAAAGAACTTCCATTTTGAGCTTACAGGAAACCGGAAATGAGACCTTAGGCCTCAAGGTGAAAGTTGAATTTCTGTTTCCTAGAGCTAAATGATAGTTGGTTTGCTCCTTCTTTTAGACCTTGAGGATATTATATTCCTTCTCCATGTGAACATTCTGGACCATTCTTTATTTTTCTTTTTAAGCATTAAACTTAAATCTTAGAAAATATGTCAATGCATTTTGGCGCCTGGGCACACAATTAATCTTCATCTATCTCTGGTAATATAAACACACCTGTGGGATGTTTTCCATTGAATACATGAAAAGAAAACTCATAATAAATCTCAGACTGATAGCTTTATCATGACTGACAGTGCTGCTGGAGGCTCCTTCTTTATGAGTATAATTTGGGAGTATATAAAAGCAGGAGATTGATTTCTACAGAACCTTGCCTTTTCTTTAGTATTTATTCCAAGCTGTGTGACTCTTCCTCTTTTTTAATTAAAAAAAAAAAACCCACAACATGCAGTTCCTGTATTTAATTTATATAACGGAATGTATACATGCACACACTCACTCTCACACACATGCATTATTATTTAATGCCTGGAAGACACAAAATGCCGAATGAGAATTCTGTATGTGATTTCCTCCTGCACTTCTCAGGCAAGAGTGTCCTCTTTAGAACTTGCTGCTTTGGTGAGGCAAGAGAGAATAATTTGATCCCTTAACTAGAATGGGTGCTCCTAGGATATCCAAGTAGTAGATTTACTGTCACTATTAGAGTTAAATTATACTTACTGTTAGTAAAGTGTTAATCAAATGTCTCAAATCAAATACTCATATTTTGTAGTAGAAACTTTTAAATCCTTCTGGCATGTTCTGGAGCCATGCCTTGGAGGTCTGGGATGCGGGTGGGAAATTCCATGTGGGAAGGCTAAGTAGAAGAGGCTCAAGCCCCGCACCCTCTCTTTCATTCCTACACCTTTGCTTTTATCTGTTTCATACTTGGTGCTCTGTGCATGATGTCTAAAACCATGCTTGTCAAATTAGTTTATACTGGTCTATGGTATATAAGAGTAAATAAAATTTCCAGAGAACCAGAGAATAATTCTTTTTCACTTTAAAGATCTTTAAATAAAGATCACACTTTGTTTTCAGAATTGATTAATTCTGTGTTGCTGAATTCGGTGCTCATATCTTTGGACCCATAAGGGTAGACATATTATATAGTAAGCAGTTCTCTCATTCCCCATTATGAATTTGTTGAAATTTCCCCAGTACTAGAGAGAACAGTGTTTTATTTAGGAGGACCTAGGAAGAGAAAAATTTGAATGATAAAGATTAACTTTCAAAAAACTTTTCAGGCTGGGCGCAGTGGTTCATGCCTGTAGTCCCAGCACTTTGGGAGGCCGAGGAGGGCAGATCACCTGAGGTCAGGAGTTTGAGACCAGCCTGGGGAACATGGCTAAACCTCATATCTACTAAAAATACAAAAATCAGCCAGGTGTGTTGGTGGAACCTGTAATCCCAGCTACTCAGCTACTGAGGCAGGAGAATCACTTGAACCTGGGAGGCAGAGTTTGCAGTGAGCTGAGATTGCACCATTGCACTCCAGTCTGGGCAAAAGAGTGAGATTCTGTCTCAAAAAAATAAAAAATAAAAATAAATTAAAAAAAAACTTTTCAATGCAATATAATTTTAGACGTAGACTTATAGAAAAGTTGCAGAAAACAATATGCATATTTCCCACATACCTTTCAACTAAGTGCTCCTAATGAGGACAGCTTCCACCACCATAGTACATTTATTGAAACTGAAGTAATTAGCAGTAATAACTGATTTGAAACGAATCTATATACCCAATTCAAATTTTGCCAGTTTTTTCACTAGTAGCTTTTCTTCTTGTTCAAGATGCAATCCACTATTCCACATTGTGTTAAATTGTCGTGTCTCCTTGGTTTCTTCCACCCCATAATAGTTCCTTAATCTCTGTTTTTTATATAAAGAATAGTTTTAATAATTAAAGGTTTTCAGTTCATCAACTGTATAGAAATTATCTTTGTTACATGTGGTTGTGTGCTGAGAGGTTAAGACTGCCTTTAACCAACTGATTTGAAAATGGGATTGAATATTTGTCAGATGCTATTCAACAAACATTCTGAAATATGACAAAGCAATAGACAGTGGAAGTTATTACCTACGTCGATAAAACAGTTGTTAAAATCCTAGATTTGACAACTTACGGTCTGTGTAGGTAGGTAAAATTTTAGGCCAGATTCTAATATTCCACAAGCTGAACATAAATCTGCAGAAATATGTAGCTCTAATACTTTGAACTTAACTGGGGTTGGTTTTATGTTCAATGGACAAACAAAGAAAACAATAAAGGAATCATTTTAATTTTATTTTAGG
The DNA here is from genome assembly GCF_009764315.1 of Trachypithecus francoisi. Classification (NCBI taxonomy): domain Eukaryota; kingdom Metazoa; phylum Chordata; class Mammalia; order Primates; family Cercopithecidae; genus Trachypithecus; species Trachypithecus francoisi. The sequence goes on along the minus strand of NW_022681435.1, from coordinate 22,163,420 downwards.
ATATGTGTCTGTTAGTTTGCAAAAGTGTGGGGAATTGGGAGGAAGTAGTTCACTATGTGCACCATTTCCTTTGGAAATAAGGAAGAGATGAAAGACTCTACCAGAGAAATGAAAGATGAGGTTGTTCATTACCACTAAACCTGCCTTAGAAGAAATGCTAAAGGGAGTTCTTCATGCTGAATAAGAGGATGTTAATTAATAGCATTAATATACATATATATTCCATGAATAATACATAATATTATGTATGTAAATTTTACTTGTAAAGGTAATAGTGAAAGGTAAGTAAAGGTAAATATATAGTGCTTCCCAGTGCCAACAAGTGAACCCATCTCACTCATATCCATCTCACCCACCCGACGCCCTCTGAAGTTCTGTGCTCTGCACCGAAGAATGCAGCCCCAGTCCTGCCCGGCTTAGGCTGTGGCAGCATCTCCTGTGTAACCAGAGGCCAGGTGTTGTGTGGGGTCTTCTGTGCTTTCCACAGAGCCTTTGGCTCTTCTCTTAGTTTCTGAAACCTGCAGATTTTCCTATCTTTCAAATGCAGTGGAGTTTTAAACGATGCTTTCTATTTTACCTAGTATTTTTATGTGTTTGGAGCTAACCACTCTCTACCATTTCTATCTACCATTTTACCAAAGTCTCCTTTAATTCTTCTAGTAACACAACATTTCCTATACTGATACCGCATATTCATTAAAGGAAAGGGAAATTTTGATCAAGGACTGTTATTCACACTCAGGGTTGCTGTCAGTCTTCTGAATAGTCATGTTTATAATTAAAAATGTATATTTCTAGTAGTTCTTCAGGGTAAATGCAACCTGAACTTTTGAAAGTAATTATCGAATATTTATTGAGGATCTACTATGCATAAGGAATTTTGTGATGAGTCAATGATTAAGACATAGTCCTTGCTTAAGGAGTTAAACTATAAACATGGAGAACTATTTTAAAAGGTGGAATGTTACAAGTGACATAAAATAGTTACAAATGTGCTGCAAGAGGCCATAGAAGGATGAGCCAATTTCCAGCCAGAAAAACCTCAAAAGTACCATGCAGGAAGACAATGAGCTGGGCTTAGCAAATAGGTGTCATTTGGAGATGCAACAATTGCTTGTTGGCAGATGTCAGATTATACCTAGAGTCAAATAGCAGGGAATGAGAACATTAAACAACCTGGATTTGTGGTGCATACACAGGGTACCAAATAAAAGCTACTCGGCCGGGCGCGGTGGCTCAAGCCTGTAATCCCAGCACTTTGGGAGGCCGAGACGGGCGGATCACGAGGTCAGGAGATCGAGACCATCCTGGCTAACACTGTGAAACCCCGTCTCTACTAAAAAATAGAAAAAAATAGCCGGGCGAGGTGGCGGGCGCCTGTAGTCCCAGCTACTCGGGAGGCTGAGGCAGGAGAATGGCGTGAACCCGGGAGGCGGAGCTTGCAGTGAGCTGAGATCCGGCCACTGCACTCCAGTCCGGGCGACAGAGCGAGACTCCGTCTCAAAAAAAAAAAAAAAAAAAAAAAAAAAAAGCTACTCAATGCATGGTCATCTATTTGTTCAAAGAGCAAAATGTTTAAAGTGATTTCTAAAAAATGGAATGAGAAGGTCTTGGAAAAAAGCAATTGTTAAGGACAAGGTAGACTTAATTAGAGAAAACTTTTTGACAATTAAAAGAATAAATTAAAAATAAATACACAAACCAAGTTTTCAGCAGTCTCACCCAGCTCAGGTCCTCACCCTTGGCAAAGAGTCCCCATAAATAGGGTGAGAGCACCCAGTGGAGGGGCTATTCCCTGCAGAAAGGAAGCGGAGCTGCACACCAGAAGTTTCTGTCCACAGACAGCGGAAGAGAAAGAAGACCAGGAAGCAAGACCCCAAGTGCTTGTTATTCCACTTCCCCTGCATAGTCGCTAGGGAGAAAGCACTGCAGTGTTCTAAACCAAACATTTAAAAACATATTCACTTATTAATAACAATAACTAACATTAATAAGCATGTATACAGCTCTCTTTGGCTTCAAAGCACTTTATGAACATTAGCTAATCAATTAACAATGGCCTCTTCCTGATACTAATCTTCAGTCTGAACACAGAGACCCTTAGGGACATCAGAGGGGATGCTGGCCTAGTCCTGAGGTGGCTGCGGTCATCAGAGGCAGGGCCTGGGCCTCCTGGCCTCCAGGTGGCACACTGTCCAATTCCAATAGTTCTGTTTCCTACTGCAAATCTCAGAAAAATGCCTGTGTATTTCTTTCCTCTCTTCTTCTTCTTCTTTTTTTTTTTTTTTTTTTTTTAATGTTCTCATGACTTTTGGGTAGAGAAAACCAGACTTATTTTCCCCTTGGGGTTCTATTTGTTCTTTCTGTGTTATTGTTTCTGATATAAGCAAATAAACCAATAAGACTCCAACATATTTCTTTGTTACTCCTTTTATTTACTGTTGACAGAGAGGCTTAATTAGATTGCAGTCTTTCCTCTAGGACTCCGTGTCCATCAGGCATGGACCAAAAGCTGCGCAGACCGCCATGTCTAGGGAGGGACTCGATCCACTTGAGGGATGTCAAACTTACCAGGAGCAGCAAGAGCCCTTTGGATGTGTCTGCTTAAGGATGTAGAATTTACACGGATCCCCTGACCCCAAGTACATCTGTGGAGTGTGGGGACTTGAGCCTCCCCTGCTGGGGTGTATCCCTGTTCCCTTTGGGATTCCCTGGATTCACAGAGCCTGGTGCTGACCGCTCCTCAGGAACGTCTGGATTTCCCTGGGTGCTTGAGAATGTTTGCACTTATTTTGCAATGATCTTAGAGCAGAATGCTGAAATAAGATCCTCAAAAAATCTCACCACTCTGCTGCCTTCAAGATTTTAGAAGCTGCCTTCTGGTGAGTCACCGTGGAGCTGCTGTGGGGGTTCCTGCCCTGCTTCGTGATGGGCTTCTAGTTCTGGTGGGCATCGCTGGTCTGTCATGCAGGTAAGGGAATGGAGCCCTGGGCTGCACAGCCACACCTGACCTGATGCTTAAGGCTGATCACACACTGAGCATCGCCATGACAAAGCTGTATCCCCACTCTTTCCCTGTCAATATGCCATCAGTCATTAGCAAGTGATCGTGTTATACAAGGCCTTTAGGCATTTTTCCAATGCAAAGCCGCTTAGCATTAAAATTGCAGGATACATTTTGGCTTCTCTGCAAGCCTTTATCCAACCCTTTGTAAACTTACCTTGAATCATGGCAGATTCTCTAGATAGCTATCACTTTGACCTTTTATCTCCATCTCTACAAGGTATCGGGAACAATTGTGCCAGTTAGTATAAACTTTTTCTGTTTTAGTAAGGCTCATGGAAATATACTAAATGAATAAAATGAAGTAGTTTTTGTTCGTTTGTTTGTTTGTTTTTCACGATTTAAGAGTAAAAACCCTTTTTTTTGAGATGGGGTCTCATTCTGTTGCCCAGGCTGAAGTGCAGTGGTGTGATCATGGCTCATGGCTCACTGTACCCCTGACCTCCTACCTCCTAGGGCTTATGCAATCCTTCCACCTCAGCCTCCCGAGTAGCTGGGACTACAGGTGCATGCCACCATGCCCTGCTAATTGCTATATCTTTTGTAGAGGTAGGGCTTTACCATGTTGCCCAGGCTAGTCTTGAACTCCTGAGCTCAAGCAATCTGTCCACCTTGGCCTCCCAAAGTGCTAGGATTACAGGCATGAGCCACCATGCCCGGCCTGCATTTGTGTTATTGTTCCAACACTGATATTTTTACAGTCTAATAGAAACAATCTTATCTTCTAGTTTTAATTTACATTTCAGAGGAAAAGGTGCCTGAAGAATTAAATATATGCAATCCTGAAATTTAAGAGACAAACATTTTAGAAGTTTTAAACATGTGAATTGGTGATTTTAATCTAATTCCCAGTTTTCACCCCAAGAGGAATGAGGACATCCACTAACAACCCTCTGCCCATTAGAGGCAGCAGGCCAGAGAGGAGGAACTCTGGTAGGTGTTTCCTGCCCCAGCCCACCCAGACACTCTGTGTGTGTGTGTGTTTTTAAGTATCTTTTCTGATTTGTGTCTCATAAATACATTAGTTACTGAGATACTGATCATTTCTTTGGAAGAAAATGCACATCTCGTAATGGAAACAGTCTAGCATAAAACCAAAGGTCAAAATCATTGTGACTGATTGTTTCAGAATAAAGTGCAAGTCCCTTAAAGAGAAATGGAAGTTGACAGGAAGAATAAGAGAACACAAGGCATCTTGGGGCTCGTTTGCTTGTCTTCTGCACTGACACAGACTTGCAGTTATTCCTGCCACGTTGGAAGGTGCACTCACTGCTCATCACCAAAGAAAGCCACCGTGGAAGGCAAGCATTTGCAAGTCCATGTTCCATTTGGAATAAGCCCCACATAGAGGCAGATTGCAGGGCCTAGGTCTATTATACCTGCACCATCCGGGGAGATTGAAGGTGTGGAGTTGTATGCAAATGTTTCACTTCGTTCTGCTTTGACTTACATTGCCTTAAATATAGAAAGAAGAGGCTTGAAATTCAACTGAAACTTGCATGATGTTTCAAGAAGAAAAATTATCATTTCCAGGAACACAGAACAAGTCCTCATTTGGTTTCTTATGTTTTTCTTAATAAAATAACATAAAAATTTTCCAGAACAGAGTGAAAAAATATAGATTAAATATAAAAACCTTCAACAGTCAAGGAACACAAAAATTTTTACCCTCTGAATGAATATTTCAATTACATTACATTTCCTTTTAATAGCTTTCCATGGGAAACTCCACATGTATTCAGAAATATACTTTAATTTACTTATGCAGAACATGAGCCAAAAATTCTATTGTCTAGTTTTCCAATTGGTTTGCCATTTACCTCAACCCTTTAACACTAGTAACTTACACACACACGCACACACACACACATCATGTAAATATATGTCTAGATGTCATATGTATGCACCTACACACAAATATATGTAAACATTTATAATATATATCTGCAGATTCATATATATATATATGTTTGTAATATTTCCATGACAATTTCAACTTTTATACAACATTATATGTCTGTCTTAGCTCCTAATTCTATTTTAGGTATTTTGAATATAAAGAAAGACGCTTCCAATACTTGTAATTTTTCATGGTGCCTAAAATAATGACCTACTAATTTTGCAGTTACCAATTTGAGACTTACTCCATAATTCTAAAATGGTAGTTGGCTAATAGGTTTATGAGACACTTAAAATGACACTTGGTTAATAGATTAATGAGTTTTTTTTTTTAAAAATACAAGGATGAAAATGAGTAAGACTGTATCAAAATGTTAGATGTGTTAATTTGACTTTATCTGAAGAAGACAGAATCACCGATGGATGGAAGAGAAGTGAAGCCCCACAGTGCTCTCAGCAAGTTATATCCCACAGACTAGGTAGTTTTCGGACATTAATGACACCCACCCTTATCCATTAGCCACAGAGTAGGAATAGTGAATCAGATAAAACTTTCTACCTCACCAAGGCCAGTCAAATGTACAAAGGAATCAGACTCTCAGGGACATGATTTGGAGATTTATTCACAAAAGAAAAAATATCCAATTTTTAATTAAGACCAATGAGACTCACACATTTTCTGTTTTTCGAGAGCCATATAAAAATGAAAATGCCCAACTTAAATTTGGAAAGTGGACATTTTTGCCCAACTAACATTGGGTGTAATGAGAAAGTTGTTCCATAATGGACATGTTCAATTCTTAAAATGGATAAATGTTCACACTTATTTTAACATTAAGAAATTATATGAGTTTAGTTTAGGGACTTCAGGATTTAAAATCATGTTTTCTTGTCAGTCCCCTGGCACTCACATCCATGAAATACTTATAGCATTCCTGTCTTGGTGGAGCATAGCTCTAGGGAATGTGAGGTGAGAGAACAGAAGTGATGGCCACCGGGTAGAAGTCTTGAAGTGAAGAGTTCAGAAATGGCTCAATTATCAATGACGATGACTCCAGGGTATGACCGTGGCGGTTTGCAGCAAAGAAAGGGGGAAGCAAGGGTAATTGGGGATGAAAAAGTTTAAAAAACTGAGAAAACCAGATATTAGAAAGACCATCTCTCTACATGGATATTGAGATCACTCAGAATAGTGACACAAGTAGGGGTGTAGAAGACAGACCCAAAATTATCAATGATGGCAGAAACAAAGCCATCAGTGACTGAGTGGTAAAGAGGTGTTTTGGGTGGTAAACAACCAAAATTATCAATTTATCAAAGAATAAATATATTTGGCCAATAAATGGCCAATAAATATAAATGTCCAGTAAATAAATATAAATGTAAATGAACCTTTTGGTAATAATATACAAGACATTTAAAAATTGATAATATATACTGTTGGCAATTGCTATGATTTGAATATGTCTCCCAAAAAGCATGTGTTGGAACTTAATCTCGAATGTGACAGTTTCAGAAGGTGGGACCTAGTGTAAGGTGTTTAGGTTGTGAGGGCTCCACCTTCATGGATGGATTACTGCTGATTTTAAGTGAATTTGAGGCTGTGAGCTCTACTGCTCTCACAAGTGCATGCTGTCTTGCCCTGTCACCTTCTGCCATGGGATGGCACAGCAAGAAGGCTTTCACAACACGCAGCCACTTGGTCTTGGACTTCCCAACCTCCAGAACCATGAGCCAGATACATTTATTTCCTTTATAAATTACTCAGTCTCAAGTATTTTGTTACAGCAGCAGAAACTTGACTAAGTGTAAGAAAATTCGGCACTCCCAAACTCTTCTGGTGGGATTGTAAAGTGACACAATTTTTACTAGAACACAATTTGGAAAAATATTTTAAAAATTGAATTTTAGTTATGATTTGACATAACAATTCTACCTGTATGGATAATATTATTGAAAAAATTGTATTTGTGATTATATAAGATAAGAGTAAATATTCACAATGTATTGTTAAGTGGAAGGGAAACATTATCACATAACATACATTTTGTAAGAAAATACATTTTCGTGAAGAAAAAATGAAATATAATGTTAGATAAATGTGAAATCTTCGATCATAAGATTCTGAATGATTTTTATTTTGTTTCTTTAACTTGTATTTACTTAGAAAAACTATTTGCATTAGGTATTATCATTCCCATTTTATAGACAAGAGAACATAGGCCAAGAGATAATAACTAATGTTCCAAGAAAAAACAGCTAATAACTTGTGAAGACGTAGTTTAAACTCACAAAATTTTGTTTCTCCCAAAAAGAAACAAGGTTTATGTTCACATATCATATATTATGTCAAGTGACAAGAACCAATTATTATAAATACTCCTTCAAAAAAGACAAAAGATATGACAGTTGAAAGATTAGACCATCATTAATTATAGTCATTAGTTTCAAGAAAAGAAGTCTAGGTGCCTCTTTCAAGGAAGCACTGTAAATAAATAAGGTGTTTCTTACTTTGGTGATATGGGAAGTTGTAGAAGAGCTGACAAATGAGATAATTGTTATGCAAATTTAGCAAACTGAGTAGAACATCTGTAAGCAGAATGATGTTTAAAATTGTTCATAGCTTATTCTCAAGAGAGTCATAAGTTTTGATGCTGAAGTCGTAGACCTGGGTTAGGAGGAGAAAGGTTCCACTCAGGTTGTGGTCTTTTCTGTGTATTCACCACCGCCCTTAGTTAACTTTCTTTCTGGCTCCCATATGTCTTCTGCCCATCACATTGTGTTGCTGACTTCTTATTTACCTTACAGTAAGGGAAGCTCTAATTTAAACTGTTTGTGAATGACTGCTGAGCGCTTCCACCACGTAAACGTAGATACCTAGAGCTAGCACCTCTCAAGGCTAGGCTAGGGCACCCCGCAGGGCAGGCCTCGATCACCTCTTTTCGTCCAAAGTCTTCGTGTTCTCTTCTCATTTTGTCCTTTAGTTGCATTGCTATGTTGTTGTCTCTGAGAATTTGAAAACCATCTAGTTTATGTGATAAAACGAATGATTTCTAATATATAACTGGGAAAGTTTGGAGGCAGGAATTAGCAAACCATGGTCAACAGGCCAAATACAGCCCACTTATTTTCAATTGCTTGTTTTGTGTTATAAATACAGCAAAACTGAATAGTTGGCCCACAAAGCTAAATATATTTATTGTCTAATGCTCTGCAGAAAACGTTTGCCAATGCCAGTTCTAGAGGACTATTCTAAAGCACCATTAGAGAATTTTAAAAATATAATTTCCTCTTCTTTCCCAAACTCAGGTATACTCTGTATGATGATGATGATGATAATAATGATGATGATGATGATGATTTTTGAGAGGGAGTCTCACTCTGCAACCAGGCTGGAGTACAGCGGTGCGATCTCTGCTCACTGCAGCCTATGCCTCCCGGGTTCGAGCGAGTCTCCTGCCTCAGCCTCCCAGGTAGCTGGGACTACAGACACGCATCGCCACACCTGGCTAATTTTTGTATTTTTAGTAGAGATGGGGTTTCGCCATCTTAGCCAGGCTGGTCTTGAACTCCTCACCTCAGGTGATCCACCTGTCTTGGCCTCCCAATGTGCTGCAGTAACAGGAGTGATCTACCACACCCAGCCTATTATTTTTATAATTATTATAAGAATGTCCAGTCATCTAATCCATTCCAAGTGAAAACATCTGATTACTTTTATTATATAATTATCTTAATTATATTATTTATCTGCTTAAAATCTTCAGTGGAAATGTATTACCTTTCTTATAAAATCATATTACACTTGGAATTCAAGGTTTACTCCATCTGTCTGTTACTTAAATTTTCAGTCATGTCTTCCACTATTCAAGCCAACCTCTGCTACACAGAGCTGCCTCAAGATGACTTCTTTGCCTTGCTTATGTTTGGTCACTGTTTATTTTGAATCTGCAAACTTTTCAGCATTTCTCTTTTCAAAAGGTACAGCTTAATTTCCCTCTGGATTTGGAAATCACTTCTACTGAGTAGAATGTGGTATAAATGATGCTATGTGACTTTCCAGATTCTGCCATAAAAGGAACATTCCAGGCTATGTCATAAAAGGAACATTTCCAATCAGTCACTCTGCAGAACACAGCTGCCATATCAGGAGGACACTCAAGCAGCCCTTAGATGGATTTGGCAGCTCCCAATAGCAACCAGCACCACCTTGGCTGCTGTGTAGTGAGTGGGCTTGGAAGCTGATCCTCACCCTTAGTCAAGATTTCTGGCGCACATCCCTGGCTAAAATCTCGACTGGACCTCATGAAAGACCCTGGGCCAGAGAACCCAAGATCCCAAATTTCTGACCTACAGAAACTGCGAGAAATAATTTTAGACTACTAAGTTTGGGGGTAATTTGTTATGCACCAATAGATACACCCACTTCACACCACCACCACCTTCATCTTTTCTACCCTTTCCACCCTAACTGGCTTTCCTTGGAATTGAACAGTTTTGAAAAAGCTACCTGAGCTCTTTTACCTTAGATTTCTCAAATAAGCATAATAAACTTATCTCTATGATTGATGAAAGGATTGTATTAAAAAAATACGGGAAGAATCACAGTCCCTGATACGTGGTAATGAGAGACAGGACAGGCTGGATTTCCTAAGCCGACTAAGAATCCCTAAGCCTAGCTGGGAAGGTGACCGTTTCCACCTTGAAACCCAAGGCTTGCAACTTAGCTCACACCAGACCAATCAGGTAGTAAAGAGAGTTCACTAAAATGCTAATTAGGCAAAAACAGGAGGTAAAGAAATAACCAATCATCTATCGCCTAAGAGCACAGCAGGAGGGACAATGATTGGGATATAAACCCAGACATTAGAGCCGGCAACAGCTACCCTCTTCAGATCCCTCCCTTTTTATGGGAACTCTGTTTTCACTCTATTAAATCTTGCAACTGCACACTCTTATGGTCCATGTTTGTTACAGCTCTAGCTAAGCTTTCGCTCACGGTCCACCTCTGCTGTTTGCCGCTGATGCAGACCCGCAGTTGACTTTCATCTCCCTGGATCCTGCAGGGTGTGTGCTGTGCTCCTGATCCAGCGAGGTGCCCACTGCTGCTCCCGATCGGGCTAAAGGCTCGCCATTGTTCCTGCATGGCTGAGTGCCCAAGTTGGTCCTAATCGAGCTGAATACTAGTCACTGGGTTCCATGGTTCTCTTCCATGACCCACGGCTTCTAAACACTCACGGCATAGCCCAAGATTCCATTCCTTGGAATCCGTGAGGCCAAGAACCCCAGGTCAGAGAACACAAGGCTTGCCACCATCTTGGAAGTGGCCTGTCATCATCTTGGAAGTGGCCCGTCACCATCTTGGAAGTGGCCCGTCGTCATCTTGGAAGTGGCCAGCCCCAACATCTTGGAAGCAGCCTGCCACCCATCTTGGGTGCTCTGGGAGCAAGGACCCCCAGGTAACAGTAAGGCTCATTAAGTGTGGCTAGCTTGAGATTTTAGGACTGACACTGTCATCACAACTGTGAGTGCTTTCCTCTCTGTGAAGATGCTCGTGGCTTTCTTGTGGTCCTTCTGGTTCCGTGACTTAGGTTTTGCTGACTGCTCACCTGTTTCTCCCTCTTGCTGGACTATAAACTTCTATCAGATGGGGACACCGTCTTTACACATCTTTCACCCCAATAGGTCTTACTTCAGATCGGCACACTCCACTAACACTTGAAGTAAGCAATATGAAATATTTAAGCAATTTCGTATTGATGCGAAGATCTTTAAGGACAAATGGGATGCCCTGAATGACAACACATCCATAGCTCACTCCCCGTGTCCTAAGCAAACCCAGCTGTTAAGATCCCCTAAAAGTCTGCTCAAGTGATTGAGGCTTAGTGTGGATTATGGACACTATCTCCCACTTGCAGATAGGTATGATAAAATATAAATTTCAAATTTGTTTTATTTCTGTATGTTTCTTACTGTTTTTCAATTTCTGGACCAAAAAATCAGCATGTCTTCATCATTTCTCAGAACCGGTTGGGAGCTGATGGAGGATATTGCTTCTGCTTGGGAATGTGGGTCTGTGTGCTTAGCTGCCTTACATTTACATTCTCAAGCACAGATTTTACAAGGTGCTAATCTTAGGCAGGCAGAATCAACATTTGAATGGTAGTTATTTAGCAAGAAAATGGATCCATTTGTCCTGTGCTCCATGAAGATGAGCCCAGGTCAATTCACGTTGCCTATTAAGATTTTGAAGATACCTGGTTGGATTACTTTTCACAGTAAAAGGTTGTTTTCCACTGGGGTTTAGAAAAGATTTAAAAAATAAAAATAAAAACAAAAACCGTGAAGACTAATCTCTAATGTTAAACCTTAGGGAAAAACAAACTTTTAATAAAACTGCAATTTGCCAAGACTCAGTGAACTGCCTGTGTGAATAACTCACATACGAATAGCGTTTAGAAAAGTGGTCCCATTGATGAAGGAAAACTGCTGTTAGCTAAACCCATAGTGGGTGATTCCACACGGCATTCCAACCTTTCCAAACAAGCCACGCCAGAGTTTTTGAGGGGACCTCTCAGAAGTTTTTGAACCAGAGCAACTCTATTTTGAACAGGAGCTGGGTAAAATGAGGCTGAAACCTACTGGGCTGCATTCCCAGATGGTTAAGGCGTTGTAAGTCACAGGATGAAATAGGAAGTTGACACAAGATACAGGTCTTAAAGACCTTGCTGATAAAACAAGTTGAAGTAAAGAAGCTGCCTAAAACCCACCAAAACCAAGGTGGCGACAAGAGAGACCTCTGGTCGTCCTCACTGCTGCACTCACACCAGCGCCGTGACAGTTTACAAATGCCATGGCAATGTCAGACAGTTACCCTACATGGTCTAAAAAGGGAAGGCATGAATAGTCCACCCCTTGTTTAGCATATCATCAAGAAATAACCATAAAAGTGGGCAATCAGTAGCCCTTGGGGGTGCTCTGTCTGTTGTAACCATTCTTTTATTCCTTTACTTTCTTAATAAACTTGCTTTCACTTTGCTCTTTGGATTTGCCCTGAATTCTTTCTTGTCTGAGATCCAAGAACTCTCTCTCGGGTCTTGGTTTGGACCCCTTTCCAGTAACAGACCCACTTGACATTTTTCATGAGAATCAGTGTGGTCCACAATGGATCAATCACAATGCTTGTGTGAACCTGTGCAAGATTTTCTAATAGAGACCTTCAGTCTGTGTATTCCTCCATAAGGACTTCATAAAGAGGCTTACTGATGCGTACAATCCAACAAGGCAGAAGAGATCATAATTTTTTTTCCCTCAAATAACCCCTCGCCCAAGGCTAAGAATATGGGGACACTAGGAATATGCTGCTCAGGCTAAACTATGGTGTTGAGAAAGCACCTTGCCATTCAAGCATACGTGGCAGTTTGGCTTGTGCTGTGTGTAGCCGGGATGTTCATCTCATTCCAGAGTTATGCAGGATATTTAGCAGCAGATTTCATCACACTATGGTCCTCTCATCATATTTTCAAGGTGCATTTACTTGGGTAGCAATTATGGGATAGAAGCAAAGGAAAAATAGATAGTCATCAGGTTTTCAGATAGGTTGGTTTCAATCAATGCATTGAAGCTGAGGGTTATGAACTTAATCATGTGTGGATAAATTGGGAGTCATTTTAAGCACAATAGCAGAGTAGAAGTGAGGCTTTCATAGCTGACACCCAGAGCTGGCCTTGCTCCTCTAGTCCGAGTTGAGTGCTACCCTCCGTGTTCCATAAAAGAAAAGAATCTAAAAGGGAGAATGTTATAATACAGTGAGAAACTGTGTTTGAATATAAGAAGACATGATTCATTGAAGGTAAAATAACAGGATTTGGCAACATCCTGGAGAAAACAAAAATAATTATTGGGATATTTTTGGAAATTTAGTCACTCCAAACTATGTGGAAGATATTACAGAAGAGAAATTAGTAGCAATAGCAACATGCTTAACAAGATTTGCTCCTTTAAAAGGTGGGCTGTCCTCACGTTGTTGGAAATGGACATGGAGGAAAGGTCCAGGGAGCGGGGTTTCATCTGGTTGCATGTTACGGAATTCCTGACCGCAGTGACTCCTGGGTAACTATCTTCCATCTCACATATCAGGAAGTCTGGGATAGAAACGCTAGGGCAGCGGCGCCATCCTGGAGAAGGCTCTCTTGTGAGTTCCCATTCAGGACCTGGGACAAGTTGGTGTTTGTCATCCCTGTCGCTGTGACAAGGTCATGCAGTGACTGCTTCCCCTCCTGATCTCACTTCTCCATTTGAGGGAGAATAGAAAAAAAGGAGGAGGGCATCTTTATTAAGAAAGCCAAAGCCTTTCAGAAAATGGTGGGATTTGGCTGATCTATCGCATCTGGCTGGACTGTGTCACATGGCAGTTGCTGTCTACAAATGAGAAAAATTTGGAAAATGTGAATGCTTTTTGTACACACATTACCATTTAAAATGCACTCACAGCTCTGGCAATTGGAAGAAGGTAGAATGTGTGTAAAGAAACTGTGATATCTGCCACACTCATGCACAGGAATTTCTTATCGGAAGCCCCATGAAGTCTCAGTCTGGACCAGAGAGGTGAACTGAAGAGCTCCGCAGGCCTTCTGACCCTGAGCCCCTGTGGTTCCTCAAGTCCCTGTGCCAATATAACCATGGATCTGTACCACCTTTGGACTCGAGGTAAGAGGTGCACCCGACTTCTGTGTTCATACAACACAACATCACGAATGGGCATTGTAAAGATTGTGTTACGCGCATCAACAAGTAAATACACCCTAATTTTAACATTTTATTTTGCCTTTTGATTTCAAAAAGTTATGTATTAAATATTATAAATAAAAATATCAATCTGTACTTCTCCCTCAGGAAGGTCGAGTGTAAGTTTCCACGGTTATGGGCCGTACATAGTGTCTTCCTTCCAAAATACGGAAGGAAGTATGGAAAGGAGGAATTCTCCAGTAGAGAAACCTGACAGGCACCATCTCAGTCAAGTGACAAGGTCAATATCATCCTTGATAAGTCATGTGGACCATAGGTACCCCTCCTGGGGTGTGATAAAAGTGGTACTTTATCTCCGTGGCCTTCTCAAAAATCCACAATCCTTGTCTGACCAAGAGAAAAAAATCGTACAAACCAAAACTGAGGGACATTCTCTAAAATACCTAATACTCCTCAAATACATCAAACTCATCCAAAACAATGGAAATTTGAGAACTGTCATAGCCAGGAGGGATCTAAGGAGACTTGGCAGTGACATGTAACATGGTGGCCTGAATGGGATCCTGGACTAGAAAGCGGACATTAGGGGAACACTAAAGGCAACTGAACAAACTCCCGAGTTTTTGATAATGACAGGTCAGCATGGGCTCCTGGACCGCGACAAATGTCCGGTGCTGAGGTGAGATGTTACCAATGGAGGAGGCTGGGTGTGGTGCATATGGGAACTCTCTGTACTAGCTTCACAATCTTTCTGTAAATCTAAAGCTGTTGTAAAATGAAAAGTTTATTTTTAAAAAAGTCAACTTTTGTGCACATCCCTACTGAAATACATAAATTCAACTTTTTCATTAAGCCTGAAGTTGGCTGAGGAAGGCCATTGCTTCTCATCCTAACACCTTCCCTGCCGGACTGGTGGAGCTGGCCTCGCTGCAGAGACCTGGTTTTGTTCTAGTAGAGGCTGGCATGTGGGCATAGTGTTCAGAGCCCTCTCCTCTCCATGGTCAGTCAGTGGGGTGTATGTGTATGGATGCTGGTTTTCTTTATTTCTGATTAAAACACACACACACACACACATACTTGAAGAAAAAGATTAAAAATAAAACGTCCCAGGGCGCCCATAGTTATCTCAATTATTTATGGTATTTTGGAGTTCACTGAAGATCCAGCATAAGAAAAGCAGACTTATGGGTCTGTGTTTTCATTTTCCTGGTGCTAATGAGGAAAGCACCATAAGCTACATAAGCATATGATATAAGGAAGTTTTTCTTTCAAATTGTAATCAATACCAATATGGAAAACAACTGAGGTCCCAGAATTTATATCCAGTTACTTGTTTGTTTTAAATTCAATGCTTTCCTTTCTTTTATTGAAAAAGTAAGATCACCTATGGAAAGGGCGTGGCTGCAGCCTCCTGTAAATACCTGAGACTGTCTGTGGCCTTGAGCAAATCACTCAACCTCTCTGGGCCCTGGTTCTCAATCTGCAGCCCCACCAGGAAAATTTACCATCCCCACTGCAGGTTTCCAAAAGCTGAAAATGTACGGACTGATGCCTGTGAAATCAGAAGTCCTCTGAGACTGGCACAATGAGAAAATAACTTAGGCTTTACTATTATGAAGAGATTTCACAACACAGTACATGCAAATTGAAGGTATAAATATCTGTGTACACATATACTCTTGTGTTTATGAGAGTTTATAAAACCAAAGAAGCCTTCATTGATTTTTGTCTTATTGTAAAGTAAAAAGTAAGCAATAAAATGTACTGTTCATAAAACACTAAAAGTACTCCCCTTACCAGTAAAAACATGCTTAACTAGTTACAGCTATTGCTATTTTGCTGGAAATTTGCATATCGATACAGTTCCTGAAGTTTGTCTGTGATGATCATCACATTATATGGAGCTTTCTGTGGGAATATTCATCCTGATGGACACAGTCTTGGTTTTCTGCTTTTACTTGGCCTCCTAGTGTTTTCTGACTGATGGCAGTGTGTGGCATATAGAAAAGAATAGGTAATGTGACGGCCAACGTCACCTAACTTCTCTGACCCTCAGTTTCCTTCTCTGTAAAATGGGCAACTGCTTGAATGTCTGAAATCATGTCAGCAAAAAATCTCTTACTGTGACATTCCACAGGCCCTGAGAAATATCAGCTCTTTTTGCTCTTCAGTGGTGATTTTAAAATTTCAAAATTTATTGTCTGATACATTTTACTTAATGCTTGAGTGTCTAAATTAAACTTTGTGTTAATAAATGTTGTACAAGAAAGACATTATGTGTGGCTTTAAAAGCAATTTCCTCACTCTCAGAAGAGTGAGTTGAAGACATAGACCCTAAATGTATTTATGTAATCTCCTTTCACGTATGCCTTTAGCCACACATTCAGCAACTCTCAGGATTCTTCCCATTCTCGAATCCTACAGCAGGTAAGAAAACTAGCAGTGTCAGTCACTATTCTAAGGTATAGCGTAGGATATGGCACGCACAGATAGGAGAGAGCTCGGATCTTCTGGCTCAGCACCACGACTCTAGGTTTCTTTTTGTAAAATGGTCAAAGCTAAGTTATAATGATTCTCCAGAACTACAGAATATTTTCCTGATGGAAAGACAGGCTTGTGTGAAATTTATTGTGGAAAGAATTCACTTACTTTCAAAAGATTTTCTTGGTCTTTTATAATCATGTGTCATAATTATAAAATAAAAGGATTTTTTTCACAAATACACATAATTTGTATCTTTTTATTATGTTTGTATTTTGTTTTATTTATGTATTTATTTATTTATCTTGAGACAGGGTCTTGCTCTGTCCCCTAGGCTGAGTGTAGTGATGCAGTCATGGTTCACTGCAGACTCCACCTCCCAGTCTCAAGAGAACCTCCCACTTCTGCCTCTCAGATAACTGGGACTACTACACATTCCACCACACCCAGCTATTTTTTGTACTTTTTGTAGAGATGGGATTTTGTCATGTTGCCCAGGCTGATCTCAAACTCCTGGTCTCAAGCTGTCTTCCCAGCTCAGCCTCCCAAAGCATTAGGATTACAGTCATGAGCTACTGCACCCACCTGGCCTTATGTGTGCATTTTAATGTTAAATATAATTTAGAAAAATGAGAAAGACCATTTTTTATAGCTTTTCCCAAATCAATATACATATGGAAATAAAAACTGGTCTGTTCAATGAACTTAAAGGTATTTTAAAAGCCTACGTACACTTGGGCTTGCTATGATTGTATCATTGTTAATTCCTGTTGACCTGATTTTATAGTGATTTATTTAGATTTTCTCCAAGAGACTCAAATATCAAATGTCCAGCAAATTGCACTTAGATGGAACTAGATAATTCTAATGTATTTTAAACAATTGTTAAATTACCTACATTGGCTTATCTCATCTCGGAAATTTGCTGATACTGCTTCTGAATACAGACCATGGTTCTGGTTTTTTATTTATACTGTTTAATCTTAGATCTGCACATTAATTATAGCTATGCAGTGCAACATAACTTATTGTAAGCTTCATTGTGTTTTTGTACCAATGGGAAAAGGAACTGACTTCCCACGTAGCTGATACACAGCCTACAGCCTCCAAGCACTGAGAAAATGTACTTGGCAGAGCTATAGATGTAGCAGATACTTCTCACATTGTGTAAGAAGTGCTCTTCCTAAATGGAAGCTGTATTCAAAATGGGCAAATGTGAGTAAAAATGTATACTTGCTATCAACATAAGTATTTATTGGGCAAACAAGATAAAATACTACATATTAAGTGTGAAATCCCTACCTCACATCCTTCTAACTTGAACATACAGTATCTACAGGCATATTTATTACTAATTATAATAAAGAGCTGATTTAGGTAGAGCTAAGAGTAGTAATGAATAAATGTGAACATATTCTGCAGAATAAAATATCAACTTGATTGTACAGAGTTTGTTAAGGGAAGACTTCCATAGCTTAATATAGTTGCTAGGGGTTTTTTTTCTTTTCTGAACAATCTTGTAGGTGTCTGAAAGAAGATGTTTTTCCTCTCTATATTATAAAGATGTGTTTACTGTAAACAGAAGTATAGAATTAATCTTGTGAAAATATAACAGGTGGTGCCATAAGAATGTGTCAGTCTCCCAATACAACAGCAACTGCACAATATAAGAGCCCTCTCTCTTCTAATGCACGTGAAAGGTCATAATGATGGAAGATGCTTATTCAGAAAACTTTAGGAATGCTAGCTTAATAAATGCATAGCAATAGTTTTTATTTTCTCTTAAACAAAAAAAAAATCATTTTTATTGGTCTGAGGACCTATTAGTTTTCATCTAGATCTATATATTATTTATATTTGGATGGCATAACATTCAAGATGTGGTAAGTGAGCCTAACTTGAAGCTAACATTTTGACACAAACATTTTCTATTTGTTTTTTCTTTATGTCTGTGTGTGTGTGTGCATGCGTATGCATACATATAAATAATGGTTTTCTTTATTCATCATCCTTCTCAACCACCTGAAATGAATATTTTAAAATATTTAAACTGTAATCATAACATCTCCCACCCACCCCACACGAATACCACCAACAAAATAATGAAGGAAGAAGCACAATCAGTGCTTATATTGAACACTTCATTTAAAAAAGTTCCTGTTCCATTTGGATTCACCAAGGTCATGACTGATTTAAAAAATACCTCACCATCTTTCATAATATAAATATAGAAATTTTAGCTGACAATTTTGTTCAGATAATTCATTACAACCGTAAAATAGTGGTTCCCGGTAAAAGAAAGAAAAAAGCCCTCACCATTACCTTAACCAAAATAAATAGTTTATGAATAGCTCCTATGAATCACTTTACTGAAGTTCAGCATTTTAGGATCCTAAGAGCACTTGTTGCGGGTGATAGTTTTCATTGATATGGAAGTCAAATTTTCTTAATTTGACCTTTAAAAATTAAAAAAAAAAACTATGTTCAAATATCTAAGCAACCTGGGAAACAAAACAATGATCAAAAATGACCTTTAGAGGTAGCTTCAAAGTTTAGAATTTTATAAATTTATTTCTTTGAATGTTTAAGCTGTATTGTAATACATTCCATGATAATTATTTTTACTGTATTCAAATGGCCATGGCTAAGTTTTTGAAGACAAATGAAACCAAGGAATTTAATATCACTATTCATGATAAAACCCAATAGAATATAAAGTATTTATTCTGAATACCACACAATTCTTCGTTTGCTGGGATTTTAAAATTTAAATTATTTTCCTTCTTCTAAAGGCATTGACCCTCAGATAGTCATTTGAACAGAGTATAATGAGGGTATTCTTTGCAAATCATAAATCAAATATGTTGCTAGTTGATTCTCTTCACCACTATGACACTTCGACATCAGTTTATTTGAAAGTATCTAACAGAGTAAACTATATAGTCGCTGTTCTATTTCCTCATTATTGCTTTCCTCTTGGCTACATCTAGTAATTTTTAATTCATATCACTAGACACTAGGTGCATTCTACATTTTGAAAAATGCCTAAATGCATATATGGGCTGCATCTATGCAACAGTCTCATTCTCAATGGTGCTCCAGTCCGGATAGAATGAATGTAAGGCAGTGTCAGAATGGTATTTGTTCCCACTTTGTTGCACACAGTAAAGTTTCTTCATTTTGCCATTAATATCTAAGATAATCCTTTGTGTTTGTCACAAACGCACACATACATAACCATTCCCATCCATAAATGGGCTAAAGTCCACCATCAAGAAATTGCAAGATTTCTCTCTAAGTTAATTAAGTATAATGGTATATTTGTTTAGTGTATTGCAGCTGTCCTCATTAGGAGCTATTGGTTCACGGTGCAATGTTTGTTGAACTTGGCCAAAATGATAAATTGGGATTCTTTCTACTCTCATGTCTCCAAAGCTATTTGTTTTTCCTTTAAAAGCTCGTTATAATGTTTCCTTAATGTGGATGGTAAAATAAATAAACCTTTAAGTTCAAATGTAAGTGTCAATGTGGAACCCAATAATTTGCTGATTGTTGATGAAAATTAAGCAGTCTATAAACTTTTGACAAAATGGATGTATAAACTAGCTCTACTAGACTGCTGGGCATGCTGTAGGAACTCCACACAAGTGCTCCAGGTGGATAAATGCATATAATGAATTGTCTTCAGCAATGAGACTGACTTTTATAATGAAGATGCCACATCTGCAAATGACACGGTGGACAGCCTTCCATTTAGGAGCATCAACTGGAGAAGCTATAGATGGACTCGGTTTTGGGAATTCCTTCAGCACCTTACCATTTTCTTGACTCTTCTGAGTAATGGGACATCTAAGCCCTTTAAACATAGGTTAGAGTTTTTGTTTGACACCTGTGTTATCTGTTTATCAAAGCAACACAGCTCGAAGAGGACTTCATGGAAGTTACTCAAGCGAGCTGCAGGCATCTCATGAAAGTGCTAGGTTGTATCCATCTTCACGACTTCCTGTTTATTGCCTGGTCTTGTGATGGAAAGTGATGACTCTTATAATGTCTTACTTTCTCTCATCATATTATAAACAGCTAGAGGGAAGAAACCATGTCCTTTTTATGTGTATAATTCCCACCATACTAAACATAAGTCTGTACACCTAGCATGTTCTCAGTAAATGAGTACTGATTAAATAAAAATGCTTTAATAAAGGTGTGTGGAGCGGGTACTGAGGATACTGATGTTTCCATTCATCTCTTGAATTGAAGTTCTCTTGTTCTGCAGTTCATTCCTGGTTACTTGTTTCTTCACAAAGCACTATTTTATCTGGCTTCCTCTGAAAGACCAGAACAAATGTCAAGACTTTTCTGTTTCTGTTCATCACTCAAAGCACTTGGCACGATCTTCATAGAAACTTTCCTCATGCTCAAGTTTTCTTTCAGAATGTGAGCATCTGTCTCTTGGTCTACACTGAACTCTTCAGCCATCATTCTCACAGTTAATCGTGTATTCGAATCAGCCAAATCTCTGACCTTTTCAACATTTTCCTTGGTCCCTACATGATAGGCTGACTGTACCTCACCCAGGATAGCTTCTCACCTGCTCTAAAATCTCCGTGGCAGCCGAAACTTTCTTCTCTTGACATTGCTCCTCTTATCATGTCACCTCTCTCACTTGTGGGCCTCTTTACCTTCCTGAAAATTATATTTTTTGTCTTAAATAATGAGATGGATTAATTCACTGACTTGAAACTCCATACACTACTATTCTCCCCAGGCACTAGCGCAAAACTGACTTTCTATTATTTAGAGTACTGATGCTTCAAGCCAAATTTTCCATAACATAGTCTAAAGCCACATCTTTACAAGCTAAACAATGAAAGCTGTTTCATTGTTGATAGTATCACGTTGCAAATATACACAAATAAAAGGAAGCGTTCTCCTTGGATCTCTCAACAAGAAGAAATGGCCTTTCCTGATGGCCTCATGGTGAATGTTCCATTTTATGTTACCTTGGTTTTAAAACTGTAATGTTTTGGTTTTCTCTCTCCAGAATGAGAACCCACAGTGTTTTCTGCATTTTAGTGGCACTTGAACATTTCAGATTTATCTGACACAAATAAGCTAAAAGTTCTACTTGATAAATCATTGCCCCCTAAACATCTCAAACTTTTTTCACCACTAGACAGTGAATCCACTTCAATGGTTAGGTAAAATGATTACCGAAGTAAGTACTAGACTAGTAGGAAGTGGACATATTCACAGATTACAACTGGGGAATGTTAAACACAGGATTTTTAAAAACCATATCACTTTATGGATGGATAACAATTGTGAAAAGGTTTAAAAGGAAATATCTTGTTTGGTAAGTTATATATTGTTCAGTGACTCACAGAATGACTAAGCTGCAGGAGTGTCTGCGGACAAACTAGTCCAATTCTCTCACTTTATGGGTAATGGGAACACTCTGTGGTTAAGTGACCTGCCCAAGGTATACAGCCAGGTAGGACAGGATACCAACTAAGGTGAAGATTGCATGGCACTTTGCGCAGGTCTTTCCTAACCAAGAGATATTGATCACTGAACTACATCTTAATTGAGAGTGGCTTCTGCCTTTTAGGAGTTTGCAACTTTATACATCAACATAATTATAATAAAAAACCCATACACATTCATTACTTCCCTAGTCCTTTTAAGTACGAGCTATATGCCATACTCTACCATATATTTGGCATTTAAAGAAAAGGGTATGACAATGTTATATTTTTCTTCAAGGAACATGAAGTCCAGTTGGTTAGACCAGGTTGTATCAGGTAACCAGAAGCTATTTCAGCAAATGGCAGTAGAGTGGTAGGTGTGGACAAAGAGCAGTAGCAGAGGTGTTCATTTTCGAGCACTCACTCAGATGATGGTGGGAGATGCTCGTCAAACGAGCTGACCCGTGAAGAACAGTGTGGATTAGTCAAGCAAAAGCACACAGAGACGGGTGTCTGTCTGAGTGTTCTGTGTGTCTGTCAATTTGTGGGTAGACAAACTATGTTCATTTATAAGTGGGCAAGATCTAAAGGCAAGTAGCAGCCCTTTTTGAGGCTCTCCAAGTAGATTTATCTTTTGATTTGAGTATCAAGAATCAGACAAGGATTAAAACATGTCAGCCCCTTAGAACAAACACACCTTCTTTTGACCACAGGAAAGCACTTGTGTTTGATTCTATGTTGCAGAGGTTAAAAGGAGAATAAAAATTAACAACAAAAAAAGCAAAAGAGTAAGAAAGTGAGTATCTGATTATACGGATTAGGAGAAACCCAATGAGGTAAATAACATTTGGGAAATAGGTGAGGACATTCCTGGTGGAAAAACAGAGTGAGGACAAAGACAGAGAGAGAGAGGTATAAAGTAAGATTGAGGAAGGAGGTCTTGCAGGTCGGAAGTGTAGAGTGTGGAGTGCCATCATTGTCCAGATTCACTACTCCAGTCCTCAGAGACACAAGGCTGCATAAAGAAGCAAAAGCCATTGAAGCAGGAAGATAGTCATTAGTAAACTGACCACTTATAACTTAGTTGTCACTGTTTAACTTAATGCTTTATTCATTTCCATTGAGTCAATGGCAACTCAATCAATGATTGACAGAGACTCAGACAATACAATATAAAGAAAATATGACTGAATTGTAAAGAGAAATTGCAAAAGTTGGAAGATACAGGTAACTTTCACAAATCCATTAAAGATATTGGAGAATGGCTTAAATCTTACTCAAAGACATTTACAAAGAGGATCTCACAGCTAACAGTTAATTGTAAATTTAACTCCAGAGAAACTCCATAGCAATGATGATATGATAGGCTCTTACAAAAATATACTAAATTCATATAAGTAACTAAGACAAATCCTTAGGAAAATTATAGAAGGCCTAACGTATTTATTTGCAAATATGACCATTGTTTTGATAATATAGCAAAAGTAAACATGAAGAACTGGGGTGCTATAGCATCCTATCATAAACATTGGTCTGAAAAATTTTACCCAGAAAAAATCATTTTTAATAAAAATTTGTATCCTAAGATTTATTTTTTATTTTTTTAATTGACAGAAAATTTTATGTATTCATTATGTTCGAAATGATGTTTTTATGTATATACACGTTGTGGAATAGTTAAATCTGGTTAATAAATGCATTACCTCACATAGTTATTTGTTGTGCAGTGAGAACAGTTAACATCAACTCTGTTTGCATTTTCAAGAGCACAGTGTTAAGTAAAATAAGCCAGGCACAGAAAGACAAATAGAAATTCTTTAATTCTAACTGAATTTGTGTTACACAGAAGAAAAAAAACCCTTTATTTTCACATTTTCTTTTTATTTTCCAGCTTCTAAGTACATCTCATTTTCAAAAACTATTTCATGTGAAATGTTCTTTTTTTTGTTTAAGATTCAACTGAAGTGAATGATGGTACTAGTTATTCAGGCGTCACATGCTTCTCCAGGCTATTCGGGAGAATTTTAATTTTATTTTAAAAATAAAAGTCATCGTCCCTGCTCTCATGGGAATGCCACACCTGGGGCTTAGACCAAAGTTTAACAAATAGCAAGAAATAGAAAAATAATCAGATAAAGGCAATAAAAAGAAACAACAGCTTTCTGTGAGTGAGAATGAGTGTTTGAGTGCTAGGAAGTCGATCCCTCTCTTGGTTCAAGTTCACGGATGGCTACACAGTTGCCACACATGAATGAAAGTCCAGATCCCACAGATCATGCTAGAGGCCCTCCTAGCCCTGACCCCAGCCAGCTTTTAGTCAAATCTTCCTCTCCTCCTGTCTCAAAGGCCAACGTTCAGTCATAAAAGACTGTTGTTCAACATCTCTATGATTTTCCACTCTAATTGTTCCTCATGCCATTGCTCACATTCATCATGTATTCATTTATTCCACAAAGATATCAAACAAATTATTATGAAATATATATGGAGCGACCACCTGTTACAGGCATCGAGTTAGGCACCAGGGATAGAATTATGAAAGTAAAAGTCATCATCCCTGCTCTCATGGGAATGCCATACCAGGGAATGACTGAGACCAAAGTTTAACAAATAGCAAAGAAAGAAAAAAAATTACAAAGCGTGGCAAAGGCTATACAAAAAGCAACAGCTTTCTAGGAGAGAGAATGAGAGTGTTACCGAGACCTCTTCAGGTAAAGGGCTGGGAAACCTCTTCGGGTAAAGAAAATGTTTGGCCTATGTAAGGCTCTGAAGGAAGTTCAGTGTAGGAAGTGCCCCCAGACCAAGGTGGGGAGAGAGGAGGGCTCGGCCTTGCCTGCCATCTCTGCCCTTTGATATCTGACTTATCCTTTTCGTCTAACTCAAGTATTCCTTTCTGGAATTACACTTTCTTCGTCTTTTGGATTCTATTGTACTTTATATTCAAGGTGATGATGTGGATTTCCAAAGTGTGCTCTGGGAAACACTGCTTCCGTGGGGTAGAGACATTGGTGTACTCCCTGAACAGCAAGCTCTCTGGGATGAGAAACTGCTGTTTCCTGCATTTACACTACGTTACACAAGCCTCTTCCCCTCGTCTGAAGAAGCTGCAGAAAATTATTCCCCAGCTCCAATTTCTAGGTCAGAATTTACTAGCTGTCCCTCCAAACCTGCTCCATCTCATACATTCTTTGTCTTGGTCAATAACTTCTACCCAATTTTCCAGCCAATACATCTCATTATTCTCCTGGACTCCTTTCTTGTAACTAACAACATCACTTCCAGCTCCCTGTTCATCGCCAACCAACAAGAGGTTCTACCACTATTATCCTCCATTGCCTCTCTCATATCCAGCTCCTCTTGTGCCATTATCACTTTTCCTATGATGTCTTGCAATAGGCTCCTATTAGCTTCTCTGCCTCTAGACTTCTCCCTCTGAAATCCGTTCTCTTCTAAGCTTCCAAAGAATGTGGCAATGGTGCCAAGTTGTGCTCACACCACACTGCTGAGTCACCTGTCCAGACTGCCCTCCATCTATAGCTGCTGCTATCAATGGGGAATATTCCCCCACTGCAGGGGACATTTGGCAATGGGGAGAGGTGTTGCTGCTGGTATCTGGAGAGAAGATTCCAGGGACTCTGCCAAACATCCTACAACGCACAGGACAGCTCCCCACAACAAAGAATGATCTGGCCCAAAGCGTCTACAGTGCCTAGGTGGAGAATCCTTGGGCCACAGGGTAAAGTCCCATCCCCTCTCCCAATGCATAAGACCCTCTGTGACCCCACCCTTACCTCCCAGCAGGATTTCTACTCTCACTTCCCCCTCTCCTCTTCCTCCTTAGAGTATCAGCCTTGGAGCTCATCCTCTGTGTGACATCCTATCCTGTATTTCCTACCTGGCATTCCCATTCAGCCCCTCTCCACTGGGACAACACCTACGTAGCCTCCAAGATGGACTTACCTGTCGTCTCATCCAGGAAGCCCACCTGCCACCAGGCTCAGTGACATGGCCCTTTCTGTGCATACCTGGTGAATGCACAGAGGTGTCTGCCTCACCACGTCACAAACGCCTTCTTGCCTGTCTTTTCCGTGACTCCCTCAACTATCCTGCCAACATCTCATAGCCAAAGGCCACATTTTCTAGTCAAGTCTATGTCCCTGCTGTCTATAATAGTGTCTGCCACCGTGTTGGAATTGAAATGATACTATTAATCTGATTCAAACTGAGAGGGAGTTTGCAATTTTAGAGGAAATTCCCTCATACTCAGATGTGGTCAACAGAGTGGTTCCCATAGAGATTAACGCAGTCAGGCCTTGAGCTCTCTGAGCAGTGCCATATGCATAAGGCAAGGTCTGGGAAGGGTCTTGGATGACTTGAAGGCTCTGGACACATGGACCTCTGGGCCGCAGTTTCCCCATCTATAAAATGGGGATGATGATAATAGTCCCTACCTTCTGTGGTTGTGATTTTTAACTAAGATGATTGTGTAAATGCTAGCATATAAAGACGGATACATGCTAGCTATGACTCTTTATTATTTTCAGCATCGCTGGTAAACAAAGAGTAACTGTGAATGAATGATTCAGGCATTACCAAACAAATACAAATTTTATGCTCCCTTTTATTATTTTCCTGTGAGAAGGAAGTGATCCTTTTTAACACATAAATAATTTACACTGAGGGTCAGAGAAAGGGCCTGCGGCACATAATGAAAACCAAACCATCGTGAGCAGGTATGTTTGAAATCTCCTAACGAGTGTCCATCGAGGATGGCAGCCCGGAGTGGAAGGAGCCGTTGAAGGCTGAGTTTTTGCCATCCCAGGCTCTGTCAGAGCAGCACAGATTTCAAAGTCATTTCTTTTGGTGAGAAAAACAGTAGAGTAAGGAAGGATTCCCCGGAGGTGACTTTTGAATAACACAGACATCATTCTCCCATTCTCCATGCTAACACTTTGAGCTTTTCAGCATTTTCCCAAAAATATCACCCCCTATTCCTCCTCTTAAAACAAAGATTAGGGAACCAATTTTAACCCTTTGGATCCTTGTGGGGGATGTTAACTCTGAGATCACACGTGCTTTGCTCTTTCCGGGACCACTGAGGGATTCACGTTGTTTTCCCAGGTGGGTTTGGGATGCTGGTTGCTTCTTTTCACATTTTCTGCCTTGTCTTCTGTTTTCAGGCTCCCTTCTGGCTGAGGGTTGCAGGCTTGTTAATGAAAATTACATCTCCCTCTTTTCAATGTGTTGTTTTTCAGATAATGGGAATGAGACATAGTTTGTTATAACTGTGCATAAAACAAAAGTAAATAAGCTCTACGTGAATGCCATTGGGGCTGATGAATGCAGTGTGCGAAACTGATATGTAGCTCTCAGGGTATCTATATCAGTAGCTCAGATGAGTTTTGTTTATTTATTAATTCAACAAGTATCCACTATAGGCATCATATGCTGAATGAATTAATTACCAAGTGAGACCGTATGCTAGTTGTGGCTTCTCCAGGAGCTCCCAGGACAAGAGACCACGTTCCTTGGACAGCTGATTCTGGATAGGAGACTCAGGGCACTGTGTGGGCTGCTCTAGAATGATTTCTGGAATTCTGGGTTATGTTAAAGTTTGCAATTGTTTCTGAATACAGGAGAGAAGAGAAGGGTGATACTCTTCAAAGGACCTTAAAAAGATGGGAAGAGAATTTCATTTATGAGAAGAAAAGGAAAGCAGACAGACATGTACACAAGACACAAGTCCATGTGCTCCTGGAGGCTGTGAACACGGTGTTACTGAGGCAAAGCATATGCCCCACTTTGGCTAGCACAGGAGACCTCTCCTGGATTAATATTCATTAAACACATGACAAAGGTATTTCTGAGCACACCTTTTTGCATATTTCCAGGACTCAGCATAGTATGCAATCCACCAGCAATCCCACTCTTATGTACAAACACCTATAGGTTAAGAAATGTAGATGATGTCTAGCACAGCAATGTTAAATTGGGTGGAAACAAATGGAATTCTCTGCACTTTCATAGTTAAGCCAGCCAGGTCTCCACAGTCTGTCAGGGCAGGTATTGATGTAGGGGGATTGCCTTGTTTGCCTCCTTCATTGACAAGATGTGGGGAAGAGGATGCTTGGCCTTTAGAGTCAGACCAACCTGGATTTGACTTAAGGTCCACTTTTTTATTTGCTTGTTTGTTTGAGACGGAGTCTCACTCAGTCACCCAGGCTGGAGTGCAGTGGTGGTGATCTTGGTTCACTGCAACCTCTGCCTCCTGGGTTCAAGCAATTCTACTGCTTCAGCCTCCTAAGTAGCTGTGGCATGTGCCACCACGCCCAGCTAATTTTTGTATTTTTAGTAGAGACAGGGTTTCACCATGTTGGCCAGGCTGATCTCGAACGCCTGACCTCATGATCTCCTCGTCTCAGCCTCCCAAAGTGCCAGGATTACAGGTGTGAGCCACCACACTGAGCCAGGTCCACCATTTTTTAACTGCATAACTTAAAGCAAATTCTCAGCCTCTCTGAGTATAAATGCACACAAAATGCAAATACTCAAATCTGTCTTGTAGTTTTATTGATAGATTAAATACAGGGCAGAAGTAAAGTGCCTAACAAGAGTAGGTGTTCAATAAATATTAGTAATGGGTATTATAATATCCTCTCTGGTTGACTATAAAGAAAAACAAAATAGTCAGTAAAGATTTAATACTCATGAGAACAAAGGAGAAGAGAGATGTGTAGTCCACTTAATAGTGTACTATTAATTTCTATCTATCGTCCCAGGACAGCAATTGAAAGAAACATTCATAGGATGTGACATCTATATGTTTGCTCAGTTTGTTCAAAGTAATTAATGTTTTGATCAGGTTCAAAAATTCTTAATTAGGCCTGTGAGCTCTTAGGGAATGTACCTGTTTTTAACTGGTCTATTTGGAAGACTAAGGATCAGTTTTCTCTCTGCTGGGTTGCATCCCCTGTGACATACCCTCAGAGTGTACTCTGGTCCTC
The DNA here is from genome assembly GCF_009764315.1 of Trachypithecus francoisi. Lineage (NCBI taxonomy): Eukaryota > Metazoa > Chordata > Mammalia > Primates > Cercopithecidae > Trachypithecus > Trachypithecus francoisi. The sequence goes on along the minus strand of NW_022681435.1, from coordinate 22,134,759 downwards.
AGTCCATGTCAGCCAGCCCACGATGTCTTGTCTTTGTTTTCCGGAGGAAGGATGTGGGAGCACACTTGTGATTCAATGGTAGTGTTCTTTCCTGTTGAGTCTTCATATAAGGGGATTCATCTGTATCTTAGCTTCATAGATGTGTGGTGTTTCATGGCTGGGTTCTTTATTTTGTGCACACGAGTGTGGATAAAAACAAAGCAAAATAAACTTTTGAGTTAGAACTAGAAATTGTTTCTATGTGCGCACATACAGTTGTACAGATGAATTTACCGTTTTTCCCTTTTCTTTTTTTGCATGTTTGCTTTGCAACTTGTCAAAGGTATTTGTTCCCAATGAGCCACTAATTTTTATACATGTAGGCCATAGAGTGTAGTGGATAGACCTGGTGACTTTGAAAAGTGACTTAACTTCCCAGATATTCTTTGTTTTATCAACACTGTATAAATAATAACACTTGCCTACTCCATGGGACAGATGAGAATGACTAGTATACTAAATACATTGTATACTATATTAAAGAATTTTGCAAGTTGTAAACTCCCTTCAATTTGGGGTGATCTGTTTGTATTTAATAAAGTCTACAGTAATGTCTGTTTAATAAACTCTATAGTAATACCTAGATTGTTACCCTTTGGTTGATAGAAGTTGGCCTTCAAAACTTAATAGAATATTAAAACTTGGGTTCTGCAAAGAGAAGAGCGATTTTACAATTTGTGAATTGCCCATTTGCTTACTCTGAAATTAATGAAAGTGAGTAGTGGTTAGTTTACCTAAGTGCATGTTCATTGACTTGAGTTCTTAGCACATGAAAAATATTATCAGCATAAAGAAAGCTGAGCTTCCTGATGTGAAGTGTAAGGCATATGAAAGTCAAACACCAGTCTATTTTACGAGAAGCCTGAATAGCCTATAAGACCATCTCAAAGACACTTATAAAGCAAACTCATGGAAGCCATCTAAGCCTGAGTAATTCAGTGTCCCTGGATAACAAGGGGTCTTGAATGACTTTCTAAATTCAATTGTGTCAGGTCATTTCAAATGACCCCAAAGTAAGCCCCAAATAATGTGGTTGCTCTGGCCGTGCTAGCAGACATGCAACCTAGAAGCTTGTTATTCATACATGCCACACATTCATGTTATTTTTTGTTTTACGTTTTATCATATTATAATCCAAATCCTTAATAATGTCTAGCATTTATAAGTAAAGATTTCTGTCTCCGGATCTTTTTATAAACACTAACTGATTAACCCTCATTGCACCGCTGTGAAAGGGCTGTGTAGGTGGTGTCACAGTTATATATAGGTACAGGCTAATTCTCATTATTTTGACTTTACTAAACCAGAGGGTTTGCCTCAGAAGGCACATTCAAGTTTCTTCTAACATTTTCAATGGCTACAGAAAGAAAAGGTGTACAAATTCCACCTCACTTTGTTAGCATCCCAAAGCGTGTATTTCTTATCTGTTACTTCCTTTGCCACCTCTGACATGAATCCTAGAGTTAGCATTTTGAGCTGTATCCCAGGCAGGGGAGAGCCACTGCAGCAAAGGCGAGACCAGCCCAGGCGATAGCCTTCCCAGGATGGCAGTGGGGGCAAAGGGCTTCACTTGCCCCACCAGACCCTGGCCCGGAGAGTCTGTGGCACATGGGGATCTGGCCTCAGAGAGAGCCAGAGGCTTAGGTCACTTGAACCTTGAGAGCCCCTGGTCCACAGGTTGCTCTGTGGGTGAGGAGGTGAAAGCCCTGGGTAACCTGCCCAACACTATGAAGGAGTTTCCCACAGGAAACAACCTCCAGCAAGACAGTGGCTTCCAGAGCCACCTCTAGTCATGAGCCCTAAGGCAGAAAGGCTCTTCCTCCTGGGGAGATGGCGGGGACCCAGAGGCTGCTGTGGGTAAGGAAGGCTCCTTGCTACGCAGAGAAAGGGGGAAGGTGGAGGGGAGAACAGAAATCTACAAGTATTTGGATTCCACTGACGGTGTCCATTCAATGTACTATAGAAACAATGCGCTATAGAAACCCACCCTCTGGATTGAGACAGTCTGGGAAACTGAGGCAATAGCATTTTGCATCTGAAAGAAAGTGATGGCTCTTCAGTCAAGAGAAGAGTCCAGTGGTTTGTGCTTCTGTGTTTCTGGGCCATGCAGTTTCATTTTGTGTTTTTGGATTTTTTTTTTAAGAACAAAAAACAAATTGGCAAAGCTTGAAAATAGTAAAATTGTCCCCAAACCTTCAAGTACTGGCTCCCTGGTTCCTTCAGCACTTATGTTAGGGGGAAGCTGAGGCTGCCTGAGGGAAAGTCCTGGAAGTACTGTGCAGGGTGGTGGAGGGGGGAGAGGGAAAGAGAAGAGTGAAAGAGAGAGACCAAGAGAGAAGAGAGGGGAGGGAGAGAGAGAGAGGAAAGAGAAAAGAGGCGAGAGAGAGAGAAGTGAGAGAGGAGAGAGGGGAGGGAGCAAGAGAGAAGATAGACAGAGGAGACAGAGGGAGCCAGCCAGCAACAGAAAACACATCAGAGATTGAGAGGCAAAAAGGATGCAAGAGAAGCAGTGAACTTGGGAAGCTTTACCTGAGTTCATCTGAAGTTCATCTTCTTACCTCGACATTCCAGACTGCATGCTGCCTCACTGGGGAAAGGGCTTTCTGAGATTTTTATTTTTAAATTTAAGACGGGGATTGTTATTATGTCATCTAGGCTAGTCTCCCACTCCTGGGTTCAAGGGATCCTCCCCCCTCGGCCTCCCAAAGTGCTGGGATTCCAGGTGGGAGCCACCGCACCCAGCGATTTCTGGGATTTTATAATCCCCATTTCATGTAGACCTTTCCGAGTCAGCTTTATGATGGCTGTAGTCCTGGGATCTCAGGACCTATCCTTACACTAAACACGCTTTGAAAGACTGACTTCTCTGGAGCCAGGCGTCATGTTGGCTCTGGGAGCTGGGAGCTGGGCCCATAGGGCAGGCCTGACTGGGTGCTCCAGCTGCGCCTGGGCCTCCGCGCAGGTGCAAGTGGGGCAGGTGGGGCATGAGGCAGGTGGGACGTCCTTGTCGTCCTGCAGGTGGGGCAGGTGAGGCAGGTTGGATAGGTGGGACAGGTGGGGTGTCTCCGCGATGCAGGTGGGGCAGATGGTGTAGATGGGGCAGGTGGGGCAGGTGGGGTTGTCCCCACAGTCCTGCAGGTGCAGGTGGGACAGGTGAGGCAGGTGAGACGTCCTCGCCATCGCGCAGGTGCAGGTGGGGAAGGCGCTACGGCTGCCTGAGGTCGCCGTCCCCTTCCGAGGCCTCGCTGCAGGTGGCTTTGGGACCCCGCGCTGCTCCATAGAACCCGGCATCCCCGCAGGCCGCGCCCACCGCGCGCCAGCCCTCTCCACCCTGAGGCTCCTGAGGGACGCGGCCCCGCGGGTAACCAGGGAAACGCGTCGCTATGGTAACGTGCGCGCCGCGTCCGGAGCCCCTGCCAACCCGCGGCCTCCTTTGCCGAGCCCCTGGCAGTCCCGGTTGCCGCTACTCCCGCCACCCTCGCGCCCTGCTCCTGCCGAAATGGAGGGGGACCCCGAAACCCAGCGCCGGGCGAGGATTCGCAGGGACTTCGTCCCCCAAGTCGCGCCGCGCTGCGGGCTCTGGGTTCAGCGGGCTCCCGGGCGGTGCTGCAGGCGCTGGACGCGGGCCCAGCGGACGTGCCAGTCGGGGGGAGCCAAAGCGGCCAGATTTGCAAAGGGACGGTCCCACCCTCCCGTCTGTCGGAATCTCTAATTTCCTACGTGCATGCATGGCAGGGCTGGTGAGTTTCAAGTATTAGATATAGAATCTGAACGTTTCCAACTGCACATTTGGCAAAGCTTCGCGGCCTAACTGGCCTTTCCAGGCTCCTATGGACAGCCCCGGATCTCCTGGGGCCTCCAGGCCTCCCCTCCTGAAGGCCGCTGGGGACAGCGCTGCGCAGAGGAGCGGGCCTGAGCCGGGTCCGGTTGGGCCTCTGGGGGCTGCTTCTGGAACTCGAATTCCTTAGGCATCAGCCGGGAGTTTGCAGGATAAAATACAGGCCTCCGAAGAGCCCACTCCCAAGATGCACACTTACATCGATCGGCTCACTGCGCTTAGAAACACGCGTCTCGGTCCGTTTTTCCTCATCCTTCCCTAAACCCACTACGGTGAATGCAGGAATGGTGAACGCTGGATGTGTCCACGTCCATCGCAGGTTGCGGCTCTTGAGAGACTGACCCCAAATAACCGTGGCACGCAGATACGTTTCTGAGTAACCCAGATTCTTCTCTTCGTCGGAGAAATTTTCAACCAATTCCTACGAAACCCTAAACAACTATAGGCCTGTCCCTTGCCTAACCCCGAGGTCTTGAAATTTTGCCTGCAGAATTGTTGCTTTCTTACTCATCACTCTTCATTAAAGAAGACACTTTCTACAGTAAAGGCTGACGCCTATGCACAATACTTTCAAATGCTGTTTTTAAAAGCAAAAATATTGATAGGTAAACAAAGTAACAGAGGCGCATATTTCCTGAACCTCAAAAAAAAAAAAAAAATGAAATCAAGCTGCTTAATAATACATTTTCCTGAGCAGTAAATGACTAAGAAATAATTTAGTGCTTTCAATAACTGATATGGGAAATACAAAAGAAGTATAAACCGATCTCTGATGCACAGGAGTTTTCTAATTTTCTTAAGACAAAAAAATGTGATGAATCTGAGAAAAGATATAAAAGAAAGTGTACATAACATGTTCCTCTTTGTTTCAACTAGCTACAACAGAGGACCATACATTGTTATCAACTAAATAAGGATTTTGGGTTAAAATAATCTCAGATATTTTCCAGTCCTGACATTAGATTACAGGTATGGTTTCTGACATTTCACAAAGCACTTGGATGAACAGCATCAGCTCTCATAGATTTAAAAAAAGGCTATTTTTTTTCCTTCTGGAAATGTTGGTCCTAGAAAAGTGATGGTTTTATATCTGAGGGGTGCAGGTGAGTGAAGAGAAGAAAAAGTCAAGCCCCAAGGCCTTGCCCATTCCAGAAGCAACTCTGTTCTGCTCCTAATTCTGAGGCCTTGGGTGGTGGTTGGCCTTGAGCTGGGTTTTACTGCTTTACTGCAGGATGATAGGGCCAGCCATGGAGCATGGGCAGTGATATCAGAAAATCCTGGATTTGAACCTTAGGTCTGTTGTGCACTGGGCAACTTTCATAGCTTCTCTGTTTCCCAATCTACCCTTTCATTCATTTATTTGTCCAGTGATTTATTCATCCTCTCCTGGGTGACAGGATATAGCAATGAGCCACACAGACAAAATCACTGGTCTCATGGAGCTTCTGTTCTGCTATCAGGAGAAGAACCACAAACAATTAAACTCAAATATACAACATGTCTGGTGTAGTAAGTGCTATTAAGGAGAATAAAGGCCAGGCACAGTGGATTACGCCCGTAGTCCCAGCACTTTGGGAGGCCAAGGTGGGCAGATCACAAGGGCAGGAGTTTGAGACCAGCCTGGCCAACATGGTGAAAGCCTGACTCTACTTAAAATACAAAAATTAGCCAGACGTGGTGGCATGCATCTGTAATCCCAGCTACGCAGGAGGCTGAGGCAGGAGAATTGCTTGAACCCTAGAGGTAGAGGTTGCAGTGAGCCAAGATCCTGCCATTGCACTCCAGCCTGGGCAACAGAATGAGACTGTCTCAAAAAAAAAAAAAAAAGGAGAATAAAAACAGTGTGAGAGAGGGTCGTAAGTAAGGGGGTGATATTTTATGTATCATGAAAGGCTTCTGTAGTAAGGTGACCTAAATAGAGTGAGGCCCATCCATTTATTATCCCTATAAAATAAAGATCACGATGGTAACTTACAAGAGGAGGTGAGGAAGACACACAAGTATAGTGACACCAAGGAAAGACAGTCATGTGACAATGGGCCCGGAGACTGGGGTCACGCATCTACAATGTGGTGGATTGCTGGACACCATGGAATGAGGAGAGAGGCACAGAATAGATCCAGTCTCAGACCCACAGAAGAAAACAACCCTGCTGACTCGTTGAGCTCAGCTTTCCAGCCTCCAAGCAGTGAGAGAAGACACTTCTGTTGCTTGAGACACCTGGTTTGTGGTACTTTGCTATGACAGTCTTAGGAAACTAACAGTTCCTGATTTACACACGAAGAAGCTATGGCTTAGAGACTTTGTGTAACTTATCCAAGTTTACAGGACTGATACAGGATAAACAAGGACTAGAATTTCAAGCCACTCTGCACGGGCACACACATGTCCTCTTCACCTGCTTGTAAATTGAAAACTACCTAAACTACCATAAACAAAGCACAGATGCCAAAAAGTCTCATCCTGTAATTTCCTTTTCATCTTTTCTTAAGCTGTCAGGACTGATGTATAAGTCAAGGTTCTCAAGAGAAACAGAACCAATAGAACACGCCTGCATGCACGCACAGAGAGATTTATTAGGAGGAATTTTCTCATGCTATTATGGATACTAAGAAGTCCCCGTGTCTGCCACTTACAAGCTGGAGACTCAGGGGAACCGATGGTGTAAGTTCCAGTCTGTGTGCAGGACAAGACCAATGTCCCAGCTTAAAATAGGCAGGCAGAGACAGCATATCCTCTCTTCCTCCGCCTTTCGTTCTATTCAGGCCTCCACTGGTTTGAATGATGCCCATGTACGTGGTGGGGAGAGAAATCTGCTGTACTAAGTCAGCTGATTCATTAGTCGGCTAATCTCATCCAGTTACACCTTCACAGACATACCCAGGATAATGTTCAACCAAATATTTGTGCACCCCATGGCCCAGTCAAGCTGACATATAAAAGTATCCATTACAGGTTCGCCGCTTGTCAACTTGGCACTCATACACCTGTCTTTAAACCATACTTACTCTGCAGCACACCAACATAGCACATGTATACATATGTAACAAACCTGCACATTGTGCACATGTACCCTAGAACTTAAAGTATAATAAAAAATAAATTAAAAGACAGTAACAATGATATAATTCCACCTGACATGACACAATTATCCTGAATACAACAGAGATGCACTAACCATTCACTAGAAAGGATGTAAAGTCCTTGAGAGATGTCTGCTCTTCTCCTTGATAGCTCATAACTTATATACTATGATGTAAAATTAGCAATACTCAAGTATTATGATACTAAATCAATATATCTTGTGTTATATGATAGAGGAATAAGAAAGGAAGTAAAACAAATATATTTGCTTAACATATATTAACATACATATACATACACACACACATACATGCGCAGATATTTGTAACAAAGAATGCTCATGACAACTGAAAAATTGAAAATGATGACTTAATTTTAGGAAACCAACTGCACAAGTAGATCCAATGTTTTAATCTATGAAATTAAAGTAAGGATGAGGGCACGTGCCTGCAAGGGGCAGAAGACATTACAGATATTGGTGCTTGGTTCTGTGGGAGCCTCCTTCAGTCCCTTCAGAATAGAAAGTGTCAAACACAGATGCTTAGATGGCAATGGGAAAAATTACTAGATCAATTTAGAGGCTCAGAAAATAAAGAGTATCTGAGCCTTGGGATATCCTGTGGTTTGTTGGCAAATGGCACCACTAGTCAGACCGTGGCAGACTCAGACGGATCATTATGCTGCTCTGACACCCAGCACGTTCCAGGGATGAAGTCTCTCATACCGAAGTGTGCAGGACGATTCTCAGTCTAGGTGCGAAATTGGCCTGAACCTTCTTGCTGAACCGTGCTGTATGTCAGGTTTCTCCAGAGAAACAGAACAATAGGATATGTGTATACACATAGATACACACACACACCCCCCCACAGAGAAAGGGAGTTGGCTCATGTGATTATGGAAGTGGGCAAGTCCAGGACCTGCAGGGTGAGGTAGCAGAGGCTGGAGACCCTGGACAGCCAATGGTTTTGTTCCAGACTTCAGACCCAGGAGAGCGGATGGTTTAGTTTAAGTGCAGAACCAGGAAAACACAAATGTCCTAGTTAAAAGACAGTCAGGTTGAATAAACTGCCTCTTACTTAAGGAGAGGCTAGCCTTCATGTTCTATTTAGGCCTCCAACTGATTGGACCAGGCCCACCCACAGTGGGGAGAAGGAACTGCTCTGTAGAGTCTACCTATCCAAATGCAGATTCTTCCCGAAACTCTCAACAGAATGATACTTGACCAAATATCTGGACACTGTGGGCCAGTCAAGTTGACACGAAAAATTCACCATCTTATCTGTCTGTTGGTAGATGAAGTCTTCATTCCTAAATATTCTACTTTCTCACTACTCTGTGGATTAGGACTCATATTTGGAAGCATTAACATGCCTGCCTAAATTTTAAGGAAGGTGTCCACTCTGTAACCAGCTGTGTTGTTTCTAACATTATAGTGTGCTCCTGAGAGTAGTAACTATTTCTTTTTCTTGGTATTTAAGTACGACGTTGGTCTGCTAGACCATTTGTCCCTAAGGCTTGTAGATCATTTGACTTGTTCAGATTTAAATTTTATTTAAATTTTGACTCAAGCCATTATTTCTCCACCAATGTAAGGGTTATAGTCTCTGCAGTTGACCTTCACATTACAACCTGTGAACCAGTCTCCTTAGTGTGAAATTACATCATGGAGGAGATCCCCTTTTGTCCATTATCCTGGGCGTTTCAGAGACAGGCCTCTTAAAGAGCCAGGATGCTATAGATCAGGAGGGGTTGGGAGGCTCAAGGGGAGAGAGAATAATAGTATGAAGGCCACCGTGGCAATTTCTTCTATTCTTAATGCCACGGGAAGAGCACTGTGAAGTATGGGCATAAGGTGTTTCTTCCTGGCACCTTGTCAAGGGAAAATTATTTTATGCAAATGGAAATATTCTGTTCCGAGAAATAATAGATCTATAGTGATTTCATTCTTGTGTTTAACTGGGACAAGGTTTACCTTTAAAAGATGGGTTGGCCCTTACCAGTACTACTTGTTGAATAAAGAAGGAATACCGAGAAGATATTAATTGTACGACATTAAGCTAATAGCAAGCAACCCACATCCCATCCTCAAGAGAGGTCATCAATAAAAATTTGTTAAGGAATAATTGAGTGGGCTGAATTACTTAAAAAGGTATTGAAAATGATAAAATAAAATCAGTGCAGAAGGATAAAAAAATGGCGCCGATGAAAAAGTGAAATGGTGACCTCGGTCTACCAGTTTTGCTTTCTACTCAAACTGAAAGCTTTTCTACCCAGGAACTATTTTGCTTTTAATCATAAATGGGAATGTTTTAATTGGCCTCTCCTACTTTGATTCTGAAAGAGTTACCAACAATCAAAGAATAGGAGAAATAAAATGCAAAGATAAATTTATTTTTTCAGCCTTGTCTTCAATTTCCCCTAATTCTATTTCCATGTAAAATTATACAAAATATATGGCTTTCTGAAAAGATTTGCTACTGTCTCCTGGGGAGGGGTTCCCAGCATCAGATTGTAAGGCAAATCCTGGGAGCTGCTAATGGAATGCTGACCCAATGGGCTGAGCCAAGTAGCAGCATGTCGCAACAGCCACTCAAAGTGCCCCCAGCCTTGCTTTTCAGCACCCAACCGAAAAGACCTCAGGAATTTAGTATTATGTAACAAATGTTACTGAATGCTTATTACCTGTGAGGCACTGTGATAAAGTCACAAAACCTAAGACACAATCTTTGCTTTTGCTGCAGCTTGAAGTTCAGCAGCAAAGACAGAGAATAGATAACTGTATTATCATGTAGGGGAAGGCCACACAGGGTGCTCTGGAAGCACTCACAGAAAAAGTGAATGCATTCTATTTAGATTCTGAAAGCTTTCCACAGAGAAAATCATCCCGACTGCATGCTTCTCTTCGTAACAGCTCAGTATTAATATTTATTCATTCTTGGATACCTTGAATAATGGTCATTGAAAGTACCTGAAGTATCTTTTAGTCCAAATCCTCAGGAAACTTCTGGCTGGAGATGCTACACGAACTGCTGTAGACCACACAGCAAATTTCTAGGTGAAACTCTATGCATGTACATTATGCTAGGTACCACATTCGCTTGAATCAGAATGCAGCAGGATTGTTCTGAATTTTAAACAATTAAAATATTTTTTAAGGGGAATTTTTTTTCTTTTTCTTTTTCTTTTCTTTCTTTTTTTTTTTTTTTTGAGATAGAGTCTTACTCTGTCACCCAAGCTGGAGTGCAGTGGTGCGATCTCAGCTCATTGCAACTTCCGCATCCTGGGTTCAAGCGATTATCCTGCCTCGGCCTCCTGGGTAGCTGGGATTACAAGTGTGTGCCACCATGCCTGGCTAATTTTTGTATTTTTAGTAGACATGGCGTTTCACCATTTTGGCCAGGCTAGTCTCGAACTCCTGGCCTCAAATGATCTGCCTGCCTCGGTGAGATTACAGGCATGAGCCACTGTGCCCCGCCAAGGGAAAAAAATCTCTAATTAATCTAAGACATTGCTTAAAAACCAACCAGAATTAATAAAACCATTCCAGATTATATTCTGTCTTTTTAAACTAGAGTTAAAAAACCATATCAAGGAGACCACCAAACTTTAAAAAAATAGTATTTGTATTTCTGAATAGATCTCAATTAAAATGAAACAGAATACCTAAAATCTAATTGCCAATAATTACACACGATTCAGGGAATCATGGTAAGTTTCGAAGCAGATATTCTCAAATCAGTGTCTCAGAATGGTTAGTTATCAAATACCTTCTAACACTCCCTAAAAGTCCAGCAAATATATTATTCTGAATGATTATGATGCTGGGACAGCATCTGTAGTTCTTATACCAAAGAACTACGTTCTTTGTAGTTCTTTGGTAGATTCTGTAGTTCTTATACCAAAAATGATTTTCTTTGCTGTCAATAACAGGCCTTAATAAAAAAAAATTTTGTTGATATTTTAGAAAAAGAAGATAAATTCAATAAAAAAGAATTTGTTGTGGTAACAGAGCTTACTACATGCCAATTCCTCTTTTAAATGGCTTACTCCTATCCATTCATTTAATTTTTACAACACCACATTGACTTAGTACAATTATCTTCCTATTTTATAGGTGAAGAAACAGAGGCAGAAATGGGTAGATGACTTACTGAAGGCCACGCAGCTGTACACTTGTAGGAAAGATGGGATTTCAATTCAGGCAGTCCTTAGTTTTAAACCTACCCTGCATTACCAGACACAGTAAACTAAGTTTTATTCCATATTTATGTTAACAACAAGGGAAAGATATGCTTAATATTTTATGAGTTTTTTTCACTGTACAATATATAAGCACATCTTTATTTCCTAACAATTACCATACTCCTATGTGTCATTTTAATGGTTGTGTCATATTCAAATTTTAATTGTTGTGCCACATTTTACTGTGTATATGTAACCCACGCTGGCTGTGGAACTGACAATAAGCAATGTAGTGCTGTGTCTCCTGGTACTCGAATCTTATTCTTCGTGACAATTCATGTCCTAGGATAATTTCCTGGAATGGAATTATTGGGTGAAGAGTAACCTGTCTTACATTTGAATACATGTGCCAAAATTTGCTCCTTTTTAGGCCTTTAGTTAACACCAGTGACCTTCGGATTGCTAAATTCATCAGCTTCCTTTGACGTTTCCTCCAAAAAGCTTGGAAGAGTGGATAGGTAATCTTCCTCCTCAGAAATATTTCCTCCTGTACTGTCTATAATCTTGCTTTCTGGGTCATCCTGAAACCTCGCTGCCTGCTCTTAATTGGATATTGCTTTGGTAACTCCTACAGTTTAAATGGAGATATGCCTATTCTTGGCTTTCTTCCTCCACCCTCTGTATGCTTTGCTAAGGTACGTTTACCTACTTTTACGTGTCCAACCACCAACATCGCGTACAGGATTCCCAGAGAGAGACCCCCAGACCTCATCAGCTCTGCATTTTCCTACTGCCTACTAGGCTCCTGAAGCAGCCTTTTGATTTTCAAACATATATCCCAAACCAATTCAATAGCTTCACTCCAAAACCTTCTTCTCTTTCAAAAAATACTTACAGAGCCTTGTCATGTCCTATACAGCCTTCGAGGTGAAGAAACAACATTGGGGAAAACAGGGCCATCACCGTCTCCTCCAGGTCATTCAGCCTTCCACATTTTGAATTGGCTTTCACTTACTTTGGACGTCACATTTGCCAGCTTCCATTGATTCTGTCTCCAAAATATCCTCTTAAACCATCCTCTCTATGTCCATCGCCACTGCACTCATCACCCATCACCTGAAATATTTCCAAAGACTCCTAACTGGTCCCCAAGTTTCCTTTCTCCCATTCACTACTCTTGATGTCCATGGCAAAGACAAGCAGAATATTTTGTTTTCCCCCACATGCCATGCCCTACTCACTCTAGAAAGCCCAGATCAGGAGCTGCCTGACCCATGAACTGTCCCATCTCTACAGCTGACCTGTGCTCCTTCCCACAGGGCCACTGTGTTATTTCTCCCTTATTAATGAGGTTCAGTACATGGTGATCCCTTTCATTAGATGTCATGTGCGTGACATTCAGGAATGCGCTTCCTTTTCCTCCGTGTGGCTTCTCCAGCCTCTGACACTGTGCCTTACCCATTGTGGTTGTTCAATAGACTTTTTGCTTCTTCTTATATCAGGTTGCTTCAGGGGAGTTTGGTTAAATAATTTTTAACAGAGAGAGAGATTTATGTCTTGGTATGCATATAGTTAAGATGAGTAAAAGACTACATTCTTAATGTGTGACCGTGTGATTTGAAGGTCAGGTAATGCCGTCTGGGTTTACAGGGTTCTGGCAAACCACCAGTCCTTCATCATTAAAAGCATTTTTGAACTTGATACCATAGCAAGGTTTTTCCATTATAAAAGTTTAAACCAGAATTGTGTTATTAGGTTGGTACAAAAGTTATTGTGTATTTTTCTGTTACTTTTAAGGGCAAAACTTCAATTACTTTTGCACCAAGCTAATAAAATCATAAGGAATGCATCTTTCCACCATAGAGTTACGCCTTCAAGGGATTAAAAATTATAGTTTATCATTGACATTGTCTTACACAGGCCTCAGCATTCGTGAGCCACATGGCCCACTGCAGGAGTCTTCCCTGCATGTCTTCTATTTTCAGTTGCTATGATTCAACAAACTCTAAGCTTCCTTCACTGTAGCACCCACCACCTTCCTCTTCCATCTGATGGGAGAGTGAGAGAAGCAGTGTGGGAATCCTATCCTTCTTCCTCCAGCTCTGTCTGTGCCCTTTGCATCTTATCCTAACAGAATAATGACAAGTGAATCCAGTAGTATTTGGTGGGTAAAGTTATCTTTGAAGAATCAGAATACCCACAGGGATTGGCCTGGCCTTTTTTGACCCTACGGCTTATAATAAAATTTCATCTCTTAAACATGCAAAGCTCTGCAACAAGAAATAGAAATGCTGTAAGAGCACACATCCGAGGCAATTTCATTCCCAGATTGTGGAAGGAGAGAGCATCTCTGGGCCCCAAAGAAAGATTCAGTAGGTCATTTACTTTGAACATCTTGAGGGCAAGAACATTGTCTTGTACATAATGGGACTCCAGGGACCTTGGGATAGTATCTGGCACCTAAGGAAATTCAGAGAGGATCCCACAGGAACCTGCAGCTTGTGTGCTGGTCTTCTAGGCTATGACCACACAGCTGATTCATCAGCAGCTCCTCATTTAGGTAAAGACATGGAGCAGTTGCCGCTGGGGTGACTCTAGAACAGTGGTTCTCCCACCTGAGTGAGAAGCAGACTCACGCAGAAAACTTGTTAAATCTCAGAACTTTGGGTCCCACCAGCAGAGTTTCAGACTCAGTAGGTCTGAGGTGGGACCTGAGAATGTCCTTTCTAACAAGTCCCTGGAGATGCTGATGAAGCTGGTCGGGGACCACCCGATGAGAACTCGGATTAGTGCTTCTCGAGCTTTCCTGTGCATTTGGGTTGCCCGATGATCTGGTCGAGATGAAGATTCTGATGCCCAAGGCGTGCAGTGGGGCCTGAGGCTCTGCATTTCCACCAAGCTCCCAGGTGTACAATGCTGCTGGAGCTAGGCACAGACCACTGTTTGAGAACTAAGCTCAAGAAGAGCGGCCAACTGAGTGGATGGTCAGAATCACTTGGGAAATGCTGGTCAGCACTGAAGTGGGTAGCCCAGACAGGCTGAGCCAACTGCTGAGATCTACCCCACCCTGACTGCAGACCACGACCCCACTTTGTGTGGCACCATCTTTTTCCATGGACAAATGATCTCCGTGGTGGTCACTGGATTCACCAGCGCCTCACAGCTTCCCTGCAGGTGCCTCTTTTTCAGCCCTGCACTGTGCCTCTCTGGCAGGTGTGCAGTCTCCTGTCACCTGGCTTCCTAAGGGTGCTCCCTGAGCAAGGTACCCACTCTGCATCATCATTCAATAGGCACAGCTAAGAAGTGGCCATCCAGAAGTAAGATTTCGAATTATGTTTTCAAGAGCTTTCTGAAGGTAGCAACTGCAGAATTGGCTCTCCTTCTGATCAGTTCAGAGTTTAAAGACACCTGTACTGCTCGGGCTGATGCGTGGTCACCCATTGTCTTGCGAGCACTGGTTTCTTTGTTTCTGTCTTATTAGAAGAGCCAGAGTCTGGATGATTATAAATGACCAAGAGGTTGACATGCATGTTATTGTGCTCCAGCAGTTGCAGAAGGCCCAGTGGTGTCACATAGACAGGGAATCGTCCAGACGGCACACTCTCAGAATCTCGTGGGCCACAGGATATAAAGCTTCTGTGTTTCCAGAAAGAATAAACAAACAAATGTTGGAGTGGGGTTCACGCTGGCACATTTAGCCACTGGTACTGCAGACTCTTTACTGTAACTCTGCAGCTCCCAGGCCTGTGTATCCTCAAGGTGCCTTCTCTCCTTCAAAAGCTGCATCAGGCGAGGTCTCTCATCCCAGCCTCCAACACACAGTGCCCCTCAGCATGGCTGAGAGCTCTAAGCAAGTTCCAGGGCTCTCCCTAGCTGGAAATTGGCTGAGCTTTGAGCCCAGACATTGGTTTTGAAGTGTTCACCTCCTGCACAGAAGGAATGTCATCCACTGAACTTTCCTGGAAAAGCTGAGTCCCAGAGAAGATACAGTGAGGTGTTCCAAGTTCAGAGGGGTCCCCAGGGTGGCATCTTTTGCTTCCACAACCAAGCCCTGCAGAGCCCCGCCCTCATCCGCAGGGCCTCTTCCTGCAGTGAAAGGGGAGCACTGTGAAGGCCGGGTAAGGAGAATGCGCCATGACCCTGGTGCCTGGGCCGCAGCCTGACTCATGCTCTGCCTACTTCCTTCTCCTTTGCTTGCATCCTCAGTGCTAAAATTGGTGCATAACCAGGCTTGGCTTCTGCCTATGCCTCCCTCGCACTGGACAAATTGACACACTGATGTCTTATTGATGCATAGATCCGCGGAGTTTCAGAGGTGGGAAGGACCTGAAGTCATGTAGATTCTGAAGCCCACTCACCTTTGTTAAGCTAAGACAGAGGAGCGAAGTGAAATTACCATGGTGGCTACACTCCCGGCCACACGCCACCCACACTTGAGCGAGTGCTGCTGCCACTACGCAGCAAACCCAGACTTACCTGCAACCCTGACGCCTGTGTTTTGTCCCTGACTCTGCCCTGACTCTGATCCTGCCTTCTGAGTCACTAAATGTGGATGCAGGGCAAATTCTTCCAATGTGAGCCCCATCCCTCTTCTGGGGTTGGATCTGCTTCTCCGCCTTTGGCCTTCCCTGTACTGAGACCAACTCCCTTCCACCTGCCTCCTGTGGCCCCTGGGCTTCCTGCCCTGAACCTAGAGATGACTGGCCTCTGCCATGTGCTTTGTCCCCTCGCGGATCAGTCTCCTGCTCCACTCCTGGCCTGTTCTGCCTGCTGGCACCCACGACCCTGACTCTGGTACACTGCCACATGGTACCTTTGGTGAAATATTTGTAAATCTTATTTTGGCTTTCAACTTGGGCCACCAGGAACATCTCTTCCCCCCATGAAACTCCACTCGGGGTAATAGGATGTCCTCAGTTGTTTCTTCTACTGGGGCCATGGTAGCAGGAAAGGGGAGGAAGGGCCTGTGGCTAGATATGATTCCCGGAGATAACTGGAGAAGCAGAAAGCAGACCCTGGGGGCAGATCTGGGTGCTCTGTGAGGACTCCTTCTGCTGGCTGGTTTTGTTCACTGTTTTCTATTTTTTTCTCTTGTAGTGCTAAGTTATAGCATACAAGTAGATATTCAAGAATGCTTGATGGATTGCAAAATAAACTATCATAACTGAGAAAACTGAAAGAATATCGTTTTCAGATATATAGCAGCTCAATTTATACATCAAAGCATGCTATTATGAAGTCAAACAATGGGGAAAAAGGTATTTCAAATATGTTAGATCAATCAAATACAGTAGTATAAGACTGTCTACCTGTGAGGAGCTTAAAATGTTGTTGAGGAGGTAAGACAGAGTTACAATTAGCAAATGAGATCATAACACACAGCATATAGATCTATTAGACGCTACTCTAGCAAAGCCTCCAGAGCAGGGCACCCTTGCACCAGCAGTGTGAAGGGGAGCGAGAGGCTTACGTGCCTGCAGGGCATGCTTGGGGGCCAGGGCTGTGCTGGGACCATTATCTCCTCTATTCCCTTCTGTCAGTCCTTGAGCAGGTTGTTTGCTCTGGATCATGCAGCAGAAGTGACAGAGCCAGACATCTGGCCTCCATACTTACCACAAACCAGGAACCCAGCCTCGATGAGGAAAGGCCATCTGATGGGAATAAGTAAAAGACCGGTGCCCAGGTGTGGGATTCTCTCCAGTAAAGCGCAGGTCATGACCAAGTGGCTCACACCACCATCAAGCATGCGCCACAGAGAAGGCATTCCATTTTATTTGATTCTGTACTTTTAAATAACTAATTCATTTCCTCTCTCTCGGAAGCGTTTAATTTATGTTAATTCCCAGTGTTGATTTTCTTCCCAAACCTCTCCCTGCTAAATCTTATCGTCTAGGCTTACTACAACCAATTAGACACTCAATTCTAAAGTAGGCTTTCACCTCTTTGGGTCAGAAGTAGCCTCTACTGGTTTCCATTGAATGAATTGTTGGCCACGGGGTCGCACTCAATTGTGTGTGAAGTCTGCTTCTTATTGATTCATGTATTTCAACTTCTGGTTGTTGGTAATGCTTTGGTTTTATAGAACACACAAACAAAATTCCAAATGACCTATGCCAATGGGGAATCCCCATGTTTCTGCAAACGGTGACTCTGATGTAGGATTTAGGACCTGCAACAGGGAAGGTTCCTTTTCTGGGGTAGAGTAGGCTGGGCGGTAAGAGACAGGCCTTTCTCACTTGTTAGCATTAGAGCTGCTGCAGGTGTACACACGCCGTCACGGAACATAAAAAGCCAAGGCCCCAGCCCTGAAGAGTTTACAACCTAGTCAGACATAAAGGAAATGGCAGCAGGCCGTAAAAATCCCATTTGTGTAGATACGACTGGCACAGAAGCCTAGAGGCTGCATTGTCGAGGGAAAGTTTCAGGAGAGATTTACAGGCCAGGGGACTATATTTGGTGGGTAAGAAAGTGAGATGCTGCTCAGAGAGGTCTAGAGAGTAGCTGAGAAGGCGTAAGTCAGGGCAGGAATGAGCTCAGGCGATAGACCCAGAATTCAAAAGAAAGTGCTGGATGTGACTTGATGTGACGCAATAAATTATTCATCAGCACATTCACTATAAGATGT
Source organism: Trachypithecus francoisi (assembly GCF_009764315.1). Classification (NCBI taxonomy): domain Eukaryota; kingdom Metazoa; phylum Chordata; class Mammalia; order Primates; family Cercopithecidae; genus Trachypithecus; species Trachypithecus francoisi. Next base: position 22,116,991 of record NW_022681435.1, on the reverse strand, counting down.
TCATCTTTCAAAATGTGATTTCCCCAAAATGACTTTGCCAAAATGCCTGACCATGGGGACTCCAGTCTGTTTGTTCTAGTTTCATTTGTCCTGCTAAAGCATTATATGATGCTGGAAGAGAAATTAGTACTCTGTGACTTTGTTTCTTTCTTCCTTGTTACCAGGACCAACAAAACTCGTACTGATGATCTAGCATCCACAACAATGAAATAAACACCATTGATCGCTCGAGGAGCTAACGGCTGAAGACTCCATGTCTGTTGGAACAATCAACACACCACTTGATTAATATTATAAAACATTGTTCACATGCGCATTGATGCAGTATTATTGTTATTATTTTTTTGGTACAGGGTCTCAATCTGTCACCCAGGCTGGAGTGTGGTGGCACGAACATGGCTCAGTGCAACCTCAACCTCCCAGGCTTAAGTGAACCTCCCACCTAAGCCTCCCGAGTAACTGGGACTGCAGGCACATGCCACCACACCCGGCTAATTTATTTATTTATTTGTTTGTTTTTGTAGAGATGGGATTTTGCCAGGTTGTCCTGGACTCAAGTGATCCTCCTGCCTTGGCTTCCCAAAGTGCGGGGATTACAGGTGTCAGCCATGTTGCCCAGTCCGGTCATTATTTTTGAGTCATTGGTGTTACTGGCCGAGAAGAAAGTTGAGTGGTCTGTAATGAGGAAGTAAGACAGAGATGCAGCATAACGAAAATTGCATCTCTATAAGCGCCTCCTGTGCAAGGTGCTCAGGACAGAAGTGATGGATGTTTTGTGGGGTTGTCAGACTTCCTCTGAGAATACCCTACACCCAAGATGGAGAAAACAGCTCCCTGTGCTTGGACAGTCTCTGAGGTTAATGCTGCTTCACTCACACCAGACCCCATGGCCCCAGCAATTAGGGGGCTGTATTGAACATTGACAATATGTGTTACATTTTCTTCTCATAATGAAAGCAGGAGAAACTCATCTTAGAAGAGGTGAAAATTATGGGGGAAAACCAACTAAATCCCAGCACTCAGGAATAAGGTCTGTTAACATTTAAGCACATCGTGCTTCTATGCATGCTTCTGTATTTTTTTTAGCTAATATACTATCAGCGTCGAAATTCCTTTCACCATCTGGTTTTTAATGACTGCACCATGTCCTTCAAAATTTCAATATTTGGAGAACACATGACTCGGTGTTTACACCTAATGCTTTAGTTAAGTTTGCTTTCCTATCTGTCCAAGAAAGGGCTAAACAATGAACACCCCATTGTCTCACATCTCAGAGATTTTATTCCAGTTAAATGCATCTTAGCCATTCCTTCAACTTGTTGAAATTCATTTCTCTGAAATGTATTTTCCTTTTCTTTACTAATGTCTTTCAAATTGTGAATTTTAATTTTCTCTTGATAACCTCTAACATGAATTGCATACTGGCAACTGATCCTTCTTTGAAAAACAAATAGACAAAGGATCAAATCCAAAGAGTTCTCTGTCTTTTCTCATAAGCAGCTGTTCACCAAACTACGTCAAGAAACTGTTTGACAATCTGTGGCTCCCCATTTGGTGTTTGATTTCTGTTAGTGGACCTTATTTTTACCAACAGTCTTTTTCTATAGAGGGCAAGGTAGTAAGCATTTCAGTCTTTGTGGGCTGTATGATTTCCGTGACAACGATTCACTTCCGCCATCTTAACACGAAGTAGCCACAAACAGTATGTAAACGAATGAGGGTATCTGCGTTCCAATAAAACTGTATTTATAAAATCAGGCAGTAGGCCAGATTTGGCCCATATGCCTAGCATGCTGACCCATCTTCAAACCAATAGATGTTCATACGAATAACCAAAGAAAGTATTTTACTTTCTTCAGGTCTTATTGAGGTGTACAGAGTCCTAAACCAGTAGAAACAACCAAACTCCATCATTGTAGAAGTGCTTTACCTGAGCATGAATTGCCTGTGCTGGCATGGGTTGTAAGTGATACCGCTGGACTCCAGCCTGGGTCTCATCTCAGGTAACTTAGTGAACTCAGTCTGCCATGTGTCTCCATTTGTAATCATTTTAGGAGTAGCTAAGAATCGTGAGCTTATTATGGATTCTATTATAACTCCTATTTTTTCTCTTATCTTTTCCAGTTTTTTCTGGTCCAGTAACTTCTTTCCATTTTTCAGGTGTTGAAGGGAGGGATACTTTGCTTTGCTTTATAGTATTAATAGTAATTATTTAATAATAACAATATCTACTAGACGTGCTTTAAGTTCTCATTTTGTTTCAGGTGTTAACCTGTATAACTTGGCTCTAATTCTTATAATGATTCTACAAAGTAGGCAAAATTAGTTTTTTGTTTTTTGGTTTTTTTCCCAAATAGGAATACTGACATTCAGAGAACTTAGCTTGTATCCTGAAATCACACAGCTTTGTACATGGCAACTTCCACACATGCTTTTTTCCACGCCCATTGTTTTAAAATTCTTGAAGGAATAGGCTACTTTTTCAGTCCTATCGGTCATATCGCCATCTCTCACTTTTCAGATTAAGTTAGAGCAGTGATCCTCAGTTAAGCTCCTCGGTTCCTATTCCTTATTTTTCAGGTCTATAAAACCAAACCGTGGAATAAAGCCCATCTACAAATACTGAAGTGATGCTGTTGCCGTGGATATTTATGGAGAATAGATATTAGATGACAAAGGGACACCTAAGAAGCTGCTGTGTGGCGAGCCCTAATGGAACAGCTGCAAACAGGGTGGAGTGAAAGGATTCCTCCTGGGACTGTTGAAGAACAGCTTCCCACGGAATGCAGCATGATTGGGCACTGCTGGGACCAGCCGGGCACAGAGCAATCAGAACTGGGTGGTTCTTTCAGTGCAGAAGAAGCCAGCAGACATGAATCTAAGAGATAGAAATGTCAAAAGTTACAAGCAGTACAAATAGTGGCTGTAGTTGTAGGCCAAGACAAAGTCTTGACTTGCGTTAATGTGGAAAGAATTCCGAGCACCAAATATGCATGCATGGATTAAACCAAACTAAGCTAACACAGAACAATAGCAGCCACAGAAAAACACCTTCAGGTGCATCCTTGTTGATCAGGAAGGACTATGGTATTAACGCTCTGGAATTACTGACTGGCATTAGACTTTCTTGTTCCCCAAAGATTTATCTTTTAGCTGAGGAGGCAGGGAATATATCCAAGCTCCTTAGAATTCTAGAGCTGTGGCCGGGCGCGGTGGCTCAAGCCTGTAATCCCAGCACTTTGGGAGGCCGAGACGGGCAGATCACGAGGTCGGGAGATGGAGACCATCCTGGCGAACACTGTGAAACCCCGTCTCTACTAAAAAATACAAAAAACTAGCCGGGCGAGGTGGCGGGCGTCTGTAGTCCCACCTACTCGGGAGGCTGAGGCAGGAGAATGGCGTGAACCCGGGAGGCGGAGCTTGCAGTGAGCTGAGATCCGGCCACTGCACTCCAGCCCCGGCGACAGAGCAAGACTCCGTCTCAAAAAAAAAAAAAAAAAAAAAAAAAAAGAATTCTAGAGCTGTATTTCCAGAAAGATGGCCCTCTGCTTATGCCTTTGCCCATGGGTCTGTTTCTAATCTTAATAAGGGAAGGGTTTTCTTTCTTTTTTAAAAAAATTTCATTTTATTTATTTATGTATTTATTTATTTGAGATGGAGTTTTGGTCTTGTTGCCCAGGCTGGAGTGTAATGGTGCAATCTCTGCTCACTGCAACCTCCGCCTCGCAGGTTCAAGCAATTCTCCGGCCTCAGCTCCCTAGTAGCTGGGATTACAGGCGCCTGCCATGACGCCCAGCTAATTTTTGCATTTTTAGTAGAGACGGGGTTTCACCATGTTGATCAGGCTGGTTTCGAACTCCTGACCTCAGGTGATCCACCCGCCTCGGGCTTCCCAAAGTGCTGGGATTACAGGCATGAGCCACTGTACCCGGCCTCTTTCTTTTTTTTTTCTAGAATTGAAGTTTGGAAATTTCTCAGGATGTTGGATTTCTTTGTCATTTGGACACTTTTGTTCCATGCCAGATGAAGAGGGTCCCTGACTTTATCTAGTCTGTCTCTGAAGAGCATTTCCATCTCTTTGTGATAGATCTCACACTAGGTAAGAAAACCGTGTGAGTGAAAGAGAATTAGAACTGTGAATTTTGTCAATGCTGAGTCACTCTATTTGCATCATAGAACACAGTGGGTGGCTAATAATTGCAGTTTGAAAAAAGAAAAGCTAACATATTAGAGAGGCAGTGTGCATACCTGACCCAAAGCTCCCACAATGGCCTCTTTTGGGGGAGGCATTGACTGGCGCCTCGGCCCAGCTGGTTTTCACTGGCGTTAGTTTGAGCCTCTCAGGAAAGACTTTCAACCACTCAAATCAGTTATCGCTTCAGTCCATGTGCTGTTAAAATCCCTTTTATGTTGGCAAAAAAATCTCTGCTTGAGTAAACAGTTACATCACTAATTGCTAAATATGACATTATCAGATTGTTTTGACTTCCTGGGGGTGAGGGTAAAGGAAAAAAGTTAATTATAGTTACTTTTGTCTCTAACTAATGGAAAGCAGTGTTAACATCTGTGTGCTGCCTGCTAGAAGGTTGGCAGTAATCCCCCCGTATTAACCAGAGTAGAATAGAATGACCCAACATGTGGATGGCATTGCTGGACCTGAATTTTCCCAGCAGCTAACCAAATAGGTCTCTTTCACTAAAGACTAATTTTCACATTAAAAGAAAAAAACTTTATTATGGGCCTAGTGCAGTTAAATTGCCTGACACAGTGGGGAATCTACACTTAGACTGGTAATATTAAGCACTGAGAAAATGCCTCAGGTGATGATCAAGCTGAGTGGTAATTCAGACCCCGGATAATTCTCTTCCAAGAAAATTCCACCAGGTGGCACAAAACGTCTCAAAGTGCCACTGAGCATGCTCTCTCTCTGGACCACAGGGAAGTGGGAATAAGATAAAGAATTGCCAAGGTGATCTCATCACAGGCCTCCACGGTGCTTTCCACGTGCATGTGTCCCTCCTCACCCTCAAGTGCTTCCTAAAGACAAAACATGTCTAAGTGACAGGGTAAGCTTTCTCTCTATATATGGTGAACTTTATCCTTTGAATAATGGAAAGGACTAGTTGGAAAAGGTAAATAAAGTGGTGTGGGAAGAGGGGAAAGAAGAGGAAAGGAGACTTCAGGTGCCAATTCACCAAATTTAAAGACAGGTTTATTAACCGGGCAGCTGCCAATTCTCGTGCTGTGGCCCGAGGCTTTAAAAATCTTAATACAAAATGTTTCTGTGAGTTTAAATGCAGGATTATTCACACAAGTTGTAAATGTTCTGACATGTTGAGAAGCAGTAGTGATTATAAAGATTTGTAAATTTTAACTGAAGCCAAAATGGCCGATAATCAAAAACTAGGGTAAGACTTTATTTATAGTGGAATGAAATAAATTGAGATGGTTTTATTTGCTCTTTATTCTGCTACCACCTCTTAAAATCTAGTCTAATGTTTGCCCAGCACTGGGTGTAAATATGTAGTAGAATGGGGTGTCAATTACACAGTTGGATATACATTGCTACAACATGCAATTCCACGACATTCCTAGCCTGGAGGGCCATGGAAGAGAGGTTTGGCTCTAGAACTACGGAGATGGGCCTCGGAGTGACTTATGAGGCTTTTTCAGTTTGCTCCTGCCAGTCCCCAACCCCAGAAGCACTGACTGGAATATGTCTATGGAAGGACCAGCCTTATGTATCTTGAAAAACTTCCCAGATGATTTTAACGTGTCTTCTAATTAAGAGACTTAGACTGCAGGGTTTAGTTTCCTTTTATGATAAACAAGGGTGGGTGCCCGAAAACTCCATTCTAATAGGCCCTTACCAAGAGCCAGAGAAAATTAATACCCAAGCGTTGGTCTTGGAAGTAACCTAGTGAGTGTCTTTTTCTGTACAACTCTTTGCTCCTGTTCTGAAGAAGGAAGACAGCAGAATCATAGGAAATTCCAGACATCCTTCAGTCTCACCTGTCTCTAAACACAATGAAGGGATAAGATACGTGTGTATGTTTAAATCTAACGTAAAAATTGCCCTTAAACTGGACCTTGAAAAATGTGAATTTGAATATTTTGGGTAACAAGGAAACAAGAGCAAAGATGCAGGTACAGAAAATTAAATTATGCTGAGAAATCAATACTTTGTTCATTTTAACTGAAATGTGGGCTGTATGAAGGGAAGTTAAAACGATTCAGGTCTTAACTTTTAGATTAAGATTTTTGAATTGTATTGGGTGTGAAGTCAACAATGTTTCCAATAAAAAATATAACATATTAGTTGTATCTATTAGAAGTTTAGATATGGCAGCTCTCTATAAAATTATTTTGAATGAGAAGATCCTGAATTAAAACTTACCTTTTATTGAGTCCTTTCTGATGCTAGGCTTGGTAATAGGTACCAATTTATGTTCAGTATTTTACTTAAAACGTATAATAACCTTATAAAGTAGGTATTATCTTTTCTATTTTTAACCACAAAATTGAGGCTTAGAGAGTTTCTCTATCCTAATTTGCAATTTAATGGGGGTGGAACAGGGATTAGAAGCCAGTTCTTTCTGACTTCAAGATCCGTAAGCATGATGATTATATTGCGTCATCTTGAAATGCATGTAAGGAGACAGTACAAAGGTGATGAACTGTAATAGAAAATAATTTCACAAGAGAGCATGATTCCTAAGAAAGTATAACAGACATGTTTTCTGTATGAATTAAGTGACAGAAATTATATTGGAGGCAAAAATTAAAGAATTATTTTTTGAGATAGAATCTCACTGTGTCGCCCAGTCTGGAGCATAGTGGCGCGATACCAGCTCACTGCAGCCTCCACCTGCTGGGTTCAGGTGGTTCTTGGGCCTGAGTCTCCCAAGTAGCTGGGCTATAGACACATATCACCACACAAGGCTAATTTTTGTATTTTAATAGAGACAGGGTTTCACCATGTTGGCCAGGCTGGTCTCGAACTCCTGACCTCAAGTGATCTGCCTGCCTCAGCCTCCCAAAGTGCTGGGATTACAGGTGTGAGCCATCACACCCAGGCAAAAATCAAAGAAATTTTTAAAAATCCAGACTTACATAGGACCAACATTACAAGTAATTTATCTAGCACATCCCCTGGCATTGGATAAAAGTTGTAATACAAGCATACTCAAGGATCTTCCGTGTTTTTATGCATCGGTTTGGTCTGGTATTTTTGTCTCCTGTTTTTCTTGAACTCCTGAGCTACACAAATTATGTTTGGAGAAAGTCTCACTATAATCACCTCTCAATTAAATGATATCATTTAATCTAAGCTCTAATAATACTTGACAAAGGTACTAAAGAAGAAAAGCTATTATATTTACATTTACCTAATACCTCATTTTGAAATTAATGGATATTCAAGTCATTAATTAGGGAGACACTACATTGTTACATAAAGAGATTCTGAACCCTGGTAGAACTTACTGGCCTTGGTTTCCTCATCTGTCGGAAGGGGCTGATCATATTTATTTCACTGGGTTTTTCATAGGGATAAGTGAGAAAATACACAGTGGAGATGTGCCTGGCATTTGTCAGTATTTGGTCAAGTGTTAATTTCCTTCTACCTTCACATTTTCTTGTGTTGAACATGCATCTCACTCTTCTCTCCATGTGTTTTCAGCGTCCAGAGGTAGGAGCATGGCAGATGCGTGGCATTTTTGTCTTGTTACCTTCATGATTGGCTCATCAATTCATTCGTTTAGTGATGTATACTGGCTAGCTCCTTTGTGCAAGGCACTGGGGCTCAGAGATCAAAGGCAGGTCCAGAGGCAGAGCTGGTCACGTGCATTCTGTGTCGTGGTAAGAGAGCAGTGAGCCATGGTGAGTGCTGGAGGATGACTTGGCACCATGCATAGGCTCCTGGAAGGCACTGTATAAAAGGGGGTGTCTGATTTGGGTTTCAAAGAATGTATATGACTTCTTCAGAAGAGAAGAAAGAGGCAGAAAATGATATTCCAAATAAAGAAACATTAATTCTTGAAAAATAATGCAATCTTTCCATGAGAAGGGGAACTCTCTGATACACGTTTTGACACTGACATCCCGTGACTCCTCTTTTCCTTGAGTTCCTTCTCAGACTAGCACTGGGCCAACTAAGAAATTTTTGCCATTTAATTAAAGCTCCAGAAACTAACTTCAGTTTACTAGTCTGGCCAACTGCTGTAGATAGCAGCACTTTCTACTCTGCTTTTTTTAAGCACAGTATTAAAACACTTTTAGATAGCCAAGGAAACTTCTCGACTTCAACTTTGCTGTTTTTCTTTTGATTTTTCCAGCACTGCTCCTGACCCCCGCCCAACTCCCACTCAGCATTGAACCTGTTGCAAGATGACCCAAATACCAGGACGGTAATCTAGGTTATATGAGCAGCTTCAGTTTTACCATTGCTTTATTTTCTTTCGCTTGATTATGTCATGTTGAATGCATTACTGGAAAATCTTAACTTAAAGCAGGAACAAGAGTTCTCGTGCTCTCACCTCTCAATGATGGAGTGATGAATTGCTTTAAACTCTAAGAGGAGTGTGATGATTTATGCTAATCTTATACCTTTGTTACTGACCACTTCAGTTAAGTGAAATAGCTATTGGATATTTGATGGAGGTAAGAGTGAGAGTTGTACAGAAAGTTCTAGAGTCAGATAAATGCCCTTTTTCTTTGCTTTTTAGATATCATTAGATTATTTTATAGTTCTTTTATGCATTACAGATAGCTTGTTTCTTTATTTCAATATTGGGGTAAGTGTTTTTGCACTTTAGAATCTGCAAATAAATTCCAGGGGCATTTCCTTAGGTGTCTTGTAAAATTGCTGTCACCGTGTTTCTGATACTACTGAGATAGTATTCAATGCTACCTTCAGGAACAGTGCTGTACAACGTGCCCTACTTTTATTCACTACTAGATAGTGAGCTTTTCTAGAGTAGGGTTTGTGTCTTAATCATTCTCACAAGCTCCAAAACAGTTCTGTGCACATGGCATACATTTACAAAATTCTCCAGGTTCTAAAAATGGAATTCCCTAAAAGTGTGTAGCTTTTGTGACTAGGAAAATGCTGCTGCCTCTATTGCCAATTCGGCTCTAGCAAGAAAGAGTTGGGCAGGCTTCTGTCAGTATTTGTATAGGGTTGGTCTATACAGTCAAAGCTGAGCAGATGATTGTATAAATTATCTGGGGAGTTTGGATCCAGCTAAAGAACATTCAAGCAAACAGAAGGTCCATGTAACTTGTCTTGATACAGTTGGATTCTTAGTGCTTCTAGATTAGAAACATGATGTTTTCTTTCCCCAGTGTGCACACGGACACACACATATAGACTCACATAACTAGAAAGTGGACAATGAATTCACCTTCTCTTCCTGGTATCTATTGCCTCCATGATCCTACTCTTTCCCAGGAGGATTCCTTCAGTATAGTTTTTAAAGGGTCATAAATATTGTTAAAAGTACAACACACAGGTCTAAAAGAATATATAACACAGCACCTATCAGCTCGTGTGTGGTGATAATTTTAAGACTGTCTGGCAGGAAACAGGACATCCAAGGTTGTCCTATTTCCAACCGAAAAGGAGTTACAGCCCTGGTGTGGGTCTTCAGGCCTGGAAAGTCTGTCAGTATATTTAGAATTCTTCAAATGGTTAATTAGGAAGATAATTTCATCTGAAGAGAGAACATGAATGAATTGACATCTTTGAAAAACCAGCCCAGACATGGACACATTCATTTCTGATTCCTCTCTACTGACATGGTTTGCTCCATTTGTAACTGTAAATAGTAATAAAACACATACCGTGTGGGCTGGATAATTGGGATTCCTTTTCTCTGTCCAATGCCTGAATCCTATTTCATAAGTTGTGATGTTGTGCAAAGACTATCTCCTCTTTAGAAGCAGCAAATTATAGATAGTGACTTTCCCAGCCTCCCTTGTCCCTGAGGCGCCAATGGGCAACCTACTCACTCCCAATCAAACTCACTGAGGCCAGACATTGACTCAAGCATTAGAGATGCTAGACAAAGGGCACCAGGAGAGGGGGTGCAAGGTCATGCCACCTGCACAAAGACCTGTCCAGACTCATGGCTGTGGCTTGCTGGTGCAGTACTGCCAACTGGGGCAATGGAGATGATTAATTAATACAGCCAGGCAGCTTATCTGGGGAAGTGTTTCTTAAAACATAGCCTTGAGCCTCCTTCTCTAGTCTCCCCAGTGTTTCCCTGTGCCACCTAATTTCCTTTCAATGAATTTCCTTCTGTTTATGCCAATCTTTTGCTTGCCACTAAGAATCCTACCTCATCTTCTATGCCTAGACACTGGAATAAACCCAGACATTTGGAAAACCCCTCTTGGCCCTTTAGGACTTGACACTCTGGTCATGAAGATAAGACAAGTTCACTGTTAGTGTGATGGCGAATCTGATTATTCCACCAGTAAAACGTATCCGTGACTGCAGAGAAAACTACTTGCGGTGGGTCCTCAATGAGGTAGGAATTTCTCCAATTCATCTTTTTAGGTTTGCAAGTTTGGCTCATTACCCAGAAAAGACATACCCTGCATAAGCTGCACCTTGCAAGAGCGAATGGCCAGGAAGAAAGGTAGAAGGAAATCTCACCTTTTGTCTGAATGTATTTGCAGGAGAATGAAATCTGCGGCTGAGTTAGCGTGAAGAGCTTTCCTCCGCGTGGGCCTGTGTGGAGTTTATCCAGATGGCACTCCCAGTAGGATTGCACATCCCAGGGAACTTGTGAACCATATGGAGGAGAAAGTTCTCAGTTGAGAGTTCCGCTCCATTATTTCCCACTGGAAGTAGTGCATTGTGATCAAGCTTGAGTTATCAGATGCAAGGCAACGGGTATCACAATGTCATATTTGCTAGAGTTTGGAAGCACTTATTCTTAGCTTAATGACCATAAAGAACACTTGGTTGTTGCATATTCTGAGTTGTGTCACCAGACACATCTAAAGACCCTGGAGCGCAACTGTACACAGAGCCCTGCTCACAGCAGCACTCTGGAAATAATGATTGCCTTGTAGTCTCATATGTGCCTGGCCTTCTGAATGTTGTTTCCTCCTGAACCTGGCTTTGTGATGGAACATTAAACTTCAGGGATGGGGGGCGCAGTATCCTTGTCTTGCCAGCGCTGGGTTCTGGCAGGCACATGCCACCCTGCATGACCTCCACTGGCCTCTGTGTGAGACCCTCTGCATGCCTTTGGGTGACTTTATAAACCAATAATGGACAGGACCAAAGACAGAAAATGGGGTGCCGGGAAAGAGAGTGAGGGCAGCCATGCCGCTGGTGCGTACACTGGGGCACCTAGCATCTATGTCACCACCCACAAGATACAGGTTCAGGACCCATGTCCATGGAGAGCAGCAGCCTCCAAATTGCCCCCAAACATCCTGTGTGTGTCTTAGAAAGGTGAACCACTGGTTGGGCACGGTGACTCACGCCGGTAATCCCAGCACTTTGAGAGGCCGATCACAAGGTCAGGAGTTCGACACCAGCCTGACCATCATGGTGAAGTCCCGTCCCTACTAAAAATACAAAAATTAACTGGGCATGGTGGCACACCCCCATAATCCCAGCTACTCAGGAGCCTTAGGCAGGAGAATCGCTTGAACCCGGAAAGCAGAGGTTGGAGTGAGCCAAGACTGTACCACTGTACTCCAGTCTGGGCGACAGAGTAAGACTCCATCTCATAAACAACAACAACAACAAAAGAAACGTGGACCACTAGGGTCTGAGAGGGTGGCTTCTCCTGGTGATGTGCTTTGTTTGTGTTGACCCTTGAGCTGAGATTCCAGAGCTGAGAAGGATAGGATACTCTGCAGCCCAGCACAGCACACCAGCTGCCCTGGGCTGAGCAACCAACAAAAGCTGATAAACTCACCTGCCTTGTGGACGAGTGACTTCCAAAGACTTTCATGCCAAAGAGGGGAGGCTCTGCCAGCAGAGAACCTGGGGCTGATTCTTTTCCCCTGAGTGCCCATCCTGGAGGAGCTAACATGGGTCTGCAAAGGTTGAGAGAAAGGGCACAGACTGACCATGTTCCTGTCTCTTCTGGGATGGACATGTGGCTTCCTCTCCTAGCTGGACCCACTGGTTCTGAGAGTCCACCCTCTCTAGGGTGCATCTCACTGTGGTTGAAAAGCTCAAGAACTGTTAAGAAACAGAGCTGATTGAGGGCAAGCCCAGTCTGCCAAAGAAGGAGAGAAGGTCAGGCTTTCCCTGAAGAGGGCATGCGTGATTTCTGGTGTCTGGGTAACAAGTAGGTTCACAGATTGCTAGTACAAACAGGAAAATTAAAGGGTGTTTGGGTTTGAGAGAAAAGCGTAACAGAAATGACCGAGGTGCAACCTCTTTACACTTCAGGAACCTTGTGAAATGAAACAAACACGGTTGGCTCAGGAAGTCAGCTGAGTGTGGAAGGCTTATGAATCGTTCAGTTCGTATACATGGTGAGCCATTCTTCTCTGCGCTCCTTTACTTTTTCTTTTTTGTTTGGTTTTTGTTTTGTTTTGTTTTGTTTTGAGACAGAGTCTCACCCTGTCACCCAGTCTGGAGTGCAGTGGCACAATCTCGGCTCATTGCAACCTCGGCCTCCCAGGTTCAAGCTATTCTCGTGCATCGGCCTTTGGAGTAGCTGGGATTACAGGCGAATGCCACCACGTCCAGCTAACTTTTTTGTATTTTTTGGTAGAGATGGAGTTTCACTATGTTGGCCAGGCTGGTCTCAAACTTCTGACCTCAAGGGACCCGCCTGCCTTTGCTTTCCACAGTGCTAGGATTATAGACCTGAGCCACGGTACCTGGCCTCTTTTACTTTTTAATAAAGCCTTTGTGGAGGGCCCAGCCTGTCTCATCGGCACTGGGGCAAACAAGGGTTTTCAGCCCTTGGCTTCTGAATGCCAGGGCAGAATATTCCAGAACACATCTGAGGCCAGCACAACGCTTGCAGCAAGAAGGATGAAGATGAAAGGCAGAAGGTAGGATCAAGAGGGCTTCATTCTGTTTGGGGTTAGGGTCTTACTCTAACCAGAAAAACAAACATTTCTTTCCACAGCATTTGACATTTGGAATTTCTTGAAGGTTGACAACAGCAGACGCCTTGGCTCTTACCTAGACTCCCCCACAAAACCACACAAAACCAGATTATAGAACTAGAAAAGAGAAGTACATGTATAAGGGGTAAAAATATTTTAAACACTTTGTGAAGGTATTAGACAAAATAAGCAATATTAGTAGGTTGTTTTCACACAGACTGAACCCAATCCAGATATGAGACTTTAGATATCACTTGCAAATACTCTTGCTGAATCTAGACCAGACATAGATGACATGTTCTTAACCAGTTATAAAGAAATTACCCCCACAGCTTTGGGCCAAAGTATTGGATATTTGAGATTCTGAAATGATCACCCTGTAAATGATCTTAATGTGGGTAATTAAAAACAGATTATTGGATTAAGATTTGAATTACTTTAGAATATCTTACTTTTTCTTGGCATGTGTAGTTTTTTTTCTTCTCCTTATTTCTTTCTTTCTCTGAGAGATCATAATTGAATGCATGTTGCAACTATAAATTGTAATTTTGCTCTCAGAGATAGTATTAATCTCAGATGTTTATTAGAAAATTTCTGTTCACTAACTATGAATTTATCTAAGAAGAGGGACTTGAATCAAATAAATGGACTTGGAACAAAATTAAGATTATGTCTTCATGTGTCATGGAGCCTGCTACTACAGTGAGCTTTGTTTGTCACAAATGTCATATTTTTATATGTAGGAATTTAATAATAGTTAAGGTAAACACACATGTATTAATGTTCATATTAGCTGCTCTCCAGAAGGAGAGATGGTCTGACATCCAGTAGGTTAGAGATGTATGTAACTGGGACAAAGGAAATGGAGGCTGAGTCATTCCTCAATGAATTTGATTAATGTAAATAATTTACCTGGATGCTTCCTCTCCTACACCCTACTTATTCCTTAAAATATAGGACGTGTTTTCCTTAAATAGATTTTCCTCCAAGCTCTCTAATTCACAGGAGACTCTACACAGAGCAGGCAGCCGGTGGAAGGCAGACAGGAGCGGAGCCTGGGGGAGGAGCCCCCACCCCCAATCCAAATCCATCACTTGCTCCTGCATGAACTTGGATATGCTCCATTTCTCTGGGCTTCAGTTTCCTCATTCTAAAAAATTCAGAGATTGGACCAAGCCCATTTTACAATTCTTCTTATCTAATTTTCCATGCATTGTTTCCATTCACTGTTTCTATGAAGAGGAATTTCCTAACAGAAAGAATGTTTATTCATTCCTCTTAAAGGGAAGGCAATATATCTTTAGTCCACATTGGCTGGAAAGTAAACTGCATCATTTCTCAAAAAGTTAAACATGTCTTTACCACATGATCCAGCAATCCCTTCCTTGGTATTTACCCAAGAGACGTGAAAATGTATGTTCTCACAAAACGACTCTACTCAAATGTTTACAGCTGCTGTATTCACAATTGCACCAAGCAAGAAACCACCCAAATGCCTTTGAGCTGGTGCACAGACAAACAAACTGTGGTATAACCATACTACGGAATAGCACTCAGCTATGAAAAGGAAGACATCACAGCACACGCAGCATGGATGGATCTCTGGTGAATCACGGGCTAAGTGAAAAAAGCCAATTTCAAAAGTCTGTGTGCTGGAGGATTGTATTTATACAACATTCTGGAAAATGCAAAGCGATAGGGACAGAAAACAGATCCCTGGCTGTTGGGGCTGGGAGTGGGAGGAGCTGTGACTCCCCAGGTGAGGGTACAGAATGTTCTAGAATGTCCTGATTGTGGTAGTGGATATAGATCTATGCATTTGTTAACACTCATAAATTTATGCACTAAAAAAGTGAATTTTACTCTGCAAATTATGCTTCTGTTTTTGTTTTGTTTTGTTTTGAAGAAAGAGCAGCATCAGTCGAGGATCTATGACTGAACTATCGTTTTCCTTAGATAATTCAAACCCCCCAATTTTTAAATATTGTTTTGAAACTAACACAGATGTACAAGTAGCTGTGTGTGTGTGTGTGTTTTTTTTTCTATTTTCTTCTCCGGGTGGTGCACAGGTTGAAAATGGAAGTCCAAGTTTCTAGGCAATGGATTGAAGTGTTTTGGAATCACGTTGCTCTGATGCAGTGCACATGTCGTCCACAAATGCATCTCTGCCTTTAAGGATCCTGAATGTTTCTTCTGCTCCCAGGAATCAGTTCTCATTTGCACTGACTTCCAGCAACTTCCTCTAGGTGAACCCCCGGAGGCAGTTACCTGAAGTTGTGTGCCTGCGGGCGCAGGTATTGTTCAGGGCAGCTCTCTCCTGAGTTCATTTGTGCTTCAAGACGCAAGGACCGACAGAACCTGACTTTTAATGCACCTGGCTTTTAAGCCAGACATTGTGCAGCTAGAGGGCTTCTGGTGTTTTAAAACCAGGGATAGCAGGTACCTGTGCTAAAATAATATTTTACACAAATAAGGAATTCCCACTGGATGCTCTGAATTCCATCCCATGCCGTGAGCACTGTTGAAAACAGTGGCCAATTCCTCTGCTTCCACAAGGTAGGTCTCAGAGTAGCGTTTATCTAGTTATTAGACCATGGTGTGGAGACACTTGGAACTCTGTCAAGTTGATAAAATATATTTTACAGCTGGTAACTTCATGCTACGAGCAAGGTCCTTATATGTTATCAAATGCACATAATAGCTACACACATGCATATGTAATATTCATTAGAGAGATTTAGAATTCATCCAGAGACTATGAGTGTGCTGCACTGTGCTTTCTAGTAGTAGAGATAAGTTTGTACCTACTCTCTTGTCTCCTGTGTAAGTACATACAATCACGCATGGATTAGAACAGCAATATGTTCTGAGAAATGCATGGTCAGATGATTCTGTTGCTATGTAAGCGTCCTAGAATGCATTGATATAGGCCTTGATGATACAGCCAACTATACACCCAGGCTATATCGTGTAGCCTGTTACTCCCAGGCTACAAACCTGTATAGCATGTTACTCTACTGAATACCGTGAGGAACTGTAACACAATGGTAAGTATTTGTATATCTAAATATATCTAAACAGAATAGGTAGAATAAAAATATGGTATACAAGATTAAAAAAAAATAGTGCCTCTGTATGGAATACTTACCATGAATGGAGCTTGCAGGAGTTGCAGCTCTCTGGGTGAGTCAGTGAGTGAGTGGTGAGTGAATGTGAAGGCCTAGGACGTTACTCTACACTACTGTAGATTTTATAAACACTGGACACTTAGGCTATACTAACATACACAAACATTTTCTTCAATAATACATCAATATTAGCTTGCTGTAACATTTTTATTTTATAGCCTTGTTTTTTTTTTTTTTTTTAACTTTTTGAGTCTTTTATAATAATACTTAAAACACAAAATCCACATGAGCCCAGGCCAGCACAGGATCAGGATGATCAATATCACTGCCTTCCACTTCCACATCTTGTCCCACAGGAAGGTCTCCAGGGCCAGTAACATGCCTGCAGCTGTCATCTCCTGTGATAACAGTGCCTTCTTATAGAAAATCTCCCGAAAGACTTCCTGAAGTTGTTTTAAGTCAGCTTAAAAAAAAATAAGTAGGAGTACAACCCAAAATAAAGATTAAAAGTATAGTATGTTAAACACGTAAACCAATAACATAGTAGTTTAGGATTGTTGTCAAGTACAGGCATACCTCATTTTATTGTGCTTCATGGATATTGGGTATTTTACAAATTGGAGGTTTGTGTCAACCTTGTGTGGAGCAAGTCTATTGGTTTCATTTTTTCAACAGCACATGCTTACTTCATGCCTCTGTGTCATATTTGGTAATTCTCAAAATATTTCAGACATTTCCATCATTATTATTATCTGTTGTAGTGACCTGTGATGAGTGATCTTTGATGTCACTATTACAAGTGTCTTGGAGTAGCACGAACCGGCCCATAAGAGACGGCGAACTTAATGGATGAGTGTTGTGTGTGTTCTGACTGCTCCACCCACTGGCCCACCCTCTCCTTGGACCTCCCCATTCCCCAAGATGTAACAAGATTGAATTTAGGCCAATTAATACCTCTATAATGACCTCCAAGGGTTCAAATAAGAGGGAGGGTTGCACAACCCTCACTTTAAAATAAAAGCTAGGAGTGATGACGCTTGGTGAGGAAAGCAAGTGGAAAGCTGAGAGAGGCTGAAACCCGGGTCCCGGGTGCATACAAATAAAAAGTTCTTGCAATGCCAGTTACTCGGGAGGCTGAGGCAGGAGAATTGCTTAAACCTGAGAGAGGGGGTGGTTGCAGTGGGCAGAGATCATGCCTCTGCACTCCAGCCTGGGCGAGAGAGCAAGACTCTCTGAAAAAAAGAAAAAAGTTATTGAAGGAGAGTAAAAGTGCTATTCCAGTGAACACATGAGTGATAAGAAAGCAAAACAGCCTTATTATGGACGTGGAGGAAATTTGAGTTATCTGGATAGAAGATCAAACCAGTCACAAGATTCTCTTAAGCCAAAGCCTAATCCAGAGCAAGGCCCTAACTCTGTTCGATTCTGTGAAGGCTACGAGAAGTGAGGAAGCTGAAGAAGAAACGTTAGAAACCAGCAGAGGTTGGTTCATGAGGTCAATGGAGAAAAGCCATCTCCATGACATAAAAATGCAAGATGAAGCAGCATGTGCAGATGGAGAAACTGCAGCAAGTTCTCCAGAAGATCTAAGAACATTGACAAAGGTCACTACATTGTTTTCAATATAGACAAAACAGCTCATATTGAAAGAAGATAGGACTTTCATAGCCAGAGAGGAGAAGTCAGTGTTGGCTTCAAAGCTTCAAAGGATAGGACGACTCTTTTATTAAGGGATAATGCAGCTGGTGAACTTAAGTTGAAGCCAATGGTCATTTATCATTTTGAAAATCCTAGAGACCTTCATAGTGATGCTAAATCTATCCTTCCTGTGCTCTAGAAATGGGTTAACAAAGCCTGGATGACAGCACATCTGTTTACACTATAGTTTAGTGTATACAGTACAGTAGAGTGAATACTTTAAGCCCATTGTTGAGATTTACTGCTCATTGACAATGCACCTGGTCACCCAAGAGCTCTGATGGAGACGTACAAGATGAATGTTGTTTTCATGCCTGCTAGGACAACATGCAGTCTTCAGCCCATAGATCAAGGAGTAATTCTCGCTTTTAGGTCTTACTATTTAAGAAATGCACTTTGTAAGGCCACAGCGCCACAGAGAGTGATTCCTCTGATGGATCTGGGCAAAGTAAATAGAAAACCTTCTGGAAAGGATTCACCATCCTAGACATCATTAAGCACATTCATGATTTGTAGGAGGAGGTTAAAATATCTACATTAACAGGAGTTTGGAAGAAGTTGATTCTACCTCTCATGGATGACTTTGAGACATTCAGGGCTTCAGTGGAGGAAGTCACTGCAGATGTGGTGGAGAACAAGAATTACAAGTGGAGGCTGAAGAGGTGGCTGAACCGCTGCAATCTCTTGGTAAAACCTGAATGGATGAGGAGTCGCTTCTCACAGATGAGCAAGGAAGGTGGTTTCTTGAGCTGGAACCTACTCCTTATGAGAATGCTGTGAGCATTTTTGAAATGACAATGAAGGGTTTATAATAGGACATAAACTTAGAAGACAAAGCAGCTGCAGGGTTTGAGAGGATTGACTGCAATTTTGAAAGAAGTTCTACTGTGGGTAAAATGCTACGAAACAACATTGCCTGCCACAGAGAAACCTTTCGTGAAAGGAAGAGTCGATTGATGTGGCAAACTTAACTGTTGTCTTATTTAAGACATTGCCACAGCCATCCCGACCTCCAACAACCACTATCCTGATCAGTCAGCAGCCACTGATGTTGAGGCAAGACCCTTTACCAGCAAAACGATGATGATTTGCTAAAAGCTCAGATGATTGCTATAGCAATTTTTATCAAGAACACATTTTAAATTAAGGTAGGTACATTTTTTAGACATAATGCTATTGCACACTTAATAGACTACAGTATTGTTTAAACCTAACTTTTATATGCACTGGGAAATTTTTTTAAAAATTGTGATATTTGCTTTATTGTAGTGGTATGGAACCAAGCCCACCATATCTCCAAGGTGTGCCTGTGTGATGCCCTGTGCATAATTATATGTGCTATACTTTTATATGACTGACAGTACAGTGGGTTTGTTTACAGAAGCATCTGCACAGACACAGGAGGACTGTATTTTTAACTAGCTGGGTCAGAAGGGAGATGCAATCTGTTGTCAGGTAATACCCGAATCCATGCGATTTTGCCTCAGACTCATTGAATCACGGGACTGAAATGTTGGAAGATCAGAGTCCAAATACTCACTCCTATCACTCCTAGCAAAAAGCACACCAATTGGTTGTCTAGGTTGACTACACTATGTCTGGATATGTTTAGTGAGAGTAAATCTGTCATTTCCAGAGACAATTCATTTCTTCTTTTCATAGGTTGGCCTAATGTAAATTTTGTCCTGATTGAATATTCAAAACACCAGTTTCAAAACAATTAGGTTAACCTGGAGCAGTGGTTCGATCAAATTGCAATACAGTCTACATGTATTTAACTGTCGAGTAATTTAAATGAGTTTTGAGCAGACTGAAATATCAATCTAAAATATTGAGATTTTTAGCAATCTATTCTAATGAAGAGTGACTTTATAAAATTGTTTGTTTTTAAGACAGTCTTCCCAAGGCTTTCTCCCAATAAAGGACTAACAAACAGAAAAAGCTCAAAGTAAAGCTGGCAAGGCTATCAAAGAGCAAGAGAGAGCACTGGGTGCTGGCCTGGAGAGTGGGGACCCCATCTGAGCCCCGCCTTTCTCAAGCTGGCTGGTTGGCCCCTCACTCAGCGGGATGAGCAGTGGGCACAGTCCACCTTGGAGTGAGGATAAGTGTCTCATGAGAAAGGGCCTCTTCCTTCCAAGTGCCTCCCAGCTAGAGAACTTTCATAAAAGGAAACCACACCCAGACAAAGCAATGCATAGACTGAGTGTATGAAGAAACGGCATGAAGGTTGTCATTTCCTATGGCAGCCATTGGCCTCCCGACAGCAGGTATTCCCTCCCAAGATCCAGCTCTAGCTCGCAAGCCCACGGGACCCTACACTCGTGGCCCCCATCTGGCATGGGAGGAAGCCTATTTGCCACCGAGGTACAGGGAGCTCTCCCTAAACTGGGCAGAGTAAAACCCGAGGAGCAAATCCAGTCCCCTGACTGTTTTTCAGCTAAGAATGATTTTACAGATGAACATTTGCAATTAATTTGATGATTAAAAACATTAACTTTGAACCTCAGCTAAACGAATGTTATGCTGCAAAAGAATGACGGTTTTCTCATGAGCAGTAGAGCTAAAACATTGTACTCAATCCTTGTTCTCGTATTTCCAATTTCATCAAAAATCTGTGGAAATGTGTTTTTTCTTTTGTTACATAAATACCAGGATAATGTCTACAACTTTGCCATTTGGCCTGCAAAACCTGAAATATTTACTCTGCCCTTTACAGAACAAAGCTTGTGGACCCCTGGTTTAAGCAGCATCTGGTCACTCAGCAATGTAAGGATCAGTTGATCAGACGCAGAGGAGATTAGTTAGAAGGGAATGAGACGGAGCAAAACAGTGGATGCCTTAATTGCTTATAACAAAAGCATAAGTGAATGTCATTACTGCGATTGGAATTTATCCAGGATGTTAGGATCAACTCAAAATGCCACGAGCTCTTTCATGTCCCTGAGTGCTCCGTTCTTTACTTTTATATCCTTTCCAAAAGACAGAGCTCCTCCATGCCAGGTTATTGGCTGGATATGACAATAGTAAATCTCCCGTGACACTTCCAGCAGCACATAAGAAGACAGTTCTCAGAAATGACCGATAATTGACCCTGTGCGACCTGCCTGAGTGTGTGAGGTCTCACTGGCTCTAACATTAAGTATAGAATTATTTCCCAATAGATACTTTGCATGTAATGCTATTCAACTATTCAGAAAATGAACAAAATAGAGTCAAGGAAGAGAATAGACTCCTTTTTATCTCCCAGTGATAAATGAAATTGAGTTTTGACCAGTTGATGGAAAAATTACCTCTTATTTCTAAAATCAATGATGACATAATTAGATTTAGCAAATGGATTTTTTTTTTTTTTAAGTGGGGGAAAAAAGTCCTTTAAAGTCACCAGGTCTATTTTCTATGGTTAAGCTAGGAGAATTCCCTGATTTGAATTTTCCAGAGTTTTGTTCAGTTTAATAAAAGAGTTTAACTTTGTTTTATCAGTATTGCTGCATAACAAATCACCACAAAATTAATGACCACTTAAAGCAATGGCGATTCCGTATTTCTCACGCGTCCTTGGGTTGACTGTCTGGTTCTCATGGCTGCAGTCAGCGGGTGGCTGGGCTGGGACTGGGTGGTTGAGCAGGGTTGTTCTCACACTGGTGGAACCTCAGTAGGGTGGGCCCAGGAGGCTGAGCCTCTCTCCTTCCACGTGAGATGTTATTGCAGCTTCCACCCAGTGTGGAGAGGCTTTGCAAGAGCAGAGGCTGCAAGATCTCTTGGAAGCAGAGGTCGAGAGTCACTCAGTGTCATTTCTGCTACACTGTGTTGGTCAAAGCTGGTCACAGGGCTAGCAAAGGATCAAGGGGTAGATGAATAGACTTTACATTCTACTGAGAGGAGCTTCAAATACCTTGTGGCCATTTATAACCTCTCACACTTTTATTTTAATTCATTATCAACACGGATCCTGAGATAGTAGGTAATACTCTATAAAAACACCTGACAGTTCCTTGCAGGTCTTGCACAATGCTAATGCAAGCAACTAAGTGGCTTTAGCAGGAAAAGCATAAATAAGACAGAAAACACCATCTTCTATTTAACAAAATTATGGAACAGATGCATTTAGAATTCTATATGCAATTTGCTCCATTTGCTCAACTTGCTGTGGAAAGAGTTTTGTATTGGAAGGCCAAAGGCTTCCCTTCCCAGATCCACTATTTGCTAGCTGTGCAATATTGGGTTAATTAATTAAACCCTCTTGCCTTTGTTTTCTCTTCTCTGAAACAGGAATGAGACTAGTGCCTATGTCATAGAGCTCCTGGAGGACAAAGGGAGGCAATAGATATATTGCATCCAGTATAGTGCTTGGCACAGAATAGATCCATACTAAATATTAATCATAATTATTCTCATGTTCCTGTTATCGTCATTGATTAGTTGGTACAACGAACTAAATCAGAAAATCAAGGCTCTTAAATGCCATGATCTTAGCATTTACTTATTCCAGTCTGCTTGATTTTAAAATCTGGTTTTGCAATGGTTCTTTTGAGTAGCTGGATAGGCTAGGTTACAGAGCGGGTAGAGAGAAAGACAAACAGCCACAAAATATAGCAAAGTTTGTTTTTTACTCATTAAACATCTAATGGGGGTGCAGGCAGCTTTCCAAGGCAGCTACAGTCCACGGAGTGACTCAGAGATCCAGGGTGCACTGGCAGCCTAGACCTACTCACTTAACACAAGCCCTCCTTGTTCACTACGCCAGGGCAGAGAGAGCAGAGGATTACCAGGTTTTACTGCTTCAGCCTGGAAGTAATGCCATCATCTCAGCTCACATTTCATTGCCTGCAGCTAATCTTGCGACCCATGTAAGTGTGGGATGGTGCAAAGTATGACTGGAAGAGTGTTCCCGGGGGGAGAAAGTGAGCTGGATTTAGTGAGCACAGAGCATGCTCTCCTTCATACTAGTGATTCAGTCTGTGCTTCGTTCCACAATTTCCTGCATTGGTTCTTCTCACTGTTGATAGTTCTGAACGGCAGCCAGTTCTGCTTCATATGGCATGTTGGTCTGCAGCATTTCCCTTTGGGATTATACAGGATGACACTATTTTCTCTCCCATAGGAGGTATTCTGGCATGTAAGGAAGACAGAAGGACGTGACAGCCCAGTTGATTGGTGTATTCGTCCATTTTCATGCTGCTAATAAAGGCACACCCGAGACTGGGAAGGAAAAGAGGTTTTAATAGACTTGAAGTTCCACGTGGCTGGGGAGGCCTTGCAATCATGGTGGAAGGTAAAAGGCACGTCTTACATGGTGTCAGACAACAGAAGAGAGCTTGTGCAGGGAAATTTCCATTTTTAAAACCATCAGCTCTCATGAGACTTATTCACTATCATGAGAACAGCGTGGGAAAGACCTGCCCCCGTGATTCAATTAGCTCCTAGCAGGTGCCTCTCACACATGTGGGAATTCAAGATGAGATCTGGGTGAGGACATAGCCAAGCCACATCATTGCACCCCTGGTGCCTCCAAAATCTCATGGTCTCACATTTCAAAACCAGTCATGCCTTCCCAACAGTCCCCCAAAGTCTTAACTTGTTTCAGCATTAACTTGAAAGTTCACAGCCCTTGGCCGGGCGCGGTGGCTCAAGCCTGTAATCCCAGCACTTTGGGAGGCCGAGACGGGCGGATCACGAGGTCAGGAGATCGAGACCATCCTGGCTAACACAGTGAAACCCCGTCTCTACTAAAAATAAAAAAAAAACTAGCGGGGCGAGGTGGCAGGCGCCTGTAGTCCCAGCTACTCGGGAGGCTGAGGCAGGAGAATGGCGTGAACCCGGGAGGCGGAGCTTGCAGTGAGCTGAGATCCGGCCACTGCACTCCAGTCCGGGCGACAGAGTGAGACTCCGCCTCAAAAAAAAAAAAAAAAAAAGAAAGTTCACAGTCCAAAGTCTCATCCAAGACAAAGCAAGTCCCTTCCTCCTATGACCTGTAAAATCAAAAGCAAGTTAGTTACTTCCTAGACACAATGGGGGTACAGGCTTTGGGTAAATACAGCCATTCCAAACGGGAGAAATTGGCCAATACAAAGGGGCTACAGGCCCCACGTAAGTCCAAAATCCAGTGAGGTAGTTAAATCTTAGAGCTCTAAAATGATCTCCTTTGACTCCATGTCTCATATCCAGGTCACACTGATGCAAGAGGTGGGTTCCAATGGTCTTGCATAGCACTGGCCCTGTGGCTTTTCATGGGCTGGGGTTGAGTGTCTGCAACTTTTCCAGGCAGATGGAGCAAACTGTTGGTGGATCTACCGTTCTGGGCTCTGGAGGACAGTCTTCTCACAGCTCCACTAGGCAGTACCCCAGTAGGCAGTACCCCAGTAGGGAGTCTGTGGGGGGCTCCAACTCCCCATTTCCCTTCCACACGACCCTAGCAGAGGCTCTCCATGAGGGCCCTGCCCCTGCAGCAAACTGTCTGGACATCCAGATGTTTCCATACATCTTCTGAAATCTAGGTGGAGGTTCCCAAACCTCAGTTCTTGACTTCTGTGCATTTGCCAGCTCAACACCACGTGGAAGCTACCAAAGCTTGAGGCTGGCACCTTCTGAAGCCATGGCCTGAGCTCTACATTGGCCCCCTTTCAGCAATGGCTGGAGTGGCTAGGACAGACGGCACCAAGTTTCTAGGCTGCTCACAGCACAGGGACCCTAGGCTCAGCCCACAAAACCACATTTTCCTCCTAGGCCTCCCGGTCTGTGATGGGAGGGGCTGCCATGAAGACCTCTGACATGCCCTGGAGACATTTTCCCCATTGTCTTGGGGAATAACATTTGGCTCCTCGTTATTTATGCAAAATTTTGCAGAGGGCTTGGATTTCTCCTCAGAAAACGGGATTTTCTTTTCTATTGCATTGTCAAGCTGCAAATTTTCCAAACTTTTATGCTCTACTTTCCTTATAAAAATGAATGCCTTTAACAGCACCCAAGTCACCTCTTGAATATTTTGCTGCTTAGAAATTTATTCTGCCAGATTCCTTAAATCATCTCTCTCAAGTTCAAAATACCACAAATCTCTAGAGCAGGGGAAAAATGCCACCAGTCTTTTGCTAAAACATAACAAGTGTCACCTTTGCTCCAGTTCCCAACAAGTTCCTCATCTCTGCCTAAGACCACCTCACCCTGTATTTCATTGTCCATGTCATTTTGGTCAAAGCCATTCAACAAGTCTCTAGAAAGTTCCAAACTTTCCCACATTTTCCTGTCTTCTTCTGAGCCCTCCAAAATGTTCCAACCTCTGCCAGATACCCAGTTCCAAAGTTGCTTCCACATTTTCAGGTATCTTTTCTACTCCCATAATTCAATTATCTCCCACCAGGTCCCTCCAACAACACGTGGGAGTTCAAGATGAAATTTGGGTGGGGACATAGCCAAACTGTATTAGTCGGTGATGTGTAACATGGCTTACAGGGATCACCATCCTGTCTACGGCAGCCATGGTACCCATCTCGTTCCAAGTCTTCTTCTCTATAATTTAACCCTCATTTATGACTTCAACTATTGTGAGACCTCAAGCAAAATCTCATAAAAGAAGTATGGGTCTCAATGCTTTCCTCAAAGGGAGTGTTAAGTTCTAAGTTCTACTCACTATCTGTTGCTACATAACAAAGAACCTCAAATTTAGCAGCTTACAAGGACATCCATTTATTAACTCACCATTCTGTAGGTTGAAAATCCAGGTAGACTTATCTGCATTCTCTGCTTAGGGTCTCACAAGCCCAAGTTAAGGTGCCAGCTGGGCTGGCCTCTTATTTGGAGACTCTGGGGGAGATGCTGCTTCCAAGCTCATCCAGGCGGTTGGAAGGATCCAGGTCCTTGCTGCTGTGGGACTACGGTCTCATTTCTTTGGTGGCTGTTGGCCAAGGCCACCCTCTGCTGCTGCAGACCGCCACATTTCTTTACTCAAGGACACCCGCGTGTGTTGCTTCCTTCTCATGCTTTCAATCCCGTCAGCCTCTACTTCCACCTCCAGCTGAATAAACTCCACTGTGAAAGGGCTCACCTTTTATGGCAGGGATCAGGCCGACCCGGATCTTCTGCACATCCACCCTTCACAGCAGTGCACACAGCAGTGCATCTTTGAATAACCAGGGATCGGGGCCTTTGGGACCATCTTTAAAATTCTGACTGCCACTTACACTAACTGTCCTATATCTTAACTTCATAATAACAATAGCTAGTACTTACATAGCGCTTACAGTGAGCCAGGCACCATTCACAGGAACCCCACGAAGTGAGCCCCATGTTTCTCAATTGATTAATGAGGAAACTGATGCACAGTGGAGTCCGGTTTTTGGCTCAGATCAGACAGCATCATGTTGTGGAACAGTCTGGCTCCGCCTCTGTCTTCCTGCCCACACCACACTGGGTTCCTCTCCACTGAGCTCTGGGCACAGCTTGTGTACTGAGACCTTAGCTTTTCTCTACACGATACTCTCTCTAAACCCACCTTCTATCTTGATGGGACCATGGGATAATCAAGATGCAGAAAGGTGTTAGCAGGTGATTGGATCATTTCATTCTAATTGGCAGAAAGTGGTGGAAATAGAACAGACTCAATACATAAAGGGTAGGTTTGTCTTCTTGCTTTTTAAATTTTAATTTAATTTAATTAGTTTATTTATTTTGAGGTGGAGTCTTACGCACCCTATCACCCAGGCTGGAGTGCAGTGTCATAATCTTGGCTCACTGCAACCTCCACCTCCCAGGTTCAAGCAATTTTCCTGCCTCAGCCCCCTGAGCAGCTGGGATTACAGGCGTGTGCCACCACGCCTGTCTAATTTTTGTATTTTTAGTAGTGCACCATGTTGGCCAGGCTGATCTCAAACTCCTGACCTCAAGGGATCAGCCCACTTCACCCAGCCAAGAACTTCTTGCTCTTTTAAAATATGAGCACAATTAAAATAGTACGATCAATGGAAAGATGATGGATAGATGACAGACAGACAGACAAAGATAGAGGAGAGTTACTGAGCAATTCTTCTCTGGTATTTTTCTGAGTCACTCTGAAAGTGGAGAAGAGTCGGTGCCAGGGAAACACCGGGACAAGAGCCTACGAGCATGTTCCCTTTGGCCTTGTGTTTGCTGGAGTCTGTGAGACCCACAGCAAATCCTCGTGGGAAGTAACTCTCTCTAATGCCGTGATGCTTTCCAGAAAGCAATGCCTCAGCCCACGAAGCTGATGAAACAAGAAAGGATCCCCCTTTCTCTCAGGCTCCTCTACTGGTTAAAAATAGAAGTGATGTCAGGAGGCCAGGAAGGAACGCTGAGGAGAGAGCCCAGCGTTTTTTGGTTTTGGTTTTGTTTTTTTCTTGGACACTCAAATCCGCGATACCAGGCTAAGCAAACCAATAATCAAAACACGTGTGGACATGAGGCATCCTGAAGGGAAACACATGCTCTCAAGCCCTGCTTTGGTTGGATTCCGCTCTTCCATTAACTGTGCTGCTGTTAATGTTAAGCTGATATCGCTATAACCCTCCTTAAACAGCGTCCTGGGGGCGTCCTGAATCCACAGGCATGCTGAAGGTGCAGTGCTGTCACGCATCTGTGCATTTAGGACGTTCACACAATGAGTCATTTATGAAAAGCCAGTGGATTTGTGAACAAAGAAAGTTCTAATTAAATCTTCACTTTGCTGCTCTGTAGCTGATGGTCAATGGACACTCCTATTTTTAATCTCATCTATCTTTTACTAGGCTTTTGTTGCTTTTATTTGCATTTAACTGAACCCAGACACTTGACAGTTTGTGACTTAATAAAATAGATTTGGAAACAAGACTTAAATCCATTTCTCTCTCTCTCCTTAAGTTCTAGGACACTCGAAAATGTGCTTATAAAAATGATCATTTGGCTTGGTATTTTGGTCCGTTCCTAGTAAAAAAAAAAGTGAATTAATCTTAATAATTGCAAAGAAATCATATATGGAGCAGTCCTCGGAAGAGCAATTACTCAAGGACAGTGGTTTTCATTAAAAAGTTAACATTTATCTTATTATAGTAATTACCTTATCGCAGTAAATTGGTGATATTTTCCTACTCCTTCAATGAGACAGCATAGTAAGATAGGTTCACTGCAGTAAGATGCTTTGGAACTTATTAACAAGCATCATGTGAATTTTTTAAAATTTGATTTTAAAAAGGCAAAAACACACTTTACTTTCTCTGTATGTAACAAGGTTAAGTTATAAAACTGTCATCAGACATTACCTATCTGTCTTCTAAATGACTATCCTTTGAGATATGACCATACCAGTTGTATTTGTTATCAGGTAAAATATTTTCTGGTTTTGACTTCTTCCTTTAGGAAAGAAATATCACCTGAAGTGAAAGACTTTGTGCCCATCTGCAAAGGCTCAGTGAATTCTAAGATATCTCAGAAATTGTCAAACTCAATGTTACTTATTTTCATGACAAGGCATCGGAAACACAAAGATGTTAATGCACTTATTTAAAATTCCGGGGTGAAATCATGGTGAAGTGAAGAGTGGAATCTGTGTCTTCCGACTCTTAGTGTTCTTTCAATGTGTCCATTACTAATGTGTGTGTGTGTAAAACACCTTTATGTTTGTGGCTAAGATAACCACATGGGGGCTGGAAGGGCTTTGATCTCCAGTCTCAAATCATCCCGAAGAAACCACAGGGCATTTTAACTGGCTTTCCTTGTCTCATTCGCTCTGCGACGAGTTTGTACAAAGGTTGTTTGCCCCGATGGGTCCAGCCCGTCTGCATCCCTGGTCCTGAAGCTGCATACGCTGGGTTGCCTGTGAATCTGTCTCACCATGAAAGGCCCTCCCATGTGTGCTCACCTCCACGCCAGTGACTCAGCTAGAACCTTTTAACCTCATCATTGGAGGTGCAGATTTGCCACTTAATAACAAGTCTACTTCCTAGTTGAGGCTGGTAAGATGTTCGAGAAACCGTCAGTGAAGACTGGAAGGTGTCACCAAATTCCAAGTCATGCACCTTTGTGGCGCTGGGTAGATAAAGCAGAATGTCTCTGAGCAACACCATTCTACCATCAGTGCTGAATCCTCCTTGTAGGATCCATCTCCAGAGGAGCGATCAATCTCAGTTCCTTCATGACGCTATTCCAGCGAGATGAAACTCCATGCGTTTCCTCAGGTGGGTAATACCAGCATCGGCAAGATGAAACTCCATGCATTTCCTCAGGTGGGTAATACCATGATCGATGACATAAATGTCTTCTCTCCATTGGGCCAAGGCGGTCCACTGGTCTGCTTGCTCAGAAACTCCTCCTGGTGATGTAGAAAGCCATCTTGCCAGGCACATGTTCTCATCAGGCTCCTTAACTGCTTTAAGAGGATCTAATTCTCCTCCCAGTGAGGCTGACTAGTAAAGCATGTGACTGTGCCCTTATCGGCCACACAGAGTAATCACATATTAGGTATTGCCCAAGAAGCATAACTTCAAACTTGTTGCTGCTATGGGCTCACCAAGAGCCTGGTCTGAAAGACATGCCATCCAAACTTTTTGGTGCTTTAAAATCTACTTCTGGATTAATTGGACCAGCAGGGACCCACATACCCAGACCTCATTTTTTCTGCCCCTGTAGAATGGCTTTAACCGAATGACATGTTGATGTTGTGTCTTCAGCTAGTCCTCATCACAGGATGAGACCCGGTGCATTTCCTTAGGCAGGTAATAGCAGCACCTGTGACACATGTGTCTTCTTGCCGTTAGGCCAAGGTGGTCCATCTGCTCTACCTGCTAGGATGCTCCTCATGGGGATGTAGAAAGCCATCTTCCCAGAAAGAACGTTCTAAGAAATGTGTCCCATGAACACATTGTAAGGTGTAATGTTAGGAAGTGACTGAGGCTCATACTGCACAGTGTCTCTTTTCTGTACATGCATGAAAAACAGTTTTCACTCATTGTAGTAGCAGAGATGATTATGCTTTTCACAAGCGAAGATTTCTTTTTCAAAAAACACAACGAGTTATGTACGTGGTGACATTCCTTTCTTTGCATTGGCAGCTGCTGCGCTCATGGCTGTATTTGTAGCCAACCCTGAAAGGTGCAGACATCGGGCAGGCTATGGCACCTTATGTTACTAACTTCATTTACCTTTATTTTTCTTTCCTCGAATTTTCTCACCCACTTATTTTCTGTCACTTTGTTGCGTTGTTTATATTTTTGTAGGTTGGCTTAGATTCCTTTTGGAAGAAGGCAAATAAAAGAGGAAATAAAGATGCCACAGATAAATTCCTGCCAATGTGTTGCATATATAGGACACTTAGTGCTGGGGGAGAAAACTGCTTAATAAGCCATCTAGACATGTAGAAATATAGAACTTGAAGTGTGGCTAATTGCCACTCCTAGTGACAGTTTACATCTGGATGAGACTGGGCGGTGATGACATGCAGGACTAATACACTGTGTTTCATATCACTGGAAATCTGCCATCCTGGAAGGCCCTTCAGGTTGACTTACATGTAGCATATCTAGTTTGTGTTTTCAATGAGCCAACAAACATCAGCTAACTCTTTAGGCTCTGAAAAAATTTTAGCATGTGATGGTCGTGGGGGAGGTTGTCTGAAAGTACTGATACCCTTGTTCTTTCACCTTACAATGAAGGTGGATTGGGAGAAACCATCCCCTTGCTTTTAATCCAAAGCAGAACTTCAGTGCTCTGTCTGTAAGCAATAACTGGGCAAACACAGAAACAAAAGTAATGCTGTCTCCTTCACTTTCAGTCGAGCCAGGAAGTCACGTGGATGTGGGCAGCTGAATTCAGCCATCCTATAGAACCCTGTGCATCCTCATGCCAGTAGCCCAAGTGCCCCACCTCATATGAGCAAGAATCAAAAACGGACAAAGAATTCAGTTTCTTTCACAGAATTCCTCTCAGCATTAGCCTCGGCAGTGTGCCTTCATGATCTGTGTGTATGCCGTTACTCTTCTCTTCTCTTCTCTTCTCTTCCCTTCTCCTCTTCTTTCTCTCTCTCTCTCTCTCTCTCTCTCTCTCTCTTTCCTTCACGGAGTCTTGCACTGTTGCCCAGGCTGGAGTGCAGTGGTGTGATCTTGGCTCACTGCAACCTCCACCTCCTGGATTCAAGCAATTCTCCTGCCTCAGCTTCCCAAGTAGCTGGGATTACAGGTGCTTGCCACCACGCCCAGCTAATTTTTTGTATTTTTAGTAGGGACAGGGTTTCAATATGTTGGCCAGGCTGGTCTTGAATTCCTGACCTTGTGATCTGCCCGCCTCAGCTCCCAAAGTGCTGGGATTACAGGTGTGAGCCACCGCGTCCGGCCATGCCATTATTGTTTTCATATGTGCAGTATGATGTGTCTTCTAAGCACTATATAGAAATAAGAATAAGGCACAGGCTTTGCCTAGCTTATTCACAGACTAAATTTGATAGACAGATAAAATCCAAAGGTGAGTAAATTATGAAAATATACTTCACCGTTTTTGCCAACTGAGAAGTTGCGTTGGGGAGTAATGTTATTTTAAATTTTCAATAACGCAGAGAGGGAGAGGCAGACACTGTTTTCACAGCAAGATTCACTTACCTGAGGGGCAGCGTTCAAAGAGAAATGTAAGACTTGCAGGCAGCAGAGAGGAGCATGCAGGGCAGTGTGCCTTCTGGAAAACCAGGGTTCAGTCTGCGACGAGATGATGCTTCAAACGGCGGGGCTGGCCACGTTTCTCACCTCTTCCGTTTGCTTGTTCCTCTCTTTCGTTTATCAGCTTGTAGACGTTTCAGTATGCCTCTGTACCCCAGAAAGGGGAACACCACAAAAGGAGAAGGCAAGGAAAACCTAACTCAAGTTCAAGGCTGACCTGTCTTTGAGAGCCTCTTTGCCCCTTGGACTCAGTGAGGAAATATACATCCGGAGGCCTGGTGATCATAACTCCCTAACTCACTCACAGTTGGAAAAGCCACTGTTTTCTTCCTGCCCTGATGGGGCGGTGGGAAGTTTCAGGAAGGTTGCGGCTAAGATGAGGGGCTGGCAGGCGAGCGGGTCAGCACTGGAGGGTCGACTGCGAACAGAGTTGGTCAATACTTCTCGCCAGGGCACCCTCTCTTTGGTTGCTCAGACCTTCCTCCTCCACATATATTAGGGAAGATGGAATAATACAGGGTCCAGGAAAGTTCTTACCACTCCAAGTTTAATTACGAAAAAAATAACTCAATCTATTTTAACTACTACCATTATTATTAACTTAGTTTTACCTTTGGCATTCTGGCCCTTGGAGCAATTAAGAAGCTATAATAAAGGTAGAATAAAGTATTTGAATTTGTTGAGACTTCATTGACTCACACTTTTCCTGTCTGTCAAAGCAGCAGCGAATCTGAATGGCAACCTGACAGCTATTTTTCAAGCCCTAGATTCTCACACTTCCACCAGCCTTGGGCCTAGGATATGCTGGAAACTTCGAAGGCGGAACACACTGCTCCATGGTGCTTCTCACACTGTAAATACGTGAGAGAAAGATCTATGTCAATTGTAGATCTATGTCAACTGCACATATTCAAGACGCACAAATTGACATAAGCTTCAGAACAAGAGATGCAATAAAATGAGCCCTATTTTAAAGAATTGAGACAGGGCAAGTAAAGCTTTGAAAAGCATTTCCAAATAAAACTCATGACTAAAGCTCAGTGCCATCAGATACGTCATTGTCTTGCTTCTGGTAAGTATGGGGGAAATTTTCCAGGCTGGTAGAAGTTTAAAACCACTCTAAAAGATTGATGGATTACTCTCTAACTCACATTCCTTTCCAAGCAAGGAAAGAACTATTTTTAAAAACCCACCTGACCTAGAATCTGTTTCTATTAAATGCCAATGCTCCCATATTACCAGTGAGATCTTAATAGACATGACGGGACATTATATCTTGTCATGCAGGCCACTGAAAACTGTTTTTCTTATTTCTTTTGTGTTAGGAAAGAAACATTTCTAAAGAAAAGCGGTGTTCTCTCTATAGCATCCATTACAAACAGTCTCTCAGACCTTTCAAGACCTTTCTATCTCTTCTGTTTCTTTAACTACTTTGTTCTTTCTGATGCAATCTATTTGACTCTCAACATTTCAGTTTACAAAGAAACATGAATCACCAGGGAGACAGGAGAATCAAAATAACTTTTTTTCATTCTTTACATGCCTATCAAGATTGCTTTAGAGAAAGTGTAGCCATGGGATATGGCTGCAACATGGAAAACAAGTTAAGAGTGATGATTTATTTTTCAAAAACTGAGTGATTTATTTGAGCATTTTCTGTTTTCGTATCTTTTTTCATCTGCTAAATAATATTATCCTCAAAATATAGTGTATGTGAAAAATACACCACATTAGTATCCTAATATAGCTCATCAATAAAGGAAAAGTGTATTCCACAAATTGTAATGTTTGGAACAGATGATAGAATTAATGCCGATCCTGTGGAAATAATGTTTAGAAATAGTCAATGCCAGCGTTGAGAATCAGTGTTGAAAATCTGAATGTGGTGTCCTTCCTTCTCCTCTTTCTATGGCAACCACCCTGCCGTGTCTTCATACTTGTGTCTCTCCTTTTCTTGTAAAGACATCATTCATATTGGAGTTGGGCCCACTGGAACCCAGTGTGATCTCATTTTAATTTGATTACATCTGCAAAGACCATATTTCCAAATAAAGTCATATGCACATGTTCCAGATGAGCGTGAATGTGGGGGACATTATTCAACCCCATGTAGTTTGCCTCTAACTCTGTCCTTCAAATGCTGACCTCCTCTCCTGCGCAAACTCTCCTGCTTTCTGGAATTTCCCCCTACTGTATCCTTTTGAGGCCCGTGCTGCTCAGGAGATCATCTTTTCAGATTGCTCCTTCCTGTGCTGTTCCTGAAAATGCTTGCGCTCTCAGGGAGCTAAGAGTAGAAGGATCCATGGGAAGGCTGAGACCACCACTGTGACATGTACATATTTGGAGAGGCCGCCTCACACTGGGATGCACTAATGCAGTGCACTTCTTTCTCAGTGGTGGAATTTTCCACAGCTGGGGCTGTAGGAGAACTCGCTTTGTGGTTTAAGAGCTTCCTACAGCCCTTGTCAACCTATGGCGGGTCTTTCCAAACTTAAAGAGTTGTTGTTGTTGTTGTTCTGGAGAGCTATGCAGATACTAGGAAATGTTTGAAAAAAGAATGAGCTAAATTAGGAAGATGGGAAGACAGAGAGAAAATGTCAATGCTGCATTTAAGGAAGGTTAGTACAGTTCACTGTACAATTTTACTATACAATTAAGGTTGTACCTAATATATCGGAATATTCAGCCAACTAAAGATCAGATAAAAAATGGAAAAATACTTGCCAGTTATAATCAAATCATTTTCCTCCTGTGACTAAGCTATAGACTAGAAGTTAGGCGTCTTTGTAAATGCAGGGTGTCTCAAAACTATTATCTTAATTTTTCTTCCTTTTTGCTATCTACAGGTAGCATAAACTCAGTCTTCTTAAGAGTGAGTGGTACCGCTAAAATTAATCTTTCCTTAGATGGGAAGGAAAAATAATAACTTCAGTAAGCATTTATTAGTTAGCATTTACTAGCACAACAGCCCTGTGAAGCGTGTGCGACTATCATGCTCATTCTTTTTCATGGCAAGCTGAGGTCTACAGAGAATAAGTTACTTGTTCAGGGGTTCCCTAATAAGACACAGACCTGGGTGATGGCTCCTGTGTCCCTGCTTACAGGTTGCATGGGCTGAAGCCTGGATATGCCTTCTCTTTCCGTGACATTGTACAACTGAGAGCTGACTCAGTTGCACAGTACACACATGCAAAGAATCTCAGGAAAAATCTGTGCAAATTCAAGGAGGGTTAAAAGACGTGCCTAGTGTCCCGTCCTGGTGGGACTAGAAGCCAGGTGTTTTGATTGAAAGCACAACACCTTATTTACTACATTTGAAAAAATACTCATATTCACTTTCAGTGTTTTTGCAGTGGCCCACCCAAAATGTCTAGATCCATGACAAACAAAATAATGTAGTGGGCAGAAAACATTATGACTTTCAAAATACCCAGACATTTAACAAACTAAGGAAAAGATAGGCTATGGCAAATTTCACATAAATAGGTTCTACTAATACTTCCATATTTTTAGTAATTTATCCTTCCAAAATTAGATTTTTTGCTTTCTGGAAACCTTGGTGAATTGTCATCATATGACCTACTTAGCGAACTGATATTCACTCAATATGATGTTTAATAGAAGGTTACCCTATAGATAATGAATGTGAACAAATTAAAATACAATAAATTAAAATCACAGTATTTGGTAATACAGAAGCCATCTTAGGAGCCTTCAGTATCTCACAGATGATAGGCGACGGCGGAATATTTTGAAACAGTGTCTCTCTCCCCAGTACTTACAGTTCTCACTTTGTCTTTCCTTTCTCCACCAGCGAGGCTGTTCTCTGAGTATTGATTTAGTTGGGGTGAAAGACCCCAGAGTCTCAAATGTCTAGGCTTTTAGCGGGAGGGAGAAAGGAGGATTGCAACTAAGACAAAAGGTTTGGAGCTTGATGTCTGTTCAAACAAAAATGGGTAGCATTTGTCTAATGCTGCTTGCCAAGATGCTTTGCAGGGATCATCTCCTTTAATGCTCACAGGAACCTTCAGGTGTAAATATTATCGTTTTTCCCATTTTTAACCACAAGGTGATGGAGGCGGAGGGAGCGGCAGTAACTTGCCCAAGGCCGCTCGTCTGAAACGAGGACCTGGCAGCCCGGCCAGTCGATCTCCGCTGGCGGAGCCGCATTCAGCCCTTTGAACATCTCACCTTGGCCATCACATTAAGCATCTAGGTCTCTCCCTACACCAGCCCCTGTCTCTCCATTGCTTCCTCCATGCTGCTAAACACTTAGGTTTCTACAACTTATAAAATGACCATGCTCAGTGATGTCTTAAAACTCTTCTAGGAGCCTGTGAACAGCTCCCGGATGACCTTCAGATCCTCTGCCAAGCACACAGGCCCTTCCTGGTCTGTTTAACCCAACTCTCCCTGCAACACAGTGGCCAGTTCTCACACAGTAGCCACCTTCTGTTCACCCACAGTGGCGGCTGTGAAATGTGTCAACCTGCCCAGGCTCAACGGTGTAGCCGCACCCACTTTCTTCTGCGTTTCCCATAGGGTGGGAGCAGGGGCGGGGAGGGAGGCCGCTGCAGGCTGCTGTTCAGCTGCGGATCTTCCTGCCTTCTCGGGAGGCTCTGACTCCTGGACCAGGTGGGACACAGGCACACACACGTATGCCCATGTACACGTGTATGTGTGTGTGCATCTAGTTCTGCGGTAGAGAACTCTGGCTTCTGCAGCACCCACAGACACAGCAGAGGCAACAAGGACGCCACCACAGTCAGTCTTGTGGTCTCCTGGCTCATGCCTGTGGGCTCCACGTGCTCTTGCTGTCCCCATGGAAGCCGTATCCCCACTGCCTGCCCTGTGGACTCCAACTCAGTGCCAGCTGTGCAAACAACAGGCTAGAGACACTGCTCCACCAGCCTCCGGAATGACATACTGCCAAATCCCTGTAACAACTCCTTAAAAATGTGTGTGTGTGTGTATGATGCATCTAATAAGAATTACATATGCACATGCATGTTCATGCATGTAAGTATACATGTTTCTATTCATTGGTGTCTGCATGTTTATGTGTCTGTGTGTGTCTGTGTATGCATCTGTGTGTGTGTGTCTGTGTGTGCATGTCTATGTGTCTGTGTGTATGCCTCTGTGTGTGTTTGTGCACCTGTGTGTATATGCATATGTGTATGTGTATGCATCTGTGTGTGTCTGTGTGTATGAGCATGGCTATGTGTCTTTGTGTGTCTGTGCGTCTGTGTTTGTGTGCATATGTGTACGTGTGTATGCATAGGTGTGTGTGTGTGTGTGTGCACATCTATGTGTCTGTGCATATGCATCTGTGTGCATGCATCTGTGTGTATGTATGTGCATCTGCATACATTTGTATGTGCGTATGCATCTCTGTGTGTCTGCATGTAAGCACATAACTATGTGTCTGCATCTGTGTCTGTGTCTATGCCTTTGTGCATATGTGTACATGTGTATGCATATGTGTGTATGCATCTCTGTGTGTGCATCTGTGTGTATATGCGTATGTGTACATGTGTGTATGCATCTCTGTGTGTGCATCTGTGTGTATATGCGTATGTGTACATGTGTGTATGCATCTCTGTGTATCTGTGCCTCTGTGTGCATATGTGTATGTGTACATGTGTGTATGCATCTCTGTGTATCTGTGCCTCTGTGTGTATATGCACATATTACGTGTGTATGCATCTCTGTATCTGTGCATGCATGTGTATATGCATCTGTGTGCATGTCGGTGTGTGCACATCTATGTGTCTCTGTGGGTCTGTGTGCATGTCTGTGCATGCATGTCTATGTGTCTGTGTGTATGCATCTGTGTGCCCGTGCATCTGTGTGTATATGTATGTGTGTACGTGTATGTGTGTATCTACATTTGTCTATGCCTATGTGTAGCCATCTCCTATAGTTTCTGCTTCTCTGGATAAATGCCGATGGGCAGACCCTCTGCTCTTTGATGCATGTGCTCTTCTCCCCTTTTGTGAGATCCAGTCCACACATTCTATCCCAGGAAAATCTGAAACATTTCCCTAACACATTATAAAGACAATCATCCCCTTGTTTATGATGCCTCAGACCCTTTAAAGAACCCCATAGTATAACTTCTCCAAGCTTTCCTAAATCATTTACGGTTCAGTGTTCAATGGTCTGAGGTCCTCAGAGATCGTGGTTTATTTCTCTTGCATCAGATCTTCTGGTACCATGCTTAATAAGCAGGAGGCAAAGTGTTCCTCGGATGAGAACAAATGCATGATGGAGGGAGGAGTCAATGGGAAGATGGGTTGGTAGCTACAGAGATGCTGAAAGCAAAAGTTGAGAGTGTTGGATGGATAGGTATCATGTTTTATAGTATGAAGTTTATTTTTGACATCAAAAGGCTAAATCAGCTCTCAAAGTTCAAGTAGTTTACTCAGATTATGGAAAAGTGAGAAGTTGGTTTCTAGTTTCATATTAATATGCTTAATTTTTTTCCAAATAACTTGTGAAAAGTTCATGACAAGCTTGGGGATACTTAAGATTATTTCCATATCCCCCAATCCACCCTTGCTTTTTGAACACTCTTGCTGCTTATTTATTTGGACTTAAAAATGGCTTCACATCCACCTTTGTAAGACAATTTTCTTTCCCATCAGAAGCCTACCACCCTCCCTCTGTGTCCATACAGTAATCAATGACCCACGGTCATCCCAACCCACAAATCATTAGCTTTTCATCTTAGATTCACTCCACTTCTTACGTATGAACACATTTGTGCTACAAACAAGGCTGGCTGGTTTCTGTGAGGATTTCAAAATAAATCGGATATAGTGCGTCAACCACAGGCCTGCCATCTGCCGGAGAGACCACAAAACATGATATTCAAGGCAATACCACAGACACGTGCACCATTTTAGTTCTATCTTCTTAGAAGATAAACATTTAAGTCAGAGCTTTAAAAAGATTTTCTTTCATTTTGCATGTCAGTGTCTAGGAAGGGTTTGATGGTGGCACGGATGGCGATGGTGATGGGGGTGACCACAGTGAGGCTGACCCTGCACTGTGCCCTGTGACACCGAGCACCTGGCAGTGTTGTCCATCTGAGCCTTCTCTGAGCTGCTCTTTTGGTGGAAGACTGAAGGCAGGGCCTTGGTCTTTGAGAAGGCAAATACCCAAGCAGCCTGGAAAGGATTTCCCTTCTTTCCACTCCTTTCTCTGGGAGCCTGACCTCTTGTTTGGCCCTTCCTCTTACGATGGATCAATTCCTGGCCCACATTCCTGTCCCTTAGTCCTGCTGTTAAGACCTGCTCTTCCTGTCATAGAATGAAATCAGATCAGAATTCTCCGGAAATCCAAACCATCATAAGAAATACACACTAACAACAATATATTTCCCCAGAATCATTTTCACTAAATGAGTGTGATAGTCTCTACCTTGACTGGCTAAAGCCATAATGCTCTACTTTATATATTTTGTTCAGTACATCTTTTATCATTATCCATGAAATTGAAACACATGAATTTAAAAACTTGAAGGAATATTTCCACTTCATGTGTCTTTCTCTTTCTACGTAGGGTTTTAAATGACAGGAATTGCTTTTATCCTTCTTTGCTTTTATTCCTAGTGCCTAATTGGATACTTGAAACCTATTTTGTACCCAGTTGGTCTTCACTGAGTGGGAGAATGAAAGAGAATAAAAGAACAAATAAATGGCTTAATTCAACCTCTATTTTTATTTATTTGGTACATAGACCATCTTTTTATTAAACGATGAGTGTGGAAGAACTAAAAACTTTGTCAGCTTTTTAAACATGTAAAATTGCCATTTTTTAAAGTTTCAAGATAGATTATGAACCATGTCCTTATTCTTGGTAAGTTTTCCCACTGGAATAAGGTGGTGATTCTCCTGCTGCCTACTGAGTGATTCTGCATTCTCCCTGCCCATTGTGCTGACAAGCACCTGACGACGCTGCCACTCATCCTCCCACTGTCCACAAACTTCCTTTCTGAAGAACAGAGGCAATGGCTGTGCCCTGCCATGACACTCCATGCCAGGGGCTTGAGAAATAGTCATTAGAAAGAGTGTTGGTCCAGGGATCAGAGGCATGGTAGCTATGGTGTAAGCCTTTATTTGCTAAGACCTTTGCAAGACCAGACACATCAATGCAGTTTGAAATGAAAGTACTGGCAGAGCCAAGCTTCCCCAAAGGCTCTGTGGGAGGATCCTGCCTCGCCTCTCGCCTTTGGGGGCTCCAGGCATTCCTGGGCTTGTGGCCATATTGCTCCAACCTCTGCTTCTGTGATCCCATGGTGTTCTTCTCTGTTTCTCCTTTTCTATTTCTTATAAGGACACCTATCACTGGATTTAGGGTCCACCTGGATCACCCGGGATGACCTTATCTCAAAATGCTCGATCACATTTGTAAAAGAAGGCCGCGTTCCGAGGTTCTGGAGGTTGAGGTGTGGGTCTGTCTTTGGGGGTCCCGTCCGATGTTTCCTGCATGCTTGTGCTTCTTCCTCTCTCCACGTTTCAGTTTTCTCTTCAGTAAACTGGGACGAATGCATGCCTTATCTACCACAGGCGTGTTCACGGAGCCACATCAGGTGCGGTATGAGAAAGCTCTGCAATGTTCAATGTAACTCAAATGTACCAAAACCCATAAATCACTAAAATCAGACAAAAGCTGCTAGATGCCATACTTTCCCTCGGCCACAGTCCTATTTCTCCACTCCCCTCCTGAACTCACCTCCTCAACAGATTTCTACACATGAGAACTCTACCTCTCCCCTCCCCATGACGCCTCAGCCTTCTGCAGTTTGGGGCATCCCTTCCCAGCTCTCACCACCAGCTGAAGACTCCCCAAGGCTGCTGATGAACCCCGTGCTCCACTCCGAGAAGCCCCACCTCTGACTCATTACACTGAGCCTTTCTTCAGCATTTCATACCTTTGGCCTTTTTCTTTGAAAAACTCCTCAAGATTTTCTTATTTTATATTATTTTATTTTATTTTTTTTGAGACAGAGTCTCACTCTGTCACCCAGGCTGGAGTGCAGTGGCATGACCTTGGCTCACTGCAGCCTCTGTCTCCTGGGTTCAAGTGATTCTCTTGCCTTGACCTCCCAAGTAGCTGGGAATACAGGTGCCCACTACCATATCTGGCTAATTTTTTGTATTTTTAGTAGAGACGGGGTTTCAACATATTTGACAAGGCTGGCCTTGAACTCCTCACCTCAAGTGATCCTCCCGCCTCAGCCTCCCAAAATGCTGGGATTACAGGCATGAGCCACCACGTCCGGCCAAGATTTTCTGATTCTCTTCTTCCTTGCTGCTGTTTTTGGACTCTTCCTCTTCAGCCTGAAATCCATGTTGTAGAGTTTCTGAGATTGAGGTCCTGGGAGCTGTGTTCTTACCCTGTGCGCTTGCCTGTGTGTGTGCTCTCTCTTTCTCTCTCTTAGGATTTCTTTTAACTGGATTATAAGCATCGTCCATATGCTGATGGCTGTGCCATGATGATCTTTCCCAAGCCTTTCCTCTAAGCTTCAGACT
The DNA here is from genome assembly GCF_009764315.1 of Trachypithecus francoisi. Lineage (NCBI taxonomy): Eukaryota > Metazoa > Chordata > Mammalia > Primates > Cercopithecidae > Trachypithecus > Trachypithecus francoisi. The sequence continues at coordinate 22,075,906 of NW_022681435.1, read as the reverse complement.
TATTCATCTCATTCTCTATTTGACATCTGTACTTGGAGTTTGCAGAAACATCTCAAATATAGCACTTCCCAAAAGGAGTGCATGATCCTTGCCCTCCTCTCTCACAGGCACACACACACACAAACACATGTGCACACACGTGCTGTGCCTCCCTAACCTCGGCCAGGCTCAGGCTCTCTCACCTCCGTGGTGTGTCAGCCGACCCAGACTCAGGAATCTCGGTGTCATCTTCGACTCCTTCTTTTTTTTTACAAGCCATGTCTAGGGCTTCCTCTCTCTCTGCATGGCTGCGTTGCCACCTTCATTGTTCCTGCAAATTCCATTCTTGGCCCCTTTCAAGCTGCTCTTTATTCAGCAGCCAGACCCCATCAGAACAGGGGATTCCCTGTTTATTTATTTATTTACTTATTTATTTATCTGAGACAGTGTTTCACTCTGCCACCCAAGCTGGAGTGCAGTGGCATGATCTCTGCTCACTGCGACCTCTGCCTCCTGGATTCAAGCAATTCTCCTGCCTCAGCCTCCCGAGTAGCTGGAATTTCAGGTGCCCACTACCACTCCTGGCTAATTTTTGTATTTTTAGTAGAGATGGGGTTTTGCCATGTTGGCTAGGCTGGTCTTGAACTCCCAGCCTCAAGTGATCCACCCACTTCGACCTCCCAAAGTGCTGGGGATTCTAGGCGTGAGCCACCACCCCTGGCTAGGATTTGCTATTTAAATCCTTTGGTGACTTCAACACTCCGGGACGTGTGTGACTGATAGGCCTTGTCAGGCTCTCCCCAAGGTCCTCCCTGGCCACCCCTGCCATAAGCAAACTGGATTCCCACTTCCTCAGGCATCCCCACCTGACATCTTCTTCAGTCTCCTGACATCTCTTTGACCTGAGAGTTACCTTCCCTGATGAGTGAAGAACGTGTCCTTCTTTCTGAGTTAACCCCGTTTCTGCATTCTGTCATTTTCCTGGCGTTATTAGTATTGGAGATCATTGATTCACGGGTTCTTTACTTGCTCATGGTTGGACCCCTTGATCGCAGAGGGTGGGTCCTTCTTATTTGCTGATGAATTGGGCAGCAGAGTCATACCTGGAGCTGGTGCTCAACATATATCTTGTGAATCGCTGCAGAATCAACGAATGAGAGAAAAATTCGCCTTCTCTACAGGGAGCTGACCTGTTGACATGAAAATGTCAACATTTCATGGCCTAGATGACCCTGCTGTGTCATTTGAGAGGAGATGGCCAAAAAAACCTTGTGACCTATTTGTGGGAGGTGAGATGGGAGAGGAGATCAAGGGTCTAGATTGAGAGGTACATTCTGGAAAGGGACAGATATGAGGAGGTCAGACCTACTTTCTGGTGATGGAGAAATGTCTGGTCCTGCAGCCAAATGGGGCACCAGGGGAGCCAGGGAGTAGCCAGCAGGGGCCAGACCAGGGGCTAGTGGCAGAGATCAGCAGGTAGGGAATGTGGCGGACCTGACAGGGGGTGCCCTGCTGGGAGGGCAGGGTTGCTGACAGCATTCTAAGACAGGCTGCAGGGGTGGAGCCTTGTATCCATCTAGGCTGGCTAGAGAGTGAAGACTGAGATCCAGAATTTCAACCTGGAGATGTGGTTCCCTAACTTATTTGGTCAGAGATTGGTTAGTAATTTGGTTAGTAATTATAATCATGAGATGCAGTGGCTCACTTTAATTTAATAAATTATTTGCCTCATCTGGGCACTTTTCACCTACATCTGATTTCCCCATTTCACACCTTCCGACCAGAGAGATTTACCGCAGCCTCAAAGGAAGCAGCACTACCTTTTTCTTTTTTCTTTTTCTTTTTTTTTTGCCCTAAGGAGTTACACCAAAGGAAAAAAAATTCTGCAAAATCAATTTTCAATTTCTTTTTCACAAAACAATTTTAAGTGATTGAGAATTTCGTGATGCATTCTTCCTGGAGAGTCGACCAATGTATTTTTGAGGCTTAAAAATAAGAAACTCTTAAAAACGACCACCACATTTCAGCTGTGGAGAGTATCAATAAGCATGAACTAAAGATGTTTTTCATAATATTTTTGTCTTTATCTTGAATGACAGTGATAGCATGTCCAAAGAAAGTGTGAAAGTGGTGGAATGTCAGGGGAAGTCTTTTTTTGCCCGTGGAAGTGCCTCGTGTGCTTGCATTAGAACTGTTATGATGTCAATGCAAATGTGAATGCCATTACAATGTCAGTGTGAGATTTCTCCCCTTGCTTTTGTCAGTTTCAATTAGATGCTTGATGTTACCATAATGCAGTTTCTCCCCCTCCCCCACACTTAATGTACTTAAATTCTGAAAGTTACCACTTTTAAGAACCGTGCTCTATTTCCTAATGGCACTGCACAATGAACCCATATTAAAAAGTAATACATTTTCCGTATAGAAAGGAATATAAAGTAAGTTCCATAAAAGTACAACACACTTAGATTTTAAAGTATATAACATTAAATATATTAAAAGCACATTGTGTCATACTATATATATTAAATACCATGAAAAAAGCCGGCTTTGCAATTTATTTTAAGTACATGAGAACTGCATTTAATAAAATGTTGAAAATATAATTTATTACTGTAACAATTTATTAATAATGATAACTAAATGCTATTGAAGAGGTTATTCATGAAAAAATGGTTTGTCAGAAGAAAAGACTTTCCCATTCTAAAGATAAGGGCAGTAGTCAGGAAGGCATACATTTTGCCCTTCTTGGTAATTTAATAATTCTAGAAGAAGCAAGCACATTGAAAACCTTTCCCATAACTGTTATTCTTTAAAACACTGACATTGGTGGAATCTCATTCTGTATATAAAGGATCATTTGCTGTACTGAGTTCCCCTTTGCCTACAAAGAGTGGTGCAGTTAATGTCACTTGCCTTTATTGTGAGCGGCACCTCCTGATTTAAATGATAGTCAGTTTGCGTTGAAGTCAAGGTATAAATATTTTACATATTGCATAACATAAACATCATTATATTTCCTCCTCTGGGAGAGTTAGTACGTGTGGAATATTTGTCAGTGCCTGAAGCTCAAAGCCATGGTAAGATGTCAGATCTGGAATATGTTACTTTGAGCTTTGCATCTCGTGTATTTATTTCACTGGTCTATATAAGGTGTCATAAAATGTGCATGCCTTACCCAGAAGCTGACTTGTGCCAGACAAACAACAGATCCGAGCTCCAAAGGCAGACAAATGTTATATGCGTTAGAAGGGATCAAAATACCTAAGAAGCATTTATTGACAAATAGTTAATATGCCTACACTGTTTTGAGAAACTTATGTTTAAAACCAAGAGGAAGCTCATGAGGGGTATTTTCCCTCAATAAATTGTAACCCACCAGAGCATTCTGGAAGAGAATAAGGGTTATCATATGAACTTCTTCTCCGATTACTGCCTTTGTCTGTTGAGCAGGGCTCTTTGGAGCAGTTCACCTTACCTACCTCTCCCCTAACGTGTTTTGCAGCGTTTGGTGGTCAAGCTTGAATGATTGCTCACACCTCAGTAGAGGTGTGAATGAGATGTGAATGTGAAATTTTAGTAATCTTGCATTATTATTTTCCCATACAACTGTCAATGATTCCAGGTGTTGAGGGTAGAGTGGGAATGGAAAAATATGTAAGAATTGATAAATGAATTAAAATATTTAAGACTGCCTGATTAGTAAACTGTGTTTAGGTTTGGATGGGTGGTGTCTTCCAAATAGACACATGGCCCTTACTAGTTAAGCAGAGTCTGCTTTTTAGAAAGAGCACCAACAGCATAGTCCTCAAAACCCAATCATTAATATTTTAGAATTGTGAACTCTGGAGTCTAAATCTTCAAAAGGTGGAGACTTGCTTCCATAGAAGCTGATAAGATCGTCTCTAACAGCTCCTCTGTTCTTGACAGTCAAAGAGGGGCCCAAGAAAGAACTTTGCATCCAAATGATGGATGTTCACTGCAGACCTGGTTAGTTTGAGGACCAGAGGCGCAGCTTAGCATAAAAATAAAATATAAGAAGTAGAGCACTAGCTAAGTTCTCATTTGTGGGTCTTTTCACTATTCTTCAAATGTCTATCAACTGATGAATGTATAAATGAAATGTGATACATTGATACAATAAAATATTAATTGGCAATAAAAAAGGAATGAAGTGCTGATATACGCTACAAGAAACCACATACTGTATGTCTCCAAATCTATGGAAACAGAAAGTTGGCTAGTGGTTTCCTAGCGATGGGAATAGGAGTGGTTCAGGGCTGGAGACGGGGAGGACCATAGCTTAGGAATACAGTATAGTGAAGATATTCTAAAATTGCGGTGATAGATGCACAAGAATGTGACTAAAAGCCACTGAATTACACAATTTACATGAGTGGTTTGCAGATTATATCTCAATAAAGCTATTTTTTTCTTTTTTTGAGACGGAGTCTCGCTCTGTCGCCCAGGCTGGAGTGCAGTGGCGCGATCTCGGCTCACTGCAAGCTCCGCCTCCCGGGTTCCCACCATTCTCCTGCCTCAGCCTCCCGAGTAGCTGGGACTACAGGCACCCGCCATCTCACCCGGCTAGTTTTTTGTATTTTTTAGTAGAGACGGGGTTTCACCATGTAGACCAGGATGGTCTCGATCTCCTGACTTCGTGATCCACCCGTCTCGGCCTCCCAAAGTGCTGGGATTACAGGCTTGAGCCACCGCGCCCGGCCAAGCTATTTTTTTTCAAAGTAAGTTCAGAAAATAAAACTATAGCAGTTAAAACCAAGGTAACTCAAACTGCCTTAAGTAAAAAAAAAAAAAAAAAAAAAAAAATAATTTTTTTCAAAAAACAAGTTGTTTTGTTCAATCCATTGGAAGGCTAAGGGATAGGGTTGGCTCCAGGCACACCCACACTCAGAGCAGACTCAGAGTCTAAACATCAAGATCCTTTCATTCTCCAACTCACAGCTCTGCTGTCCTCCAGGATGGCTCTAAATGGTGGTCCCTGGGAGCTCTATGCTCCCCAGTGCAACTCCACAGCTCACCTCCTTTCCATTTCAGATCTACCAGGGAAAAGTCAAAGTTACTCTCTACAGAGACTCAGAAAACATCACAGGAGTGAGAGTTCGGGGAGAAAGGGATTCCCAGAAGGAAATGAGGTAGCACTACGGCACTATGGTATTTAGATGCTTCATAAAGCATTTAAGAGATAGATTATAGAGGGATGGACAGACAAATGGATGGCGGGATGGATGGGTAGGTGAATGGGTACACACAATGACTATTGCAAAGAAAATTTTCAACTAATCAGCTGTTTATTCTTATGCCTGCAAAATATAATTTTAATTATCATACATTTTAAATATGTGTTCACATCATACATTTCCTCTCATTATACTTGTTTTCCAAACTGTTTTTGTTCTTCTAGATTGTAAAAGAGGTGCATAATCTATTATACACCATTTAAGTAAAAACTAGTCTGGGAAACTAATAATTCAAGATCAGAAGAAATTTCCACAAACTATAATAAATTCTTATCTTTCTATAGGATATTTTTATGAGAACATAAACTCAATAAAGCAAGAGATCACGCTTCTAAGATAAAACAACAAAATTGAATTTAAAATGAATATTATGAAACTAAGGAAATAAAACAAGGAACAGAAATAATCTCAAAGCAGAGTTAATAAATAGCAACCAATATCCACTGATTTCATGCTCTGTGTTTTAAAACTATCACAAGAAGTATCAGCTATTTGAATGATAAAAAGGAAAAAATGTTAAATAATTTGTTTTTGTGTCTTTGTTGAAAGTGGTGCTTTGACAGTATTTTTGATACCTTCTAGTTTGTCTGTTCGGGATTTCTATTTTTTTCTTGGGTCAAAACTGATGATCAGAAAACAGTTATTTCCTCAAGATTTCAAATTTATTTGTTCAGAGGTTTACATAATGTTTTCTTAGGTTAATTTTTCTTTACCTCTGTAATGATATTACCTTTTTTGTTTGTAATATTTATTATTTGTGTTTCTCTGCTTTGTCTCCTTCTATTTCCTACCTTAATCTCCCCTTTTCCTTTCATTTTACGTTCAGTTTCACTCTTCTCATTTGAAATGTCTATTATTCATTATTTTATTCGATCCTCATGACAGGCCTACATGGTATGCAGGATAATTTTCATTTTACAGATGAGAAGACTGAGATCAGCTTTCCATCCTCCTGGCAGTGGCGGGCTGCGAGGCCAGGACGGAACCGGCCAAGGTGACACCTGGGGCTGTGCTGCTGCAGCTGCGCCATGTTGCACGATTATGTCCATTCTGCTCCTTGTATATTTACATTTCTTTGGATCTCCACTTTCCTTGTGGAATCTTGACCGAGTCATGTTAACATTTCTTACAATATTTGTAAATCTGCTATTTAAAAAATATTTTCCTAAGACCATACATTTAGTGATTTAACAGCAATAATGTCTTATTCTCACTGTTGTGTGGATTCCCTGGGCTCTTCAGGAGTAGCTGGGAAAGACCTAAGCAGGAAGGCAGGGCAGAGGTTTCGTGGGCTCCAACGGGACACCCCCATGCTCCCAGCAGGGTTTCTCATAACTCAGGGGCCAGCATGAATATTTTATGGTTTATGTGGCTGGCTTCTGAGAGCCTGAGAGTGAAATGGAAGCTTCCAGCCCCTAGGGATCTAAAATCAGCACATCCCTGCTGCATTTTTTGGTTAAAGCAACTCACATGGCTGCCTAGATTCAAGAGGAGGGAAGACAGACACTACCTCTCGATAAGAGCAACAGCAAACACATATGGGGTCTTTTCAATAGCTTGGCCTGAAACAGCATGCTGCTCTCCAGGGGGCGCTGCTGAGTCAACTGCCCTCTTACCTTGGTTTAGATCATCTTTGTTTCATGAAGCAAAGCCTAGGTTGATTTTTAAAAATAATAATTCTAGATACAATAGAGCCTGGACTATGTATGGATATTCTCTGGAATTCACAACGAGGCTATAGAAAGGGGAGAGAAGCCAGCTGGGGACACAGTTGAAACGATAATGGCAATGATTGGATAATTGTTAAAACTGGGAGAGGCATCCATGGGGCTTATGATGCTACTGTTTTTTCTACTTTTATGTTTGACAGATTTCCATAATAAAAAAAAGTATTTTAATTCTAAATGATTTGTTGAAAGTGGAGATTACTCCTAGCCTCATCAAACTGAGTTTCTTGGTTTCTGTTTTTGTAAGGATGGTCCTTGCAGTGTGTGTGTGGGAGGCTCATGTTTCCATTGGAAGCTAGTAAAGCCCTTGGCAAAGCTTGTTGTAACCCAGACTTCATTCATTTTGATTTGATTTTTGATTTGGTTAGTTTTTTATTGTTTACTGCTTCTTAAAAAAGATTTTCAATTTGGTTAGTTTTTGATTGTTTACTGCTTCTTAATAAAGCCTATGTTATTATCACACAAATAATACATTTCTATAGGAAAAAGAAGAGGAGAAGGAGGAAAAGGAAGAAGATCCAGGTGTGCTAAAAGAAAAAAAACAAACAAGGAACCCAACAAGGCCGCTTTTACTGTTTTAAATATTTAGCACTCCTGTGCTCAGCCCCTACACCACACTTGTGAAGAATGCACTTTTGAAACTAATGAAATGACTTTGCTCTCTGTGCAAGATATTTGGAGGAAATGTCTCAGCAAAAGACAGATAACAGAGCTCTGTGGAGCATTGTCCTGTTGGGCCTCTTGTGTTGTTCAAATGACACTTTAATCTTAACTGGCTACCCATGCTCATTCTTGATGGCAGTCAATCCATGTGTTGACAGCAGCCAATGCAGTACTCCCTTGTACAGCAGCAACTGCCTCCACCACCTCCTTTTTGGTCGCCACTGAAGTAGCAAGTGTGTAGAATGCTTGGTTTGCCCATTGAATATGTGGCCAGAATCTGTTTTATCAGGCTTCTTGTTATTTCAAAACTACAGAATACTCAGACCAGCTGATAGAATCTGTGGACATTGTTGAGGTGGGGCAGCCCTTCTTCCAGATGCCCTCATTCTCAGGTTCACCAGCTGCTATAGGCGCCTGATGGGGCAGCCAGTGGGGATGAATGGAGGAAGCCCAGGGTGGGGGTGTCTGGAGGTCAGGGCTCTGGAGGTGGAGGCAGAAAGAATCTGGGCTCCCGCCCTCCTGGCAGGCAGGGAGCATGTGGCTCATGGACCAGCATTCATCACATTGAGTCCCTTGGAGATTTTCCACGAGGAAGCTCCTGAGGACAGACTTGACTTCCTGCTCAGCTAGACGGAACGTATTTTATTTTAGAAATTAAATAAAATTTGAATCTTATGGGAACACTGTCAGGTTACCCTGGCAATCTAGAAAATGACAGTCTAAACTAAGTACGGTACCCCAGTGAATGGAGTTTCTCCAGCAGCAAAGTTGGGCAAGTTGAAGAGGGAAGAACTAGATTCACCTTTTTTTTCTTCACCTGTGGATGGGCTGGGATGTGGTGTCAGGCAGAAGCAAGGATATCAGACATGCTGGCCTCTTTTGTTGCACCTGCCCTACCCAGAGGCGCAAGCCTTCTGCTCTGTGGAGGAGCTGCTTTCTGAGTAGTAAGTAATGTGCTCCCAAATCATTTTTGTCAATGCACATACACCATTCTTGGTATCAAAATGTTCTTAACAATCTCTATGTTGTCAGGATTTGTTTCACATGACAGAAACCCAAAATATTAGTCACAGAACTACTTACTGCTATTAAAAAATGGCCAAACTTTGAGATAGCTGACACAGTGTCAGCTGCACAGTCAGTGGGGCCTTCCTTTTGGCTGTAGTCATTCAGAGACCCCATTCTCTCCTGGACTCCTAGCTTCCAAGGCCTTCCTGAAGGTGTTTCATTCTAACTGCTCAGAAAGAGAAAAGAATCAGGGGATACTGTGGGGGAGATGGGACCATGGGGGAGATGGGAGAGGGCACAGCCAGGCACCACTTGTGTCAACATTGTAATGTTGACAGATCCAGATCCAGTCACAGGCCACCGTGAACTGCAAAGAGACTGGCGAGTGAATCTAGTTAGGTCCCCTTGGACATGGAGAAGACAGAGTACAAAAAACAGCTTAAGCTAAAAGGGACATCTATTGACCTGGATCCTTCAAAGTTAGCAGTGGAAGTGGTGGCCTCAGGAGCTCTGAGGATTGGACCAATGTTAGTTTCCTGTGGTTATCCACTTTCCTTCCCTTTGTTTCTACTTTCTCCCCCTTCTCGCTTCCTCTCCCAACCCTGTCTTTTCTGTGTCCCTCCTTCCTCTCTCCATCCATCATCCTCTTCTTTCTTCCATTGGAGCAGTCAGTATTTCCTCCAATGGTCGGTGGCTTGCTCGATGGAGCGAAGACAGTGGGGCGGGGTGGGGGGCTATACCACTGTGGACTTGTGTCATCCCAGAGCAAACGCAGTGCTTCTGTCTCCTGTTTTCCCAGATGAGGAATCTGATAGGCCTAACAGATGCTGTGTCCATCCTGAGATAACGATGATGTTCGTGGGAATGGACCCCACATCACCCCACGTGACAGACTCATGTAACAGACTCACTCTCCCACCTGTGGCCGGGGCATCTGGGTACTTGGACTGGCAGCCTCATCAGGACTTCATGAAGAGAAGAAGGGAATTATCTCCCCAAAAAGGGGTTCTCTTATGAGAAGATGGGAGGAAGGTACCTGGGCACTCAGAAACAACAGATGGCTACAAAAACAACCAAATAACAGTTGTCAATTGAATTCTATAGGCAATGGAAAAGCTGTGAACGGACAAGATGCAGTTGACTAAACATTAACCTAAGCATAAAGTCACATAAAAGCACCTAAAAGCAACAGGCAGACTTGGTTTTAATGCAGCTGGTGGAGCCTCTTCTCACCCCAATAACTAGAGGGAAGGAAGGGGTCTTCATTGGTCTTATTGGGAGGAAGCACCTGTTTCTGCACATTTTGTTGATCCTCATATCTGCCACTTTCTGCTCCTAGTGACCAGCTAGTCACAGAGAATTATCCACTTCTGTCGGAAATTTCTCTTATATAATTGTCAGTTGTTACATCTTCAACAGTTTAAATGGTAATCATGCCTGTTTCTCTTTGTTTCTGTACAGATCTCCAGGTCTGAATAAAATCTGGGAACGAACGTTCCCCTAACCCTGATAATTCGACAGTTCGGACCCAGTGGACACCTCGCGATGTCTCCCTCCTGCCTGACTTTGAAGGGAGGTCATTCAGCTGCTCTGGAGTCTGAGCTAGAATACATTTCTTTTTTCTTTTTTCTTTTTTTTTTTTGAGACGGAGTCTCGCTCTGTCGCCCAGGCTGGAGTGCAGTGGCCGGATCTCGGCTCACTGCAAGCTCCGCCCCCGGGTTCCCGCCATTCTCCTGCCTCAGCCTCCCGAGTAGCTGGGACTACAGACGCCCGCCACCTCGCCCGGCTAGTTTTTTGTATTTTTTAGTAGAGACGGGGCTTCACCGTATTAGCCAGGATGGTCTCGATCTCCTGACCTCGTGATCCGCCCGTCTCGGCCTCCCAAAGTGCTGGGATTACAGGCTTGAGGCACCGCGCCCGGCCTAGAATACATTTCTCATGAGGCAGAAATTTTTGATTACTTCCTGGTTGTTTCATAATTACCCACCCGGGTAAAAACTCACTGGGGCCACTTAAATATGTGTTGCTCATGGTTAAACAACTGAAGTATTTGACATTTTGAATGGGCAGGAAAATGTGCTCACCTTTTTAGGGATATTCATTTAACTGTAATTCTTTGGGGAAGAATTACAGTTCTATCAGTGTTCTCCGTACTATTTGAAGTAGATTCCTTAGCATTTTTGGGTCTAATCAAATTCAGCAGCCAACTCCAGAAACCTCAAAACCAACAAAAGAAATCTATCCTTAAAATGTGCTCCTCTAGAACCATTCCTGGTACCAAAATCTGTATTAGTTAGGGTTCTTTAGAGGGATAGAACTAATAGGATGTATGTATACATGAAAGGGAATTTATTTGAAGAAGTGAGTCACATAATCAAAGATGAAGTCTCCCAATAGGCAGGCTGAGGAGCAAGGAAGCTATAGTCAAGTTCCAAAACCTCAAAAGCAGGGAAGCCAACAGTGCAGCCTTCAGTCTGTGGCTGAAGGCCCAAGAGTCCCTGGCAAACCACTGGTGCAAGTTCAAGAGTCCAAAAGCTGAAGAACTTGGAGTCTGTTGTGCAAGGGCAGGAAGCATCTAGCACAGAAGAAAGACGAAGGTTGGAAGACTCAGCAAGTCTGCTCATTCCACCTTCTTCTGCCTGTGTTTTTTCTAGCAGACTGGCAGCTGATTAGATGATGCCCATCCATGTTGAGGGTGAGTCCGCCTCTCCCAATCCACTGACTCAAATGTTCATCTCCTTTGGCAACACCCTCACAGATACACCCAAGAACAAAACTTTGTATCCTTCGATCCAGTCAGGCTGACACTCAATATTAACCATCACAATCTTTTTCCAGGCTCAAAGAATCCCCTTACTTCCTTGAAGATAACTATCCTAGATATTTGGCGGAAAGAAGCTGATTAAATGTATGAAAATGTAAAAGAAAATCCCTGCTTTCCTACCAGAAAATTTGCATTAAGCAAGCAAAAACTCTCTGATCAGTGGAACCATCCCATAAATACCCTAAAGAAATGGCAGAAAGAGTCATGGGGGATACTTCAGAAGGGGTGTGATAAGTCTTTCCAACATCCTTTAAATATCACTATTGAGGTGCCTCATGTGTGGTGAACCTTCACTGTTGTTTTTCCCGTGACTGCTGGGACGCCCACAGGACGTGATGTCTAGCTAGAGCTGGCAGAAACACATCAGGCACCTGGGGGATGTTTCTGTCCCTAAAACCTGGGATCTAGATCATTTGCAGTCAGATTCACTTGCCTTCCCCGATAATGAGCTGAAATCCTAATGCACATAGGAAGAGTATATTTATAAGACAATGTCAAAATAGGATCAAAACTACTTCTATTAGTTTTCAATTGCTGCCATAAAAATTTACCAGAAATGTAGCTGCTAAAAACAACACCTATTTATTGCCTCACTGTTCTGTAGCTCAGATATCCAGCGGGCTTGACTGATTTCTCTGCTCCGGATCTCACTAGATATTGTCCAGCCTGGGCTCTTAGCTAGAGGCTTGGGGGAGCGCCCACTTCCAAGCTCATTCAGGTTGCTGGCTGAATTCAGCTGCTTGGAGCTGCAGAGCAGAGATCTCCCTTTTCTTGCTGGCTGGCCAGTGGGCTGCCGTCTGTCCCTAGGGGCCAGCCCCATGTGTCACCTGGCCTCCCCTTCAAACTGGTAACACCATGGCAAGGTCCCTCCTAACCTTCCAGTCTTACTTTTCCTTCTGCCCTATCTCCTCTGTCTCCAGCCGGAGAAAGTTCTCTGCTTTTAAAAGTTGATGTGACTAGATTGATTTACCTTGAAGAATCCAACATAATCTTCCTATATGAAGGTCCATACCCTGAATCACATGCACTAAGTCCCTTTTGCTTGTAATGTAACATATTCACAGGTGTAAGGGATGAGGGTGTGGGCGACTTTGGGGAGTCATTCTGCCTACTCCAGAGTGCTTGAAACAATACTGTCTCCCGATTGACGTCTTTGTTTCTTGTTTTAGGGATGAATTTTCATATTAATGAAAAGGCTTCTTTTTTTTTTTTTTGAGACGGAGTCTCGCTCTGTCGCCCGGGCTGGAGTGCAGTGGCCGGATCTCAGCTCACTGCAAGCGCCTCCCGGGTTTACGCCATTCTCCTGCCTCAGCCTCCGGAGTAGCTGGGACTACAGGCGCCCGCCACCTCGCCCGGCTAGTTTTTTGTATTTTTTAGTAGAGACGGGGTTTCACAGTGTTAGCCAGGATGGTCTCGATCTCCTGACCTCGTGATCCGCCCGCCTCGGCCTTCCAAAGTGCTGGGATTACAGGCTTGAGCCACCGCGCCCGGCCGAAAAGGCTTCTTAAATGCCTGTGTTACTAAACTAGTTTATTCACAGAAATTTCTGAGAATAGATTAATAAATCACCCATGTTGGTAACAGAGATGAATAGATCTACCGGGGAGATTAGATAGACTTCTTTGATTTCCCAAGAACATGATTACACTTACAAGTATTCTTGGTAAATTCGAGTTGTTTCTTTCTGATTTTCTCCTGCATCTAAATGCACATGACATGGAGAATTATGGGGTTACTCCTGATTGCGAGGTTGCCATGCTCTGGGGCTTCCGTAGTAGTTTCAGTTCTGCTACAGCCTCTCCAAGAGAGTTAAGAGAAGCTCTGATTTTCCTAGCTACTATGTTCCTTTAATGATTGCCAGTCAGCTGGCATTGCTGTGGGCAGGCCCGGCTGGACATGGATATTCTGGTGCCAGGAGTTAAGCTTTGTGCTGAGGTTTCCAGCTGGTTTTTGTGTCCTTTTGCTCTGTAATGGGCATATTACCCAGGAAATTGATAACTGGCCATTTCAGATGTGTTGCTGGGAACTAGAGTTTTTGATGATCGTGCCAGTTGTTTATTTGTGCTAACACTATGCATAATAGGGTGTTTGCCTCGCTCTTCCTTCTGCTCAGAGTGATGAGTTTGGTTGCTCTTTAGGGGAGTTTAAGAAGGTTATCTCCAGAACCCAGTACTCCAAATGTATCACTATGTTCTTCTGAGATGTGTATTCCAAAGTTGGTAAATAGGGTTTCTTAGGCTATCATAAATAGCAGGTGTTGGTAACACACCTGCAAAGAATATTTGATATGTTTGTAAATACACATATTTATCTGAGCGCCAACTAAAAAAGAATGTGGAAAGTGTTAATCTTTTTAAATGCAAAAATGTTACACTGGATCTGCACATGAAAAAGTTTTTATTATAACACTGTACTAACATTTATATACTTTTCCTGAAGAGCATTTTTTGCCTGAAAAGTAAAACAAGGAGGATTTTTTAGAAAACATTTAAACATCTGAGAATATGACTAAAATTTAACCATGGAGTCTAATATATTCATGATGACTTTTAATTGTTTTGATAGAATTAACGAGTCATGCCAACACCATTAAAAAAGAAAGATATGAAATCTTTTTAAGCTAATATGTTCTATCAATTAAATTTAAAATAGTGGAATTAGCTATGCATATATGCACAGACCTAGAAAGATACATATTCACTTATGGAACATTGTGTTTGAGAGTTTGGAACATATCAATTTTATATGAATTGTGAATTACTCTTTGGACAGGCAACCCATCAACAAATATCCACCAGCTCCTCAATTTGGAAAGTTAGAAAAAAACAAGGAAACATTATCTAAAGGAAGAATTAGGCCAATCAAAGCCTTCACAGGAATTCATAGCAAAATTAAGAATTAAGATTGGTTCTTCAAACTTAGCTTTAGCCAAGGAAGGAAAATAAAGAATTTAAAGAATTCTGTCCAGAGGATAAGAAGAGATTAGAAAATTACAGAACTATGCTGATAGAGCTGAACTTTCCTAGTGGTCTTTGACATTGGCCTTCAGCCCACACTACTCTCAAAAGAATGATCCAGCAAATATGAAAATTACAGCCAAACGTGAGGAAAACCTTCTGGACACACACAAAAATAACCATGCAAAAGAATACAGCAAACTTACAGGAAAATAAATGTAAGGTATATTCCATATTGTTGAAAGAAAGATGTATTCTTATCTCAACTCTATTGGTCATAACAACACTTACAGCGTAGTTAGAGGTGTTGTGAATTTACATTGTAACTCTCTGCTTCTAGCATTTATCACTCCACCACAAACTTGCTGAGCACTAAAATGTGGCAAAGGGATTTCACAGCAGGTGCGAATGGGCATGTGCAGAGATATATGGGATTCAAAGAGGGGGCAATGTCCACAGTTTGAATTGAGCAAGTCAAATAATAAAATCAAAAACTCCCCTTTCTGCCCACATCCAAGGCTCCAACCCACAAATGACTGTGCTTCCTGCAGTGGTACCTGTGCTACAGGTGAGTGGATCACGCTTACAACCATGGAGAGCTTGGCTGGCCTTGTTTGCCAGCTGCTCTGGGAACCTTTCCTGCCCTCCTTTCCATCCAGCTTTTTGGCACTACTTCCCATCACCTCCTTCTTCTGCCGTGGCCTAATCAGCTACCTTTCCAGGTGCAGTCAATTGTTAAGAAGATCTGAGCCTCGTGGTAGGAGGAATGACCTCCCAAAGATGTCCACACCTAACCCCAAGACCTGGGATATACTTCTTTCACGGCAAAGGGATTTTGAAAGTATAATTGATATTTCATCATTATTATTAGAAACATATTAATAGGTAGGCCAGGCACAGTGGCTCATGCTTCTAATCCTCCATCTCCTCAAAAAAATTAAAAACAAAACTACCTGGGCATGATGGCACATGCTTGTACTCCCAGGTACTTGGGATGCTGAGGTCGGAGGATCTCTTGAGCCACAGAGGCAGAGGCTGCAGTGATCCAAGATTGTGCCACTGCACTCCAGCCTGGGTGACAAAGTGAGACTCCATCTCAAAAAGAGAAAGAAAGAAAGAAAAGAAAGAAAGAAGAAGGAAAGAAAGAAAGAGAGAGAGAGAGAGAGAAAGAAAGAAAGAAAGAAAGAAGAAGGAAAGAAAGAGAGAGAGAAAGAAAGAAAGAGAGAGAGAGAGAAAGAGAGAAAGAAAGAGAAGAGAGAGAGAGAGAAAGAAACTATCCTGGATTACCCAGGTGGGTCCAATATAATCGCAGAAGCCCTTAAAAGCAGAGAACTTTCCCTGGCCAGAAGTAACACAGAAGTAGGAGAGATTTGAAGCAGCAAAAAGACTCAATGCACTTTTGCTAGTTCTGAGTATTAGGGACTTAATGTGTGATGGCCAGAGACAGGAACTCACAGAAAGGATGAAAAGAAACGAGGATCGCCTCTGGGAACAGAGACCAGGGACAGGAAGGAAGTGGGGGCTTCAGCCCTACAATGATAAGGAGCTGAATTTGACCAAAACTCCTAAATGAAATGGAAGCAGAAGTTGCCCCAGGGCCTCCAGTGAGGAATGCAGCCCTACGACCTCTTGATTTTCAGCCTAGTCTCTTGTCCAAACTCGATGACAGAATTGTGAGATAACAAATGGGTATTGTTTCAGCACCTATATTTGTGGTAATTTGTGGACAACTAAGACATTAACATTTGAAGAACGATAGAAAACTTTCCAACATTTCTGGGATTGTCCACTTTGGATGGTGCACCTGGTTTCAGCTTCTAATGTATGCTTAATTAATCATAACCAGCTTTATTGATCTTTTCTCTCTTCTTGTAGTTTGTCATTCTTCTTTAATGTGGATGGTGGAATAGAGTACCTTTTTAAAAATTTTCCATCCCCAACTCAGAAACAATTAAGGCATCTGTAGGAAAGAGCTGCAGTTGAAGCATGGGGAGATGAAAGGCTGATGTCATGTCCCAGACTAAGACGGTTTCCAGGGATTCCTGCCTTTGGGAATTCAAACTCTTATTTAGATTCCTCCAATAATGAGTTAGTGTTGGGCTGCGTGACCAAGAGAATCCAGCTGAAGTAATGGCCTGGGACTCCCAAATCTAGGTCAGGGACTGGGCCTTGCTCCAACTCTCAGGTTGCTTGCTCTGTGAGATGCCAGTCACCATGTCTGGAGTACGCTCAGACTTTCTAGGGTGAGGTCCTTGGGAGGAAGTACCAAGGTCTTTTAACAACAGCCATGTGTGCACTATCTTGGAAGCAGTTCCTCCAGCCCCAGTCACACTTTCAGATGAGTCCGCCCTCCCTGCAGATAGCTTGACTGCAATTTCATGAGACAGCCCAAGGCAGAAGCACTCAGCCAAGCCACTCCTGGACTCCTAACCTGCAGATACTGCATGAGGTAATAAATGTTTGTCATTTTATGCTGCTGTGTTTGGAACAATCCATTACATAACAATAGATGAAGAAGGCAGCTTAGTATTTTGAAAATAACAACAACAAAATCTTAACATTTTATGGTAGGCATTTCTGTTCCTCAAAGTGTCTCCACCATCCTGTTAACTGGGAATCCCACCTCATCCCATCTAGCTCCTTCCCCTGTGTCCTCTGATTCCTCTTTGCTGCCAAAACAACTTACAGTTCTGGGGCCACACAATCTCATGTCAGTTGCCACCTTCAAGCCACTGGAGGGTTACATGGGCTCATCCCAAACCCATCCAGGGGCTCAGGAGACAACTAGGTGTTTCCAACGACAGAAACAACTTTCCTCACAAGACAGCAATTTTTTATGGCTGTCATTTCTGTTCATACATAATGCTATTATTCTGTGCTTAGTAAGTGAAAATGGAGAATTACAGCCAATCCCTTCCTATACCCCCTGCATCCCCACCGAGGTCTGCATACCACGGGTCACTAATGAACATTTGGAGCATATTCTCACTTAAACTAAGCCCATCTTCTTAACCTTTTCTCATGAGTCCTATTTTCAAAACTTTGACAAGTTTGATTAGTTCCTCTCAAATGTCTCTCAAATTTTTCTATAGGAATCAAATAGGATAAAATGAAATTAGAAATTGTCCTTCCGAAAAATGTATGCTAAAATGGACTATAGCAGGAAGCTACCTTCCCACCAAATAAAATTTGACAGTGTTACCAAACTTAGTCACCAATAATATTCAGAAATATTGGTTTAGAAAGACTCTTGGGTGTTTGTAGAACTGAATCAAACCTCTGAGGACAAGCATTTATTGCCACTAATCACCAAAAGAATAGGGCAGAAGTTTGATCTAAAACAGAAGCATCAGAAGCACATAAGCAATCACATAAGACTTCCTGAGTGAATGTTCAAAGGGGTTGCTCTTTATCTGGGCCACTATTTGCTTGGGGATGTTTGCTTTTGTTTCTCAAGCCCAGGCCTCAAAGTAACATCTGCCCTTGGTCGGACATGGTGGCTCACGCCTATAATCCCAACACTTTGGGAGGCCAAGGCAGGTGGATCTCTTGAGGTCAGAAGTTTGAGCCCAGCCTGGCCAACATGATGAAACCCCGACTCTACTAAAAAATACAAAAAGTAGTCAGGCGTGGTGGTGCACACATGCCTGTAATCCTGACTACTTGGGAGGCTGAGGCAGGAGAATGGATTGAACCCGGGAGGTGGAGGTTGCAGTGAGCCAAGATTGCACCATTGCACTCCAGCCTGGGTGACAGGGCGAGACTCCATCTCAAAACAACTACAACAATAACAACGAAACAAACAAGAAAACCGCCTGCCCTTGAAACACTTTTTATCCAGGCCCATAATTTAAGTTTCTACTCTCACATTTTTACTTACTGCTTCTTGATTTTTAATCTATCAGTATATTCTTTCAGTTTCATGTGTTATTTTGGGAAAAGGGGAAGTAAAATTTCGATTCTCCTATTACTTGCTTTGTCGTATACAAATAAATGATAAACCCTTTAGATATTCGAATTTAAAAATGTTTTTCCATTGCCCGCAATGCCCCTGAAGGTTGGCTTTCCTTTTTTGCCTATTTTTACAAACGTATGCTATTTTCCAGCCTGTTTTCTTAATGATCTGGTCTGATTTCCACTTCTTATGGCCTTCTAATTTGCATTTCAGATGTCTGGATGGTTCTTACCTAATTAAGAATCATCTAATGGAACTCGGCAACTTCTACTATAAAAAGGTCCTGGGGTGCACTGGGGTCATCACCAGGAGCCTAGGAGATGCCAATTATCATATGAAAAGAAGCTTTAGTAGGCCCTGAAAGTAGCATTTGAGGCATTATGAAAACATAAGCTTGTGTACTTAACTAGGCTGTAAAGAGGAGAACACATGTTTTAGATCCTCCTTAGATGTTTCAGGCTCTTTGTCCATTGGTCTCTGACCAGGACTGGGGGCTCCTTCCTACCTCAAATGGGAGGAAACTCTGGTAAGATGGGAGAACCACTTGTTGTCATGGCCTCATAACAATCTGTGGCAGATTCACATCAAGTTACTATGTCAGGAATAATGAGTCCCTTGGTGCCCAGGAACAAAGTGACAGTGGCTAATGAGGCAGAACAGTGTATGTGATGAAGCAATGACATTTTTTTGAAGTCAGCAATCTGAGGTAGAGATCAATAAGTGTTTTCCAGGGTTAATTCACTGGTCACCATTACTGACATGCTATTAGAGATAGAGATGAACTCAGGGGTTCAGGAGTGAAGCTTAATCCAGATAAGTGTTAAGGACATCAGATGTTTATTTCAATAATCCAAAACATCACAGCCTTACTCCTAACCCACCCTCTTCAGGGATCCCACACCCTTCAATCAATTAGTGTTGCCTGGCCTATGGCCGTCTGAATCCTCTCCTAGCCTGGATCCAAGATTCTATCCTCCTTGATTGTGTCTAAGAGGAAAGGCTTTCATCTGCCTGCACTTTCGTGGGTTTCAGGGTTGAGTGACTTCTATTGCTATTTCTTTGGGAAATTGGTGACTGGACGACTCATTGCTGTCTGTAATGGATATTGTATTATAGTGCGAATTGTATTGCAGATATATCAGATAAAGTTTAGAATGTCTGGGCTTTTATCTTGCCTTTTTCATAGACTCAGGGTTTACATCAAATTGAGTCTTTTCATCTCTCTGTGCCTTAGTTTATCTATCTGTCAATTAGGAATAACAACAATCACCACATAGTCACTGTTAGAACTCATGCAATGATAGTATTTATTGAACACTTATTACTCTCCAATCAATGAGAACATGTTTCATGTGCACCATCAGTTAAATCATATGACAGTCCAGACAGGTGGGTACCATTGTTACTATCACCCCCAGAGAGTGTGGGAATACAGTTAGAGTACTTTGGATCTCCTGTTTTCCATGTAATGCATTTGCCAGTCCTGTATTCTTTAAGTGTTTTCTCCTATAGTCTTTGAGTCTATTTGTAGCATATTGAAAAAAAAAAAAAATCTTTAAGTGCCTTCATTACAAATGACTCTTAACCCCAATTACAGCATATGGATGACAAGGCAATGCTGCAAAAGAGTACGCAGCTTAAAATCGTCTAAATTCAGGCCTAAAACTTGCCTCGTGACCCTGTAGCCTGCGAAATCGCAGGAACAGGGCCCCGTTACTTGTGTAAAAAGAAAAATGGGGCTACTGTATGACTTTAAGGATAAAGGAAAATATCTGAGAGTATAAACAATTGCTGAACTGTTTGAGAGTAAGATAAGTAGATAGATATTGAGAACTGAGGTAAACAACTGATTGATATCCTTGTTTATTAGAAGAGTTATTTTATTAATTATACCTGGCGAAAATTCAAGAATGGTCTGAACTTTAAGGCTCATGGTAAAAAAGAGGAAAGAAAAACTTAATCTAAATCAAGGTGAATAAGCAAAAATGTTTCCAAATCAAAAAGATGCTGATAAATTATCAACAAGGGGAATTTAAAGTGAGAAATGTCGACAGTCATAACACATTGTCCTAAAAGTTAAATTTAACCTAAAGAGAGAGTTTTTTTAAAGTATTAATTTTTTTCTTTCAAATTTCTTGAGCTTAGAAAAATGGGGGAAGGAAGAGAGAGAGAATGCATGTAAGAGGATTAAAAGGCAAGGTGTTTTAAGAATTAACCACAGGTGTGCATAAGGTCATTTAAAAGTGAAAAGGCCCAGTATTAGAAGTTCTGATTTCGTGACTCTGGTTTTGCTCCAACTCCTGAAAGAGGGTCTTATGCCAATTCTTCTGGGACTGATCACTCTATTGGTGCCAAGTTAGGATGTTTCTCCTTCAGAAGCTCTTCCCCCAAAGTCAACAGTTCCATAGTTTTTATCCTGTTAGAACTGGCATTCATTAGAGAAAAGCAAAGTCCTCTAAGTTTGAATGGGAGACGTTTGAGAAGCTCATTTAAAGATGAAATAAGGATAAAACCCAACCAGCAAGATGCAGAACCAGGTATTCTTGACAGCAAAAGATAGATTGCACAAATAAATCCATATTTCAAATAACAACTACAAATCAGTGGTGCTGTGGATCCAGTGTACCAACCACAACTAAAAACTTCAGACATTCATTTTAGAGTTGTTAGAAAAATAACAAAAATTATAAAAACAAATAGCATTATTATTTTAAGAAACCAAGTAAAAATTGTTTCATCACTTAGTTTTCAGGAAAATGACGTGCTTGGAATGTCAAAGCAACGACCAGGTTGTAGAAGTTGAAGGAATTATTGATTATAGTATTTCAATAGAAATGGAATCATGAGTCAAAAAGAGAATCAAATATATGCAGCTATTGGCTGCACTCTGGGTGGAGGGGAACTTTACGATGATGATTTGGCCTTTCCCGGGCATAAAAGGGCAGGACAGGATAGACCATATGCTTTCCTCCTGACCTTTAATGTTTCTATGTAACTCTGTATTAACAAGGCAACAGCCAGTCTAAGGAGATAATGCCATCTGGTGCCACGGAGATATGAAGCAGGATAATCTATTAGATAGATAATAAAGGAAAGGCTGTTGGAATTACACCCAACTGCCTGGGAACTATAAAAAACCGTGGACAGGAACTGGGTTTGATGCTGAACCAATTGTGACTGGGAAAAACACATTCATGCAAGTTGCTGAAACTCCGTTTCTATAAAAGCAGGAAGATCAAAATTTTCTGTTGGATCATTTTTATGACAGTGAAAAACAAAAATAAGTTCTTTGCTTTTAGGCGTGATAGACATTGTCTTAGGGCCATACATGAAATACGCTAAGCAATCCAAATGGAATTAGAGGAGTGGGCTCAGCTTCCAGGCCACCATTCTGAGTTAACGCAGAATATGCAAATTGTACTGAAAGGAATCCCAACAGGGTTTTTCCACTGAGGCTCAAACTTGAGATCATTACATAGAGAGCTTGAAAATTCCCAAGAGGCATTTTGGGGCAAGGGAAGAAGGCGGGTTTGCTAAGAGCGAGGCGTTGTTTTCCATCTGCAACAAGCTGTCATATTTTGAAGGTGTTCTATAAACAAGAGTGAAGTATTTAGGAAAACAGATTTACTGGAACATTCCCAAGGATTTGGGAGTTTATCTAAGCTAGTAAACAAACAAAAGGTCCCTGGTTCTGAGGCTGATAAAGAAAGCCGTGCATAGGACCCGGTATTCTCCCCCACCCCCCGGGCCTCCTGCCATTTGTGCCTGGGAACGAACTGGCTGGGCAGGTTTTCCAGATCCCTCTAAACATTCCTAAATAACTGCACTCCCCAAATTACAGTCCTCAAGGGTCTCATTTCATTTTCTGAGAATTGGTAACAGGCCACTGTGGCTGATGAGATGAGCAGGGTATCCAAGCAACTATTGTGCAGTTGGTGAATGAAGGCAGCACGGCGCCGGATGCATTGGTGCTCCAGGTGACTGTCTTAAACCAGAGCCCGGAGAAGTTTGCCTCAGAGCTGCCCAGATTCCATCTGAAAATCATCTCATATCTCTAATTACCACCAGGTAATCGGAGATTTATCTTAATCCCACGTGTTCAGCCGCGGGCCCTGAGATCTTGGCCGAGGGTCCCTGATTAAATACCCCTATGACTAAGGCACAGAGCTGGTCTGCAAAATGATAATAAATGCCACTCATTCTTTCAGTTAACAAATGTTTATTGGCATCTGCAATGTTCTAATCACTATTTTAAATGCTTAGTTTATACCAGTAAGATAAAAACAAAAAGCACACATAGGTCTCTGCCTCATAGAACTTACTTTCCAGCCATGAAAAACAGACAATGACAAAAGAAAAACTTACATTAAACGAACATGTTCTATATGTTATGGGCTGGATTTTGCTCCCTAAAGAGATCAGTGTTGATGTCCTAACATATACATATAACGTACCTCCTCTTTTGCAATGGGGTCTTTACAGAGGTAATGAAGTTAAAATCAAATCATTAGTGTGGATCCTCATGCAGTATATTTGGCGTCCTTACAAAAAGGGACATTTGGACACAGAGACGTGTACTGAGGAAGGGCAATATGAAGAAGCAGGAAAAATGCCATGTGCAAGCCAGGGATTGCTGGTGACCCCAGAGGCCGAGGAAAGGGGCCCGGGACAGCCTCAGCCTCAGAAGAAACCGGCTTTCATTTCAGACTTGGAGTCTCTAAATCTGTGAGACAAAAATTTCTGTTGTTGAAGCTGCTTGGTTTGTCGGTGCTTTATCAGGCAGCCCTAGGAAACTAGCACCACACGGTGTCTGTTACGGGCTGGATGGTGTCTCCCAAAATTCATAGACTGGAGTCCTAATTCCCTAGGACCTCTGAATGCGACCTTATTTGGAAACAAGGTCATTGCAGATATAATCTCTTGAGTAAAGATGAGGTCTTATTGGAGTAGTATGGGCACCTGATCTAACATGACTGGTGTCCTTATAAAAGTGGAAAATTGAGACGCAGACACACACAACAGGAAAATGCCGTGTGAAGATGAAGATGGAGGTCAGGATGATGCCCCTAAAAGCCAAGGAAGGGCCAAAAATTTCCAGCAACTGCCAGAAGCTGGGACAGAGACCAGGAACAGCTTCTCTCCTACAGCCTTTGGAAGGAACCAGCCCTGGTGACACCTTGATCTCAGACTCCCAGTCTCCAAATCTATGAGACATGCATTTCCATCCTTTAAGCACCTCCAGTCTGTGGTGCTTTGTTACTGCAGCCCTAGAGAACTCAGGCAGCATATAGGAAGGTGACAGATTGAAAGGAAAAGCCACAGTTGAGGTGGTTAAGAGGAATTGCAGAGGCTGAAGGCAGTGGGGAGGACCCAGTGTGGGGAGAAGCAGATCTCTCCGGACAGCCTTGAAAAGGGGCTGTTGAACAAAGACTTGGGGATGTACAGGAAACCAGGTAAGTGAATATTTGGGGGAAGGTTTTTCCTGCAGAGGAAATGGTAAGTGTGAAGGCCTGAGGCAGGAGCATGCCTGGTTTAATTGAGAAACAGCAAGGGGTCAATCCAAAGAAGAGGAGCATGAGATGAGGTCAGGGAGGTAACAGTGGAGCCAGGTCATACACGGGCTTCTACCTTGAGGGACCAGGCACCCATAAGAGGTTTTGAGAGAAAAAAAAATGAAGCAGTCTTGGTTAAAACAAGCAGTTCTTATTTTAAAAGAACACTGGTATGCTGTGTTGAGAATAGGTTATGGGGGAGCGAAGAGAGAGATAGGGAAACCAGTTAGGAGGTTCCCACAGTGGCCCATGTGCCAATGAGGATGGTTCAGACCAGAGCATGACTCAGACCTGCCTCAGAGGAGGTAACAAGAAGAGAATTCTGGATAAACGGTGAATGTGTGCCCCAAAGTCTTTCCTGGAAGGTCAGATGCACCTAGGACAACAGGAAAAAGTCAAGGTGACTCCTGTGTGTCTGCCCTGGGCCACTGGGAAGATGGAGTTGCTGTCACCTGAGATAAGAATGACTGTGCAGTGGCAGGTTTTAAGGGGGTAGCTGAGGAGTTCAGTGCTTGGCATATTGAATGGAGGTCGAGTCAACATCCGGCAGATGTTAGCTAAGTAGCTGCATACACAAGATTGGAGTCTGAGGGTGGGGGTCTGGGTTGGGGATATGAACTTGGGTCATCATCATATGTCCTGTGTGTAAAATCAGCATTCAGGATGACATGGATGGAGAAGAGAAGTCCCTTCCATCATTTGTCAAGTACAAAGTCAAAGGGGGCCTGTGCCGTGGTGTGTCAAGGAAAGGGTGTAGTTCAAATCCCTTATTTTTGCACAGTGGTGCTTTCTACACCTAAACTGTGCAGGTGAAGTCCAACAGCCCCTTTCTACTCACTGCATGGACTGCCACCTCCTAGGGCCACCAGGCTCTGGGCTTCAGTCTTCATTCTGGGGTGTTTGTCATCACGGGGAGCCATGCAATCCTCCCCCAGTGGACAGAAGCAAGTTCAAATCCATCCTGGAAACACTAAGATTGTTTTCTAGACCAGATAGAATTGTGATGGGATTTCGAAGAACAAACTCACCTACCAGGTGATTCCTCCAATCTCCAGGGCCAGCCTCAGAAGGCAGAACTGCTGGGGAGTTCCAGTTGGATGCCCCCATCCCAGTCTCCACAAGCAAGGTGACTGCAGCATTCCCAGGCCAGCAAGGACACTTGGCAGCCAGCACTTCTCCCCTTGAAGCAGAGGCCATGGGCTTGCCGTGCCTTCCTGGCCCCAGGAGCACTCAGGGGCAGCCTATTCAAATGCACAGCAATATGTTTCACTGTCTCCAGAGGGTTGCTGAAATCCTACAGAACCTATAAGAAGGCACTTAGCATATTTTGTATTTATAGAGAGGCTTTCTACCAACAATCTGTGCGGTACAGGTCTCATTTCATTAATCCTCGCAGCAGGGGGGTAGATGGTCGGGAAGAATTGTCAATTTTACCTAATGTTGAGACAGAACTGCAGAGAGGTTAAATGACTTGCCTAAGGCTATATGATAAAACAGTACCAGAGTCAAGATTAGAGCCCTGGAATCTTGACTTCTGGTCTACTATCTTATACCTT
Organism: Trachypithecus francoisi; assembly: GCF_009764315.1. Classification (NCBI taxonomy): domain Eukaryota; kingdom Metazoa; phylum Chordata; class Mammalia; order Primates; family Cercopithecidae; genus Trachypithecus; species Trachypithecus francoisi. The sequence goes on along the minus strand of NW_022681435.1, from coordinate 22,050,427 downwards.
TCTTCAAAAATAGCATAATAAAATGTGCACTAAATTTGAGAGTTTAATTTTCTTTGCGACATTCAGCATGTTGCTTAACCTCTCCCTGCCCCAGTGTCTGAATCCATAAAATGGGGATAGTAATACTTGTCATCTAGCTTGTCACAGAAATAGTATGAATATTAATCTTTTTAGTGATTAGACCTTTTGGAAATAGCTGCCATATAAATTCAAGGTTTAAGTTAAGATCACAGACAACTAAGTGTATATTATCCAATGAAATAGATAAATGAATTGATTTTATTTTAATGGTAGTAAAAAATATATAACAATGATAGCAAGTTTTTGAAGATATTCATTTGCTATATCAACATGGTGTTTTCTAATGATTATATGAGGGTATTGCAAAATGGCTTAATTTTTAAATGTCTAATCTTTTTCCAGAACCGTCTTCCCAAACCCTTAGTTTTCTGTAAGAGGTAGAACCTGATTTATTTTTCAGATAAAATATACTAGGTTTACTTGTTTTGTGAAATCACATTTGTAATAAAAGGAAACAAAGGAAGAACATGGGAAAGGTTTTGCAATTTAGTTCCTTTCCTCCATGTCTTTGCTGAAAGTCCAATATCCCCTGTAACTACTAAAATGGTGGTGAAATTTGGATTTATTTCCCACTTCCCAAGTCTGGTCTAGTCCTCCACATTATCCTGAGCAAAGTACTCAAGAGTTAATGGAGTCCATGGTAGAGTGTTTGCTGCTTCTGTTTGAAATCAAACATCTGATCTTTATCTGCGGTGACAGGTTTAAGGCCTTTCTCCTCTGACAAATTTTCAGTTGAAGAGGAATGCAAACACTGGTATCGGGACAGTTGTATAAAGGCCTAATCTGAGCAAGCCAATATTGGCAGTTTGATCCCTAATGAACAGCAGAACCCTGAAGGGCCCCACTTGCCAGAAGGGAAAAAAACAAAACAAAAAACATCGAAGCAGAAACCTCTGTATGCTTTTTCCAGCACCTTCGTGGCTGTGCTTGGATCTGGCAGGGGAGACACGTAACGGAATTTTAGCTGAGAAGTGTTGGCATTCTCCTTTAGCCCTGCCAGGGATGGAGGGCACGCAGTCACCCAGGAAGCAAATGAAAGCAGGAGAGAGAATCAGGTCACAGAAGGCCTCAAGAATTAACTGGGTTTTCCCTTGACCCTTAGAGGGTTCTACCGTGTGGAAGTGCTGAGTTCTGTGTTCCTCTCTGGGAACCTAATACTCTGAACAGTGAATTTGCCTACCATGTTTCCATAGGCCTAATGTATTAATGAACTTGGCTGACTTGGGGAACTTTACAGAGAGTACTTTAAACTTCCCTACCGCGCAACATGTGAGTATCCAGAGATCCAGAAAGGCTCCTTAGGAAACGCAGAAAGACGAACTTGCTACAGAACTAGAATATTCCAAGCATGTCTGAGATAGGCCCAGTGCAGTCAAATATTATATTTCATATGTGGGGAATTCATCACTACCACAATAAATGGGAATGTTTTAAGTCAATTTAGCCAATTCTTTTTTGTTTGTTGTTTGTTTTTGAGACGGAGTCTCCCTCTGTCACCCAGGCTGTAGTGCAGTGGTGCGATCTCCACTCACTGCAACCTCCACCTCCTGGGTTCAAGCGATTCTCCTGCCTCAGCCTCCTGAGTAACTGGGATTACAGGCATGTGCCACCATGCCAAGCTAAGTTTTGCATTTTTAACAGAGACAGGGTTTCACCATGTTCCTCAGGCTGATCTCGAGCTCCTGAGCTCAAAGTGATCCACCCGCCTTGGCCTCCCAAAGTGCTGGGATAACTGCCGTGAGCCACCGCACTCGGATGAGTCAATTCTTTTCTGTTATATTAAAATTCATGTGATATAGAAGAAACTTGAAAGAAAATAGATGGTAGAGATTTCTGACTGTGACTGGCATATAAAATTGTGTAGAGAAAACTTACATCCTATCCTCTTGTTGCCCTGATACAGTATGAACCAGTATAACCATTAGTACCATGTAAAATTGAAACTAAAATTTGAAAAACTATTTTGTATATAGTCTAAAATATACTACAGTCTTTGATATTTGTTCTTTGGTGGCATGACTTTTCCCTTTCTTGTTCTTCCCCCCTCCTCCATCAACCACTTACAACTTTTGTTTATTGAATGGACAAATATTCATTAAATACTCAGTATGTGCAAAGTGAACTGTTTGGCTCTATTAGGAAGGAAGACAAAGATGGGTGAGAAATGGGAAAAAAATTAGACTCTCACCAGAGTCTTCTAATTAAGCCAATGCATTCTGATTACAGAGCTCTTCGATAAGATTTCTCTGGTTGGTGGAAACCCATAGACCTGATGGTCATTCAACCTCACTTCCAACTGGTGGGTTTCTGGCTCCCTCTGCACCTGTGACTTTGGTGTATTGTCAGAGGCGTATACCTGTGTATTGTATTTGGTGTATGCCTTCTTAGGGAGTCTTGGGTCTTAGTTGGAGGAAGAAGTAAATTCTAAAGTCTTTTTTTTTTTTTTTTTTTGTAATAATGGCAAGCTGACCCTTCATCTAATCTAATCACACCCCACATCAGGTTAATTTGTAAATCAATCCGCTTACATTATTAATCATCACAGAAAACTAGATTTAGCACCATACAGCTTGGTTAATCCTCCTACAACTCAGCCTATCAAACCTCAGGCCCTCTCTATTCCTCCATTGTGTTCTCTGGAGCTCAGAATCCACCTTAGTGGAGTCCAGGGAACCACAGCCACTGCAGAGAAGTCAGATCCATCATCCTTGAAGGCTGACCCTCCAGCTTCTTTTAGTGGCTCAGTATTGAGCTTGGTCACCTGTCTGAATAACACAAGACCTCTTGCTGAGACAGCAGCCTTGGTAAGCAAACGCCTTCAACTCAACTCGGGTCAGATTAAGACGTTCTCAGGAAGCAAAAGGATTCCTGTTCCGGATGAGTGTTTCAGCACTGCCTGCAGCTAGGGTGGCACAGGGGGAGGAACCATGGCGGAGGACCTCCTGTGGTATGGCCCGGTGTGTCCTCATCCAGACGTGCCTTTCTTTGGGATGTGAACTGCAGGGTCTGCACTCTGGCTGTTCGTCCAGTGGATGTTGTGTCTTCTCAAACAGGCCCATGTGACTGGCTGGGTGAGCAAATGGTCTCGGAGCCCATACACAACCTGCTTATCTGAACATATTCTTCAACTTACTGCTCCCGGCATTGGCTGCCCCTGAACAGGGTTCTCAAATCAAGGATTATGTTTTCCTTTATCTTATAGACCTCAAATACTGGAGGCAGGCAGGTGTCTTCTTTGCTCTCTATTTAACTTAAGACCATTTTCCTACTTCAGACTCCTATCTTGTTGGAGACACCGGTTATTGGCCATCATGTGTGCAGTCATCCTCCAAATCCCCAGCAACTCCTCTCACTCATTAATGGATTTAGGACTTGGAACACTCATTTTAGCTCCATGATGGCACCTGTCATCATGGGTGGCAGCTTAAGCATTCGTCCACATAGCTAACTCCCCACGCTCACCTTTCCTGGCTCGACCCTCAGCTAAACCATCTTTTTATTCCATTTGCTCAGCCAGCCAGTCACATGGGCCTGTTTGAAGCTGTGTAATTTCTGGTAACTTCACTACCTTAGAAATCTTGCCTCTAGGGATCCTTTTCTCTGACATCCTCCTCTTGACTGCTCTCCAACACCGCCCTGACTTCTGTGGAGGCTCCGCACCTGTCTACTGATCACAGTGGCTTGCTCCATCAGCAAGTCCTCTTCACGCCCTCACTTTTCTCTTTATCCACCTTATTTTCTGTGCACCTTAAAATCATCCTTCATACCCCTGCTGCATTCTTCCTCTGAAGCAATATTAGTACTCTAAAAGCTCTCTACCTAAATATTACTGGAGACAAAAATCATCCAACCATGCAAACTGGACTCACGTTAAATTTACAACAAATCTTAAAGGGCACTCAGAACCATCAGAGGACCCTACAATGCCTCCTATTCTCTGCAGTGACGATTTCATGACTTACTCTTTCCTCCAGCCTAACACCCATTTCCCCGTACACCACTGGCTCATGACCTTGTTGCCTATTAGAGAGAAAATGAGGCTCCTCAGAGAAGACGCGCCTGCCTTCCCTCCACCAAACCCAAGCCCGACTTGCTGTACAATATATGTCATTTCAACCAGCTTTAAGTGTGCAATTCAGTGGTGTTTTATTCGTCTCTGGAGCTTTTATCTCCTCCCTGAAACTCTGTACCCATTAAGCAGCAGCTTCTCACTTTCTTCTCCTCCCAGACCCTGGCAACCAGCATTCCACTCTATGAATTTTCATACTCTAGAAACCATAAGTAGGTGAAATCATAAAGTATTTGTGCTTTTATTTGTGCTTTTATTTCACTTAGCATAAAGTCCTCAAGGTTTATCCACACTGTAAAAGTGCTTTTTTAGGAAAATGAAAAAAGAGTCACAGAGAATTTAAACCTTCTTTGATAAACATTTATCTTCAAGTAACTTATCCAACCCAAACCTCAACCTAAGAACTCTGAGGCTGGAATGACACTTGTTTAAGAAGTCTAGTTACAGCCCTTCTTCCAGTAAAATGAGCACAGCAGCACCATGCTGACTGCTTCTTTCCCCCTGTTAACTTTCCAAGTGAATCTCTGGTGGCAGTAAAGTGGCATCACTATGAGCCCTTCAGTTCATAGTATTTCAGATGTTTTCTTTTCTACATCAAGTGTCTTACTTGAATTTTTGGTATGCATTTACCTTACTCTGGTTTTACATCAGGCCTTTGGACCTGGGTATAGAAAAGATAAAACAAAGTGTCAAGGGAAATCCTTGGTTCACGGGGCTGATCCTCAGGCCCTGTGAGTCTTTGCCCCAGCTATGTTGGTGCATCTTGAAACTTGAACCACCTAGAAGGAAACCTTACACTACAGGCAAAAATGGAAATGGCCAGAATCTAAAGCACCTGTTTCAGTCCCAAGAGCTGTATGTCTGCCTGCTTCTGACTTCACCCTCCTGAACCCTCCTGCTCTAGGCCATTCTTGCTAACTCTTTCAACCATGCCTGCTGCAAACCCTTCTGTCTGAATGGAAAGATTTCTTCACAGGGTTCCTCAAGAGATTAAAATACATGCTGCGTGTCCTTCTACCACCGCACTCAAGTAATGGATTTATTCTTTCCGAGGGCTGCTGGTTCTGCTTTTCATCTATTCCACCTCAATTCCCCCTACTTTCCAAAAATTCATCTATTCCACCTCAATTTCCCCTACTTTCCAAAAATTCAAGGGTCACAAAAAGTTACCATGTTCATTCTTCCTCTCCATCACATCAGGGAGAGAGGTGCACTGGCCACGTCTTTCTTTTCTGCACACTTGACGAGGCTGAGCCAGCTGGAGTTAGAGGTGTGGTGGTGGTGATGGTGGTTCTGTGCACTGTGTGGTGACGTGGGCAGGGTGGCGAGTCCTAGGGAAGGGAGGTTAATGCCCTGGCGTGACTTACAGTGGGTGCCAACTCTAACAAGTGGAGGGGTGCTTGTAAGGTCCTTGGGTTTCAGCTCACTCCTGTGCTCACATTCATTCTTTGAAAACAGAGCCATGACCAGTCTGCAGGCAAACTCCTCTGAGCAGATACAGGCATTGCAGGGAGGGCTTGACGGGCACCTAGAAACTTTGCTGTCCACCCAGAAACATGATCACTGACCTGCAGCCACAAGAGTGCCGGACCACATGGATTCCAAACAATTACTTCTCTCAGCTGTTAGATTTTCAAACGTGATCTATAGAGTGATGCTGACAGTAGATTTTCTGCCAGCAATAAAGGTGGCCTGATTCACAGAATAATTACTGTATGCAAATGAATGTGATTTTCCTCTGCCCTTTTATGGATGACTCTGCTCTGCCATTCATCAGGGCCACAAATTTCACTTGGGAGGAGACGGATTTAAAGAGACAGGCGCCCCTGGAGCTTTGCAGTGAACTTACTAAATCCAGGCTAAGTGTCTTCATAAATAGACGTGCATATGCTAGAGGGGGCTGCCAGACGCTGACCTTTTTATCTCTGTATGGCTGCTTGGAAAACTGTTGAGAGAACATCTTCCTTTGTGCCCTCCCAGGTCTTCTGGGAGCAGTGTCCTGCAGGTTCTCGTGTCCTGAGAGTCCCATAGACCCTGGTGGCTTCTCCTTCACCTTTCAGGGTAGCCCCTCCTCTGTGATGAAACAGAGGAACAGAAAGCATTTCCCATACCTGGCTCTGCTTCTGAAGAAATAATAGCAGAGACAATTAACAAGAAGCATTGTTTTGCTTGATACTGAAATGTAATGGAAGGAAATATACAGTAAAAGCTGGAGGTGCAATATTCTCTTAAAAACCTTGGGTTTCATGTCTTTGGTTCTGGAGTCTCTGGTACCTAACGATATCCCGCTGGGTCAATTCATTTCTTCACGAGTGTCTGTGTGTAGTTGCCTATGCACAGCGGGTGGGTCTGCCCTCCTCTACTACAGTGGAGGTGATGTTGAGTAATCCTACAGAATGGGGGGGGGGTTGTCAGTCCCTGAGGTTGGGACCAGAACACGAGTGTGCGTTCACAGGGGACCTGCAGAACATGATGTGTCATTGTCAAATATCAGCTTCCACATTTGCTCCCAGTGTGCAGTGTGCACCCTCGTCCTTTGAGTGTGGAAGAAAGGGGGGTGTGATTGTTATAAATGGGAGAGTCCCACCTGTGAGGGGGCCGTCTTGTTACTCATATTGTAACAATATATTGATGTCAGCACATCTCCAACACATTTTCTTCCACTGTCACTTAGAGAATAAAGGAAATACATGTCAGTGTTTACATGTACGCATGCAGCGTACACCAAGGTGGCCCATCACAGCCTTTCCCAAATAAATACCAATTAATATAGAAATTTTCTGAGTGCAAAACAGGTGAGCCTGGTCTCCAGAAATTCCTTCAGATGATGCCACTAAGTCTTCTCAGTGGTTCATGGGAGAAGCACAGATGGTTTTACAGATGCGTCAAACCACGACATTATTTTAAAACAAAGCTTCAGACCAATCCCTCAGGATGATACCTTTTCTTAGGAAAACCAAATTTTCTTCTCTTCACAAATTATAAGAATGAATAACACCTTTGATTAGTAATTTGTCTCTTAATTTCATTCTTTAATACCTACTTTGATATAACATAAAAGACAATGTTCAAAAGAGATTCAATATTTGATTGCAATAAATTGTAACTCCATTTTAACCTTGTATACTACAGTGATTGCATGTACTGAGAATTTAGAGTGTAGATAGGGAAAGATCCAATAGTCCACTTGAGAAATTTTCCCAAAAAACTAGATTTATTGAAAACATTCTAAATAATATGTTTTATGTTGATTATACATAGATTTGTGTGAAAATGTATACTTACTTTTTATTTGGTAACAGTCAAAAACAAAAAGGTAATTTATACTTGCCAGAGTTGAATGCAAATTGACAATTTTAATGTCTGTTTAAAAAAAAAAATCCTAAAACACAGACAGCAATACTAAAGACCACATGACATTAACAAATGAAAGAGGGTTGAGAAGAACAGATTTAGAGGCCAAGTGGCTTGGTTAGAATTAATTCTAACAAGTCTATTTTATTTAGCAGAAACGTCTGTCACCCTCTTTTAGGGGCTGACCTGTGTCCTCCCCAAAAAACGTATGTTGAAGTCCTAATCCTCTTTCAGAGTGTGACCTTATTTACAGAGATAATCAAGTTTAAAGGTCACCGGGGGACCCCTAATCCAATGTAACTGTGAGCTAGTAGAGAGGGGAAGTTTGGACACAGGGATGGATGTGCATACAGGCAGGATGCCATATGAACTTGGAGGCAGAGATGGGGGATGCATTACAAGCCAGAGGACACCAAAGATTGCCGGGAGCCCACCAGAAACTCAGAGACAGGCATGGAACAACTTCTCCCTCATATCCCTGAGAAGGAACTAATCCTGCCTTGATCTCAGACTTCCAACTTCTAGAACCTAGAGACATAAATTTCTGCAGTTTAAGTCCCCCAGTGGTAATCAGTTATGGCAGCCTAGGAAACTAACACACCTGCATTCTCTTATCAAGACATGGGGTTAAAACCAGAAATCTCTGCAGGCAAATAAGACAGTAGCAGCCTCCTGTTGGTCTGCAGCAGGAAGAGACGGCAGAAGACAGTCATGGCTCTTCTCCTGGGAAAGGTTTCTGCTCACCACCCCAGAGCTTCAACACTGTGGCTTCAATGACAACTGCCAATCATATTCCCTTACATCTCCAGGCGACAGATGATTGGCCACAGGAGTTGGAATGTTGGCTTGTTAGCCAATTAGAGCATGGAGAAGTGATGGCGTTTCTCCCAGGGCTGGAGATGTAAAAGCCTAGGACTGTTGGCCGCCAGGTATCCCTTAGAATGCAAGAAGCTGGTCTGTAGCATGAAGGAGTGGAGTTAACATACAGAACAAGGAGGGTTGGTGGAAGAGAACAAGAGGAGCTGGTGGTGTTTGAGTTCTTGGTCTCACATCCTCAAACATCTGCATGCAACTTTATTTAACTGCACCCCTGCCCTGACTTCAGCTTGTTTACATGAGCACATACCTCCCCTAGGCTAATTTCAGTTGTATTTTTGTTCTTGCAAGTAAGCAACTACACATTAACATACCACTCGAACATTAACTTGCTTTTAGTATTCCTGAATACCAAAAATGTATTTTGGGCTTCTTGAGCAAGTACCTAAATTGTTATCACAGATTTAAAAAGAGTTCAACTATAAGGCCTGTGAATTTAACATTACTCAATAAATGTTTTTATTAGACTGAATACAGTGTTGGGATTCAAGGTTACTATTGTGCAGGTAGTCAAGGTATTAGTAATTCTGATGTTATAATTTTATTTTTACAAGTTATTTCTTCAAACCCTGTTCTGTGTCTTTATAACAAGTTGCACTGACATTGAACTAGAAGGAATATTGAGTTGCAATTTTAAATATCGCTCATTTTTAGCCAGGAACTCACTGAACTGAGACAGATAGTATCTGAGCATTTGTCAATTCCTGTGAGGGACTTATAAATTCACCTCTAGACTCTTCCAACAGTGTCTGGTTTTTCTTGCCATGAGTTTGTGCCTCCCCCAATTAGAATGTCTACTGTCACACCATTAATCTTTGTAAAACCCATTCAATCATCCATGTGTTCATTCATTTGCTGTTATTCATGCATCACGATGTCATGTGCCTCTGTGTGCCCCCTTCTCTGAGAGATGCTGTGAGTGCATAGGTTCAAGGAACACAGCCCCTGCCCTCAGGAGCTTTCCGTCTGGATGTAATTCAAGTGAATCCTTCACTCTAAACCGGTCAGGGGTCCAAGGCTGGCAAGTCCAAGTCCAAATGCCTCAGTCTGGCATTCGAGGCACTCCTTTGATGTGTTAGACCTTTTATACCAGCTGGATTGATTTTTATTCTATTCTTTAGAGACACTACTGAGACTACTTGACTCTGACCAAAATTTTCCACAATTTTCCTGATTCTGAGATTGTACTTATGTTTCCCCACCTTTAATACCTTTCTCAATGGCATTCATCTTTTCAAATCACATCCCAGCCAAAGGTCACATCTTAGCTGTTCCAACCACAGGACTCTCTCCCCACTTGAAATTCTATAACACGTTTTAGAATTTTCTTTTTAACTAGATTGTAAAATAAGGCCACATCTTTTAGTGTAAGGATGAAGTTTTATCTGCCTTTTATCTCCCATAATATGCCTCAACATAGGCCAGTCAATATTTGTTGATAAATTGATTGATAATTATGTGGTATTCATTGTGTCCTTCCATGTTTGACCGAACTTTTGATGATCCTAGGATTTGACTTGTTAAGAAGAACACTCAAATGTCAGCAGCCTGTTTTGACTTCTTTTACCTCCTTCACTGTCCAAGGAGGGGAACACGAGCCTGGCCTTTGTTGACTCTTTGGGACTCAAAGGTAATCAAAGTATTTCTTAGAGGAAGCTGGAAATGCATTTGACTCTAAAATTGAGAATTAAGCCAGCATCCAGGGAGGTAATCTGAAGCATTCAAATAAATTGCCAAAAATTAAGCAGATATCACGTGCTAGAGCATAAGACCTCAAGACGGCTATTGATGGCCTGGGAAAATCCACAGCTGCTGGCAACTCATCTATGAATCGGCCCATGCCCCTGGGACCTTACCGATAGTACATGGTGGACTTCTTGATAGGTTTCAGAGGGGAAGAATGAACGTGCAATTGTCTATCACCTTGGAATGTCAACCAAATGGCTTAATGATTTATTTGTATTCTTTGGTTCATTAATTCATTCATAAAGCCACCAAATATGTCTTATCACCAGTCACTGCTGGGTTCAGAGAGTCTGGGACACCCGTGATCTGGAGAGCTTGTAGTTTATACTCTTTCTAATAAGATGAGTGTTGAACCAACAACTACAGTCATAGTAAGGGATTACAGGAGCACGTCCTCCGCCTCCCCAGTAAATGGTAGCACCCTCTATGCCGTTGCTTAAATAAAAAACATAGGGATTTTCCTTGACACTTCTTGTGATAGATATTACCTATGTTCACCAGTCGTTTCCTTCTATTATTTCCATAGAGAATGACACTTGTTCGACCCTCAATATTAGACATGACCAAGTGACTTGTTCTCGCCAATGAGCTGTGAGTGGAGAGGATGGGCATCACCACTGCATGGAAGCATCGAAGAACTAGTGCAGGATTCTTCACATTCTTTCAGTCCTTATTCAGCAACTACTTACCTTTCAGATGGGGAAGTCTCCATCAGCCTGAGTCTTTGGATGGGGACAGCATGAAACACAGTCCCCTGCTGCCTTTTCTATAAACGTGGATCAAGAAGGATAAATTAACTTTTGTTTTAAGCTATTAAGATATTGGTGTTATTTGTTAAGCAGCATAACCTAGCCTACTTTGGATGATATACTTCTCTGTCCCTCAGTATCATCTAACTCCTCAGGGATTCCTCTTGCCTCTACTTTAAAACAGGTCCTGACTTTGTTCACTTCTCACCATCTTCATTCCTATCATCCTAGCCCAACCTGTCTTTTGTCTGGATGATTGCAAGAGACCCCTCATTGGTCTTCCTGTTTTTACTTTGGGCCACTTAAATGACTTTATACCCATAGATATTAGAGTAACGCTTTTAAAACTTAAATCAATTCCAACCATGTCAGTCTCCTAAACCCTTCGAATAGCTTTTTCTCAAAACCTAGAAGAAAATTTAAGTTACCACCCATGGTGTAGACACCCTGCGTGGTCTCCCTCCTATCTTCCTATCCTAACTCATCTTATGTCACTTTGCTCTTATTTATTACACTTTAAACTCACAGCCTTCATTTCATTTCCCAAAACTCCAAGCTGTCCTCTCCACCTGGAATGTTCTTCACTCATCTGACTCCTTCACTTAAATGTCACCTTTTCAGAGAGACCCTTTTTGACCAGAAAACCCAAGGAGCTTTCTAGCACATCACAGTCTTTGCATGTTCTGCATAGCGTTCGTCACCATCTGATGTTTTTCTTGCTTGTGTGCTGTTTGTTTTCAGTTTATCCCCACGAGAATGTCAGCTCTTTCAAAACAGGGGCTTTGCCTTTCTTGTTTATCACTGTATTTCCCTGGAGCACAAGAAAGTCTTTAGTCAAAATTTGTGGACTACCTCCGTGAATGAGTGAAGCAGCACGTGAGTGAACGAGTCGAGTGTGAGCTGTCACTACAACGGAGGACTGCTGGGCCCACAGGGGCCTTGGGGTTGGGGGAGGGCAGCAGAACCTCCGGGACTCATGGTCAACAATTCCATAGGCATCTTTGTGGAGGCCTCTCGTCCCGCCCCGGAGAACTGGTCTCTAAAAATTAAAGACACAGCGTGTCAGTGAAATCTTTCCTCCTTAAGACAGCGAGAGGGAACGAGCCCTTGCTCCAGCACATCAGGGTGCAGGATGAAGCTTTCCACCTGCCACACAGGAACGTTATTCCATTGGTGGAAACCCCACCTGGAGATCCTGAAAGATCAGATAATATAAAGATGTGGTTTAATGTTTGCTCTGCTCTGGAGCCCAATGATTATATTAACAATCAATGATGAAAGGCATCCCACAGAAAATCTCCATTAGACATGTCTTCTCTACGTGGTATCGATGGCTTGGAAGCCATAGAAAGCTATGGACTTAATAAGTATTTCAGTGTTCATTTTCTCTTTTATTTGCAGACGCAAATAAATAATATCCAACAGAAAGAGTGAGATTAAATGACTGACATGACTAGCCTGTCTTTGTATTATTGAGAACATGTTTACATTTGTGTTACTAGGGTCTGGGTGATGATCTCTGCCTTCCCTTTATACACAATTTTGGTGGCAGGTAAGAATTCTGTTGGGGCCACAACACAGACAACTTTTGATACTGTGAAACGTCAAACCATATAGATTGCACCTACTTTTGATAATTTAAAATAGTATTTAGTTATTTTGTTTCACCTTACTATCTTTTTTTTTTTTTTTTTTTGAGGCGGAGTCTCGCTCTGTCGCCCGGACTGGAGTGCAGTGGCCGGATCTCAGCTCACTGCAAGCTCCGCCTCCCGGGTTCACGCCATCTCCTGCCTCAGCCTCCCGAGTAGCTGGGACTACAGGCGCCGCCACCTCGCCCGGCTAGTTTTTGTATTTTTAGTAGAGACGGGGTTTCACCGTGTTCGCCAGGATGGTCTCGATCTCCTGACCTCGTGATCCGCCCGTCTCAGCCTCCCAAAGTGCTGGGATTACTATCTTACACGTTCTTTTCTCCTTTAAGACAATGTCATTATCACTACTTATTGTAATTCAAGCGTGGTTAAAATATTACGTTAAGTTTCAACATAAAGGTTGTTAATATGGGATGAAGTATTCAAAAAAGGAGTGTCCTGGGGCAGATTCTGATTCTTTAACCCTAAGTCCTGGGGTAGCTTGGTGAGACATTTATGGGCTTCACGGAGGTGCTGGGCTTTGGGATGCGGCACCAAAGAATTCATGACATTCTTTGTTTAAACAGAGATCCCTCACTCTTAAGTTTATTGAAAGTGGTCACTGCTATGCAGAGTGAAACCACAGAGAAATTTATTTGGCCCCAGGATTGTTGGCATTCGGACTGCAAGCTAGGTAAACTGAGACTTAGAACAGAGTCAACCTAACAGTGAAGGGAAGCAGGGGTGTGAACTTCGGTTTATCAGTTTGCGGTACTCCAGACTCAGGCAATTTTCTGGACAGGTGGTATAGATTTTTGTTTTGTTTTGTTTTGTTTTGCTTTTTGGTTTTGTTTTTTAATAGCAATTTAAACTGGAGTGGCTGCTATTCACCACTAAGATTTTAGGCAAACTGCCAGACTGTTTCTTCACAAAGAAGAATTGGCAAACGCCAGAAGCCTGCTGGTTTTGCTTTGGTTGTGCGTGTCATTTTTTTTCGTGGCTTCACCACTCATCTCTCCTAGTCTTTTGTCTTAAACCTGCATAATGTAGTTACAAAAATCTCAGGCTTTTGCGCTAGGTTGATGAGCACATCCTTCTAATGCTGTCATCCTAAAAGAATTCCAGGAAGGAGGATAAGATCCAGAATAACTTGGTGAAATCCCGTGAAGTTTTAATTCTGGGAAAAGACTCATACAATAGGCTCTCTCTCCCATCCTGGATGACCAGGCCATTCTGACTTTTCCCTTTTCTTCCCGACTCCCAGCCAAGAAGTTGGCCTTGTGAGTCAGAGATATATTACTTCAAGTCAAAGATTCCCACAATTCCTTAGAAAGATCAAAGGATTTCAAATAAACAAACAGAGACATACCACTGGAGAACAGTGAAAAGAAAATAGAACATCCTTTCAGTCAAAATATCCAGCAGTATCTCTACATACTGCCTTGTGACAGAGGACAGGCAGAAATGACATTTCTTGTAACTAATCAAAAATAAAATCCATGTTGAGTGTGAAATGCCTTTGAAAAAGTAAAGGAAAAGAAAACACGGACTCTATTTCAGGGTCATTCGACCTGGAATCTTGACCATAAGTGCTGACTGGGGGTGGGAGAGGAAGCGTAAGGGCGGAAGCAGTTGTCCATCAGTGCTGGGAATCTTGAATAAAGGGAAACACCCACCACAGAGTTGGTGTTCGCGTTGTGAATCACCATTTAACACATGATGTCGTTCGTTACACAACGATTTCTACATTTTTGGAGGGGAGGTGACACATGAGGTTTTCAGTTTAGTGGGTTTGTTTTATTCAATAGATTACAAACAAAATGTTTCTTTGTGTTGAACAAAACCATAATTAAATTATGAGATGTTAGTGTAGAAACCTCATGTTACACTCAACTAGTGATGTTTCAAGCACAATGTGAAAGAGAAGCTTTTATGAAAGAATGTTTTATTAATATAACTCCTAAAACTTTACATCTTGAAACCAAAACTTTGTAGGGTTCATTGTAGCTGCAGGGTTTCTTAATGTTTCATTTCTCTTTGGTTGATGCACTCTTAGCTTTCGGTCTCTCTGTTTTGCCCCTTAGCTTTACACACACAGACACACACACAGACACACACACAGACACACACACACATACACACTGATCTCATTTTTAGCTTTTTTTTTTTTTAATAGTGGTTGCCCCAGAAGAACTGGTCTCTGCTCTCTGCTAGAGCTGGTGCCTGTCACCGCCGCCCCTCACATGCCTGGTAATTAAACTCTGACTGATTTATTGACTGACAGCCAACAAATCCCAACCCGGTTTTTATGATATACATACTTCTCCAGGCTAAATTTACTCAAACAACAACCCAGTCAAAGCAGAGGAAAGGCGGAAGGAGGCAATGGGGGAGGAGAGGGGCAAGTGATATGAACATAAACGTGGAAACCAGCTTTAATTGGTGAAGGGAGACATTTTGCAAAAGAAAGAAAGAAAGAGACAGAAAGAAAGAGAAAAGAAGGAAGGAAAGAGGGAAGCAAGGAGGGACAAAAATAAAGAAAGAAAAAAATTCAGTGCAGCATCTTTTTTTTTTTTTTTTTTCTCAAATCCGAGTTCTGGGGAGGCAGGGAAAGCTGGTAAACATCATTACTTCAGCTTTCAGGTTCATTGGAACCGCCTCACGTACAAAAGCGCTCTGAAGGGGAACACAAGACGTGCTTGCAGCTAATATTACAGTCAAGTTCCAATTTTACCTAAGGGAAAGCAGCTTTATTAAAAGTCATGACTGAAATTGCATGACAGGTGCCAATATCCTCCGCCCTGACAGATGTGTCAGTTTCAGAATGCCATTTCCTTGTCAGCGTTCCCTGGATGGAGCTCCCCACACTGCCATTTGTCTCTCTTCCAGGAGATCACACACGCCCGCCGTTTGCCTCCAAGCTGCACTGCGTTGTTTGATATGTGGAATCCTCACAATGAGACTTATTAAAAGACAGTCCATTATTTTTATTTAGAGCATTTCCAAAACAAGCAGAGCACACACAGAGATAATTTAAAAATCGTGTGGCGGGTCATCTCCAGGCCAGCGTGGCTCAATTTGAAATGCATAAAAAAGTAGAATTTCTATCCTTCTCCCACAGCCACATCACACGCACACGCACATCACAAACACACACACACACACACACACACACACTTTCCAATTCATAACGGGCGTGATTTGAGTGACATTTAACCCTTGACTAATAGCCCTGACAGTCCAAAGCCCTATTTTGCTATAAACCACAGGCGCTTTCAACATGAAGGATTAACCCTGCTTCCTTTTTTCCCTAAATCTTTCTTCCTTTACTTCTTTTTTTTTTTTTTCCTTATTTCCTTGCATCCCTCTTCTATTTCGTTACAGGGGGCTTTCTCATCGCAGCAATAGATATAAAATACTCCTGATTGGCTGTATTTATGGGGCCTTTTCGTCCTCCTGTTGGTTTCAAACACAAAGAAAAATGGTCTCTCTCGACCGTGCCTGGTTTGAACAGCAGGTAAAGCTGCAGCCGCCTCCTCTCCAGCCTCGGATGGAAAATTATTACAGATGAAATGATTCCGCCATGGAAATGGTGAGAGACAAGTTCCGGCTTAAAGAAGACTTGTGCAGACACCGGAGGCTGCGAAGCCCGATGGATTCTGCACCACGACAAAGTGACCCGGGCTGGGGATGGAGAGAAGGCAGGACAGCGTTTGGAGAGCTGAGCCACACCGCCAGTGTCAAGGATGAGAATTCACTAACACCACTATTTGTTCTCAGGTGAGCACTCCAGTTTCAGGCTTTCCTATGACTTTGTCTCATGGAGTTAGAGCCAAGTGAAGTCTCAGCGTCGAGGGACATTGATTGTGCAAGCTCTTCCCATGCACTGTGCATCCTGGTCAGCCTTCTCAAACCCAAGCGGCATCTGGCAAGTCGTCCTGGCCATCAGGACACATTCTGGAAAGGCCTTTCGGGTCAGTATTCAGGTGTGGTGCACACAACTGGGAATCCTGGCAGTGCATTTGGGAAAGGCAGGCAAGGCCTACAGTTCCACTCTTCCTGACTCTCTCCAGAGCTGTGTTAGTCTCTTGCTTTCATGAGGATCCTAGCGAGCCACAAAGCAGAAAAAAATGAAATCATAAAGGGAAAAACACAACAACTATCTCCCGCTTACTGCCATCATCTTAAAATGGCAGACAGCCTCCCCAGGATGGGCCAGCTTCTGAGGTCAGCCCTGGACCCTGGGAGACTGGTGGCGAGGTGGCCACACCACCACCTCGCCCTGTGTCATCTGAGGAAGTTCAGAAGAGAAGGTGCAGCTGAGGAAATTCATTTGCATTTGCTGTTTGTTTATTGAGTGACTAGTAAGGGACTGTGCTAAGTGCTGGGAACTAAAGACAGCAGATATGGGGTCTTCAGCTTCAGAGAGGCCAAAGATTTTCTTTCCTCTTCTTCTTCTTTTTTTTTTTTTTGAGATGGAGTCTCGCTCTGTCACCCAGGCTGGAGTGCAGTGGTGTGATCTCAGCTCACTGCAACCTCCATCTCCTGGATTCAGGTGATTCTCCTGCTTCAGTCTCCCAAGTAGCTGGGATTATAGGCATAGGCCACAATGCCCATCTAATTTTTGTATTTTTAGTAGAGATGGGCTGTCACCATGTTGGCTAGGCTGGTCTTAAACTCCTGACCCCAAGTGATCCACCTGCCTCAGCCTCCCAAAGTGCTGGGATTACAGGCATGAGCCACTGCGCCTGTCCGGCCACAGATATTTTTAAGCCAGTAGCATTATTTCTTACACTGTTTTCCTTAATAATTATGTGTATTTACATGCCACTTCTGCTGAATCTATTAATTAACCACTCGATATTTATTCTGTTGTGAAGCATTACTTTGCACCCCTCCTTTTGTCATTTCTTATCCTATAACCAGAATTAATATGCTCCATGCTCTTACTTTTGGCAATTATTATAGCTCCCATTATCTCTTCATTCTTACCTATTGATTTGCTTAAGATTTGCTAAAAGTTCAGAAGACGTGAAGCCATACTAAAGGCGTTGTTTACTGGGAGTGGTATCTGCTGCTTATTCCTGACTTTGGGATATATTCTTGTTATCATCCTTTGGTTGTGAAGATCGCCAGAGGAGAAAGCAACGTCCAGGACTGACTCTCTCGTCCTTCCCCAGAAGACTGGGTTGTGGTCTCCCCTGCGCTCAGAGGCTGTCTATCCAAACCCAAACATCACTGCTCTTCCTTGCTGTTCCGCCATTTGTAAACATTGAAGTCATTTTGGGGTTTTTTAAATTTTTCATTCACTTGTCAGATATTTCCTTCACTTTTTCAACCAATATTAATTAAACGCCTGGGGCCTGGTGTTGAATAAACACAGACACTTACGCCCTGTGGATCTTAAAATCTCAGGAGTTCTGAGCTATCCTTGTACTTGACTGTGGTCAAACATTTTAAAACTGCTTTATAAGCAGATCCTTTAGATACGTGTTACCATCTATATATTGTTACCTCCCAGCCTTAAGTGAAAGAGGTTTTATATATTATTTTGGTTAAAAAGAGGCATTTGTACTTCCTTTCAAAAAAGAAAATTATATAAATTTTCTATGATTATTTTGTTTCCTTGGTCAGAAGCCTTTGTTGCCTGGTAAAGAAACCAGATGATTTTTTTTGGCTTTCAAGTCTCTTCCCAGTCTAACCTCAACCTAATTATCTAGCCTCTCTCTTTGCTGCCTCTCCTGGCCCTGTCCATCTTCTATGATCTGGCCACTGAAACCTATCTCTGTATCTTTGTATATGCTATTGCCTCTGGGTCTGTAAAAACTGTATGCAGTCTTCATTGCCTTCTGTACTCCCTCTTCTCTCCTCTCTCTCTCTCTCTTTGTGTAGATCTCTAATACAGTGCTTCTCACTGTCCTAAATGTAGTTTCTCATTCTTCATGTCCTGTACCACACTGGAAGCTTCCCAAAGGCAGGATTCATGTCTTCTTCAAAAACTTGGTATGCATAAAATATCTCCTGGCACAACTCAGTCAGGTTACATGAACATTTTCCAAATACAGCTAAGCTTACCACCTCATAGACTTTCCAAGTATGATTCCCATAGTTTTGGAATGACCTCCCACTGAATTGCTACCTGCTGAAGCCTTTATTTTCTTCAGAGATCTTTCTTTGAGTGGAAAATCCAGTTCCAACATAAAGACTTTTTCACATTCCTCTACTTGGATCCCAGTGTTTTCTTTTGAGAACATGCAAGAGCATTATTAATATCTTTATTGTGCTGTTACCTTCTACTTTGTAATAAAGTTACGTGGGTACATAACTTATTAGCGCTACCAGATTGGAAATATCTAGAAGGCAGATGGTGATGGTATATCGTTTGTATCTGTCATGTAATAAAACATAAAAGCACAATGCCTATTACATATTAGGTGGACAACAAATGCTAATAGAAGGGTTAAATAAATGAATTAATGCACGGATACGTTCACATGCTACTCCAGTTTTAAAATCAACTTTTAGCATGTCACATTCTAGCAAGCAGGTCTATATACTTTTTAATTGGATATCCTGTTTCTTCTCTTAAAGGAGAAGAGACTAATGGATGAGAAAAAAGTTTGCTTGGACTCGACACATTCTTTGAAACACCTCTTTTGGACTCTCACTTAAACTGCTTTTAACTACTCACAAGATGATGGTTTCAGTAACGTCTGACCACCAGGAACATTAGAGTTATGAAGATTACAAGTATCCTATAAAATATACAATTAAAAACAGAGAGCAAAGCAAAGGGACCCATGAAAGAATGGCGGTAGCATGAACGAGTCAACACAGCAGGCACGTTCCTATGAGCTAATCACAAAGCAGTTGTCAAGCAAGGATGTTTATTTTAAAATCTTATGGGCCACTTTGACATGTAGGAAGTGTGTGGGGATTTATGCTTAGTTTGGGTCACTCAAGCCAATGGTACTATTTGTTAGGCAGGCACATGGGACTCTGCTAAACACTGTGACTGAAAGTAGAATGATTAACAACATTTTTGAGCTTTTTCAGGAAGTAATTTTATTCACATTTCAAGAACCACAGGGCATTCCAGAATCAGAGTTCTCCTTTTCTTGTTTCTATTAGATTTATTCTTAGGCTCTATTTTAAAATCACCTAAACACACTTTTCACTACTGAAAGTGTCTCATCTCAGGTCACTTACAGAGCCCCCATTGATCTGGCATTACCAGAGGTTAGGAGCTTGGAACTGGACCTACATACACTTCCATCTCTCATCTAACTTTTAAAAGATGTTCTTTAATTCTTCTGTTTTCACAAAGAATTTAGAGGAACAAATCTTCTTTATTGTCTTAAAACTGAGAAGTTCAATCAATGGATTTGTCACAGAAGGTCAGGAGGAAGAAGAGGACACTGGACAAAATTCAATGAAGAGGGGGAAAAGGAGAATGAAAGAAAACTGAGAACGTTTTTCTCTGATTAGGAGAGACCTGTACTCCCAGATGGGGCAGTCCTTAATGCACTTCATTATTTACAGTATCTGGTCAAACAGGTGAAGGGTTGAAAGGATTGGATTATTAAGAGGTGGGATGTGTTCTTAGTGGAAGAAACTTAGACTAATGGAAGAGTAAGGCTGAACAAAAACTAGATAAGTGAACATCATGGCCCAAGGATAGGTCCTGTCCAGCTTCCTCAAGCAGGTCCCACCTCTTCCCGGGGCAAACTGTCTTTGCATGGTGTTATGAGCGATGCAGGCCCCATTACTGAAATGCAGCTGCCTGTGCGCACAGAAATTCATTTGTGGTCAAATAATCAAGCTCAGTCACTATTTTAGAATAACTCATTAGTAATTGTATAAAAGTGTTAATATACCAGGTCTCACTGCTGAGTTGAGAAAAGACCCTCAGTTTGTAAAAGTTTCATTCTTTCTTGCCAAATTTAATCACTCTACCACTTTACATACTTTATTTTTATAGCCCACAGTTACTAGCATAAACTCAACGCAAAGAATCTTTATTACCCTAAGTCCTTATCCCTCACATTTCTGCACCTGTCTGTAAGTAATCTATGTGTATTTGCATTGTGCAGTAAACTTGCAATATTTCTATTATATTTGTAAACCAAGTTAGAAAAAAACCCCATCGAATTGAAACAAGTTATATTGAAAGCAGGCAGTTTAATTCAGTCCTTTCCAAAAGTTACAGTCTTGCGTTTACTATTGTTTATTCCTACTTTTTCTGGAATACTTAACTATCCCCCTTCACCAATTGCTCTCATCCAGTCCCTGGGAGTTTACTCTTAAAAACGGGTATTGATGATGACCTAGACACAATTTTGATGTGTCCAAATGTTAAGAAAATCAGAGGGGAAGCTTATGCATTGGTTTCCTACTTTTCACCAGCAGACTCAGGGTATAGATTCTTAAAGCAGGAAGAGAAACAAAGTCTGAAACTACCCAGAGTAATAATGTGGAATGCCATCTCCTTTGTGGGAGAGAAAACTGAACAGATAGATTATGTTGCAATCAGGAAAATATTTCCCTTACTTAATGGATATAAGTTAAAGAATCTCAGAAAATCATTGGTGCATGTGGTGTGTGTGTGCGTACATGTGGATGTGTGTGTCTGCATGCTCATGCATGTTGTACACGTCTGTATGCACATGTATGTGTGTTTGTACGCTTGTGTATGCGTGTTTGAACCAATGGGTCTCTTCAGAAGATTCAGACAAATGATTGGGAAGTATTCTCACTTTACACTGGCATAGAGACCTCAGAGAAGATCAGCTATAAATGACCAAGTACAGTCTAGATCACTCACGTATAGACACCTCCTGCACTCAGCATCTCTCAGCCACCACTGGAAGATACTGTGTTTGCATAAAGGTTATAGGAGTCCTGCGAGTTTCCTTCTTGGGGAAAAACAGTTTGGAGGGTTGCAGAGATTTGAACTTCTTTGCAAAAGTTTCATTTGACCTTTGAGAGGAACCACACTTATTCTGGTATGCTTTTCCATACATTAAGTTCCCTCAGCTACCTCCCGAGCTTCTAGCAGAGGCTATGAAACACCATGACATACGAAAGTGAAGCCTGGGCAGACAAAGCAAGAAGTTTCCCCGTGAGGTAGGCGAAGACAGTGTTGGGCTGCTACTCTTGAAAGATGCCCCCTTGATGTGTCCTGTAACACCTCTATCATGGCACATGACTGCCCACTGAGGGGTTTCAGAAATGACCAGCAGCAGGGGCAACAGGGGTCCTAAGCCCAGCTATGAGGTTTGGGAAGGAACACAGAGCAACAACAACAAAAACCTATAAAACCACCTAGTAGGGAGAGCACTCAAGGACTGACGTGAAACAAGCTGCTTCTTCCCGTGTGCACCAGATGGCACTTTGGTGGTGATGGGGGTGATGAGGCCAAACCGGGCTATAGGATAACAGCCCTTACCAAACGGCACATGCTCACCTCTCTTCTGCTGCTGAACTGCAGGCTCCTGAAGAACCGCTGGGGTAGTTTGTTTATCACACTCTCTGAGTGCTCAAACCATAGTAGGAACTCAATAAATATTTATTTTATAAATGATTGAATTTTATTGAAATAGAATAATTGACATTTAAGCATATTTCCAAGTAGTTAAAGGTGTGGAAAAGAAGACAATGTTTTTCTGGATAAAGTCCCATGGGCAATCCTGGCTAGAATGATGACAATGACATTGACATTGTGTTTTCTGTTCTATGCTCTCTTTTTCCCTTCAACAGCCCTTATGAAAAGATTCCTGTTTAACGATACACATACAGGCGCGTGCGTGGACAGGCACACGCACACACATTCATTGTCTTCTAGGGGTCTAATTCAGGCCATCTGCTCTTTCATAAAAAGTGATAGCTTTTAGATTCCTTTAATGTTGCTACTTATAAAGGATCATAGGTCTGTATAATAATTAGTCTTTTCCTACTAATTGATGACAACTTGAATCCCCTTTTATCTGAGCATCAAAATGTTTTAAATATTAACTAAGCTTTACAGCCTCTCGGTATGATGTGTGCCGTGTATCTGTGGTGGAGCTGGGTCAGCTGGCCAAGGGGAGCGGGCCAGCCAGGGGCCGGGGCGGGATGGCAGGGCCTGTCATGGGCAGCATCACGCACAGGTCACGGGCAGCTCAAACCCAAAGCCGGTGGAAGGTGGCGGCTTCTGAACTTTGGAATTCCGTTGTATTGAAAAATGGGGTTTGACTCCAAACAATGCGACTGCCCAGTTAGACTTTTAAAAGTCAAGTCAGTCAAACAACTCATCTGACATTTCACTAATACAATCAGCGGAGACAGGCAGAGGAACCTCGCCATGCATGTAGTTAAACCACTTCAGCAAAGGCACGATTTTGAAAGGATTCACACCATGTGCTTAATTTAAATGTTAAGTGAGCTGAGCATCATTTTGGGGAATTGATCTATACGATAGCTCTGTCTGTGCTTGTAGGAGTGGGATATTTGCAGAGTAAAATTTGTTTATTATATGTATTTGTAACTTATTGTATTAAATTATTATTTAAATTTATTTATTATGTAAAAGATTTTATTACACGATTTAAATTATATATAAGTTAAATAGTGTCAGTATTAAAATTATTTAATGACCACGTAATTGTATTATATATTAATTAAAATACCATAATTGTATAATTAATTCAGGTAATTATATAATTATATATGATTAATATTACTATATTTAGTTAACATATTCTATTTGTATATTATATATTTAAATGAAGTCATTATAATAGCAATGCTTTTTAAAAACTTTAAATTTGTATATTCTGTTTTAAGTTTATAAACCAGAGTGATGCCCACATCAACTATGAAGCAGTTCAGGAAAATCCAGAAATTAACATGAACTGGGATCTGCAGGACCCTGGAGGGCCATGTGATGAGGAGGGCGCTTGTCATGAGCCTGAGGGGAGGTTCCATTCCCTCCAGTCGCTTTCCGCTTTCAAGGACACATGCTTTTCCCGTAGAGCCATGTGAGTAGTCGCTGTTCCTGACCCTGGGAACGAGCTCTCTGGCAGCAGCACCTACTGAAAATCGTGCTACTTCAGGAACAGTGAAATGCCAATCAATAGGAGGCCCCATTCATCCTACACTGGCTATGGAAGTCAGATTCGCCAGTACCCTTAGAGAGTCTGCAACCTGCTTCCCTCTTCTTCAGGGTGAGCACATCAGGCCTGCCTGCAGGGCCCTTCCTTGTAAAGGCCACCACTGAGGTGAGTGGAACAGACCTGCTGAAAGGAAGTCTGTGGTGTGAGAGTCACGAACTGAATCATGGTCACTAGTGAACGGTTTATCAGGTACCAGTCTGTGAAATCACAGAGCAAAGTCCTGTAGAAGACTGTACAGGCCAGGGTGTGGGAAGAAAGGGTCAGGGAAAATAGTACTGTAAGGCCGTTTGTGGACGGATGGAGCTGAGATGGACTAGTCAGATGTGGGAGGCCAAGGAGCAAAAACTGCAGAAAAGGAGCAGAATGAAAAATGGGGTGATGCAGGAGAAGCCGGGTGGGAAGGCTGCCTGCTGCCCTGCAGCGTGGCTGGATGGGAGCCGGTGTGGGGCTCTCTCTAGGCGTCCTCTGTGACCTGCTTCTGCGGAGGAGCTGGCGGGACTGCCCGCCTGTATGTTTAGCTAGTATCCTCTCTCACTTCTCATCTGGCCGTGACTGCACTAAGTGATACTCAAAATGTGTGACTTATCCACAGAAAAGCAGAGGTGCAAGGTGTCTCACACACAGGGAAGAGAATTCTGTGATAGAATTCTCCGTGCATTCCAAATAGAGGGGGCATGTGACATTTATAATTTGTGGGTGGGAAAACAAGTTCCAAATAAGAAAACAAAGGTAAGTGATAAAGGCTGCAGCAGAACTGAGAATTATCACTCCCCATCCACTCAGTGGCAACGTCTTTAAACAAATCGATTGTTGCATTGCAAAGGAATGCCGTGGAGAAATACAAATAATGTTTTGTTTTGGTTTTATAGTTTGAAAGGTTATTATTTAAGTCTCAAACATGATCCCCAATTTACAGTGAGAATGATCAATGGTTTACGTTTTCATTTCAAACTCACACTCCATGACCTGACCCCCGCTGTCCTGACCTCTCCCAGCACACAAGTTGTGGAGCAAGGCTCCCAGACCTTGGAGTCCCAGTCCCAGTTTCTCCTGGACTGACGAGGCAAGCATGTAAGTTGCTTGGATTAGTGCCTTTCTGTTAATGAGTGCTCAATCAGCATTAGCGAATTATCACTGTTATTCTGGTTCCTGAACTCTAGTGATTTGGCTATGCAGGTTCACTCCTGTCAGTGGGCCCAGGGACTCTCTGTTCTGCCTGATTTTGTTGGAGCAACACTTTGATGGAAGCCAGAGGTCTGCATTGAGTGGGCATCTTTAAAAGACTGTGTTTACACTGTCAGGACCTTGGTATTTTGTTGTTACTGTTTGCTTTTGTTTTTAAGTGCATTTTGCTGACTCTGAAAGTAGTGAACCACACAGGAGAAATTCCAAAAACAGAGGTTTTGACCACATAAAAATATTTTTAAATGTGAAACTATAAAGTTTAAAAAATTAACTGCTGAAAATAATAGCCAACAAGTCAATCATCTCAATGTGTGAAAGAACCTTTTAGATCAATGAGAAATTACAGTAGGCAAAAGAGTGGAAAACAGGTCACAGAAAAGGATATCAATTGGCCAGTGAGTCTGTAAACTTATTCATCTTTACTAGCAGCACAACAGTGCAAACTTTGAAAGTTACTCCTTTTCATCTATTAAATGTTGAAGACATGGTAATGCTCATGATGCGCGTCAAATGTCAACAATCCATAGCAAAGTCAAATATACAGCAAGGAATGCTCACATGCTTGGAGATTTTTGCTTTATTTATTTATTTTTTGGTTTAAATTGTTTCACATTTTTACTAATGAATTTTTAACTAATGAATGTATGTAATTTTAATGAATTACATACAAATCAAAAAATAGTCTAATGTCTTCCCTGGTGAAGCCTCCACTCCATTTCTTTCACTTTTCAATGGCATCTATCTTCAACTCCTTCAGCTTTTTTTTTTTTTTAGTTTATCTTCGTATTTCTAAATAATATGTATATACTGCTATCAGATGTGCACCATCTATAGACTTTATCTATTGACTTTTTATTTATGATAGGAGAAGGTTTAAATTAAAAAAAACTTTTTTCTTCTTCCCCCATACTCCAAAATACAGTTTTATCATCATTTCATGGTTAAATTTATTGTCAGCTTTTTCATTATCATGACCATGAGTATATGGTTTAGTGCTCAGCCAAATACACTACTGTATTTGTGCTTTCTATCTCCTGCACATTTTAGTGTTTCATTGGAGTTACTAATTCCTTCTTTTTCACATTTGCTTAGTTTTTTGGTGGATCTCTGGTTGAGTATTCACTCCATGATTTGCCACATAACCTGTCAGCTTTGTTTCCTCCAGAAGACACCCGTCTTTATCTATCTTTGGCCCCAGACCTTGAGCCATCTACCTCCCACTCCATTCTGGGATGCTTGTCTTCTCGTCTGGCTGGCACAGCACTCTCCCTGGGACTTGCTTTTGTAGTCATCCAGTAATTCCTCTTCTGAGTTGGTTCCCATGTTATCTTCTTTCTGGTTATTGCATTGTTTGAGCACAGAACTTTTTTCCAGAGCTTCCTGCAGAAGAAAGCGTAAGAAGTAAATGTTCTGAGAGTGCACAAGTCTGGAAGTGTTGTAGTTTCCTCCTTTATTAAAAGGTAATTTCACTGGGTGTAGAAATCCAAGTCAAGAAGCGGGATGCCACTTTTTGATTCTTATGATTTGTCATGTTACCGGGTTGACTCAGTCTGTCTCTCCTTCTCAAAGCCTTTAGGAATTTTTCTTTATGTTCAGTGTTTATTCTTTATTCTAACATTGTCCTAGTACACAATGGGCCTCTTTCATCTTGATTGTCATGTCCTTCAGTCTGAGATTTTTAACAAAAATTCCATGTACTTTTAAAAAAGTCTTCCTCTACTTCTCATTGACCTAAAAGGATATTTTACATATTAGTTGGATATATGCCCTTGTGCATTAATTTTCTGTTTTTCTTATTATCCTCTCAGATTGTCCATTTTCTTGAGCTTTTTTTCCTACTTCTAAAGAGATTACCTTGATTTATCTTACAACCTTTCCATCTAATTTTTATTTCAGTTACTAAATTTTTTTATGTATAAGAGCTTATATTCACTCATTATTCCCTTTTTAATGTATCGTGTCTACATTTTCACCAATGCAATATTTTTCCTTTTCTCTCTGAGACTATTAATTAAATTTTCTTCACAATTTTCTTCTTACACTGACTTGTCACTATTTCCATTTGGTTCCATTTTGACTTTTACATCTTTTATTCTGTCCTCTTTAGGATAGAGGCTTTCTTCAAATGTGCAGTTCATTCCTTAACACTATAAAATATTTTATTAATATTAGTTTAAATAAAACCAAAGTAGGGCAGTAAATAGTCCTAGCAGGATGGTTAAGAGCACAGCTCTTAGGGCAAGACTGTCTCATTTTAAATTCCACTTACCAGCCATACTGGTAAGCATGTTTCTCAACCTCTCTCCCTGTGTCTCCGTTTCCTGGTCCTTAGAGCAAGGCTAACAATAGTGCTTATAGGATTGGTGTGAAATTGAAATCACTGACTCTATCTGATGCTTAGAAAAATTTCTCGCACATAGAAAACACTCATGAAATCTTAGTTAATATTATTATTATTGCCTATTAGGTTATGTTTGGGTGTCCAGTCGTGATAACCACGCACTAAGTCGGGTATTGTCAGGCTAAGAAATTTCAAGAGAGTGATGGCCATAAACTCTTGTATGAATAATGGAGAAGAGAACCATGAATGTTTAACCTGAAAAATGGATTAACAAGGAAATATGATATGAATTTTTGGATAATAGATATATATTTTCCCACATAACTCTTCTCTTGTCTGGTTATAAACTTTGATAGTTTTATTAAAATGTATAAGATGGTACTCCTAGTTTGCTGAAAACAAAAAGGGTCAAGTGAAATAGTATCAGGAGAGAGAAGAATTTGGAAAGCAAAACGATGTCAGAGCCTGAATGAGATGATTGACTTGGTGTCCATCATCCTTATACCACATTCCACAATGACAAGAGAAGGCCACAAAGTGGGTTTCCCATTGCAGCTGTGACAAGCTGCACACTTACTGGTTTGCACAGTACACATCTATGAACTTGCAGTTCCATCGGTCAGAAGTCTGACTGGACTAAAGTCAATGTGCCAACAGGACTTTCTTTCTTCTGGATTCTCTCTGGCAGAATCTACGTTCCTGTCTTTTCTGGCTTCTAGAGGCCATGCATATCCCTTGGCTCAAGACCCGTCTTCTATCTTCAAAGCCAACAGAGCAGCATCTTCAAATCTCTTTCTGACTTTGATGCTCCCGTCTCTCTTTGTAGGGGAGGTGTTCCGGAAACTGAAAGAGAAGACTCTTCTTATCCTCACAGCAGAGCCGATGTGGTGTTGAGTTACATCCAGGATGACGTTCTAATTCAAGTGCAAGGGTCATTAGAGGATCAAGCCCACAGGACAGTCAGGAACCAAAGGAAAAGGAAAGAAGGAGAAGAGGAAAAGGTGGCTAAAAAGAAAGGAATAAGACAAATGCTTCTCTCTGAGTAGAATCAGCTTTCCTGGCAAGGCTGTTGGATATACTGCAAAGAACCCTAAGATGCCCATCAGCAATAGATGCACGGTATGAAGAAGGATTCCAGGAATTGCCCACAGTATCCTCAGGAAAATGGAAGGCAGCTCATAAAATGTTAGTGTTGGAGTGTCTGAGGCCTGGGGTAGATTCTGGACACATAATTTTAAACATATATAATCATAAAAAGCAGTAAGTGATGATTATGGCTGCATTTTCCTACAGATCGCACCAACGAAGAAGACAAAAGCCTCACAAACTTCATTTTCAGTGAAATAAAAAGAACAACTATGATTTGTAATTTTCAATTTACGTGAAGGGCCTTTCAAAGGCATCTGAGATTGGGCAGCATAAGAGGAAGAAGACAAGGGATGTCTGCAAAGAAAATAGCAGACCAGAGGAGGCAGGTCTCAGAAAATATCCGCAAAAGAATATTTCTTAAAGGTGAAGAACTTGAAGTTAAAAAAATTCTATATGTCTTCTCTGTAACAAAGAGTGTCAGACTTGGTGAGCAAGGCCAATAGCAGAGTCCCCTATTGGACACAGAGAAGTAGAAAAAATGGGTTACACTAAGAAGCAGGAGAGGAGCCATATTTGTAGGAAGCAGGGTGGAGCTGCGGCAGCATAAACGGAGAGAAGCTGCAGGCAATGAATCCTAGAGGCAACCGTATAGTGAGTCATTCTGGCCCTTCCCTCCTACTTTCCACACATAGGAATCTCCCACAAGTAACTGCATAAAAAAACCTGATTTTTTTGATGATGAATAATGAAAGTTTTCATAGCACTGATAGAAAACTGTTATAAGAAAAAAAATTGTGGGAAAACATAATGAAATTTAAAATTAGATAAATGTCACTAACCAAAAAATAAGTGTGCCTAATCAGAAAAGATCATTCTCCAAAAAAGATGAAAATGATGTAGAAATATTTGCCAGTGCTTTGAGAGCCTTAAAACTGTTAATTGTCTCTAAAAATGAAGACTAGAAAGAAGAAATGAAAGAGTCTTTGGGCGGAGATATTAGACATAAGGGGAAACCAAAAATGTTAGAAAAAATATCCTTAGAAATAAAGGTGATATATAACTCCCCCTAAGAGTTATGGGTTTAGAATTCACTAATTCAGTGTTCATGGTGATTTGACAGAATATAACTGCTGCAAATGATGAGAGTGCACTGTGTGTGTGTACCTATGCAGGTGGATATGTGTCTGTACAGGTATCTTTGCCCCTGTTTTCCTACAAATCACTACTACAAACATAATCGTAGGTCTTGTTTAAGAGGAGAGTCTCAGCGGTTCTTTCAGAAGGTTATCAAGGGCATTTTGAGCTGACAGTAGATCTTTCTGGACTATTATACCTACAGTTTCAACTGAGGTTTGTTTGAGGTTAATTTAAATATATTAATCCCAGCCCTCTGTTCAACTACTGCTTGTTTATGAGATTTGTCTAAACCCTTGAGAGATTTACTCATGACTTAATTTAGTTTGCAATATGTTAATTTTATTCATGTTGTGTTTATTACCACAGTACCTGCATGCCAGGAGATAAGAATTTCCAAAATACTAGTAGTTAACACTGTAGTGCAACAGAGTCATTGCTCCATAGAAGTAAGAAAAAGGTAGGTACCATATGCAAATGAGAAGACAAGAAGACCTTCTCGCAAGGAAGGAGCAGTTTCATGGATAATCTGTGCTTTGTGGCTCTCAATACCAATTGCTGTCAAAGTGGGTATTGCTTTAGGAAAACAACACTCATGCTATCTTTGCCAAAGCATCCTGAAAGCAACTGTGAAAATGATCAGACAGCTCAGAGGATCTCTGTTTGCCAGGTAAAATTTCTGGAGGTCTCTCTCCAGCCCCTTTCTTCTAGTTGTGCTTCCCACCCTATCCTTAGCTTGGTTCAGATAAAGAAGGGGTTTCCTCTTTTTGCCTCCCCTCCCCCTCAGCCCTTATTTTTATCCTTCCTGATACCTTTTTTGTGTTCATTCCCTCATTTAGTAAACATTACTGAACACTACTAGGTGTGAGGCACTGTCCTGAGAACAAAGTAATGAATGAGACAGAAAATGTTCTACGCACATGGAGTCTCCATTCTAAAGGGAGAAGGCATATAATAAACAAGTAAAATAACTAAATAACTACTAAAATATCACATATAAACATGTTTTATAGAGAGAATTAAAGTTGTTGTGCAATACTAAAGACATGGAATCAGCCCTAATGCTCACCAATGATAGACTGGATAAAGAAAATGTGGTACATATACATCATGAAATACCAGGTAGCCGTAAGAAGGAATGAGATCACGTCCTTTGTAAGGACTTGAATGGAGCTAGATGCCACTATCCTCAGCAAACTAATGCAGGAACAGAAAACCAAGCACTGCATATTCTCACTTAAAGTGGGAGCTGAACAATGAGAACCCATGGACACGAGGAAGGGAGCAACACACACTGGGGTCTGTCAGGGGTTGGGGTAGGGAGAGGGAAAGCATTAGGAAAAATAGCTAATGGATACTGGTGTTTAATACCTAGACAATGGGTTGATAGGTACAGCAAACCACCATGGCACATGTTTACCTATGTAACAAACCTGCACATACTGTACATGTAACCTGGAACTTAAAATAAAATTATAAATTAAAATTAAGTAAATAAATAAATAAATAAAGTTAGGTGTTATGATAGAGAATGGCTGAGAAGCTATTAATACTTTAGAATGGGTGATCAGAACAGACGTCTGAGGAGATAACATTTTCTTTTATGTTGTAATTTTATTTTCATTGAATTCAAACTACTTCCTAGTTTCCATTTTTATTTCTGCTATGATTCATGCATTATTTATAAATATGTTATCAAGTTTACAGATAATTTGGGACTTTCCATAAATATGTCAGTTATTGATTTTCAACTTAATTCCATTTGGTCAAGAACATACTTTGTATGACTTTAATTCTTACAGATTTATTTAGACTTTTTTTTTGTTCCAGGGTACACGTGCACAATGTGCAGGTTTGCTATGTGTGTATACATGTGCCATGTTGGTGTGCTGCACCCATTAACTCGTCATTTACATTAGGTATATCTCCTAATGCTATCCCTCCCCCCTCCCCGCTCCCCACAATAGGCCGCGGTGTGTGATGTTCCCCTTCCTGTGTCCAAGTGATTTCATTGTTCGATTCCCACCTATGAGTGAGAACATGTGGTATTTGGTTTTCTTTTCTTGCGATAGTTTGCTGAGAATGATGGTTTACAGCTGCATCCATGTCCCTGCAAAGGACATGAACTATCCTTTTCTATGGCTGCATAGTATTCCATGGTGTATATGTGCCACATTTTCTTAATCCAGTCTGTCACTGATGGACATTTGGGTGGATTCCAAGTCTTTGCTATTGTGAATAGTGCTCCAATAAACATACACGTGCATGTGTCTTTATAGCAGCATGATTTATAATCCTTTGGTATATATCCAGTAATGGGATGGCTGGGTCATATGGTATTTCTAGTTCTAGATCCTTGAGGAATCGCCACACTGTTTTCCACAATGGTTGAACTAGTTTCCAGTCCCACCAACAGTGTAAAAGTGTTCCTATTTCTCCACATCCTCTCCAGCACCTGTTGTTTCCTGATTTTTTAATAATTGCCATACTAACTGGTAATGAGATGGTATCTCATTGTGGTTTTGATTTGCATTTCTCTGATGGTGAGTGATGATGAGCATTTTTTCATGTGTCTGTTGGCTGTATGAATGTCTTCTTTTAAGAAGTATCTGTTCATATCCACTTTTTAAAAGGTTTCATGGCACAGAATATCTTCTGTTTGGATAAATATTCTGTGTACAATTAAAAAATGTGTATTCTGTTCATTTGGGGTGGACTGCACTATAAATATTGATTGGGACAAGTTGGTTGATAGTGTTGTTCGAGTTTTTTATATCTTTACTCATTTTCATTCTCTTTGTTCTATTAATTATTGAGAAAGAGATAGTGAAATCTATGGGTATAACTGGATTGTGTATTTCTTTTGTGGTTTGCTTCTTTTAATTCATATATTTTGAAACTTTGCTATCAGATACATCAGTATTTCGGCAAGTTTTGTGCTCTGAATAAATTGAGTTATTCTATTATTATAAAATAGCTTTCCTTTGCTGGTTAAAATTCTTTGCTCTGATACCTTTTTTCTGACAATAATGTCTCTTCATTTAGTTTTTATTTTTGTTAGCATGCTATATTTTTCCCATCCTTTTACTTTTAACGTATTTGAGTCTTTATATATTAAGTAATTTTCTTGTAAGTGGCATGTAGTTGGAACTTGCTGTTCTATCCAATCTGACAATCTCTGCCTTTTAAATTGAATTATTTTGGCCAATTATATTTAGTTTCATTATTAAAATAATTAGATATCAATCTATCATCTCTGAATATTTTTAAGTTTGTTCCATCTGTTCTTTGTTTCCCTTTTATTATTTTTCTACCTTCCTTTAGTTTGAGTATATTTTATTATTCTATTTTCTCTTCTCTGTTTTCCTTTGTTTATCCTCCTTTATTACCATTTACCTTCAAGTGATGCA
Source organism: Trachypithecus francoisi (assembly GCF_009764315.1). Lineage (NCBI taxonomy): Eukaryota > Metazoa > Chordata > Mammalia > Primates > Cercopithecidae > Trachypithecus > Trachypithecus francoisi. The sequence continues at coordinate 22,017,612 of NW_022681435.1, read as the reverse complement.
CAATTTCATCTCTATTACACGAAAGAAGATGTCTTTACCATTACAAGTGCTCTTCTTTCCTTCCTATAGAACTGCATTTCCACCTGGTATCGTTTTCTTTCTGCCTAAACATCCTCCTTCTTCCATTCACGTTTCTTATACTGTGGATCCCATGGTGAAGATCAACTGTTGGACTGACGTTCTACTGCTGTAGACAACGTTTGCAAGTCTGAAAAGGTCTTTATTTCACCTGCTTTTTCAAAAGATATTTTCACCACTGGTTACAGAAATCTGGGCTGACAGTTTTGTTTTGCTTGTTTGTTTTTCAGCACTTTAAGATGCTACTTTCTTGTCTTCTCACTTACCTTGTTTTTGACAAGAATTTTGCTATGCTCCTTAAGTTTGTTCCTCTGTAATTAATATGTCCTTTCCTTCTGGCTGCTTATAAAAATGTCTAGAGCTGCTTTTGAGTAATTTTGTTACACTGCAACTTGATGTAGTTTTCTTCATGTTTCTTGTGTTTGGGTTCTTTGAGCTTCTTGTACCTGTGAGTTTATAGTTACTATTAAAATTGGAAAATTTTCAATCATTTCAGTTGTTCTATAGCTCACAGTTCCACTTTTTAAAAAATTATTTTTCCTTATGTGTTTTATCAGTAGTTTTTTATTACTACATCTGCAAATTTATTTATGCTTTTTATCTCAAAATACCTAAGCTGCCGTTAATCTCACTTAGTGTATTTCTGTCTTAGCCATTAGAGTTTTTATCTCTCAAAATTACATGTCTTTTTATATCATTTATGTCTCCATTTGACTTTTTATACATATAGAATATAGTTATAACAGTGTCCTTGTATGTTAATTATAACGTATCTGGGCCTTATAGTTCTGGATAAATTTCAATAAATTGATTCTTAAATTCTTACTACAATTTGTATTTTTCTGCTTGTTTCTTTCTATTTCTGTTCATCTTTGGTTGCATGCCAGCCAGACATCGTGAATTTTGTTCTCTTTTGTACTTTATATGTTTCTATTCCTAAAAATATTCTTAAGTTTTTGTTCTAGGGTTCAGGTAAGTACATGAAAATGATAACTTTCTTTCAGGTCGTTGTTTTAATATTTGTTAGATGGGCCAGAGCGGTGTTTATAGTAAGACTAATTATTTCCAATTCCTATGGCAAGACTATTGTGAGTAGCCTCATAATTTATGACATTTTCCAGTCTGACTTTAGGGAAGAGACACCATACTCATCCGTGTGTTAATGGTTGTACTGTTCCCACTCTATGCATTAGTAACCACAATTACTTTTGCACCAACCTAATATATCATTATATTGTTCACTAACTTCCAGAATAGAATTTAATGATTTATAGTAAATTTAACAAGTTTTGAAAGCATCATAATAAATTAAATTTTTGTATTTGTTTGTTCTTTGAAATAGAGTCTCACTCTGTGGCCCAGACTGGAGCACAGTGGCGTGATCTCGGCTCACTGCAACCTCTGCCTCCCGGGCTCAAATGATTCTCCTGCCTCAGCCTCCCGAGTAGCAGGAATTACAGGTGGGCATCACCACTCCAGGTTAATTTTTGTATTTTTAGTACAGACAGGGATTTTGCCATTTTGGCCAGGTTGGTCTCGAACTCCTGGCCTCAAGTGATCCACATGACTCAACCTCCCAAAGTGCTGGGATAAATCACCCCTGGCCGATAAATTAGTTTCAGATCATTTCCACCACTCTAATAGGATTCTTTATGCCCATTCACTGTTAATCCTTGTTTCTTGCCCTAGGCAAATATTAATCTACTTTACTATAGATTACTGCAAAGAACATTCATGTGTGAGCTTGTGTGAATGTGTTTTCACATCTCTGGGGTAAATAACTAAGAGTGGAATTGATGAGTAATATTACAAGTTTATATTTAACTTTTGAAGAAACTGCCAAACAGTTTCCCATTGTGGCTGCAATTCTCACTAACAATATGTGTGGGGAGTATTTCTTCACATCCTTGCCAACATTTTTAAGAAATTATAAGTCTTTAAGAAAAATTGTAGCCATTCTTGCGGGTGTGAAATGGTATTGTCTTGTGGTTTTAATTTGTGTTTCCCTAATGCAATGTTGATCATCTTTTCATGTATTTATTGACTATTCAGATTTTTTCTTTGGTGAAATGTCTACAGAAATCTTTTGCCTATTTTTTATGAGTGTTTTTCTTCATATTATTGAGATGTAAGAGGTTTTATTTGTATAGTCTGGATACAAGTATCTTGCAAGATAGGTGGTTTGCAAATATTCTTTTCTAGTCTGTTTCTTGTTTTTCTATTTTCTTAAGTGTTATTTGAAGACCAAAACTTTTGAATTTTCAATGAGATCTAATTTATCCCTTCTGCTAATACAAATACATTTTGGTAGTTTCTCTCCTGAGCTCAATTAGTTTCCTTACACAAATATACTTTAACAAACACCCAAGGGAGACCCTACACAGATCTCTCGGGTTCTTTCTGTGAACAGCTCTCTTCTCTAGAAATTCGTCCTATGAGTCTGGCTGCTTTATTCTCTCCTGAGTTTCACTTTGTCTCTCAACTCAGGGTATCATCTGGGCTCCTGGGTTCCTGCTCTCTACACTATGGCCTGGAAACTCTTTTTTGGCAGTCAGCTGGATCTGTTGGAGAGCCCAGTTCATTCATTCCTGGTCTCTCAAGAAACCCTTCCTTTGTTGCCTGATGTCTAGTTTTTTAAAAACTGCTTTAAATATATTTTTCTGTACTTTAACTTACTTTTTCATTGTTCCGGTGAGAAAATACATCCGGTTCCTGCAACTCTATCTTGGCCAACAGTGGAAGTTACATCACAGAGATGACACTTAGGCTGAGACCTCAATGTCAGGAGGTATAAGAGCTACAGGAAGCTAAAGTGAACTCTAGGCTCTGAAAGACAAGAAGGCCCTATTCTTAGCTTAGGAAGTTTTAACTTGTCAGAAGAAAAATCCTTGGTGGGAACAAGTTTGATATGCTTTAGAAACAGACCAAAAGGCTAGAGTGGCTGATTCTCAGTGTTGGGGAGAAGATGAGATAGGAAAAGTGAGTGGAATAAGGTCACACAGAGGTTGATAACTCAAGGCAAAGCACTTGGATCCTAAGTGGAGTGCAATGGGATGCCATTGGAATCTGGCCCCCTACGTACACGTGATCCTTGACCCTCCCCACCCCTTTTTTTCGGTGGACCTCTGGGCTCCCTTTTGGCCCTTTGACTTTGGCCTTCCTTCATGATGTTCATCTTTCTTCACCTTCCCTTGGCATATCCACCCTATGGCCTTGATAACACAAAGCAATCTCTCATCTCTCACCTTCTTAGAGAATACTAAAAAGGTCAGGTCATAATCAAAACGCTTTCTGTTCTTACCCTCGAGGCACACACAAGTATACATGCATCATGACCGTGAGAGTGTGTTTTTAGAAAAACAACAGAATGAGGACAAAGATAATTGAGGAAATCCCTTTTTACACTATCTGTCTCCAAAGAAGCATTTCCATGGAGAAGAGAAGTGTAAAAGGCTACCATACCCAGTGGTCGAAACTGGACCATTCTGCACCCTCTCATAGGATTTCTTGTAGCTCTACTAGACTAACTGGAACATTTGGAAATGTGGATAGAAGTAAAATAACTTACAACTATGGGAATTACTATTATCGTTATTCTAATACATTCTCTTTGTTACCTCTCCTAGGGAGAAAATTGTTAGATACTTAGTATCTGGAGCAGAAAGGAATTTATCCTGACAAGGTACTTTTTTGTGAATTTGTTTTCTTTGGTGTGCAATGACTAGGACTGCTTCTTAATGGTCTCCTGATGTTTGACAAAATCTCCAAGCTGTAATTGTACCACTGCTGGTTGGAAAATTTTATCCCTGTCAATTTTGTTCCTTTAGTTATATTTTACTAATAAACATGGCAATACACAAAACACATTTTGTTGCCTTTTTTTTCATCCCGAGCTTGTACTCATTATAGCTTATGACTGTTTCTGCCAAAGATTTGCAACTTGCTGACTGTCCCCACATGCGTAGAGTCTTAAGATTTGGAGAATACCTAATAATGAGGGTTTTGTTAATTAATAAATGTGTGAGTTTATTGTAAATGAAAGACAGTGAAGACTGCGTTTTCCACACAATACATTTTAACAGTGTCCAGTTGCCCATCAACTTAGATATCATGGTACACATATATGCAACAAAAACTCAAGCATTCTAAAATACTGTCTCCTATTAGTGGAAGCTTTCCGATAATGATCATCCATTTCTAGGCCCACCTCTTACCATAAATTGCATCCATCCTGCCTTTTAGCAGCTTGGATATATAACCCACAGTCCCACAAAAGATACAAAAAGATGTGTGATTTAAGGGACATGCTTGTCTCCATGAAGCAGCAATATACAGGGTAGGTGGAAGGAAGGGAAGAAGCGAGGAAGGAAAGGAAAAAGTAAGATTAACAACGATAAGTCATTTAAACACTATGTAATCTAGTGACTTCCAAATAATAAGAGAGAAGCCATAATTCTTTGTTGCTCTGGTCCCCAGAATGCCCTCTTCAGCACCTAGTGGAAAACAGCCTTCTCCAGATCCAATTTACTTGGGCCTTATCACCTTCTGTCCCTGAGAATAACTAAGTTTATAAAGATCCCCTTGCCTCCTGGGCTTCTTAATCGTGATAACTCGTATCAGCACCCCTCCCCACTTTTCCCAACCTCCACAAAAGCCCATTTCTCTTATGCCCCCAAGGAAAGAATAATTTTTACAAGGCAATCTGTTGTAATCCCGTCAATTTTCCTTCAGTAAACTGAGGCCACCTTTCCGTACAGCCTCTGGAGGGTCCCTCTGAAGGATTTACTCCTGCGGAACACAGGTTTCATGTACACCTGTTACTTGGAGTGCAGAACCCACAGCTGCCTGTGTTTGCAGCTCTGTTCAGGAGTCATTAAAGATAACCTGTGTCGTACACATGCAGTCATTCTATTTTACTTCTTCATCTCTATGCGTCTTCTTTATTGACTCATTTGGGTTTGAAAAATTTACTGAATTAACAGTCAAAATATCAGAAGGTCAAAATGATTGATGGGATTGTGGTTCCTTTCAATTGTACCGTGTATTGGTTGATACTTAAGGTGAGTAGAAACAACTCTCCAAGAGTTTCAAAGTTTGCTCAGATACTTCTAAATCTAAAAAAAAAAAAAAACATCTTGCTTCTCATTCTTAGGAACCATATGAACACCGTACAATCTTACTGTTTATCCTGTAATTTTATCATTCTCATAAAGCTAACCCAAAGACAGACCAGTAGACGTCTTTCAGCCCTGTAAAACCCAGGCTCTTGAACTTTAAGCCTCATCTCCTAGGTGACAATTTTGTGATAATAAAAGTATTTTAGAAACTCAGAATTGGAAGAATCTTTACAGTTCTACCTAACGTATTACCCATATTTGCCTGAACATCTCTGCTGTCAGATAACTCATGATTTCCCTATTCTAGCTCTGTATTTATTTCTTTATTAGACAGTTTTCCCCACACTGAACTGATGTAAACTATTCTACACTCTTCATATCCTATGCTTGGATTTCAACAATCCCTGTAGTGCTGTCCCAGCATGTTTCCAGTCCTTCTCTAAATCCACTTTCTTTCCCTCCTCCAGTCAGCTTCTCCAACTGTGCCCTGGGATTCTTCACCTCAGCTTTGGCTCCAAAGTCTCTGCTGCCTGTGGCTGCCTGGATAATGTCCTTTGCTCCCCCAAAGACTGGATATGTTATTATATCTGACAAAAAGGACTTTGAGGATACCAGGAAGTTAAGGACCTGGAGATGGGGAAGATGATCCTGGACTATCCAAATTGACATCATCTGATTGATAATGTAATTGATGATGTAAGTAGAAGGCAGGACTCAACTCCAGAGGTGAGGCTTGGACACTGGACCAAATTGAGGACTAGCAAAAACAGGAAGGAGGCAGAAGCAGCTTTCCAGAAGACACACCCACCAGTGTGCCTGGCAGTTTACCATCGTCATGGCAACACCGAGGCGTTACTGCCGTTTTCCATGACAATGACCCAATGGCCCAGAAGTTACTATGTTTTCCCTTAAAATTTCTGCATAAACCACCTCTAAATCTGTACGCAATTAAAAATGGGTATAAATATGCCTGCAGAACTGCCCTGAGCTGCTACTCTCTGCCTCCGATTCAACCCTGCACTGCAGGAGCAGTCATGGAGATGTCACTCTGCGGCTTCAATACAGCTGTTTTCTTCTACCACCAGCTCCCCCTTCAAGTCTTTCCTGGGTGAAGCCAAGAACCGCCGGGGACTAAGCTCCACTTCATGATGCCCTTTATGAGCCCACTGATGATGCCCTGCATTATAATCATAAGCGTCCTTACAAGAGGAAGACAGGACGGTAAAAGTTAGAGAATGAATTGGGGGGATGTGACCATGGAGGAAGGAGAAAGGGACGTGAAGACAGAGGGCAGGAAAGAGGCATTGGAAGATGCAAAGCTGGGGCCTAGCAGATGCAGGAGCCACAAGCCAAGGAGAGCAGGCAGCCCTAGAAGCTCAAAAAGGCAAAGGAAGGCTCCCCATGGAGCCTCCAGGAGGAACACAGCCCTGCGGATGGTCGAAGTCAGGCTTCTGATCTCCAGAACCATCAGATAATGCATTTGTGTTTTTAAAAGCCGTAAGTGTGTGGTAATTTGTTACAGCAACAACAGGAAAAAAAAAAAAAAAATCATGCCTAAGAGGCTTTCTTCCCTTCATTGAGCCTAATGGGTCCCTCCAACCCTTCCAGACCTGGTTTTATTTGTGACGCTGGTCTGAACTAACTGCTCTCCTCTTAAACATAAGGAGCAAATGTTATCTTTGATCCATTTAGTTAAAACATAACTTGCACTCTATTGCCCCTTCTCTTCAACTGTACTTGAATACTCCTGTAAGTACCTGGATTATTTAACTTTTTCATACATTTACATAGTCTTTACTACCTCATTATAGCCTCTTCGAATGAAGAAAGTGAATGAGTGTTTATCTTGCAGGTTGCCCTGGCACTGAATGTGAGTATGGATGGTTTACCAATTCCTCTTCTTTCTCCCCAGTCAAATTCTCCATCATTATATCAAGAGTGTGCTTTTATATGACAGGAATAATAACTTTACAGCTGAGATTTGCTCCCCAAGATATCTTAGCCAATGTGCTCAATGATACTTATTTTCTTGCAATATCCTTAACTTCTCTGTGTGCTCCGGGTAATCATTATCCCCGGGATCTAAAGAAGGGCTACTGTACTCTGAGCACTCACTCCATCTGTGTTTCTTTTCTCTCTTTCAGTGACTCTGATATCAATTAATCTCTTTTTCCAAGAAATTTCTTGGCTCCTTATTTTTAAAATAAGAAACAATGACACACGTAAGCTAAAAATATCTGACTTCTTTTAAACTAGAGCTGTGTCAAACCCACAATTTCAGAAAACGGAAAACATAATCAAATTTCACAATACCTCAGGACAGAAAGCACATTACAGAGAGAGCATATTTACATCCTGTTTTGCATTTTTCTCTGTGGCCGGTGAGTGCACTGAGGGTGAGTAGGGGCCATTTTCCTGAGGCAGGTGTTGTACAAAGAGGGTTCTGCAGAAGGAACACAAAACCAGAACCATGGTTAGTTTAAAATAATTCAATTAAGTGGGAGTCACCCTATAAATAAACATATTGAAAACTCCAATGGAACACTGGAGTAATGATTAATAGAGTGTTTCCATATCAAAATTAGCCCAGTTTTTAAACATCTGCATTATTGCAGTACAGACATGTCTGTGGTTCATGTTCATCTTTGTGCTACAAACACATATTAAATATATATTCCATTATACAAACTTTTGCATATGCATAATTTTCATAGTAACATAATTTATATAGGGGAGAACATAAAACCTATGCCCTCTTTATATTCTGGTGATTTAAAAAATATGTGTTGCAATCTCTGCCTTGAATGTATTCATTTACTGAGATATAAATTTTCTTTGCTGTTATGGGTTTCACAGGCCCTAGAATCCACACAGGATTTTCTGGAGACAAAGTATAGTAACATTACCTTCTAAGAGTTTTTTTTTTCTTTTTAATGCTTTTTTTTGGGGGGAAACAAATGTAGCTTGTGCTTCTGTCTTTGACGGGGCGACACTGTTATCCTGGAACAACTCTGACATCTCTTTTCTGCTTTCCACCCTGGCCAGCACAATCGTCTCCGAGGCTCCTCCCGGCCTTCAATAAGGACAGGATGTGGTTGCGGAGCAGCTGCAAAAGGCTTCACAAATGCTGGTTGACGAGAAGTGACAGCCCTGTATATCTCTCACTGGCATTGACAGCTGACAGATGGATACCACTCACACACAGAAGAAAAGCCCCCAGGACGCTTCGCCAGCATTACTCTCTGTTCATGGGGCCACAGTTGATTGAGTGCTGCTCAGAATAATAAACCCTTGCCGATTCGCGCAGAGCAGTTTTCTCTCACACAATGCCCTGGGTTTTTTTTTTTTTTTTTTTCTTTTCTCCTCTAAAACATGAACAAACATATACACTGAAGCTCCGTTTTGTGGGTTATTTCCTTTCTATTTTTGTTTTGAAAAGAAAAAAAATCAAAATAAAAGAAGAGAGGGGGAAAGAGGAAGAACAGGAGCGCCCAGCCTTGGCGTGGAGAGGAGAGCGGGAGCGAAGCGCCGGGACCTGCTCACAGCCCTGCCTGGGTTTGCTTCCTAATAACTCCCTCGGCTCTCCAATCTGTTTGTTATTATCCTCTGGATTGCTTTTATTTCTTTCTATAAATCTGCCCATCTTTAGAAGCATGGCTGCCTGGTTAGTTGGAAGACAGTCACATAAAACTGGACAGGAGGCGTGTTGATGCGGACTGGAGGGAGGTGGAGCGACTGAGAGGGAAAGGGGATGATCCATCCCTAAGGATAGATGGTGAAGGCAGGAGGGAAGAAAGGGGGAGCCAGAAAAGCTAAGGTATCATCTGGAGCTGCAGGAGTCGGGGGGGGGAACCCCTGCTTTTGTTCCACAGTTTTGAAGTGGGTGATCCCTCCAGCTTTTGCTGTGGTTCTTTTATTGCTTAAACCGCTCCATTCCATGCACCCCAGGAGTCTGGCTGTGCTGCAGGAGCCATTTTCCCCTGGGAGAGCGCAGTCCCTTCTGACCGCCTGAACAGAGTGGGAATAGAAGACGCTTTCTCCACGAAGGATGAACCTGAAAACTGACAGCCCCGAGATAAGAAAAAGGGAGATCCGAAGCATTTATAACCACAGATGTGCTCTTAGCATGTAGTAGTGAATAGGGCTGATTTGCATTTAGATTCTTGGGCGAGTTAAATTGCAGCATGTCAGGGCATTCTAGCCATTCAGCCCTGTGTTCAGCAGCATTAGCAGTAACCCACGACGCCTCGCGAGGTCGAAACACTATCAGCTTCCCGGAATCCCTGCTTACCTGGGGGAGAAGTTCAAGGGTCCCTGTCTGAGAGCACATGGTTCCTGCCTTTCCTTCAGCTGCCGTTTCAGTACTGCATATTTTTTGGCAACCTGGCGGTTCTGAGAGGGAGTTGGTAGGGGTGCTGAAGTTTCTGGAGGCTTCCATGGTTGTCATGGAAACCTCAGGTTAGGCTTCTACCAGCTCTCTAGGCTCTCTCTATCTCATCCTGGGGACAGAGGACGTGGCTCTTACACCTGAACGTAGATTCACTTCTGTGCCCTTGCTGGATAGGAGGGAAGAGGGGCCAGTGCCGAGTGCCCGTGGGCCCATGCCCGGCAGTCCACGCCTTGACCATCCACCTGCAGCGGGCGGGCTGAGTGGAAGGCAGCGGCTTCCCAGGCCGCGGAGCTTAAGCAATTCCCACACAGGGGAAGATGACACTGCTCCTCCAATATAGCCCTGATGAAAAGGTCCCCTCCTGAGATAATCTCCCTCTAAACCAGATGGGGCCCCAGCCTCCCTGAAAGAGTAGGTGTGTAGACGTTGCCTCGCAGGAGGAGTGGCACAAACAGAGGAAAATGATACCAAACGAGATGCTTAATGAATGCCTTCCTGTTCCTGGGACGAGGAAAGCCCATCCGCCGTCAGCAGCAGTCAGGGTGGTCACATTTGCGAAGATGAATGAATGTACAGTATTTTCAACCTTGAAAATCGGTTCAATATGTTCTATTTGGGTCTAACCGAAATACTCTGGAGTTATCAGTCCAATTTTGCAAACTGTGCAGGAGTAATGCTGTACATTTTTATAATGCCATGCTCTGCTTTCCTTTTTCTATTATGGGGTCTGGTGTCATTCCACAAACTGACTTAGCATGCAACTTAAATATCCATGCCTATTATCAGCTAAGTTCTTCCAGTATGGCCTCTTGATTAAGGATCTGTGAATGTTTTACAAAATCTCCGCTAATGAAGTATTGCATCAACCACAAGTTGAATAGCATATATTACTTATGCTCTGCATTGTGATCTACAAAGCAGCAAATATGACGTTAACTTATTCAAATCACCTAATCTGTCTCTTGCAACTTCATAAAAAATTCCTGGAATGGAAATTTCCCAAGTGGATCTTGGCAAGAGGAAGTTTCCAGCAGGAGTAAGCCAGAAAAAGAAAAAGAAAAAGAATGATCACTCACACGTTATGATTTCTTCCCCTTTTAATTAAATAAAAGCAACAGGGTGTGCAGAACTAGATTTTTGCCATATTAATCAAGCTGAGGAGAGAATGATGTAAAGTCACAAAAATCTAAAACTACGAAAGGTGTATCATTTAGAAATTAGGAGAGTTTCCCCTATAATATATTTATAATATATTTCCTTTATGTAATAACTTTTTGAATCAATACATGGAACCTACTCAACATGTAGGATGTGGACGCCTGCCTGGATGACGGGGTGAGCCGCGTCTGAGCGCGCCTGGGCCGGGTCCACTCTGCCAGCACCGTCTGCTCAGCCAGTGTCAGTGCTTGTCCATGCTTTTCTAAGCACAATGCCAGCAGAAGAGCCAACATCCAAAAGAAGTGCCTGCAGAGCCTCCCTTTGTCAGAGACTGGGGTGGGTCTGGGATTTGAGCTGCCATCGGCCCTCTGAGGTGGTCGCTACTGCCAGCCCCAGTTTGCACATGGAGAAGCTGAGGCACAGAGAAGTTGCTTGTCTAGGGGCACACAGGAGCTTTTGGAGTCGAATGTGTTCCTAAACGCCTGCTCTTCCTCACTATCCCGGACTACTGCCATTAGGCAATGTTCTTGAAGCAAAATTGATTTTTATTTTTATTTATTTATTATTTTAATTTTTATTTCATTTTATTTTTTAAGAGACAGGGTCTCCCTCTGTTGCCCATGCTGGAGTGCAGTGATGTGATCATAGTTCACTGCAGCCTTAAACTCCTGGGCTCAGATGATTCTCCTACCTCAGCTTCCCTAGTAGCTGGGACTACAGGCATGAGCCACCACACCTGGCTAGTTTTTGTATTTTTTTGTAGAGATGGAGTCTCACCATATTGCCCGGGATGATCTCCAGTTCCCGGCCTCAAGCAGTTCTCCTTCCTCGGCCTCCCAAAGCACTGGGATTACGGGCATCGGCCATTGCACCTTGCCACAAAGCTGATTTTTAAACACGTTAGTTTTGTTTTTAATTTTCTCAGTCCTTTCTAACTCCAATAAGTGTAAGGCTCAATGAAAGTTTGCTGAAGGGCTAGATCACAGTGAGAGCCTCGTGAAAAGACAGGGAGGCAAGAGTGAGGGAGAAGGAGCTGGGGCTGCCAGACAGGCAGAGGGGACGGATGCAGCACACGGAATCCACGTGTTCTTGCCCCAAATGGAGAAAGGGACAAGAAGCAAAGGGACAGGATGAAGCTGGAACAGAAAACATGAGCCCCCTCACTGGACTCCAGCTGGAGCATGAATCAAGGCCATTTCTGTGGGAGATGACGGGGCATCTGAGGGAAGCCCAGCCTTATCCCACAATGCCCCCGTTTCCTCTTCTGGGGAGCCCAACGTCCTGGGCTCTACCTGCTCACTGGGGCCAGGCACAGTGGCTCACGCCTGTAATCCCAGCACTTTGGGAAACTGAGGCAGGAGGATACCTTGAACCCAGGAGTTTGAGACCAGTCTGGGCAACATAGTGAGACCCCGCCTCTACAAAAAAATAAAATAAAATAAAATAAAAGCTAGCCAGAGATGGTGGCATGTTCCTGTAGTCCCAGCTACTTGATAGGTTGAAGCAGGAGGATTACTTGAGCCCAGGAGTTCAAGGCTGCAGTGAGCCATGATCATGCCACTACACTCCAGAGAGTGGGAGATGGAATGAGAGCCTTTCTAAAAAGGAGAGAGAGAGAGAGAGAGAGAGAGAGAGAGAGAGACCTGTGGGCGTGGGAAGAGCTAGAGAGCCAGGTTTAGCTGGAATCAATCTTGGGATAACAGAGTAAACCTGTTGCCCAGAACCTGGTACAGCAGTGGCTCTGGCCTGATTGTTCATGAGCCTTTCCTTGGGAACAGGGACACAGGCCTGGCCAGTGCAAGGCGTGGTCCTGGGGGAGAAAAGGCAGGCGCCCTTCTCCTCACTCCTCCCAACACACCGTCCCTCCCACCTTTCTAAACTCAACTGCTTTTGTTTTTAAAAACCTAACAGTGAATGGGCTGGACCAGTCCTAGGAGGAGTGACAATAAGGAAAATATCCTCCCAGGAGCCAACTAAGTCTAGGAGGAGAATTAATTCCTCTGGGGACACTTAATTAAATGAAGCATTATATGCCTTGCAAGGAGCACCCAGAGGCCTTATTGTGTCTGTGTACCTGGCTCTTGATGCCTGGGGAGAGCAAAGCTCTCCCTGCGAGGAGGGGAGAGAGGGAGGGAAGCAAGATGGCTTGTGTCCATCTTCATCAAACTTTTCTCCCAATTCAATTTTGATCCAGTAATAGTCAAAGTAAAGAATTGCAGACATTTAAACTGGTTACATGCCAGTTTTGGAGCTGAAAATAATCAAGTTCAGAGATTAAGAGATTAGTGTTCAGCTAATTGGGGACTTCCCCTCCCCCCTACCCACCAGATATAAGCACTTTTCTTCTCTCCTAACCATGGCTCAAATGGAGTATGGCACTTTTCCCAGGGGCCTGAGATAACTTACATCCACTTCACTTCCTCTGGTTGCCTCTTCCAGGGGGGCCTTGCAGTCAGTCAACCTCTGTGTGGAGAGAACCCCTTCCCTTCCACAGTCTTCCACAGTGTACGCAGCACAATCGTGTCCCACCTGCCCCTGCTCATAGCTCCTGTGATCACCTCGGGTGCAGCATGCCTGAGGCATGTTAGGTCCTGAAACTGATGGGATGTGAGCTACCTACTGCCACACTCCTGTAAAGTGTGGCCACCTTCCCCTCCTCCCAGGAGTGGGAGAGCTTGGTGCTCCCTGCAGTCTAATCCTGTACCCTGTGTGAGCTGTGATCAACACCACAGTCTTCCACATCCAGCTGCTCATCAGCAAGCATTCCTGGGTTCTTTCCTTGCTGCTACAATTTGAGGCTTTTGATTTTAATAAATTAAGAACAAAGGCTTGATATAATGAGGGTACAATCTAGAATATATGGATACGCACATAGGCATACGTATACATTCCCTGTTGTGTGATGCTTTACATCTCAAGCTCCAAGAAATAGAAAACTGAAACAAAGCTTTTGCCTAAGTGTGCTTTCGAGTTGTTGTGAATTCTTCTATGCAAAGCAGATCCCAACAGCAAAAAGGATTTGAGACGGTAAAAGGGGCAGAGATCCCTTGAATTCTGCTAACATCTTCCTTATATGTTATTGTGGACATTACTCCATCAAAAATTAGTAAACAGCCTCAGATATCTCTGTCGTTCTAACTACCTCACCATTTCTTCAAGAGTTTCCACTGACAGGTTGGGTAGTATAAAAATTTTACCAAAAGGATGTCAAGAAGTTTTAAAGGAGTAATTCCGTGTTCAGTGTTCCCTTTGAATAAAACTTAGTATCACTCATTACAGAAGACAGATCATCTTGTAATTCTTACACACTCATGTTTGCAGTGAGGATAAAGTGAACCAAAATTAGGTTACCCGTCGGAAAACTCTTTGGAAATGGAAAAAACACTATGCAAATGGCGCTACATGTGATACTCAAGTAAATTTCTAAAAACAAGGATGGTTTTGAAAGAAAGAAACCAGTACCCATCTACTAGCACCCAATAGGTCAAAAGATTGTAGATAATCATGGATTAATTGTAAACATAAAGAAAGAGACTTAAAAAAATATATCAAAGCTACTGCTTCGGGGCAAACTCCAGCGCCATGAAAGCTGAAATGTTTTCTTTTATCGGAGATCCTTTTCTGGCACCTGAAATTGTTTATTTCATGTCTGATAGTGAAGGAGGAAGCGGTGCGCTCCCTGGAGATGAGCGATTGTTACCATGGTCTCATAACATATTGGCAGCCGGTGTGGCATCCACTACACCTGTCACTCAAGCAGCACTACCTGCAGATGTGGTGACAGGCTGGGGGTCCCTCCTGCCCCCGCCCCCACCTGGCACTGGACACCCGGAGATGCATCCTGGCTGCCCCTCCCCTGGCACAAGGAGGGCTCTGGAGGCCACAGGATGGGAGACCTCGGGTATCAGTACTGGGACCCAGTGCCAGCAGACCCGCAGAGCACCAAACAGAAGCTGTGGGCTGCAGAGAGACAGAGCCGCCGTGCTGGCTTTCCACGGGAGAGGAGTGCCAGAGCAAACGCTGTTCCACCACAGGATTGAGCGGTGGATTTCTAAGTTTGGGGAACACGTCCCTGACCTCGGCACGAAATATCATCAAAGTTATCAAAGAGATCAAGGAAAACCTGAAAGCCTTCTTGTTAGTAGGGAAAGAAGTTAGGTGGTGGATACAGAAGCATCAAACAAGGCTGGATGTTTAGTCCTTTTTTGCATCTGACTTCCCGAGGTGGGAGGCGACTGGAGTGGGCAGGCAGGGCTGTTCTCGAAGTAGGAGGTAGCTGGAGTGGGCAGGCAGGACTGTCCCCAAAGTAAGGAGGTGGCTGGAGTGGGCAGGCAGGGGCTGCTCCCCAGGAGATCTTGCCCTGGTGGCTCTGACCCTCTGAGGCCTCCTATGCTCTAGAGAACCCAGAATCTGAGATTACAATCATTCTTCTCTTCGTATTTTTGCTAAGATATCCACAAGATTCAAATTTTTCAACCTTAAGAAAATCAGTCCACATTGATTAATTTCACCAAATTCATAACCAACTTGCTATTTAAAATGTAGGTTTGGGTCCTATTTAAAAGGCCAAAATCGCTTTGCATTTCTTCCTTCTCCCACTCCTTTTTTCCCTCCATAAGCCCTAGGGATCTAAGGTTTAGGTTGTATTTGCCTGGCGAGAAAACCCAGAAGGATGGAATTAAAATGCTTCTATTTATGTTTTGTGACTAAAATCAAGAGCTCTGTGATCTATCTTCCTGGAGACATAAATTTAAATGTCATTTTTTTCTTTGTCATGAGCCAAACTCAAAATATACTTTTAACATGTAGTCAATTAAGATTAATGAAGAATAAATTTCAGGATACAGTAAACATGAAAATGTGTGTTGGGGGCAGGGGATGTGTGTGTGTTCAACTGGTGTGTTGGCAAAAAGAGACCCTGTGTAGATTTAAACAGGTGAGAAAGAAGAGAGGAGGGAGAGAAAAGGGAGGCAGAGAATGAGGGATGAGAGAAATCACCCTTTGCTAAGTGGCTGGCAGAATCAGTTCCCCACCTTTTTCCTTCCCAAAGATCCTAGAAAGTCAGATGTCAGTATCTCAATTTACAGGTGAGGAAACTAGCCGTTTGTCCAGGCCACTCTCCTAGTAAGTCCTAGAGCTGAATTGTGAAACCAAGTCTTCTAACCCAAACCTGCAACCCCTTTTCACTATATCCCATCAATACAGGTCTTGCCTATTAGGGGAAAATAAACTTTGAAAGTATCAAACATTTGCTGTTTGTTTTTGGTCATGGCAAATTCTGATAACTAACAAATACATGTTCACCATTTTTTCCCACCATCTCTGTGCAAAGTGTCTTTGGTGAACCCCAGTGAAGACGGCCTGTTTTGCAAATGTGTGAATCCCAAACTATCAACTCTGGACTGCTATCTTTATATAACATTTGACTCTTTCAGGCTGGTTAGTTTGGGCAGATACGATTAGCCCTTCCTTCCCTACTGAGTGAACGTTGCGCAGCGGAGAAGTGCATACCCAGGTCCAAGCCTATGTCTCCCACTACGCTTTCTTGCTTTTGCACCACAGTGATGGCCACACGTGAGGGCTGAGGAGGAAACTGAGAAGGTAAGTAGTCACACCGGCAAGAGGCAGGGTTACCCAGACTCAGTCCTGTAGTCTAACTTCACGTTTGTTCTTGCTACACATCAGACACTGGCTTTTACCGGGTGAACCTGTGGTGAATGTCGATTTGAATTCACTCCGGGTAGACGTAGGCATTCGCCCTGTGATCTAACGGGTTACTCATAGTTTTCCACCAGGCAGATTAAAAAAAACACTGAGACAGGAGTAGCCAGTGCCCTCGGCAATTCTGTCCTGCTGTCAGGCATCACGGTGACTTTGTGCGTTCTCGGTGGAAGCCGGCAGCCTGGGGAGTGGGTTTGCATGTATAACGATGGAGCTGTGTTTGCAGATGCAGATGCTGAGAAGGTTGAAGGGAAGGAGATTTCCAGTCACTGTAAGATGCAAATTGAGGCCACGATGGAATTCAGGGCCACAGTGATGGAAGGGCATGAAAGATTTGAAGAAGCAAATCATCGAGTTTAATTCCTCAGCTGGTCTCAAAATAGCATGTTTTAAAAAGTGGGAAATATTAGAATGAGCGCAAATATCTTCATCTTAAATTTGTAAATGCATCACTTTATTGAACCATTTGTCCACTTTTATACGCTGATTTGTGGTAACTGTAATGTGATGCATCATGTCATCTTGTAAATAAATGCGACACTTCATTAAACAAGGTAATCAAATTTAAGCAGTTCCACTTTTGTGTTAATAACGGAGACCTTCCTGTTTCTATTGCTCTAGAGATCCACCTACTCTAATGAATGCAGATTCCAGGAATAAAGCAACCGGGTATTTCCTAAGGGGTGGGAGAGAGTACTTTTGCAAGCAACCAATAATGACATTAATAACAAGAAGCAATTTGCTGTAATGAAGCATTTTAATATCTGGACATTTTTAGGGAGAGGAGGGGGTATCAGTTATGTCCATTAGAATGGGAATGTTGGAACATCTTGGAGTATCTGTTGTTAGGCTAACAGAACACTTTCAAAGACTGCATTTCAGGAGGAAATTTTTTATGCTGTTTTTGTATTTGCCATCTGGGATGACACTGCAAGCTGGAAAATACAAAAACAATGTGAGATATTTGCATCACATCGCGTTTGTTATGGATTCATCATGGAATGTGAGTCTCTGAACATCAGTCCAATAACTGTAATTATCCCAACTTGACCTTCTTGTCCGGTTTAAACAACTTCAGTGCTGTGAATGTTTGTGTTCCTGAGGAGGAAGGTGATGCCTGTCCCCAATTCCAAGGAAGCTAGCTGAGATCCTGACTCAAAGCTTCAAGCACATGCTTCCCCCATGGACACGGCTAGCTATCATGCCTATTTACAGGCAGCTTATTTCAAACTCATAAATGTCTAGTAGAGTATCAGAAGTAAACACCCAAAATATATGGAATGGATCATGCCATAAGTTGTCCAACATAGAGGAGCAACCTCTCTGTTCTGCTGACGACACTATACATTTGTAAAACGTGAAAGTGTTAGCCTTCTGGCGAATTTGCATTGTCGGAGATTGTGAATCAGGAATGCATTTCTGGGAAATGAAAAAGATCTAACTATAATATCTCCTTAAACTGCCTTCTCAAAAGTTTTAACAAAAGTAGAAAAACTTGAAACTTCTGAGGGTTGATTTTCAAGACAACAGTAATTCAGAAACTTTAGGATTAAACATCTGAAAAGAAAAAAAAAGGAGTTGAAACATTCAATGTGCTCTTTTCTAACACGATGGCATTGTGAAATTTCCATAAACTATTAAAAATGGTTTTAAGTGGAATTACTTTTAAAATATAGCCTATGCATGTTCATCTTCTTAGAAAGAGTGCAGAGCATAGTCCAGTGGTATGGTTGTGCACAAAACACACGGAGAACCTGGAGGCTGTGGAAGTGCACGTAGCTATTTGCCCCAGCACCAAATGACACCAGGCAGCGAACAATTCTTATTGATTGGATCTGGTTTGTAAGAGATTTTCCCTATGACTTCTTCCTAAGGTCAAGGTACTTGCCCACATTCTCTCTGTCCTTAGCATTTCCTTTTCCAAATTTGTTGTGGTCTGGAAACAAGATAATCAACACTTTGGAAGGCAGACTCTGTAATTTACTCCTCTTTGTGTCCCTGGCAATTAGCCTAGTGTCTGGGCTAGAGAGAAAAGCCAAACTTTTTCCTAACTGATAACTGAAAATTAAGAAGTTTAATTCGAACTTAAGATTCATGTCACTTCATCTGATCAGATGCTCCTAAAATAAGCCTGGGGTTGGCTATCTAACCTGGTCCATTCTCCCAGGACACTCGTCTAATGACCCCCCACACTGAGTGAGCACACCTGGCCCATTCCATCAGAGTGCCAGGGTACCTCTAAACCTGACTGAGCACACCTGGTCCATTCTGCCCTAACATTTCAAAAGGCTGAAGAAGCAAACACACGAGTAAAAACAAAACTTGAATATAATGATCTCAAAAATAACAGAACATCCATGTGACAATGAAAGATGTAAGCAGGAAGGAGCTGTATCTAGTTTAACAAGAGCTTAAAAACATACGACAGACGATCCAATGCCGCACAACACCGTGCCACACTCTACAACACAACGCAGTTCGAGAGCCTGTTATTGGACGTATGTTTGTATTCACTGTACTACTCTCAGAAGCCTGCTGGCCAAGCCCACATGAGGATAACACTTCCATCTTGGTCCTGTAACATCTATTTCTCCACCAGAAACATTTTAAGTCCCAAGTTTATGCACACTAGGAGGGTTGTTTTCTAGTGTTAACATCCTGTCTTTCTGGAAGTTTCATACTTAAAGTGATTAAAATATAGTCACTTGAAACAGAGATCTTAGCTATGGAAAATTCATCCACTCATTAAGCAGATGTTGAGTATCTGCTGTAACCCAGGCACTGTTTTTTTCTAGGTGCTTTGGGGTTTCTTAGGGGAAAAAAACTAGAAATTGCTCTCTTCCTGGAACTTACATTCTGTGGGGTGGTAGAGACAGTAAATAATACACTAAATAATAAATAAAGTATGAATAAACACACCATATTATGTGTTAGAAGGTGTGTTTGTGCTTTGGAAAAGAGCAGTTTAAAGGGAGGATTGTGGCCGGGCGCGGTGGCTCAAGCCTGTAGTCCCAGCACTTTGGGAGGCCGAGACGGGTGGATCACGAGGTCAGGAGATCGAGACCATCCTGGTCTACACCGTGAAACCCCGTCTCTACTAAAAAAAATACAAAAAAACTAGCCGGGCGAGATGGCGGGCGTCTGTAGTCCCAGCTACTCGGGAGGCTGAGGCAGGAGAATGGCGGGAACCCGGGAGGCGGAGCTTGCAGTGAGCCGAGATGGCGCCGCTGCACTCCAGCCTGGGCGAGAGAGCCAGACTCCGTCTCAAAATAAAAAAAAAAAGGGAGGATTGTCTGGATTTCTGGGGAAGAGGTTTCCAATCACAGCAAACGTCATCAAATGCAAAGACCCTGAAGAGCTTGGCAGACAAATTCCAGAAACAGCAAGGAAGCCAGGGATGGATGAATGCAGAGGGAGAGAGACCAGAAAGGAAAGGGATGAGGACAGATTGGGCAGGGTCGTAGGGCCTTCTTACGGATTTGACTCATGCTTTTTAAGAACATCTGGCTTCCATGTAGAGAGTATTAACAGATTGAAGGGGAAGAGAGATGGAAGAGGTGGTGAAGGTGAGAAGCTATTAGTTGCTGGTTGTGTGTTGAGCAGAGAGCGAGCTTTGCTGATGTGTTGGCTGTGGAGTGTGAGGGAAGTAGAGTCAAGAGCAGCCCCAGGGAGTAGGGAGAGAGGAGTTGAGTGTTTTCAGCGGAGATTTGGACATGTCACATTTGAGACATATTTTAGGCTGATAAGTGGAGAATTGAGTTGTTCAATGGAAGTCTGAAGTTCAGGAGAGTGGTCCAGGCACAAGACCTAAATTTAGGAATTTAGGTGAAAAGATCATGTTCAAAGCCACAAAATGATTGTGATCGCCAAAGGTGTGAGTCTGGATAGAAGACTGAGGACTGAGCCTTGGAGACTTCAAAGCAAGAGGGTGGGTGGGATGCGGTGGCTCACGCCTGTAATCCCAGCCCTTTAGGAGGCAGAGATAGGTGGATCATGAGGTCAGGAGATCAAGATCATCCTGGCCATCATGGAGAAACCCTGTCTCTACTAAAAATACAAAAAAATTAGCCGGGTGTGGTGGTGGGAGCCTGTAGTCCCAGCTACTTGGGAGGCTGAGGCAGGAAGAATTGCTTAAACCTGAGAGGTGGAGGCTGCAGTGAGCCGAGATCGCACCACTGCACTCCAGCCTGGATGACAGAGCAAGACTCCATCTCAAAAATAAAAATAAAAAATAAAAAACCGCCAGAAGGTGGAAAACGAGAAAAGTCCAGCATTGGAGCCAGCAAGGGAAGCATGTTGACTCATTTTCTGAGTCTCATTTTTAGTGTGCAAATCTCTGCAACACTTAATGGTAGAGGGTGTTACTTTCCTAAATGATTATTTCCCAGGATCTTTGCAGTGGGTTACCTGAGATGCCAACTAAGCTTTTTATTTTCTCTTTGGATTTAAAAGTGCTTCACTGGGGTAGGGAGATTATCTGAGGAAATGGCTAGGGATACTTCTCAAAAATCTTTTCCTTTTTAAAAATATTTTTGACTATAAATATCCCTGACTTTGAAGGTTAAGAAAAGGTAGGAATAAAAACGGTTAATGACAGGCGGGGCATGGTGGCTCAAGCTTAACAATACCCTGGGAGGCTGAGGCAGTCAGATTGCTGGAGCCGAGGAGTTCGAAACCAGTTTGGGCAACATAGTGAAAACCCATCTCTACAAAAAAATACAGAAATTAGCCGAGCATAATGGTTGGTGTGTGCCTGTAGTCCCAGCTACTCGGGAGGCTGAGGTAGGAGGATTGCTTGGCCCCAGGAGGTCGAGGCTGCAGTGAGTGGTGATCGTGCACACTGACTGCACTCTAGCCTGGGTGACAGAGCAAGACCTATCTCAAAACACCACCCCCAGCAACAAAAGTTAATGATAAAATATCACCAAGCTATGAGTCAACAGCTACAAAAGGAAGCTGTGTTTCTCCTTCACGTGTTGACCCCAAACCTCTGGGTTCCTCAGGACATTTGGAGCTGTTCACCCAGAAGAACATTTGCAGGCTTGTAGGTCCCAGTGTGTACCCCAAGTAAAAACTGAAAGCCACGTGTTACGCCACTGTGTCTAGGCATTTGGCATCCCAAACCCATCTAGAAAAATACATTAAGTAAATGAACTTTCCATTTCTTCATTTTACACATGGGTGCCACTCAATAATTTAACCTGGACCAAAGGTAGAAGGGTAATGCGGGTAGTTCTATAGGGAGTTGAAAGTCTGACAATGAATTTTACATTTAATGGAATCATACCCATTGGCAACAAGGTAACTGAGACTGTTTAGGTGGGATGATAGCAAACACAGCATTTATCCACCAGACTTGGTAGTTACCAGGAAAAGACAAACTTTTTCTCTGAACAACCTCATCTGGAAACGTGGACTGAGTGCCTACTGTGAGGGGCCCTGAGGCCTGGCGCTGGGAAATGGATCAATTCTGACTCCTGTGAAATACTTGAGAAGCATTGAGGCAACAATTTCCTAGAAAGAGAAAAAAGTAACAAGATAAAGACACACAGAGAGAGAGAGAGGATACCTGAATAACCACACTTTTATAGATCTTTAAGGAAACCACACTTTATATATCTGTAAGCAACCACACATTTCTAGATCTGGTTTTCTTTTCTTTTTCATGAAGGTAGAATAGATTTGAAGTGCACGTGGGGAACAAATACAAAGAAAAAACCCTAATTTAAAAAATGACCCGAGATGTGGATGGGTTGGGTGAGTAGATCTTGGTTCACTACTCTGGTGAACCAAGAGTGGTTAGAGATTCAGGATGGGATGGATGAGGAAGAGGTGGTGGAGGACGTGGAGGACCATCCTGGGGAGTCACCAGTCCCACGGTTGTGGAGGGATGGTCGTAGCTAAGACTCCTGCCTGACTTCAGCCTTTCTTCCTACCTGTGAGGATTTGGATGGGCCCTCATCAGTATATCAGCTTATGAAGATTTTATTTTTTCCTTTTAAATTAACATTTTAATTTAAACTACAGAATGGTATTTTAGAAAATTAAGCAAACACATATTTTTAAAAAATAACTCCTAGATCCACTACCATGAGATAAATATTTTCAGTATTTTGGGGTTTTTCCTTTTAGTCTTTTTTCTCGTAGCCTATGCATACAGACTTATATTAACATATATTTTATACAACTTTATATTTGAATAATATTATCTGGGCCTTCATTTTCTATGACTTTATAGAGAGAAGCATTTTGCATTTCATTAAACCAGAGTTATTAAACCTTTTCAAATTCATTCCCCTTTTTGAAAAGCATGAAAATTATACACTCCTGGAGAATGTCCTTCCCAGTTGAGAAGACAGAAAGTAGACTCTGTTGTCTATGTAGCTCTGTCAGCTTTATCAGTTTCATTTAATATGAGAAAAACAAGAGGTGTTTAGTTTCATTCACAAACATATTGAAAAGTTGTTTTCAAATTTCATATGTGTACCCCCCACCCACCCTGTGTTAACATGTATCCTAAAGAGAACTACACTACCATGATTGGAAATTAAGGAAATAAACATTACAGAAATCACATTTATTTAAAACAATCAAATTTTCAGTAGTTGCAGTAATAGCATATCTCATCACATGTTTAACTAGCCCCTTGCAGTTGAACCTGCAGTCTTGTCAAGGAAGATTCTTACAACAATCCCCAAGTGGACAGAGGTTCAATGCTACTGTAGGAGAATTTTTGCTTTCTCCCCAGAACAGGTGAGACTGATGATTTGTAGTACGAAGCAAGAAACATCACTGTGTCTGTTTTATTTTGCCAAAGTTAGACTGTAGCTTTTCTGAGCTACAGTGAGTATCCTTGTCATATGACCTCCCGGAGCCCCTTTGGTTAGGAACCCTGTCTGCTTATGCTTTCAGACATACCTTAGTAGGCAGACTAGGTGGATATCAGTCCTTTATGTCCAAAGTAGAATAAGAAGGAAATTGTAATTCAGTTTAACCAGGAATCTGCACATTTTCCCCTGGGTAAAATAATAAAATGGATCAGAGCCCGTGATTCTAAGTACACACGTGCACATACACTCACACAGATGGGTATTGAGTAACTCTTCCTTTCTCACTAATTTGAGAGGCCATTTTTATCACTAACAGAGTGTTTCCAGGCATCGCTGCATGCAAGATTGCTTGCATAGTTTGTTACCTGCTCTCTGAGCCACACAGGCTGAGTTTATGCTGATGCCTGAGCCGGAGCACACAGGCAAAGGTGGGGCACAAGGGTCCCCAGATACCTGAAAGATGTTTGCCATAAACTCCTCCTGATTGTAGTATTCTATAGAAAGTGGCGACAGTTTGCCCAATTAAACCTTTGATTTGGGGAAGTATAAATGCTATGCTTAAAATAGAGGGGTGTTTAGTTCAGTAAAACTACCTAAAATGAAACTACCTTTCTAGTTCCCGGGGCAACCGTCTTCACATCCTACGCAATCTCTGAAAGTCTAGGGCCAGAGACGGCCACAGCTGCACTTCCTCATTCATCCCTGTGCTTCCTGCACAACCAGCATGGGAGGAAACTTGGTTTTTACTTTTCCACATAGTCCCAAGGATTTGCAAACTAACTACCACAGTTTCTGGCATATGGTAAGAGCGCTAATAACAATATTAGCATGAGTCTATGGGATTTTTAATTGGCCTAATTTCTGATGAAGTGGTTTTTTTTTTAAGACGGAGTCTCGCTCTGTCACCCGGGTTGGAGTGCAGTGGCCGGATCTCAGCTCACTGCAAGCTCCACCTCCCGGGTTCACGCCATTCTCCTGCCTCAGCCTTCCCAGTAGCTGGGACTACAGGCGCCGCCACCTTGCCCAGCTAGTTTTCTGTATTTTTAGTAGAGACAGGGTTTCACCGTGTTAGCCAGGATGGTCTCGATTTCCTAACCTCATGATCTGCCCGTCTCGGCCTCCCAAAGTGCTGGGATTACAGGCGTGAGCCACCGTGGCCGGCCAATAAAGTTTCTTAAATTCTTTAAATAAACCTTATTTAGTTAAGAATGATTGATATTAAAATATATTGTTGGATTTTATTTTTAAAAGCTTAATATAGAATTTATGAGTCTATATTTATAGGTGAGATGATTATAGCTCTTTCATTTTTGCATTTTTCAATGAATTTAGATATAAATTATATGCCAGATTTACAAAAGAAATTGAGTACATGTTCTATTTACTTACCTAAGCTATAAAAATACATACACTTAGAGTTATTTACTGATGGATGGCTTAAATGTCCTCACTGATTAAAAAAAAAAAAAAAACCTTTTGGCTTACAGCATCATTTCACTTTCGGTTTTTAGTTCACATTGTAGAAAATTAACATTTGCATTTTTAACGTTGTTACTTTATTGAGATATTCTAATTTTTTTGAGTCAATTGTGTTACTTTTTAAGATATTTCATGGTTTAAAATGTCTTTATTCGAGGCCGAGACGGGCGGATCACGAGGTCAGGAGATCGAGACCATCCTGGCTAACACAGTGAAACCCCGTCTCTACTAAAAATACAAAAACTAGCCGGGCGAGGTGGCGGCGCCTGTAGTCCCAGCTACTCGGGAGGCTGAGGCAGGAGAATGACGTAAACCCGGGAGGCGGAGCTTGCAGTGAGCTGAGATCCGGCCACTGCACTCCAGTCCGGGCGACAGAGCGAGACTCCACCTCAAAAAAAAAAAAAAAAGTCTTTATTCTTATTTCTCCCTTGCTTAGTAGTTTAATGAGTATAGAATCCAGGGTTGAAAGTAATTTTCCCAGAAAATTAGAAGATATTTATCCATTATTTTTAGAAGCCCTCGTTGCTATTGAAATGTCTTGTGCTTTTTTCATTCTTGGCTCTCTGTATGAATCACACTTTTTTTCCCTTTTGCAGTGGTAAGATGTTGTCTTTGTCCCCACTTTCCTAAATTTTATGATAACATTGTCTTACCGTGTGGCGATTTTCCTCCACTGTGCCAGACGCTTGGTGGGCCCATTCACTCTGGAAGCTCATGACCTTTAATTCAGAGAGTGTTTCTTGAATTGTTTATTGGTTTATTTTCTCTCAAGTCTTCCAATTACTTCTGTGGAAGCTCATTCTAAAAGTGCAGAAGAGTCTTGAGGATGTTGGCGCTCCTGGAGTTGTCCTCCAACTGTCCTATCTTCTCTCCGTTTCCACATGTGGAGGCATCTGTGTGTGCTTTGGCTCTGCTCTTTTGGGATCTCATAGATGTTGTATTTCAGTTCACTCACTGATGTTTTTAAAAGACAACGTCTACTGCCTTTTAAAGTTTCCTTAGCACTCTTCAGACTTCAAAACGCTGTCCTGTTTTTTGGACTCTGCTCTTGTTTCATTACTAGAATAGCTACTTTTATCTCTCTGATAATATCAGTAATTTTTATTTTTATTTTTTATTTTTTGAGACAGAGTCTTGCTGTGTCGCCCAGGCTGGAGTGCAGTGGCGCAATCTCGGCTCACTGCAAGCTCCGCCGCCCGGGTTCCCGCCATTCTCCCGCCTCAGCCTCCCGAGTAGCTGGGACTACAGGCACCGCCACCTCGCCTGGCTAGTTTTTTGTGTTTTTAGTAGAGACGGGGTTTCACTGTGTTAGCCAGGATGGTCTCGATCTCCTGACCTCGTGATCCACCCACCTCGGCCTCCCAAAGTGCTGGGATTACAGGCTTGAGCCACCGCGCCGGGCCAATATCAATAATTTTTAAAAATTTTCTCCAATCTCAATTTATTTGTCCTCCAAGATTCTTTTAATCTTTTGCTTATTTTTGTTCTTTATCTTTCATTTGGAACTTAAAAAAAACTTCTCTTAATCCTCAGCTCACATTTAAGAGAAGAACCTTATAAGTCTTGCAAAAGGGGCTAGAGGCCAAGTCCCTGGATGAGACCAGGATACACATGGAACCTCTCGGACCTACAGGACCTGCTTTACTTCAGTCCAGGAATGTTTTCTTAACTGTATCTTTGACAGGTTTCCTCTTCTTTTTTTTAACTATTATTTTTTAGGCTATGCTGTTGCATTTGAAACTTTCCTTTTTTTTTTTTTTTTTTTGTGAGATGGAGGCTTACTCTGTCACCCAGGCTGGAGTACAGTGGCATGATCTCAGCTCACTGCAACCTCCGCCTCGAGGGTTCAAGTGATTCTCTTGCCTCAGCCTCCCAAGTAGCTGGGAGTATAGGCGCCCGCCACCACGCCCAACTAATTTTTTTATATTTTTAGTAGACACAGGGTTTTGCCATGTTGCCCAGTCTGGTCTCAAACTCCTGAGTTCGAGTGACCCAGCTGTCTCAGTCTCCCAAAGTGCTGGGATTACAGGCACAAGTCACTGCACCCAGTCTCTTTTTACTTTTCTGTTATATTCCCCTCCTGAATATCTTTTCAAATCCATTCTTCATACTACTAACAATATAAGGTAATATAATATATAATAAAATAACCAATTCTTCATACAAATAATTTTCTGGCTAGGGTTAATTCTGACATATGCCACCCATTGTATAAATTTCATCTGTCATCATGCTTTTGAACTGAAAAGATGCTGAAGAGTTTTCTAAATAATTCTTTTTCCTAATAGAAATGTATTTTTAATACCTACACTTTAGGCATTTCTTTCCTCTTCTCCTGTAGATATACTCTTAACTTATCATAAGACCTGGGAATGCCTTATGCAGACCTGCTCTAGGGCCCACACTTGACCATGTGAGGGTGGATGCTGCTCTTAGACCAGTCAGCTGGCTGATAAGTCCACCTGAGACTCCTGTGAACTGTGTCTGCCTCTCCACTGTGTTCTTTAACCCAGTTTCATAGGCAGGGATTCAGTAGAAAATTTCCCAAGATTCTGTCTATAAATTGTCTGGCAGCCCTTGTTCTTGTGGTCATTTTGAGTGTCCATAAATGTTATTTATGTCTCCATAGGCTTTTAGTGGAAATATAGGGGCAGCTATGTCAGCAAATTTTAACAGACGCCATTTTAAATGAAAAGGTAAATAGGTCTTTCCCTACTTCCATGCAAATCTACTTTTCAAATTTCCAAAAATCCATTGCTTTGTGAAATAGGCCGTACTGTGTGGTACTTCTCCATTTCTTAAGAAAACAACCTGAAAGTTTTATTTTTCCATGGATTGAGCAAGTCTACATACAATGTCTGCACTTGGCTTTGCGTTCATCAAACCAATGACTGGCCCTGTTCCATGTCTCCCTGATGATGAGAAATGTGATTCCAAGCTGAATGGATGTACATGCTGTGATCGAGCTCTGCTGCTTGGTGGCATTAATACTGCTATTATTTATTATTTACATATTTAATGACCTTATTGATATTATGCACTGTTAGCGCTACTAATTATAACACAATAAACATAATTTATAAACACGGTTTATGGTGATATACATAATCAACCACTAGTGACAATACCTGGAACAGCTGCAGATATTTCTCGTTATCACTCACCATTCTATGAGACAGAGCTATCTGCTCACAGAAAGCCTTTAAAAGAAATATTTTAAATTAGAAATGGATTGTGGCTAACACGAGTGATAGTTTCTTCAAAATAAATCCAAATGATCATTTTATGGGAATGGTGTGCATCCACATCCTTGAAACTTCACAAAGATCCTCCTATAAATAACTTCATGATAAGATTTACGATGCAGACTGTCAATTTAAGAACTGTGAGGATCCCAGGATAACATTATGGCCAAAAGATAGAAGTGGCCAAGGGGTAGCGAGTGTGGGGAGGGCCCTTCTTGTCCTTGGTCTCTGTGAAGACAGGTGCTAAGTCATGAGAACACTTTTCTTGGATCCAGAGATATACAGTAAGTGTGGGGTGAATACAGATCAGAAAATAGATATAACCAACAGGTCATATTTCAGGTCATTGTATCCAAAGGAGTCAAAAAATTATAGGAGAAAATAAGCTTTGACCCATCTCCTCACCCCTGAATCGCAGTCACCAGGTATTCGGTGATGCTACAGGACTTGGTAATAGTGGATAATAATTTCCTGAATTTCTTCTTCTTGGAGGGTCATTGCAATTTGAAATATAGCCGTAGCTCATGTCAATAATGTGTACATATTTTTAAAACTGGGGACAGAATTTAAATGAAATGAACCCAATAAAATTTATTTCTAAGTGCTAATTGAGTCATTTTATTAGAAACAAAATTATTTTATGTTCAATATTTGTTATCTAGAATCATGTCTAGTGTTCAAATCAATCACTTCTTCATCTAGTTGGGCCTTACTTAAAGGTAATCCCTTATTTTCTCCCACTCATGGTATCTGAGCATTGAGAAGCCAGCCCACAGCATCTATCCTCACTTCAATTGCTTCATTCAGTTATTTCCAGTGGAGCTTCACTCCAGCCTTTAACTAACCGTGTGCACATATTAGAAGTGCTTAACGTGTCTTCATCAGTCTCAATTAGCCTCCTTGTCAGGGTGCTTCTTTTTTGTTTTTTACTGCATCTTTTCTCAGAGCACACGTATGGTCTGCCCATCTCTCTTCATTCTTACTCCTTTAAGGCCTGGATGATAGCAACATCTTTAAAGTTTGATTTAATTTGTTTTATGTTAACAAGGCTTGTGTTTCAATTCCAGAAAAAAATTTGTTAGTTGGAAGAGTGTGAAATATTCCTAAGTAGCTAAACACCACTGAAGGCTGCTCTCTTAGCTACTAAATTTTACTCCAAGTACCATTTGAACCCTTCATAGATATACTCATTACACTAGCTTGAATTGTGTCCCAAAACCCCCAACATTCTCCAATCCAAACAGGCTAAATGGGATTCCCTTGATATAAATGCTCTCACCCAACCCCTTCCCCGATACAGCTTTGGGGATACTTCTTGCAATCAATACACATATTTGATGTTTAACTTTCTTCTTCATGTTCATTCCTTTCTTATACCCACAGATAAACCTGTATTTAACAGACAAATCTTAGAATGAAGCAAATAGGAAAATTTACCTACCACACTTCACTCAAGCTCCTAATTTATGAGGGGCAGAAAGAGGTATGTTGCTTTAATTACTTTAACAAAGATTATTCATGAACTAGTGAAGCAATTCTGAACAGATCTTTTAAAAGGCACCTTCTGGCTAGAACTTATTAAAGGCAATGTGCCATTCTACAACTACGTGGGCAAATCAGAATACTAATATCCTTTGTATTAGCGAGCATTATTCTTCATTTCTATGGAAAAGTTGCTTAGGGAAGAGGAATAAAAAGATTCTGAAGTATTAAGTTGAACTGCACAAAACTGCTAATGTCGGATGATATTTTTACCCACGAAAAGCAACCTCATATCTAAGCAACTTAGTCTAATATCAGAGCATTAATGGTGCTTTCTAGACACAATGGAATTTGTCCCACACACCTAAGCAAATAGCAAGATGGTGGGTAACAGTTAAGTACCTTAAATAGCAGACTCTTTTTCTCCAGTTGTAGCTTTGTGATTCTCTGGAAGGGACAATTTGGTTCTCTGAAATACTGATCCTCCCACCCCTTCCCCCAGAGGAAGGGAGCAAGGTTCCCAGCAGCACGAGCCAGGGAAGAGCTGAACAGACCAGAAACGAAGATTTGAATGCTCCTGCTATGCGGCCATTACTCTCTGGTACCATTTTTAAGCAGTGACCCCAAAGGCATTTGGAAGTTACAACATGCATCAGGATGTACTTTACACATTTTTACTTGAGGTCACTTCCCTTAGCTAAAAGCAGAAATATCAGATAGCTGCTACAGGATCAGGAAATGGGACTAAGCAGATGTGCACAAGATAGATTACTCTTTATGTACCCCAGAGAATTGCATTGACAATGTATTAAAACTAAATTATCTTTAAAATGAGTATGATTAATAGCAACCCACCGAGCAAGCCTGGATTTCTATGGAATAAAGAAGTTACAAAGGCTTTGTTGGCCTTGTGGTTGGTGTCCAGATACTCTCATGGTAAAATTATCAACATGAGATAGCAGGACTCCTTAGAGTTAGGAATGATCAATAGGTGAATATGGCTTTTCACAGGACTAGTTCAAGGTCTTTCAACCCATATTAAAAGGTGATGGACCAGCTTATGTTGCAATTAACCACGTGACAGTTCTTGTCCTTTGTTCCTGGGAAGAGTGGTACCAGATCATGACATTTTTCCTGGATCTGGAAATAGAGGTTTCAAATAGATATGCATGATGCAGACCTGCCAATGTGGAAAGCTTAATATTTATTATCAGCCCCACACTCACAATCTTCCTTTTTTTTTTTTTTACCACACCAATAGCTTCTCAAAACGTGAAATTTCAACAAAGTAATGATTCTATTGTTTTATACATCTTTTCTCCAAACCTCAAGAGTGATTACAAAGCAACAAATGATACATTTTATTTATTTAAATAGCTAAAATGCACAGCAAAATGCATCTTCATAGATGGAAAGTGAAGATATTATGTTTTATTTACATAATGGCAAATATTTAAATAACAGAAAGTTTCAAAGTTTTTGGCATCATATAGACATAGACATTATCTGGAACACATTTTTAACTATGCAAAGGAAATTGCTCTACTAAGCACAGTATCTTCATGATTATTTGTTATTTAGATTTTTAAATATATACACTCTTTTCTAGGATGTATCACATATAAATTAGTAATTTATAATCGCTGAATTTTCCATGTTAAAGAAATACTGACCAAAAAATATGTTTTTGATTATGCTGTTAATTATGATGGTAACTTCAGTAATAATACTTTGCATTTGTATAGCACTTTATGTATATATTTTACTAATTTACTAATTTAAAAGTTTATAATTTTAAAGCACTTTTTGTACTTATTATTTTTCTTCTAATTGACACACTATAACTAGAACAAGAATTACTTCTATATTACAGCTAGTGAACTTAAGGCCTCAAATCGAGTACTTGAGAGAACTTGTATTTAAACACAGATTCTCCAATTTCAAGAGAAATACATGTTTTTGTAACTCCTGGTAGGAAATGGAGAATAGTTCGGTGTATTTCTGGAGGCAAAATCATAATCTAGGCTACTTGGATGATGGCATTTTAAAGGGGTTAGTAGATATACATCTTCCATTTTGCACCGGTCTAGTTGATAGAAGCAGGTGGTCCATCACCAGGCACAGTCTGGCAGTTCAGGTTGCTAGCTAGCCCCCTTTTGCCTCCCAGACATTTCATATTCCATGTGGTCAAAAGTGGAAGAAAAATTTTTATTTTAGGCAATGCATATCATTCATTATTTGGAGCCCACATAAATAGACTTTTGATTAGTGACTAGTATGAGAAGCAAGAAAGATAAATTGCAATGTGATAAGCAAGTATTTGCTAAGCCAATGAGTGAATTTTTGTGAAAATACAAACTTTAAATGCCATATTGAAAAGGAAGAATAAAAACCTATTGAAATCTAGAATCAATTTATTGATCAGTCTATATGCCCTCTGAAAAAGTAGATACACAATAAACTGTGCTCTATATTACCTTCTTGATTAAGAAATGGCATGTATGTCTTCTGTGAGATGATATAAACAAAGATGAAAAAGACTCAAATAGACATGTCTCCAAAGAAAATACAAAAATGGCCAATAAGTATATGAAAAGGTGGTCAACCTCATTCACCATCAGGGAAATGCAAATGTAAACATTGTGAGATGCCGCCTCACACCCATCAGGATGGCTATTCTCAAAAAGTCAAGATAACACATGTTGGCAAGGGTGTGGAGAAAAGGAAATTCTCGTATCCTTTTCTTGGGAATGCAGATTGGTACAACCATTATGGAAAACAGTGTAAAAGTTCCTAAATAAATTAAAAAGAGAATTGCCATATGACCCAGTAATCCTTCTTCTGGGTATATGCCCAAAGAAAATGAAATCACTTTTAAATATATGTTTTAAAAGATATTTCCCATATTTATTACAGCATTATTCACAGTAGCCAAGGTATGGGAATGACCAAACTGTCCAATGATGGATGAATGGCTAAACAAACTGTGATACAATGGAATATTACTCAGCCCTGAAAAAGGAATGAGTTCTTGCCATTTGCCACAATGAGCCTGGAGGACATTATGCTACATGAAATGAGCCAAACACAGAAATAAAAATGTTGTAAGATCTCCACTTACATATAGAATCTAAAAAAATTCAAACATATGGAGATAGAGAACAAAAGAGCAGTTACCAGGGGTGGCAGCGGGATGGGGAGATGGAATGGGGAGATGCAGGTCAGAGGTTGCAAAGTAGCAGATGTGTAGGATGAGCAAATCTGGAGATCTAATGTACAACGAGAGGACTGCAGATAAAACAGTGGTGCTGGGTATGGGCTCCATGCTAAATCAGTAGGTTGTAGCTACTCTTACTACAAAAATATTGAAACAATGAGTAATTGTGAAATAATGAATATGTTCATTTGTTTCACTACAGTAACCCTTTTACTATTTACATGTATCCCATAACATCATGTTTTATGTATTTATTTGTTTATTTAGTACTTATTATTTTGAGACGGAGTCTCTCTCTGTCACCCAGGCTGGAGTGCAGTGGCAGGATCTTGGCTTACTGCAGCCTCAACCTCCTGGACTCAAGTGATCCTCCTACCTCAGCCTTCCAAGTAGCTAAGACTACAGGTGTGCACCACCACTCCTGGCTATTTTTTTTTCTTTTCTTTTTTTTTTGGTAGAGACAGGGTTGCACCAAGTTTCCCAGGCTAGTCTGAAATTCAAACTCCTGGGCTCAAGCCATTCTCCCACCTCAGCCCCCTAGATTGCTGGGATTTGGGAGGTGTGAACCGCTGCACCCAGCTAACATTATGTTTTAGACCTTAAATCTACTGTACACAATAAAATTTATTTTAGAAAAATATAAGTAAATAACTAAGGAGATGCACCTATATCCTCTGTGACATATGAACAAAGGTGCACAGGAGAATGAGCTCAGGTGATACAAACAGGAAAATACACACCTGCCCACCAGCCTGGGTATTAACCTGGGTTTAATAAAGTAAGTTATAATAACAGAATTGTTTAAGTTATGGTAAGAATCCGTGCTACCACTTAATAGCCACTCCATGGTAATATCTCTTGGGACTCTGAGCTGCACTCAAACCCTGCCAAGCAGCATAATCAGAGCTGCATGAGTCCCAGACAGAGCTCCTTTTCCACAGTCAACCTGCATTCCTTCTTCTGGTTTCCTTCTTCATGGCATTCTTACTTCAGTCATGGAATTAACAGTGTGTAGTGACAATTAAGCTCGCTCTTTGGAATTGCCTTCCCCATGGAACCAAAATCATCAATGCTGATACTACTCAGTGAACACTGTATTCATTACGCCCAATGTCTATTTGCTGCTGGCCAAATGTTTTGTTAGTTTGTGTCTTCCATGAGTCAGGGAGCTCTGCAAATGCAAGGGTCCAGTCTTCTTTGGCCAGGTGTCCACCATGTGCTGGCCTGGAGCCTGCATTCAATAACTATATTTTTAATCATATGAATTAATAAATGAATGAAAATCACTTAAACAGGTGAGGATATACACTTGAATAAAAAAATTTTAATCAAGAGAACAAAATTTAACAGAATGAAATGTCTGTGGCTACTAATTTGAGGGTAGTGATTTGCAAAGAGAAGGGATCAAAGTCATAGCACAACCAAATGAATGCAGTGGGAGAAGTATCAGCTGGAAGTGCTCTGCAGAAATTGATCTGGATTATCAAAACTGGTTTGTATTGTGCTTGGAAGACAAATACTAGTGTTTCTCATCAGTGTGGTCCAGGCCACCCTGTCAAGCTTGTGTTTATTTCCTTACTGACTGCAGCAGCTTGAAGAAACTACAAGAGGAACCACAAAACCCCAAAACTCTATATCCACCATATTCAGCAAAATAGTTCATTGCTAATACAACACTTACCGTCTTGCTGAAAGCTGTAATCTGCAAAGCATTTTTTCCCCCTAGGAAATGGTCAATGATCAAATATTTCCACCAATATTTGATTGAACAAATTCATTGAGGCTCATTGAAGTGGAATATGGTTTGCAGGTGAAAAATTGAAAGGAAAAAGAGGTCATAAGTTTTGAGCAGCAAGTCAAAGAACAGGAAGAGCAAAGAGGAGTAAACTCAAGAATGAAAGGAAATACCTTAAATTTTTAAAAACTTGCATGGAAAGAGAAAAGGAAGGAGAAAGTGTACAAAATCATCCAGTGTCGGAGTTAGAGATATACTACTGTCATTTAGAGCAAGCTGCACCTGATGCGGAGATTTCCACAGTTTCTGCGGAAATAGTCCCCATCCCACCCTCTGCACACTTGCAGTAACAGGCAGCTTGTAGCTGTCAGGGTAGCCTCTCTGTGAGACAGCTCTAACTCACCACAAGAATGTCCTTATAATGAGCAGAAAACTGCTGCACCAAGACTTGCTCTCAGCTCATCAGTTTGAAGCAACACAAATTAAATATCTTAACTTTTTCTATGAACAGGACACCAACTATTTGGAAAGATGTGTCATGCGCCACCACCGAGCAGTGGGCGCTAAGCAAATTTTCCCATCGGTTCCTTCCTTCAGTCCCCGTAAGAAGTGGTTTCCTTCTCTTCACCCTCGCAGACATAGTGACTCATCATGCAGACAAGGACGCCTTCCACAGGGACCCGGGATGGGCTGCACCCTCCAGATGTGGGCTGCACCCTCCAGAGGTGGGCTGCACTGTACGAGTGCATTGGATAAACAGTGGCTGTGCTTGCAGTCATCACTATAATTCTATTAATGTGGCTTCCATCTGCACTCACTTGAGTGAATATATTATGAGCTAAGACAAGTGAATTGCCACTAAATTAGGGCAAATTTTTGGAGGGTTTTCCTTTATAGCTCAAGGACATAATGGTGAAGCTCATTCCCACCTCTTCAGAGAGAGCAAATAATAAGCACTTCCCATCTCATGGCTTTGGAAATCCAGTTCCATCCTCCCTCCCCCTCAAAGCCCCTAAACCCTGAAAACTTTCTCCTATCTCTTCAAGGAATCCCCCAATATCATTATTGCTTAATAACCATCAAAAAACAGGTTGAACTTCTGTGAAGTTTAGAACTTTTTATACTCAGTCTACTTCTCACCACATGATGCCCTGGGTGCCTCTCTGTCCTGAGAAGTCCACCTACCCTGAGGCCCACCTATGCCATCTAGGACTCCCTGTCACCCAACTCTCCAAGCAGACCCTGAGGCCAGCCTTATTGCAAACTCTCATGAGCCTGTTCCCTCTGATTACCTTAGGTAGTACATGCCCAATCTGCAAATCAATCTCATCTAACACTAAGTAGTCATTTAGGTTGTGTTACTGAATGCTTGGGAGAGGAGACCTCTTTTGTGACGTCATCTTAATGAATCAATCAACTTATTCAAGCAGGCATCAGTTCATTGATTAAACACTCACTATATGCCAAGCCTCACGTATGTTCCTGATAGCATGAAGGTGTGAGTCCAGGAGCCCTGACTTCAACTCCACTCTCAAGAAACGCTTCCTCAGAGGTTAGTTTTCTTCAGGGTAAAGATTTACAGAGAGTTTTTCATTAAAATTAAATTTCAAAGATAAAAATTATTGAAAAGTGCTTGTTTAAAGTTGGAGTTTGAATCAAATGATTTCTCTGAAGTGAAATAGTTCCAGTATCCTAATTTTTCCCGGCATAATTTTAAAGATTAACGCTCTCTCCCCTCCCCACCGTCAAGGAGAACTGATCGTTTACAAAGATTTATATCTATCATATTCTGGAGTAGCTCTGAGTAGGGGTGGGCATTTTTTACATAAGTGTAATTATATGTAAGTGCTATAATTTAATTACCATGATTCCATGCCTATTGATTTCAGATACCCGTCTAGAGCCTACAGATATGGTTGTGTGAAGCTGACAGATAGGATCATCTGTTTGAATGCTTATGGACCCTATAAGAAGACAGAAAATATCACTTGCTAAATAATATCAAGAATTTGGTTCCAGGAGATATTAAGGTAGCTGTATTAAGTTAAGCACCTGATTTGTAGGTGAAGAGGGCAGAATGGGGCCTGGCCACAGAATGTTACCTAGGCAACGTCTAAGGGAAATAATGGCAGAGGAGCAAAGTGCAGATGTACAAGTTAAATATGAGGATGCAAATTGGTGTATACAACCTAAGAGGAACTAAAATGTGCCAGCAACTGCCATTCAAGTAGATGGGGTTGTAGTGGATAAGAAGCTCAAGATTCTGACCCGTCAGTGTGAACATTTCAGTTCTACCCCTGGCTCCTAAAAGCCATGCTCAGAATATGAATGGATAAAATCCCTAGAATTCTCACAGTATCAGAGTTTGGAGAAGTTGTCTCTGGATAAACAGAGAAAGAGAACACCCCACAAGAGAAAAGTCTGGACCTGCAACTGTGGACACAACCAGGAAGGCAATAACAGCTGCCCATCTGCCAAGACAAGGGACTTGAAGTTCACTTCTTAGGGCTGGGAAGGTGCTACAGGCTGGGCAGGAGAGGCTTCTTTACAAGCTATTACATGGGATTCATTGTTGGGTTGACTTTTTCTGCCTCTAGGTATCGGGCTTATGTTCCACAGGTGCCAGGATCCTGTCTGACGTCTGCACCACTGTATTCCCAAGACCAAACTAAAATAAAATAAATCACACATTAACGGCAACATTAATTAGTTATTGAATTTATTTAAAATATCATGTAAAACCTGCAGAAGAACACAGTTGTGAGGGGCAGAGAACCTTTTCAAAAACATCAACAAACACCTTCAGGTGCTTAAGAATTTAGTAAAAATATGAACTCAATAGAAAGAACCCAAAAATAAGTTGATAAAAGGAAAGACATGAAGGAAGGAGCCAACGTGTATACAGTAAGGTCAATTTAACTGTTTTCCTCACCGAATAGTAAACAGGATACAGTATAATTTTATATTAACAGTTCACCGAGTACAGACACATTTTATCCACACTCAACAGATGTTGAGACTTTCAGCTGAGTTATAGCAATAAATTTTTGGTGCATGTTTTGGAAGATGTTCTCAAAAACTGTAACATTTAATTAAACCAGTAAAAAATTTCCTTAAAATTGATTATTTTATTGTTTGATGACTGCTGGTTTTTAATATTCATCTTTATTAATTTTGTCCTGAATTCACACATGAGGCATTCTGGATCAGAGACAGATTTCTGATTAAATGCCTCACAGTAAATTATAAGTGTACCCATCCCTCTTTTTGCCTCTAGCATTTACCCCTGAAGAGATATGACATGGAATTCTTCCTACACAAATGACCGGACACCCACAGACAAGTATGACACTCAGTCTTACATGTTGATGTGGCCAGGCTATAACATTATTCAATTAAACACTAATATAGGTGTTGCTGGGAGGGTATTTTGTAGATGTGAAGGTATCTACAAACAGTTGACTTTAGGTGAAGAAGATCATCTTCTATAATCTAGGTGAGCCCCATCTGATCAATTGAAAGGCCTTAGGAGCAAAACTTAAAGGTTTCCCTAAGGAAGAAGAAATTCTGCCTGTGGACTTAGCATCAGCTGTGCTTGAGAGTTTCCAGCCTGCTGGTCTGCTCCGGAGATTTCAGATGTGCCAAGTCAGTACCCAAAATTGCTTAAGCCGATTTCTTGCAATCTCTCTTTCTTTTAATGCATTATTTTATAAACAGTAGAAGGTATAACACATGATTTTGA
This sequence comes from Trachypithecus francoisi, assembly GCF_009764315.1. Lineage (NCBI taxonomy): Eukaryota > Metazoa > Chordata > Mammalia > Primates > Cercopithecidae > Trachypithecus > Trachypithecus francoisi. The sequence continues at coordinate 21,979,418 of NW_022681435.1, read as the reverse complement.
AAATAATTTTATTTAACGAATTGTAAAACTCACACAGGGAATTCAGGATTGTGGTTTGCTTGCACTTTTCTGTACACACACACACAAACACACTTGTTCTATTTCTCTAGTAGAGCTCTAACAAATGCACATTTTGGTACTGACAGTGGAGTGGTGCTGTCACAAATACATAGCAACACCGACATGGCCATGGAATTGGACAATGGGTAGAAGTTTGAAGAATTTTTTTGAGGAGCATATAACAAAAGTCCAGATTGCCTTGAAGAGGCTGTTGGTAGAAATTTGCTGTTAGAAGCACTTCCAGTGAGGACTTGGGAAGAAAGAGGGCCATATAATTGGAAACTGTCCCCACCTTTGCTTCCCACATCCTGTTCCATCCACAGTTCTGAAGGTGGACCGGGTCACGTGACTCCTCTGTGACTCGTCTGCTCCTTACCCTCCAGTGGCCCTTGTGTCACTAAGAGGAAAAGCCAAGGTCCCTTTACCGCTCGCCAGGCCTCCAAGAACTGACCACAGAGGGCAGCGACCTTTCTGCCTTCACTTGCTTCTGTTCCTCCCTCACTGCTTAGCTCCAGTCTCGCTGGTCCCTGGCTCCTCCTTGATCATGCCAGTGATGGTAGCAGTGGCCCATCTGTAGTGGCTGCTGCCACAATGCCAGCTGCAGCAGGGGAGGCACGACTGGGGCTGCACTCTCCACCAGCCGGTGGGAGCCAGGAACAGGTGGAAGCCCCTCCCCCATCCAAGTTGGTGGGGTTCCTGCTCACCCTCCTGGATGCAGCTGCAGTCACCCAGCCATAGCTGCAGACCTGGGCATGCCTGTGCTCTTGTGGGCCTGGGAAGCTCCCTTCCCCTCACAGGCTCAGAAGTGTCTGCTCCCTCTGCCTGGTCTCTCCCCACTCCTAGCACCTGCTCTGATTTTGGAGCAAAGTTGTGGCTGAGCCTCGGTGCTGTCGCGACTCTGCCAGGAATGCCTGCACTCACAGCAGCACTGACCCACCAGTCCGCTGCTTCCTTGGCCCCCTCCAGACCTTGGGTGTCCACCAGCACAGGAGGGAGGCCAAGTAGTGGCTGAGGGTAACTCAGCATGGGCCTGCAGGTGCCCCTCAGCACAAACAGCCTGGATGTCATGGATGACATATAGATGGTGGCAAGGGGCAGGTCCCTGGTGAAGGCCCATCTTCAAGTCAAGGATGGCCTGAAGCCTGAAGGCTGGGCTGTCAGTTCTGGGTGGAATCTACAGCCCAGAGTGAGAACTTATGGTGCTTTTCCCAGGCTCATCCATGGCTGGACCAATCAGCATGCACTCCCTCCCTTCTGAAGCCTATAAAAACCCCCAGACTCAGCCAGACTCACAGAGAGAACAGGTCAACCTGCCTGCAGATAGGAGCTACCCATTCTAGGTCTCCTCTCCACTGACGGCTGTACTCTTGTCAGGATGACCTGCCTGCAGAAAGGAGCTACCCACTCTAGGTCTCCTATGAGCTGTGCTGTCACTCAATAAAGCACCTCTTTGCCTGGCTCACACTTCAGCTGTCTGTGTACCTCATTCTTCCTGGACATGGGACAAGAACTTGGGACCCGCCAAATGGTGGGACTGAAAGAGCTGTTACACAAACAGGGCTGAAACCTGCCCCCCAACTCACCATGTTGTGGACAACGAGAAGGAGAGAAGAGTTGTGGCTCTGCAGGGAGCCCAGATCTAGGAGCTCCCTGAGCCAGGGCTGTGACACTCTCCTTGGGGCTCTGTGGTTCCTGGCATCTCCAAGCTTCCAGGCACCATTGTGTTTCTTTTCCCAGTCCCCAGAGTGGAAACCACTTGCAGTACGCCTGGTCTAGCCACAGCCTTGCAGGGAGCCAGCACCTGTGCTGGCACCTGGAGCTGCCTGCCCTGTAGCAGCTGAAATACCTGGCTGTGCACAGTAGCCAGACCCTGCACTTGCTCATTCATGCACCCCTTGCTGCTCTGCACCTGGGTCACCCTTGGCAGGCATGAGATCTGGACTGGTAGCAAGAGCCAAGCACAGCCTGCTAGGCCAAGTGGGTGGTACGAGCTCAGCAGCCCAAGCAAAACTTTCACAAAGGCACCACTAGCCACAGGGGCTTCCTGCTGGGAAGGTGACACCCTAAGGATCGTGTGACACCAGGAAGGCTTCTTCCCTGAGGCTTACCCTGGTGTTTCCTCCACGTGGAATGCCTCCCTCACAGAGGGCTGCAGAGCCAAGCCCTCCTCCAGCCCCTGCTCCGTCATCAACTTCCCAGTGAGTCCTCCTTGACCTTCTCATCGTGCCTCACTACACTTCTGACTCCCTGACCTGCTGCTCATTTCCACGTGAATGTCACCTTCTAATTCATACACTCTATAAGCGTATTTGTTTACTGTGGTCATCATTTATAGTCTGTCTGTCTGTCTGTCTTCCCAACTGAAATTTTAGTTCCATGAGAGCAGGACTTGTGTCTAAACAGTGCCTTGTGGGCACACAAAAAATATTAGTAAGTAAATCTAATAAGAAAATGGCTTAATTTTTCTCAAAAGTCAAGATTCATATCAGAAAGCAGAAAAGTTTATCTTTGCTGTTAGCTACTGATTATTTAAAGGGGACCAGTTTATACCACCTTTCAAAAGGCAATAGAGTGAGATGTAACAAAATGTAAAATGTGCTTACCTTTGATTCTGCAACTTTTAGGACTTTACTTGGAAGCAATAATTGCTTAAGTCTAGAAACATGTTTACATAGGAATGGTGATTGCAGTGCTGTTTTTAACAGCAAAGAAGTGGGAGTAAAATTAGCCATTAGAATACTAGTTCTATAAGTTATAGTAGAGGGACACAATGGAATGTTAGAAAACAATTATAAATATGATGCTTGAAACCAAAGAACAATGGAAGTGGTGGTAAGGGGTGAATAAGTGCTTATATATATGTACCCATAAGCAAGATTTCTTTAGAGATTAGATGTAAGAAAAATTAGAAATGACAAATGACTCCAAGTTTTTTTGTTGTTTGTTTTGTTTTTTGCTGTTGTTGTGTGTGCGGTTTTTTTTTTGTTTTTTGAGATGAAGTTTTACTCTGTTGCCCAGGCTAGAGTGCAGTGGTGCGATCTCAGCTCACTGCAAACCTCTGCCTCCTGGGTTCAAGGGATCCTCCTGCCTCAGCATCCCAAGTAGCTGGGATTACAGGCACGTGCCACCAGGCCTGGCTAGTTTTTGTGTTTTTGGTAGAGACAGGGTTCCACCATGTTGGCCAGGCTGGTCTCGAACTCCTGACCTCAAGTGATCCACCTGCCTCAGCCTCCCAAAGTGCTGGGATTATAGGCGTGAGCTACCACATCTGGCTGACTCCAAGATTTTTAATGGGTAGCTGGTAGGTAAGTGTTAGACGTCAGATGAGAAGAATATCACCAGAGGATATTTCCAGTTGGAAAGATCAGAATTTTAATTTGGACAGTTTAAATTTAAATATTATGGGACATCTCTTATGGATAAAATTTTGTGTCCCGAAAGATATGTCAAAGTCCTAGTGTCTCATACCTGTTAATGAGAGCTTATTTGAAAATTTGACCTTACAGAAATAAGCCAGTTGAGATTAGGTTATTAGGATGGGCTTTAATCCAGTATGAGTGGTGCACTTATAAGTAGAGGTGAAGACACACAAGCAGAGGGAGACAGGGGAGGGCCACGCAATGATGGAGGCAGAGATGGGAGTGACAGAAGCAGAGATGGGAGTGACAGAAGCAGAGATGGGAGTGACGGAGACAGAGATGGGAGTGATAGAGGCAGAGACGGGAGTAACAGAGGCAGAGACAGGATTGATGTGCCTGTAACCAGGTATTTCCAGCAATACAGAAGCCACAATGCAGATGGACCACAACCCTGCTGACACCTTGATTTCAGACCTCTTCTCTGCAGAACAATGAGATAATAGATTTCTGTTGTTCTCAGCCACCAACTTTGTGGTAATTGGTTACGATAGCCCTAGTAATCTAGTACAGTGAAGAACAAGAATACAGGGCTATTCTTGCTTGTGAGGGGAAAGGAGGTAACTGGCCCATCCTTTCTAAGAGGTCTCCTGTTCACTGCTGTGCTTCAGTGTGATAAAAAAAAAAAAAAAAAAAAAAAAAGTCTCTCCGTGAAGCAGCAGACCTGTGTGTCTTGGGTTGTATGATCCAGAGATGTCTCCAACGTCTTACACTTTATTTAGCTCTGGTGACCTTCACGCAGTGTTGGCCACTTGAAGACACTGGAGAAGTCTGATTACCTTTTTGAATCAGAGAAATTAACTGGAAAATGACTTCAGGTTAGATTTTTGTGAGATGTAAAGAGTGTCAGGGGGCTAGCACTCTTTCAAGAACACTGGGAACTACAGGCAAGATTGAATTTTCCAAAATTACAAATGACTAATATTGGAAATAAAAACAAGACTAAGTAAGTTTTATGTGATTGAAATTATGCAAAGCATATTTTCTGGTCACAATTGAGTTGAACCAGAAATCAATAACAAAAAGATATGTGGAAAAAATCCTAAGAGTTTGCAAATTAAATAATACATGTCAGGATACATTATGGTTCAAAGAAGAAATCATGAAGTAAACTATCAAATACTTTAAATAAATTGAATAAAAGTCAGTGTTCCAAAATATGTGGATGCAATGAGAATGGTGCTCTGAGGAAAATTTGCAGTATTCAGCTCTTACATTTTAAAAGAAGAAACATCTCAAGTCAATTATCTAAGTTTCCACATTAAAAAAGTCAAAAAAGAGCAAATTAGTCATTTTGTAGGGAAATAAAGATAAGAAGAGAAATAAATAAATCGACACTGCCAAGGTAAAAATCAGTGAACTCTAAGTTAGGTCAATACAAAATATCCAGGGGACAACAGCAAATGACCTGAAATATTGGTAATTGGCATCCCAGAAGAAAAAGAGAGAGAACAGGGTAAGAAAAATATTTGAAGAAAAAATGGCCAAGAATTTTCTAGAATTAACACAGACACTGAACCATAGTTCCAGAAGTTTAGATAACACCAAGCAGAATAAATTCCCCCAAGAGGTCACAGCGAAACAAAATAAAACACATATGTTCCCTGGCACTCGCAGGCACATACACACAGACGAATATTACCTAAGTATATTATACTCAGATTGTTTAAAGTCAAATCAAACAAGGAAATCTTGAAAGCAACCAGAGTGTAAAGAAACACCACACAGTGAGAAACAAAGCTGAAATCGGCTGACTCCTCATCAGGAACTGTCCTAGATAGAAGACAATGAGTGGACACGTTTAGAGTGCAGAAAGGAGACAAAATAAAAATAAAATAAAAATCCTATTTCCAGTGACATTATCCTTCAAAAATAAATAATTCTCCCAGAAAAGTAAAATTCAAGAAATCCACTGCCAGCAGACTCTGTCAACAAAAGACATCAAAGAAAGTTTTCTTAAAGTCGAAGAACTATGATTTCAGACTAAAAATTTGGGCAACAAAAAGAACAGTAATGGAATGGAGTAAACAAAGGGTGCACACACATTTCTTTTTACTCATCATTAATTACTATACAAGATGATTACTGTGTAAAGCAAAAATCATAGTACAGGTTGAGAATCCCTAATTAGAAAACTTAAAAGCCAAATGCTCCAAAATGTGAAACTGTCTGAGTACCAACATGCTTCTCAAATAAAGCGCTCATTGGAGTATTTTGGATTTCCATGTTCGGATGAGGGATGCTAACCTGGTAAACATAATGCAAATAATCCAAAATTTGAAAAAATCCCAAATCCAAAATTATTATGGCCACATGCGTTTCAAAGTAAGAATACTCCACCTGTAATACAGTATGTTTACAGCTAACGTGAGGGTAAAATATGACAGTAACAGCACAAAGATGGTGGGAAAGCATGGGAAATATAGTGCTGTAAGGTTGGAAAGTGGTTTAATATTACTTGAAAGTGGACTCCAATTGGTTAATTATTGCCTACTTTAAAAAATAGGATATGAAAATAAGTCAATATAGAAGATAGAAAAAAAATCCTAAAAACAGTTTAACCCAAAGAAGGAACGCAAATTAAAAATAAGGAAACAAAGAATGATCAAATAATTAGAAAACAATTGGCAAGAGGATGTTAGCTTTTACTCTCATCAATCATGTTCAATGTGAATTATCTACATTGCTCCAGAAAGAAGTGGCATACACTTGTGCCTTTCTGTATCTCTGAGCTAAAAATCATATACACTCTGGAAACAATGCCAGAGACAACCAAAGGAGAACTCTTAAAAGTGAAGTGCAAAAGACAGTTTGGTTAGGGACCCAGGGACTGGAGGAGCAATGTAGGATCAGGGCATCTTAGAACCTTCCCATCCAACAGAAGAAGGGACCCCAGCCCAGCATTTCCCAACCTCAGCTTAGCAATGGAAGGCCACTCAGATAGGGTCCTCCTTCTTCCAGATCAAATAGAAGTCTTTAAGAGAACGAAACAACAAACTACAGATTGGTAGAAAACAATATATCCCTCAAAGGATCTGCATGTAGAATCTATAAAGAACTCTCAAAACTCAACAGTCCAAAAACCTCACAAATAATCTAGTTAGAAAATGGGCAAAACATGTGAAGAGATATTTATTGAAGAGGGTACACAGATGGCAAATAAGCACATAAAAAGACGTTTATCATCAGCCATTAGAGAAATGCAAATTAAAATTACAGTGGCTATCACTGCACACCTATTAAAATGGATAAAATAATAGTGACATTACCAAATGTTGGCAAGGATGCAGAAAAGCTGCATAGTGGGTGGGTATGTAAAATGATACAGTCACTGTAAAAAAATAGTTCTGCAGCTTCTCCTAAAACATGACATTAATATACAACTCAGAAATTGCACTCTGATGCATGTCTTACAGAAAAATAAAAACTTATGTTCACACAAAAACCCACACATGAATGTTCATTTCTTACAGAAAAATAAAAACTTATGTTCACACAAAAACCCATCCATAAATGTTCATGGCAGCTTTAGTACTAGCTCAAAACTGGCAACGATCCAGATGCCCTTCAATGGGTGAATGGGTAGACCCTGGGTACATGCATACCATGGAGCGCCGTGCAGAAGTGAAATGGACCAGGCTACTGACACACATGGCAACTTAGATGAATCCCAGAGGATTTATGCTCAGTGAGAAAAGAAGCCAGTCTCCAAAGGTTACATACTAAACGATTTCATTTATGTGATTTTCTTGAAATGATGATACTCCGGAGGTGGAGAACTGATTGGTGGTTGCCAGAGGTTGGGGATAAAGTGGGAAGAAAAGAGAATTGTGGATATAGTTATAAAAGGGCAACATGAGGGATCCTTGCAGATATGGAAAAGGTCAGGGTCTGGACTGTGGTGATGGTACGTATAGAAACTACACCTAATAAAAGGGCCTGGAACTAAACATTCAGAGAGAGATAATTACAATTAAAACTAGAGGAATCTTAATAAGATTAGTGGATTATATCACTGTCAATATTAATACTCTGTTTCTGAAGTTGCACTATGGTTTTGCATGATGTTTCTGTTGGGGTAAACTGGGTAAAAAGTGCAAGGACCTCTCTCTATTTTTAAATATTATTATATTTAATAATACTATTTAATATTCCTTACTAATAATGTGATTAATATTTCTTACATAAATGCATGTGATTCTACAATGGTCTTAAAATAAAACAATAAATTTGAAAAGTGTAATTGGTCCAATCACACCATCTTTTTTTTTTTTTTTTTTTTTTGAGACGGAGTCTCGCTCTGTCACCCAGGCTGGAGTGCTGTGGCCGTCTCTCAGCTCACTGCAAGCTCCGCCTCCGGGTTCAGGCCATTCTCCTGCCTCAGCCTCCCAGGTAGCTGGGACTACAGGCGCCGCCACCTCGCCCGGCTAGTTTTTTGTAGTTTTTAGTAGAGACAGGGTTTCACCGTGTTAGCCAGGATGGTCTCGATCTCCTGACCTCGCGATCCGCCCGTCTCGGCCTCCCAAAGTGCTGGGATTACAGGCTTGAGCCACCACGCCCGGCCCCACACCATCTTTAAAAGACAGAGATTATCAATTTGCCTAAAAGCAAAATAAGACCCAACTATACTATGTACATTTAAGCCACTTCAAGTACAAAGACACTGGTCAGATTTTGCAGTAATATTTTTATTTCCTGTAAGTTGCGGAAATCCTGAGGCTTAGATTAGAGTTGATTTCCTTTGGAAATTTGTATTTGCTTCTTCTGGAAATCAATCAAAACTAATAATCGAGGTTCACATTAAACCTCCTTCGGGGTTCCTGATTAAGGAAATGGTAGTTCCAGGTTTATCTCACCGTCCCCCCCACCCCTACCATTTCGCTGTGGACTTAGCAAATAGTTTCCTAGCAATTGATACAGTTACAGGCATCTGTCTTTATAGTAATCCTTGGTTTTATATTTATCCAGTTCTCAATTTTCACTGGTTTGTTTGAGGTTTGTGTTTGTTTGCTTTTGGAGATTTCCCTTAACTTTCCATTGAGCTCAACAAAGGATTAAAAAACAAGTCTGTGGTCATTTACCCTGGGATATAGTTATAGTATAGCAGAAAGAGGCTTCAGATTATCCAGCCAACTATGATTTCATAAGTGGAAGGACACATATCCACATACAAAGAACCAAAGCATCTGCTTGAAATTTGCTCACTAATTCTACCTGACTTTTCCAAAAGAAAAAAATTACATTATTTTTTAATTCCAATAAATGTGTTGTGATAGTTTATATGTATATGTTAGTTTAGGTCGATATTGCAAATATGATGGAAACCCCACAATTTTATGACCTAAAATAATTTTTCATCATTAACATCATCACCACAACCAATATCATCACTGTTAGTTTCAAATGTTTATGGAAATCTTTTGAGGTAAGTTTATACAGAAGTAGATTTCATGACTTGCAGATTTGAAAAGGTTATAATCTGCACAGTGAGTCACTATATACAAATAAAGAGGTGAAGAGGTGGAGGTGGGGAAGAGAGCTCTGAATGGAGAGTCAAGAGACTTGGCTATGGTTTCAAACGTATTGGAAACGAACCAGGGGGTATAATAATGTTGTTCCATCCCTTTGTACCCCTGTTCCCTTTTGTGTGAAATAAAGATGTTCACATGAATCATGTTAAGAAGTCTTCTAGCTGGGGTTTGTATCTGCATTTAGTAGCACCTTATGTTCACAGGGTACTTTACAGTCTACAATGTGATTTATTCACTTGTCAAATATATAAGTATCTACAATGTTATCGAGTAGTTACTATTTGTTATTTTCCTCGCTTGGAGAAAACTACAAATGTCAATAAGGCAAGTCTTTGTCTTTGAGACACTTAACTACCAAATAGGGAAAGCACATATGGAATAAACTGCAACAAAACCTAACCGTGTCATGATGGAGTTCAGTCCAGCAGGGGAGGCATAGAGAGGAAGGTGAACCTGGAGGAGTCATGGAAACATGTTTTGAGGAGCTAACCTTTCAGGTGAAGGTCAACCCATTCACATGTTATCTCATTCAATATAATTCTATGCTTCAATTTAAAAAGAAAAGAAAGGAAAAGAAGTTAGAACTCAGAAGAGTTAAAGAAGATGGCCATGGGCGCACAGACCCTACACTGAAGACTGGAGCACCAGTGGGTTTGTGTCTTGAATTCAGGACCTCTGTCTGATTTTCCTACTTTATCACAACTGCTAATGTTCTGTAGTTCTGTGGTTTTGTGAGTAATTCTGTAAGTCACGTAAGCTGAGAACCAATCCACAGCATGGCAATAAGGCAATATGGCTATGAAGGCTAAGAAGGGCTCAGGGAAGAAAAACAAGTGTCCTTAAGGACTTGCCTGGCAGGAGAGGTAAAGCAGGAGGAGAGGCAGGTTGGGAAACCCTGCAAAGAGGCGAAGGGGGAGCCGAGCATGCCAACACAGCAGGTGCCAGGTGAAGGATCAGGCACCTCCCACATCTTGGTACTGAACGGGAAGAGCCTCCTGGAATCCGGGAAAGCCGTTCATTTGGAAAATAGCTTAATAAAAATATTCTGTCCAGAATCTCTAAAGTGAAACGCCGGGTTCAATAGCCAATTGCAAATTGCTCTTCAGCCTTGGGAAGTACGCAGTGTGGGTGCTTTGACAATCGATGCGGATTTTCTACTGCAATAGGCAGAAATAGGCAGAAACGTTTTACAGCGGAGGCGCTTTCCTCTTCCATCCACCTCCATCATCCCCCTGCCATCTTTTCATGTGAGTTTTCCAAGCAGGTTTCAGAAGGCAGAAATCACGGTTTTATTTTTTAAATTGCGTTCAGCCCTCCTGAGTACAGCGACGTGATAAAGCTGAAATAGAATAGACCCCATCGATGGGTTTTTGTCCCTCATGCAGCGGGAAATGGCTGGAAAGAATGAGCACCCTTGGAGACAGAGGCATTCACGTTTTTGAGGCAATAAAGTGTAACAAAAACCGGAAATGGACATTCGTAATAAAACCGGAGGGAATCCCAGCCATTTGGTCTTTTTCTTCTATTAGGAAATAACTTTAGTTCTCGGTTGTTTTTGGAAGATGTGTGTTTTTCCACCTCCTTCAATTTGATGTGCTTGCGGCTGCTGCGGTGCTTTACCACGTGAAGGATATGGATATTTCAAGAAATGACCCACATCGGTATTATATTTAGTACCTCGTAATGTGGCTATTGAAGTTCTGAGGTTTACACTCTAAGAGATCACTGGAAAGATTTCTGCCTGTCCTAGAAATATGAGTGGACCAAAAGCTAGCTCCAGGAACCTGGCAACACGAGGCTCCAAGAAGCAGGAGGCAACAGATGTCTTTTTATTGTACGAAATTCCCTCTTGTTCTGTCCTCTCTCTGAAGCCGTGTTCAGCATGCTCATATACAGTGATGCGTTCGTTTAAAACTTTATTTAGCCTGGTTGTGTCGTTCTTTTGAAGGCCATTGTGCTGTTTGGCTTGTATCAGCTGGAGGCAAGGATGCTGTGTCCTGAGAAGTTGAAAACTTTCGGCCTAGTACTTTGATTAGCTGCTGGAGGCACCTGTCGGCTACTGTAATTGCCGCCACACCTCTAAAATGAATGTATATTTCCTGTGACGAGGAAAGTGTGAGAATATGTGCTTATGGAAACTTCAGATTCCTACAGTCCCGTGGAGATCAAATTTTAAAAGTACAATGAGGACCTGTGGCAATCGCGGTTTATTAACTAAACATCGATTTAGAAAATACTGTAGAATAGGCAGATTTTAAGCTAGATGGCTAGAAATGGTGGGCACAGGTAACTCTCCAAGTTGGTGAAAGGGTGAAGTTTAAAAATGATGGTAACTTCAGGCAATTCTTCTGCTCTGAATAGTGAGACTGAATGGTAGCTCACTTTCACCGCGTTCTCTCAGTCATTATCGTCGTCATCCGTGTTTGTTCTTTAGTTCTGTGCTGTGCTGAAGGAGAGGAAGAAGCCATAGGAGCCGCATGAAGTGCATTTTCAGCACTGTCACCCGAATAGCAGCATGGGTCCCTGTGACGGTGCAGTCCTGGGAAAGTTCAGTTGGGCTGTTTCATCTCTTGTTTATTTCCATTTCCTTCCCAGAGCAGTGTTTAACCTTGGCCTCCTTTTTCCTTCTGCTTTTAAAGAAGTGTTTCTGTCTCCCCAAGAAGAGCTAGGACTGAAAGGTTCTAGTAGAGAGACAGTTTAAAGATCTGCTGGCTTCAAACACCAGCTGTATGTGCACTGAATTATGAATTCCAGAATTAACGAACTCCAGAACTGGCTGGTTGACTAAGTAGCCTCTGGACCCGTTGAGCACTCCCTGGAGTCCAAACGCTTCCAGAAATAGGTGGTTGTGTCAGTATCTGGGGCAGGTGCACGCCATTCTTCTCCCATTTTGACAGTCTGGTTTATTTCATATCAGCCAGACACCTGATCTTGACTCGACGTTGTCCTTGCAATTTGGAAGTCAGAAAAGCTATTTACCTTACAAAGAAGTAAGAAGTTACTGATTTAAACTGTAACCGCCACCAACAAATTATTTTTAAAGCTATACAACACACCATGGTTATTCAGGTCCTCATTCTAGATAGCAATCAGATTTTCCCCCTTAGGTATCATAAAAACAAACAAACAAACAAACAACCTCTGTGTTTGAAATTTTCTTGTATCTTAATTATGGCAATATTACTTCATTTCTTTGTAAGGACCTAATGATTAAAAACTAAAAGAAAAAAAACATTTTTGGAAAAGGAAAATAGCATTTTAAAACAAAGGAAAACAACATTTAAAACTATATTTCCCTGTGAACGTGCCTAAAGAATGTTTTTTCTTGGAGCCACATAGAAAGTATTTTGACAATGATTTCAGCAATGTCTCTGCTTTGGCTTCCTTTCAGTCCAGAAAAATAACCCTGGTAATAAGAATGCTGCTCTGCACAGTATAAATATACAGTTTTTGGAGTGCTTTTCCAAAGTTATGTTTCCTTTTATGTTTAAAGTAATGTATGTACATAGTAAAAAATAATTCCAACAATATGTTGGTGATTAAATGTAAAAAATAAACATCTTTTCAAACATATTATCTTTAATTATTCTGGTGGTTAACACCGTAACAGAAAAAGTATTTGTGTCCCCTCGAAATTCATACGTTGAAGCTCTAACCCTTAATTTGATGGTGTATGGAGCTGGGGCCTTTGGGAGGTAATTAGTTTTAGATGAGGTCATGAGTTTGAGGCCCTCATGATGGAATCAGTGCCTCTATAAGAAGACAAAGAGATACCAGAGTGTGTGCTTGGGCATGCTCTCTCTTTCTCTCTCTTCTCTCTCTTCTCTCCTCTCTCTCTCCCCCAACCCCTGCCACACCACCGTGTGAGGAGACAGTGAGAAGACGGCTGTCTGCAAGCCAGAAAGAGAGTCCTCACCAGGAACTGAGTCATCTGGCACCTTGGTCTTGGACTTTCCGGCCGCCAGAACTGTGAGAAGTCAATGTCTGTTGTTTAAGACACGCAGTCTGTGGTATGGCTATGGCAGCTCAAGCAGACTAACAAGATGCCTTTACCTCTCTTTATTTATTCATTTCAGAAAATGCCTATTCACCACCTGCTTGGAATGATGAAAGATTTTAGTCAGACTTATCCATTGTTACTTTCTGTTTTCCAATTGATTTAGTATAAATAATATATCTCATTTTATTTCTCATTGTATCAACAATAGAAAGTATTTATTGACTTCCTAATATGTAGGATATGGAAACTAGAAATTCTAATTTGTCCCTAATTCCTTTATCTCTAAAGTTGGCTGAGTGACTCATTATATTTTAATTGAATTATTATATTTACATTTTGCCCATCTGCCCATGGCTTCTTGTAAAATTTTTGGAAAAAAAAATTGACCAACCTTACACAGTTAGGGCTATAAAATTTTATTTATTTAAAAACCAAATAGTTTGGAATAGTGAGAAAAAAATGTAAACCTATTTTATTAAACCTGTGCCCCTTGAAAGACAATGTTTAAAATATCAAAGTCAACTTGATTTCTTTTCTTACATGCCATTAACTGTTTTAAGGCATGTCATATTTCACTTTATAGAAAACACTTTTATGGCACTTAATACACACCAGTACTATTCTAAGAGGGAGACATGTTACTACAGAGTACTGTTATTAATGCTGTTTCTCAGAAAAAGAAAGGCACAAGTAAGATAGTAAGTTCACACGATCCACGATCACACAGCAAAATGCTTGCATAGTAACCTATCCAAGATCACACAGAGAAATGTAAGAGCCGTAATTCATGCAGAACCACACTGGTTTCAAAGTCTGTGATTTTAGCTATTATACTAATATTGCGGCCATTATTTTCTTCTATGGGTTTTTATTAAAGAGTTTCAAATTTCTTTACATTGTTGTTATTGTGAACAGAAGATATAGAAACATTCTCCACTGTTTCATTTTCCAGATTCTTATTCAGACTATTTAGATTCACGAAATGTATTTACCCTTTAAAGTCATTCCTGTGAAAGCCTGGAGACTCCCTTTTCTAGTTTGGAATGAAAGATAACAGAACTATTCAAGCAAAAGTGTAATTAAGCCCCAAATCACTGAGAAACTGGTGTGCAGCCATCCCAGAAAGCCTGCAGACCAAAAATTTTCTAAGACTGGGAAAACCTAACCCATTAGAGGAAAGAGTGATAGATGTTGACAAAGCAAAATGAAATGTTCTTTTCAATGAATATGATGTTGGATGTCTTTCCTGTGTTCTTTGAGATCCGTGTTCCACTCTGTGCCTCAGGAAGCTGAGCCTCCTAGACCACATGGGCAAGTAGCTTGGCCTCCACCAGCCAGCTCAGTTCAGTCAATGGGGGCCCCCACAGGACGTGGGGCAGGTGCAGCACACGGGACCCTACAGAAATAGGACAGGGGAAGCAAAGAGAGGTTGTGGTGTTTCTTCCTCCTCCCCTCTCTGTTGGACCACAGGTTGGGTATCTGTTGAATGAGGAAATGAGACCTGGACATAGATTGCATTGACACTTCTGCATGCTAAAATGCAATGATCTTTTTAAAACTGTAGCTTCTGAATATGGCAAGGAGTTTAAAATACCTAAGCATTGTCAATATAAAACTGTAAATTCACTCTTCAAGAGATGTTCAGGTGGATAATATCTCCTTTCTCTACTACTGTCATTCAGTTGTAAACAAATACAGGAACTTATACCTGTAAGGGCTGCAAGCTGATGCAGTGGTGATAGGGAGGGACAGTTATGTATACTTAAATGAAACATAGCAACACAAGTGTGTGTCCTGACACTAGCTAATTAGTAATTTCTCCAGTTTGTTACATTCAATTTTTTAAAGCAGAAATTATATTTGTTGTTTATCTATTTTATTAAAATGTATAAAATGGTTAAAGTTTTGTCTAAGCTAGAACAAACAGTAAGCTCACATTAACTGTTTTAAAATGAAGTGTATTTGAGTTATAATTTACAAGATAGTATCTACCTTTTAGTGTATAGTTTGATTAGTTGTTTTTAATGCAGCCATATAACCACTACTACAATTAAAATACGGTACAGAACATTTCCTTTACTCCCCAGAGTCTCCTTGTGCCCCTCCGTAGTGAACCCTTACCCTAGCCCCACCCCCTGACACACACTGGTTTGTTTCCATAATTTATCTTTTCCAGAATGTCATATAATTATCATATGATATGTAGCCTTTGGGGTGTGGTTTCTTTCTCACAGCATGATGCAGTTAAGAGTCATTTATGTCATCATGTGTTTCAGTAGTTGGTTCCTATTTACACCGAGGAATATTTTCTTCTATGGATGCTGCACAGTTTGGTTAACCATTCACCAGCTGAAGAACATTTGGATTGGTTCCAGATCGAGTGATTGCAAATGAATCTACTCTGAACATTTGGGCATAGGTATTTGTAGGAAAATAACTTGCTTTTCTCTGGGATAATACCTGGGAGGGGATTGCTGGATCAAAAGGTAAGTGTATGGTTAACTTCATGAGAAGCTGCAAAGCTGTTGTCAGGTGGCCAGATCAGTAATGAATGGGAATTCAGCGGTAATGAATGAGAATTTCAGAAGTTCTTGTCCTCACCAGCACTCCAGCACTTGGCATTTCAGGTTTCTTTTTGAAATACTCTCGTGAGTGTGAAGTGGTATCTCATTGTAGTTTTACTTTCCTTTCTCTATTTACTAATGGTGTTAGACATCATTTCATGAATTTATTTTCCATTTGTGTGTCTTCTTTGGTGAATTATCCGTTTTCTTATTATACATGCTTTTCCTTATTATTAAACTTTGACAATTATTTACATATTCTAGACACAGGTTCTTTATCACATATGTATTTTGCAAATATTCCTCTCAGCCTGTGACTACAGTTGTCATTTTGCTAATGGTGTCTTTTGGAGAGCAGAAGTTTAAACTTTTTGATATCCAACTTATTAATATTTTTATGAAACATGCTTTATATGCTGCATCTAAAATTTTTCCCCAAATTAAGGTGGCAAATATTTTTGCCTGTTTTCTTCCGTAAGTTTTCTAGTTTTCCATTTTATGATTCATTTTGAGGTAAATTTGTTTTTGGTGTGTCATAGAGGTCAAGGTTTTTTTCTTTTAATGTAGATGTCTATTTGTCATAACATATATATTGAAAAGACTAACTCTTTTTCTATTAAATTGCTTTGCACCTTGTTCATAAATCATTTTACCATGCACATGTGGACCTGTTTCTGGATTCTGTTTTATGTCATTGATCCACATGTTTATCCTTTTCATAATACCATATTGTCTTGATTACTGTAGGTTTATGTTAAGTCTTAAATTTAGGTAGTTGAACTCTCAAACATTGTTGTTTTCCAAAATTATTTTGATTATTCTGGTTCTTTTGCTTAACTGTATACATTTCAGAATCACTTCTAAAAATAATCCTGCCAGGATTTTCACTGGGATTGCACTGAGTTTGTAAGTCAGTGTAGGAAGAGTTGACATATCAACAACAGGGAGTCTTCTAGTTCATGGACACAGCATCTCTCTTTTCATCTTTATCTGTGATTTCTCTCATTCACATTGTATAGTTTACAGCATACAGGTCATACACATATTTTATCATATTACTCATATTTTGTTGAATTTATAACAAAATAAGTTTTTAATGTTTCAAGGAGCTATTGCAAGAAATATTGTTTCAGAAATTTTAATTTTCATTTGTTCATTACTGGGATATAGAAATGCAGTTTAGTTTGTTTATTGATCTTGTAGCTAATGTTCTTGCTAAACTTCACTTGTTAGTTGTAAAAGGTTCTCTTGGGGTATTCTAAGTAGACTACTACCTGTGAATACAGAAAGTTTTCTTTCTGCCATTCCAGTCTATATACTTGTAATTTATTTTTCTTCCCTCATTGCATTGCCTTAGACTATCAGTGTGATGTTGAATTGGAGTGGTGAAAGAAGTTGTATTAGTCTGTTTTAATGCTGTTAATAAAGACATACCTGAGACTGGGTAATTTATATAGAAAAACAGGTTTAATGAACTTACAGTTCCACAAGGCTGGGTAGACCTCACAATCATGGAGGAAGGCAAGGAGGAGCAAGTCACATCTTACATGGATGGCAGCAGGCAAAGAGAGAGCTACTGTAGGGAAACTGCCCTTTATAGAACCATCAGATCTCATGAGACTTATTTCCTGTCATAAGAATAGCACAGGAAAGACCTGCCCCCATGATTCAATTACCTCACACTGGATCCTTCCCACAACATATGGTTATTTAAGATGAGATGTGAGTAAGGACACAGCCAAACCATATCATCCCATCTCTGACGTCTCCCAAATTTCATGTCCTCACATTTCAAAACCAATCATGCCTTCCCAACAGTCCTTTAATGTCTGAACTCATTTCAGCATTAACTCAAAAGTCCACAGACCAAAGTTTCGTCCAAGAGAAGGCAAGTCCCTTCCACCTATGAGCCTATAAAAATCAAAACCAAGTTATTTATTGCCTAGATACAGTGGGGGTACAGGCATTGGGTAAATACAGTGGTTCCAAATAGGAGAAATTTGCCAAAACAAAGGAGCTACAGGCCCCATGCAAGTCTGAAATCCAGTGGGACAGTCAAATCTTAAAGCTCCAGAATGATCTCCTTTGATTCCATGTCTCACATCCAGGTCATGCTGATGCAAAAGGTGGGCTCCCATAGCCTTAGGCAGCTCTGCTTTGGTGGTTTTGCAGGGTATAGATCCTCTCCTGGCTGCTTTCACGAGTTGGCATTGAGTGTCTGCAGCTTTTCCAGGTGCATAGTGCAAGCCATCAGTGGATCTACCATTCTGAGGTCTGGAGTTCTGAGAAGAGGACTTCTCAGAACTAGGTGGTGCCCCAGTAGGGACTCTGTGAGGGCTCTGACCCCACATTTCCCTTCTGCTCTGCCCTAGCACAGGTTCTCCATGAGGGCCCCACCCCTGCAGCAAACTTCCGCCTGGGCATCCAGGCATTTCCATACATCCTCTAAAATCTAGGCAGAGGTTCTCAAACCTCAGTTCTTGACTCTTGTGTACCCCCAGGCTCAACACCATGTGGAAGCTTCCAACGTTTGAGGCTTGCACCCTCTGAAGCCACAGCTTGAGCTCTACATGGGCACCTTTCAGTTATGGTTGGAGTGGCTGGGATGCAGGGCACCAAGTCCCTAGGCTGCACAAAGCATGGAGTCCCTGGGCCCAGCCCACCAAACCACCTTTTCCTCCTAGGCCTCTGGGCCTGTGATGAGAGGGGCTGCCATGAAGACCTCTGACATGTTCTGGAGACATTTTCCCCATTGTCTTGGGTATTAACATTCAGCTCCTTGTCACTTATGCAAATTTCTGCAGCTGGCTTGAATTTCTCCTCAGAAAATGGAATTTTCTTTTCTATTGCATTGTCAGGCTCAGAATTTTCTGAACTTTTATGCTCTGCTTCCCTTATAAAAACTGAATGCCTTTAACAAAACCCAAGTCACCTCTTGACTGCTTTGTGGCTTAGAAATTTCTTCCATGAGATACCCTAAGTCATCTTTCTCAAGTTCAAAGTTCCACAGATCTCTAGGGCAGGGGCAAAATGGTGCCAGTCACTTTGCTAAAACATAATAAGAGTCACCTTTGCTCCAGTTCCCAACAAGTTTCTAATCTCCATCTGAGACCAACTCAGCCTGGATCTTATTGTTCATATTTTTGTCAAAGTCATTTAACAACTCTCTAGGAAGTTCCAAAAGTTCCCACATTTTCCTGTCTTCTTCTGAGCCCTCCAAACTGTTCCAACCTCTGCCTCTTACTCTGTTTCAAAGTTGATTCAACATTTTTGGGTATCTTTTCTGCAATACCCCACCCTCTGTACCAATTTATTAGCAGTGTGTCTGTCTTTATTAGTAGTGTGTCTGTTTTCACACAGCTAATAAAGACATACCCAAGACCGGGTAATTTGTACAGAAAAAATGTTTAATGGACTTACAGTTCCACATGGCTGGGGAGGTCTCATAATCATGGCAGAAGGCAAGGAGGAGCAAGTCATGTCTTACATGGATGGCAGCAGGCAAAAAAAAAAAAAAAAAAAAAGCTTAAGAGCTTGTGCAGTGAAACTCCTCCTTACAGAACCATCAGATCACATGAAAGTTATTCATTGTCATGAGAACAGCATGGGAAAGACCTTCCCCCAATGACTCAATTACCTGTCACCAGATCCCTCCCACAACATGTGGAAATTCAAGATGAGATTTGGATGGAGACACTGCCAAACCAGATAAGCAGTCATCTTTGCTCGTTCCCAGTCTGGGGGGAAAGAATTTATTCCTTCTCAATTAAATACTATTTTAGCTGTAGGTTTTCTGTAGATGCCCTCTATCAGGTGAAGCTCCCTTTCTTGAGAATAATAGATTTTATTGTGAATGAATATTAACATTTGTGGGTGACATACTGTTTTTCTTCTTTTGTCTCTTGATGTGGTAAATGACATCAACTGATTTTCAAATGTTGAAACAATCTTACATTTCCAGGATAAACTCCTATTGGTCATGACATATTCTCTTTCTATTTATTGCTTGACTAAGTATGCTAAAGTTTTCTTTTGAGGATTTTTGTCCATATGCTCATAAAGGATGTTGGACTCTACTGTTCTTGTGGTCTTTGTCTACTTTTGGTATCAGAATAATTTTGGCCTCATCAGATGAGTTGAAACGTATTTCCTATGCAAATCAAAATCACAAGGAGATACCATCTCACACCAGTCAGAATGGCTATTATTAAAAAGTCAAAAATAGGCCAGACGTGGTGGCTCATGCCAGTAATCCCAGCACTTTGGGAGGCCAAGGAGGATGGATCACGAGGTCAGAAGTTCAAGACCAGGCTGGCCAAGATGGTGAAACCCAGTCTCTACTAAAAGTATAAAAATTAGCCTGGTGTGGTGATGGGCACCTGTTATCCCAGCTACTCAGGAGGCTAAGGCAGAGAATCACTTGAACTCTGGAGGCAGAGGTTGCAGTGAGCCGAGATTGTGCCACTGCACTCCAGCCTGGACGACAGAGTGAGACTCCATCTCAAAAAAATTTAAAAAATGAAGAAAAAAAGTCAAAAATAACAGATGTTGTCGAGGAGGTTGTGGAGAACAAAGGAACCCTTATATACTATCGGTGGGAGTGTAAATTAGTTCAACCATTGTGAAAGACAGTGTGGCGATTCTTCAAAGATCTAAAGACAGAAATACTATTAGACCCAGCAATTTCATTACTGGGTATATACCCAAAGGAATATAAATTGTTCTATTATAAAGATACATGCACTCTTATGTTCATTGCAGCACTATTCACAACAGCAAAGACAAGGAATCAACACAAATGTCCATCAATGATAGATTAGATAAAGAAAATGTAGTACATATACACCATGGAATATTAATACTACGTAGTCATAAATAAGAATGAGACTATGTCCTTTGCAGGACATGGATGGAGCTGGAGGCCATTATCCTTAGCACACTAACACAGAAACAGAAAACTAAATACTACATGTTCTCACTTATAAGAGGGAGCTAAGTGATGAGAACACAGGAACACATAGAGGGGAGAAACAGACACTGAGACCTACCAGAGGGTGCAGGGTGGGAGAAGGGAGAAGATGGGAGAAGATCAGGAAAAATAATTCATGGGTCTAATGGATACTAGGCTTAATACCCGGGTGACGAAATAATCTCTGCAACAAATCCCCATGACACACATGTACCTAGGTAACCAATCTGCACATCCTATTTATGTACCTCTAAACTTAAAAGTTAAAAATAAAAACAAAATTAAAAAAATTAAAAAGATACGACCTAAATTTTGTTTAAAAAGAAAAGTGAAAGTATTTCCTTTGATTCTAATTTCTGGGAAAGTTTTTGAATTGGTAGCATTTGTGCCTTAGTGACCGATGAAATCCACTCATGAAAATATCTGGGTCTGAGTTTTCTTTATGGGAAGATTTTTAACTATGAATTCAACTTCTTTAACAGATACAGGGCTATTTGGTTCATCCATGGTTTCTTGAGTGACCTTGGATAGTTTGTGTCTCTAAAGGAATTTGTTGATTGCATTTAAGTTGCTGAATTTATGGGCATAAAGTTCTTATTCCTCTACACTTATTCTTTATCAAATGATGTTTGATCTGTAGTGAAATCCCACCCCTCATTCCTGATACAGGTAAATTTTGTCTTTTCTCCTTTTTTCTTGGTCAGTCTGACTAGAGATTATCAATATTATAGATTTTCTAAAAAAAACAAAAAAAAGCGTTTGGTGATTTTTATTGTTTTTCTGTTTTCAATTTCATTGATTTCTGTGCTTATCTTTATACTTGTCATTTCCCCTTGATTTAGGTAAATAGGCTGACTTCAAAATACTATTCTTCCTGATTGGTTTTCTGAAGTATGAATACGATGTGTCTAAGTGTGATGGTGTTACTTTTATTTTTAAATGCTCTTATTTATCTTAAGTATTTATGCATTTATTATAATTATCTCGCTTAGGTATCTCTGGATGGCTTAGACTTATGGTTTCATATATTTTATAAATATTGGGGAATTCTACTTACAAGCCCTAAAGAGTGTGTGAGTCCTGGTACGTCTGCAGCTCCACGGGCTTCTCATTCTCAGGCCGGTCTGCTCCCAACTTCCAGCAACAGGCCCAAATTGCTCGCCAAGTAAGTGTTGCTATGAGTTTAAGGCTCCCGGTAGCTTCTTTCTGCTCCAGGTAGCTGAACTGAGGTGCTATATCACTTTGGGCTTTCCGGATTTTGGAATGACAGTTTGCCTTGCAACTCAGTGCTCTAATGGATCCAAGAAAGGTGTGAATTTTCAGTTTGTTCAGCTTTTCCTTATCGTAAAATTTGGGGGGTGGTGACTGCCAAGTTCCTTATATCTTGGAGCTGACACCATAAATCTAATTATAATTTTGGATTTTCTATTTCTTCTTCCCGTTCACTCAGTCTTTGTTTTTTGTATTTTGAAGCCCCGTTGTTACATGCATACACATTCAGATTGTGATATCTTGACCCATATATCATGATATATGGTTGACCCACACATCATGATATATGGTCCCTCATTATCCCTAACAGTCTCCCTTCTTTCAAAGTTTACTTTGTCTGATATTATATTAGCCATACTTTCATTAGTGTCAGCATGGAATGTATTTTATATCTTTTTATTTTGACCTATCTATGCCATTGTATTTAAGTCACCTTGAAGATACCTTGCAGACACCTTGCATACACCTTGCTGATAGCATGTAGTTGAATATTTCTTTTTATCCCAAAGCAGAGAATATCTATATTTAGTTGGTATATGTAGTCTATCTATACTTCATGTGATTATTAGTATGTTTGTATCTACTGATTTCTTATATTTTCTGTTTGTTCCACCAGTTCTTGTATTTCTCTCCATCTTTTTTCACCTGCTTTTGGCTCAAGTTGTGTTAGCTTTTAATTTCATCTCCACTATTTATTCGTTATTGATGTATCTTAAAAATATATCTTGTGACTGTCCTACACTTTATAATGTGTATCTTTAATTTGTTACAATATATCTTTATATAATAATATACTGCTTCCCATATACTATAAAAATCTTACACCAGCCTGCTTCTAATTTCACTCTGCAGTCTTGTGCGGTATTGCTGTCATACGTTCTGCTTTTACATATGCCTCAACTCACGAGGTGCAGCTACTAGCTGTGCTCTAGAGGGTTATCACTTAGAGTGATTGAAAATTAGAAAAATCAACTTTATTTTAATCATGTTCTGAGTTCTGAGTTGTAAGATTCTGGTTGGTATCCTCTTTCTTCTCCCCAAAGATCAGCTCATATGGAGCTCTCTGATCTTTTGTTTCCCTTCAGCAGTCTTTATTTTGACTTCATTTTTGATAGATTTTGGTTGGGTGTGGATTTCCAGGTGCGTGGTTTCTTTCTCTTCCCCAGCGCTTTAAAGATGGCGCATGCTGACTTCCGGCTTGCAGAGCTCTCCCTGGGCCTTGGCCTTCACAGACACCCGTGTGCCTGAGCCTGCGGGTGGGGCTTTCTCAGTGGCCACCCTCCTCCTGCAGCCAGTCTCATCCTTGCGCCCTTGGTGGGGCTTGTTAGAGAGTTTGCTGCCTTTCTTCTGATACCTCTACTGGTATTGATACAGGACCATGGGCCCAGGACAGTTTCCTGCCTCTCCCTCCCGGCAGATTTCTTGTTACTTTTATTCTTCCTCTAGCCAGAGTGAGTCTGTCCTTGTGCCTGCAGACAACAGTGTTTGCTGCCTCTCTCCAGGAGCTTAAGGATTTTGCTCCGTATAGAAAAGAGCTCCAGGTGTGTGGGGCAGGGCAGGTTGTGCTTACCCCACAGCAGGGGCCAATCCCCTTCTCCAGGCCTGCACCACTGTGCACTTTTTTTTTGGTATTTCACACCACCCAGTTTTTCTCATGAGCATTCGGTGAACCTGTGAGGAATGGAGCCTGTTACTGGGCACAGACCGCACTTTCTGAGGCTTTCAAGGAGCCTGTACTCTCACACTTGTCTACACTGGTTTTTAGAAATGCTTTACATTCTGCCTTAAATTGTCACTGGCCTGCTCAATACCTGTCACAGGTGATGAGCGTACTTTACATCTCAGCTCTGCTTGGAAGAACCAGACTTTCCTTGGATTCAGTGTTACTGGGAGGGAAAGAGAAAATGGGAGTGGCCGTCCATCCAAGACTGTCTGGAGGACAGCGTGCAGGAGAAGCGGGGAAGGAGGGGAGGCTTCCCACTGGGAGGGGAGGCTTCCCACTGGTAGGGCTGTGGCACCCAGAGCAGGAGCTTGCTGGCTGAGCAGCCACTCAGGGGTCCATGACACTCATAAACCCATCTGTCCTGTAAGCAGGACCTCTTACCCTCTCTGTGGGAAATGGGGGATGAAGGGAGAATCTCTCCTCCTTCCATCGTGAGCTATTGGAGAATTCCCTGCTGAATGGAGCAGAGAAACTAGGCTAGAACTGGAGAAACTGCAGCGTTGCGTGGCAGGGACATCAGATGACCCCTATTGTGGCTGCACCAAACACAGTCTACATTTCTTTAAAGGCACAGATGAAAATTCTTCTGAAAACTGGAACAAAAAATGGCACTGTAATTAAACCTCAGTAGACCCTCTGCTACCTGGGCTCTCAAAGAACCAGGTCTCCCACAAGAGGAGTGGCACGTAGGGGCGGCTTGCCCACACACCACCTTCGGGTGCTTAATGAGGGCCCTGCCAGGTAGTGTGCTCCAGAAACGAAGTCTTTTTCTTCATTTGGAGAACTGTGCTTTGGGCTATGTCAGACAAAGCTACTTGCTACTTGAGAATTGTGGATGGAAATATTCCTGAGAGCTGGTTTGAATTCCACCAAATTTCAAGCTCCCAGAAGAGTATTTGTTCAGCTTAAAAAATATCCAAGTTATGTGGTTGGTAATTAGTTTTTGAGGATAAAAGTGGAGTGTGTGTTCTTGCCTAATGCTTTTCCATAACCCCTGTGTACCTCCAAGTAAACAGGAAAACTGTAGGGTTTTTATCCCCCCTCTTCCTAGTGAATCAAGTCCCTTGTATGAAACAAATCATTACAACCACAAAGAGTGACACCCTGACAGCCTAGTCAGTTATTAATGGGAGTGACAGCCAGCAAATCAGAAGTCATGGCAATGTATCTGTATGAACAGCAATCTGTGCTTACCTGAATAACCAGGAAACTCAGAAACTCCTGGAGAAAGAGAAGGAACAAAATCAAACAGATACATTTCTATCCACCCCACACTACCTTAAAGTAATTGACAAGCAGGAGCACAGCAGCATTCAGAACCTCTCTAGGACTGACTTTAATTCCACATCTTGCACACCTAAGGGTTTAAAAATCAGACCAATAAAAAGGAAGCTAAACAAGCTTTCTATTTTCTTCTTACAAGACTACATGCATGATATGCTGCCCGTCTAATTATTTTATGCTGGATTTCCAGGGAATTTCCGACTCAGTATTATCCAGAGGCTGGAATAAATGTCAGCTCAAGTAGAAATACAACTTTTAAAACTTTCAGTGTGGTTCATAAGCTTAAATATTCTGTTTTGTACACCTCAAGGGCTCGTTGGGGTTTTTCTTTGGTATGTTTTATTATTTTCAAAAAATAGCATTCGTATTTCTAGCAGCGGGTTGTTAGAATCAGTATTTTCTCCAAACTACCAAGTTATTGTTTTTATTTTTCCCTTTCCCCCCTGAAACTACAAATATTGACATTCTAGTGATTAGGAAATTAGATGTTGAACTACTTGATCATAGTAACCATATAACGTCATTGATTAAGGAACTAAATTACAGCCTTATTGTGACATTCAGAGGGACCAGAGATGGTCAGCAGGGAAGGTGCCCGTGAAGGGCACTGAGATGGTCTGGAGAAGTGGGCTTGCTTGCACACTGTGTGTAGTGCTGTGTGCAGGGGTGAGGTGCAAAGCTGGATTGCTCACAAAGCCCAAAATTGATGTGATGCTTTTTGTTGTTTTTTTTTTTTGCGAACATTTACTATTTTGCAAGTGTAGTACCACTGCATCTTGAGAGGCAGGTGAACAGTGAGACCAGCTCATACGCAGGTTTCCAAAAGCCCTAGTGCTGCCAACAGTCCAAGGAGAACAGATACACGTAAAGTTTTGTAGACGAAGGAAAGACTCTAATTCAATTTCTGATCCCACATTTGGGGCTATTGAAAAGATGTTTTCACTGACCAGAAAGTTAGGCACATCTCCTGCTTAAAGCCATCACTACCAATAAGATGTCCCATGAAGACAGAAGATACAAAGACTTGAGAAATCATGCTCCCCTTCTCTCTCTCGTTCTCTCTCTTTATTTCTCTTCCCGACCCTCCTGTTTACTTGAGCTTTCTTAGAAGCGCTCCTAATTAGGTTAGAGAAAATTATCCAGAAAAAATTTGTTAAAAAAAAAAAAAATGTAATCGTGCTGTGAGAATGCAAGCAACCCGCCAACAGAAAGTTCAGAGTTTAGTGAAAATAATCAGCCAGGTTTTTGCCACGCAGAACGAGCTGTTTCTCATGAAGACCTAATATCTCTCACACCACGAGGGGAAAAGAGCCCCAGGTATCCATGGATGTGTTATTTACCCCAGGAATGGGAGACATTACGATTTTCCAGGAAAGGCATGAGGGCAGCCATGCATCGCCCTGACATGGGTAATGAGAGGTTCTCTCTTCCCAGGGATGATGGAGGAACTGCCAGAATTCATCAAACCTATGACTGTTACTCATTTCTGCTGATTCATGTGAGAATAAATGAGAGACCTTAAAAAAATCCTGAAATTTATTTTTATTGACTTTGAAAGAGGAAAAAGGATGTGGAATATGTGTAGCTAGATTGAAAATAAAAGCCAAAGCATGTAGCTTTCTGGATCGCTGCTGATGGTGTCTGAGTGATGGGTGCAAAGAAAGTGGGCAACGTGCATCTGACAAGGACTTAGAGGAAAGAGGAGGTACCTGATCGAGGACTCCAGCCTGAACATGAGGCAGCGGGCAGGACACTGGATACCGCATGGCAAGCAATAATTTGCTAAGACATAGAATGAATAAAAATAATGGAAAAGATCCTAAAGAGAAAATAACAATGAAGATAAGAAAGAATTTGAAAAAGTGTAAGTATAAAGCCTAAATTAAACACATTTTAGCACAAGGTAGTATATGATATCACTCTCACACAAGCTTTATGCTAAAGAGCTCATAATTAGAAGACTATTAAAAAGAAATTGCTCCAGGAGAAGGGGAGGAGAAAAGTATATTATTCATCAATGCAAGAAGGCATGAACTTCAGATATAGAGGGATCAATTGCATTCCTAAGTAAGGCTACTCTGACAGTGACCTTAGAGCTTGCCCTTCTCCACCCACTGGGTGACTAGAAAAGCTACTCATTCTCTGTGAGGAAGTCACAGTGCCAGATGTACCTAATCCGTAAGAATGTTGTATTAAGTGAGAGATTGGTATGAATGTATCTAACATGATATCTGGTTCATAGTAGATACCCAAAATGCTATCGTAACAATTAGGCCAGGAAATATTACAATACTCCTTTCTGAGAAAACACAAAAAAGCTGCTATGGCCATAGTAACTTTTGGAGGTGTCTGTAACCCCTGGTAACCAAGCTTGGATCACCTAGTTGTGGGTTTGGTCTCATTGCTGTGGTCTCATTGTGTTAAAGAGGATGGACATAGCAGCTCTTGCTTCTGGGTACAGTGAGACAAGGCGAGAGCTCTCATCAGAAGAGGATTGCTCCATACTGGATGGCATGGGCCAGCCATCTCTTTAGGAAAGAGGCATGCAGCATAGACAGGGAGGGAGATGACAGGAAAACACAGCTGCTAAGAGAACAAAGAGCGCAGGTGGTAAGCAGAAGTCCCTCACAAAGCAGGAGCCAGGGGGCGCCAGGGGCTGCAAAGATGGCTTGTGTGGCAGAGGAAAGATGCAAGCCCAGCACCATGGCACTCGTGGGCCATTGGATCCGCTGCTGGCAACCACCTTCCCTTCCACTGAGGGGCTGCCCGGGGGGTTCCTGCTCTTCCGTGTTACTCTGTCCATTCTCACAAGCATCACATCACTGGAGCAACCCACAGTGGGCTTTTGTGCCTTACTATTTGGAAGCACTTAAATCTCACAGATCCGCTATTGTTATTATGACCTGCAAAGATACTATAGATACATATCCTGACTTTGAAGAATTTCTCCCTAGCAAAGAAGATACTAAGTTTAACAAATAATGACAATGGGATATATAAAGGGATATGTACCACAAGAATGGTATAGATAACTGGACACAGAAGTTAAAAGGAGAGAGATGCTACATAAATTGACCAACAGAGGCTTGATAGAAGAGATAGCATTTTGGCTGGACCACAAAGAAAGGGTCACAAACACCATTGGATATAATGAGGAAGACAGGAAGGAAATAAAATGAGCAGAGGTCTGAGAAAGGGTGGGAGTACCCTGTGGGTACACATGCAAGTCCCAGGAGCACAGGGAGAGCGGAGAAGGGCTTAGCAGTAGGACAGGCGGGGCCCAACTGTGGTGGGATCGGACCCAGTTATAACAAGGTGCATCCCGATGGATGGAACACACACGATAGAATTCTTTATTTTTCTTCCACCGCTGCTTTGAATCATGTTCTGCTGAATCTTCCACCCTGTTTCTGCCTTATCACAGACAGGCCCCACCAAACTACGGACAAACACCACCCCCTGCACCAACAGCGCTCTCTACAACCACTCCCGAGACGTCGAAGCAGCAACAACAGCACCAAATGCCCCAGACCTGAATGCCGACCACCTCCCATTACAAAATTCACAGAAAAACACACACACACACATACACACAACGCCCCAAAACACAATCCCCTTCCGCTTTGATGCTGAAGTTGAAAAACTAAAATTCCAAAATTATTCACTCTACAATTTATTACACAATGGTCATCTTCTCAACCATGCCATCCTGAGAGTCTCGAGGTGGGCTGTTTCCTTAAACGTTTGTTCCAGACATGGCCATGAGAGTGTAGCAACCAAGGCCACAGTTCAAGCATGAGGAAAACTTAGCCATTTCAGAACAGACAGTGGGCATATGCCCTGGAAGGTTCCAGGTGTTCACAGAACCCTGTAAGCTCATTGTGCCACCTGGTGCTGAGTGCTGTGTCTGAGGTCTAGCTGGAAATTCCTTTGAATTGCTTTGAATTTGAAATGCTACAGCAACACAGCCTGGAGCCATGGAATCTGACGGACAGTCGCCTCAAAATGTAGGGCCTGTTTTATTTTGGAAAAGACTATTTTTTAAGTCTAAGTTTTCTCTTCCACAGCCCCACAAGTTGCCCCAAATAAGAGTCACATCCCTTGGTGTCAGATTCTCCCACTACATCATTTAGATGCAACCCTACAACTAATCAATGACCACCTCTTCCACTGTTCCCAGTGTTTTGAGGAATTCCCAAGCCCGTGTGGTTTCGGGCATTGTTTGGTTATAGTACCCGTATGCAAGGTCATGTTTAGAATCTCGATATCGCCACTGTGTGCATCCCAAACAGACTGCTTCTAGGAAGCTCAAATGTGTAGCCGCTGCTCATTTCTGCACTTTCTCTGATGCCTAGCACAAGGTCCCCTGCATTTCCACACATCAACACTTACAAGTGCCTAGTTCCTACCCTGCAATACCCGCTTCTTCTCAATAACTAGGATAGTCAGAGGTCTCTGCATTTATCTGGGAGGAGAGGTCACCAGTGAACTCTGGGCTGATAGAAGACGTTACCATTTGTATTCAGAGACCCAGCTCTGAGACACTGCTGAGACAACAACAGTTTACGAAAACAGAGATCTCTTAGAAGGATGGGCTCCAAGTCCTGCCCTTTCGCTGATAAAATCAGTACACTTGTTGCCTGTAGTTTTGGATTGCTCAGAACAGTTGGAAACTTGCAGAAATAAGCTATGCCTTGGGGTTAGGAAACCAGTGTACCACCTCTAGGGCAGCGTTATCTTAGGTTGCCCCACCTTCACCCAGCGCTCCCCCTGCTGGCTGCAGGTGAGTGATGCCCTGGGTCATAGCCAGGTACTGGGAATTCCGCACCCTCCCAGGCCCACTCTGGCAGGGGACGTTTACAGCAAAACTTCCCTTACTTAGGTCACAGCCATAGTCCTTCCAGGATGTTGATCATAGGGTATTATTCTGTTTCCTAATTTTTCATCCCAGCCTCTTAAAGGCACTAATTCAAACTCAAAATAGGGAGGGAAAGAATTCCCAAAGTTTTACTGTGGGCCCTGTGGGTTAGGGAGGCGGGGGAGGGGTGGGGGGGAGAAAGAAATCTAAATTACGCCTGCAGGGCGTAACTGAATAAATGTCAATTTCCTGGTCTTGATATTGTGCTATAGTTTGGTGAAGATATTACCACTGGGGGAAACTACGTAAAAAGTGTACAAGAGCTCTAAATTATTTCTGGAAAAAAAAAAAGTACATGATTCTATAAATGATTCAAAATAAAAAGTTGCAAACGTTAATTTTTTTAAACATGGTAGAATGAAGAAGTTAAAGATGAGCTGGTGATGAAGAAGCTTGAGAAGAGGATAGGATGGAGCTCTTGAGGGGCCGCGGGGATGAGGTCAGCCTCTCCACCAGGAGGGGAACGTGGGCAGCAGTTAAAAAGAAATGCACAAAGCAGGACTGTGCAAGGTTTGCCACGGGAGTGAAAGCAAATTTCACCTGTCCCGACACTGGATAAAAAACACCACTCTGCTAAAAAAGAAACAGATTTTTTACTTGCTATGCTCACAGGTTATTACTTTGGAGGGGTGAAAAGACTAGGAGAATAATGAGGGAAACTTTTTCTATGGATTTAATTCAGCAAAAAATAAATGACTGTTGTGATACAGAAGTGATTGGAACCTCAAAGAACGTGATTGTGCAATTTGTAAATTAAAAATTGCAGAAGAAGTCAAGGAAAAGCACTTTCATATTTATATCCTAAACCTTAGAAGGACCCACATCAAAAATTTTCAGTAAAACCTTTCCTAAGCTCTGAGAAAAGAAACACACGGAGTTCTAAAAAATTTCAGATAAACAATTACAAATTATCCAATAAGGAAAAAAATAGAAAAAAAAAAGATGGGTAGCAATTTATATTTACAATAAAAATAACAATTGCAAATAATAACTACAATTTATTGAGCATGGCATAAGGCACTTTGCTAACTTATATGCCTTGTTCTTCCGTAGCTCCCCCTTCTTCTCATTTATGCTTTGAATAAACTTAGTCTTGTCAACCAAAAATTAAACCACTGAACCTGGAAATGATTTTCCCATTGGCAATCCCAATTTAACCTAGAAATCCCATATCACAAGTTAATGGGTCCATATGTGTTTCTTTCACAAATGAGCAGTGGGCGCATTCACCAAAAAAAGACTGCTGAAAATAGTCACATTGTGAGAACTGCATTTGTTTGCTGGTAGGAGAATTTACGGTTTTCTGTTTTATTAAAAAAAACTATCTTCCTCTTGGCACCATCAAAAATCTTATTTGTAAATATTACTTTGGGCTTTTTCAAAACTAGTGGAATATCAATTTTCTGTCTCTGCTTTGTCAGTCTCCAGGCTGATTTGCATTGCACGGTGCCAGACTGCGGCTCTGCGGCCCTCCAGGCAGTGTTATCCTCCGACGATTGAAGTTGAAGGAAATCTTGTGCCTTTCAGGCATCTTGTGAAACACAACAAACACCTCCCCGTTTCCAGGAAATCTTTTCTTTCCTTTTTCTTTTTTTTTTCTTTTTGTCAACATAAATTCTAAACAAAACAGACTAAAATGGAAATAACCGTGGCCCATCTGTCACAATGAGAAGTCTGTTTGTCACTGCAGCTACTTGCATTTGTCAGCCAATCAGAGAAGAGATGCAAATCATCTCAAGCAATGTTTGCAAACAGTTGTTCCAAGGACCAATCTTTGTAAGATGCTGAAATTTTGCTATGGGGAAAAAAAATTAAAAGAGGTGACATGCTTTAAGGTAATGGAAAATACTGGTAATTAAATGGGTTTCCTGGAAATCCCGCTTTTTCACATGTGTGGGGTAACTTTAAGGAAGAGAAATACGATGTAGCCTCTCTCATTTTCTGCAATCTTGTTTCACAGAACAGCTTGGCCAACATAGACCTAAACACTCGTAAATCATGGCCAGGGCTCAGAATGATTATAAATGAGATGACACTAAAGGAAGAGAAAAATCCAATGTTCCTACCTTTTAAAAAGTATTGTTCTTGACAATATTCTTGCTAGAATTACTAACAAATGCAACGTTTCTTAGACACTTGCAGAGCCTCATCGGGAGATGTAGAATGTATCAGGGAGGTGCTTCCAGCAGGTTCTAGACATCTCCAGTATAATTTAACCAATCTTATTCAAACCACCCACCCCTCTTTGCACCGCATCACTTACTAAGGGTTACTAGGATATTCACGTCAAACAAAACTGTTAGATTGTTAGCTCTTTATACCATTTTTGGCCATTCTAAATGCCTTTGCTGGACAACTACTGGATTTCAGCAGGTCGCATCTGATTTGTCTGGCCATACAAGCAGAGAATGCATTTAGGAAATTAGAAACCAGTCATCTCTGCAAAAGTCCTTCTCTTCCCTTTCCTCTTCCACTGTCCATCACCTATTTTATGAGATCTGACTTTGGGCCATTTCAATTCTTATTAGACTCATATAAAGAGAAAGTTCATAAAGTAAACTGACCAAGTCCACTTATAATTGATATCAGTCAATTTTCCTTTACACTATCAACCACAGCAATCAAGGAAAGGAGACATAGGGATCATCAAAAGATGGGCACCTTTCATAGGTTTCATTATCAACATCATCGCTCCAGAATTCTGAATGACTTTGGTGTGATGGAGGATCACTGGCCCCAGGACACTTGGAAGAAGACCGTACTAAGTTGTATTTTCTTGATGAACACTTCAGTTGATTATAACTGCAGTTGCCTAAGTCAGATTGAGGTCTGCTTGCCATTGGTCCTAGAATTTTGTATATTTAAGATAGGCATCTCTAGTTTACAGTATATATTGTGTCTTAAATGACTAATCATTTGGAGTTTTGATATAGAGTAATATACATCTAGATACTCATAGTAAATGAATATCAAAGAATGACAGGGTAGAATCTAAGGCTAAGAGAGAAAATGTTGATTGATAGCAAATGAAGAAAATGAAACTTGGTATAGACTGATTGTGAAACTAAAGGTAACCATGAAGAATTAAGAATTAGAAAAAAAATAAAAAAATAAAAAGCTCATACACTTCGGTGATTTGAACTCTCCAAAGCTCTCCTCAACTACATGTTTTTAAATAGCATATGAAAAGTCAGTAGGAAAGGTAGGTGAAAATCCATCCACTAGATTTGCTTCTTAGTCTAAGGGAAGGAACTGTGATGGAAGCCCAGATCAGGAGGAGTGCCGTGGTATTCTGTGCCGCCTTGTGATCAAGACATGCTTCTAGTCTCCCAAGACAAATGCACAACTCCCTAATGTGGTACGGGAATGCCACAGGCAGAGTAAGGGGACATGCAGTCTCCTTTAGCAATCTCGTACTTGCCACTGTATATTAAGAAAGGGATCATTGTATTAACCTAAGACCCAGGTGGAACATGGGAGGGGAGATGTGCATGAAGCCCAAATTGTTTGCTGGCACATGCCTAAGTGTATCTGTCATGCTCAAGAATATTTAACAGGAAAAAAATGAATACATGGACCTATGAAATGGAAAACTTCCCAGAAGGAACAGAGGAATAAGAAAAAGAACGTATATTACTAAAAATGATGTTCTACCAAAAAAAAAAAAAAAGGTGAAAATTTAGAAGACATATGCTTCGTATCTCAAAAAGAAGCAGGCACATATGGAAATAGTAAAGAAAAATGGAACTAAGTTGGAGAAAGGAAAAATAGAAAGTCAGGGATGCAATTTGGTATAAAATTAGAAAAGCAAATCAAATCCATGATGGGGCAGCAAACTTGAAAATATAGAAGATAAAGAAAATAAGATAAATAGAATGCCAAAATACTGAAAAAAGAGAACAATCCAACCTTACAACAATAGATGGAAGATGATACATTTAAGTTGGCATTATTTGTGAGAAAGAATACTATGCATAAATTAAAATTAATTTGAAATACTTGTAATGAAATATGGCTATGAAATAAAATCCAAAAATTAAATTGATATTAAAAAGCAAATCATACATTGGGGAAAAACAAGTAAGTAAGATGAGTCTAAAAGGTAAAGTTATATCAACATAAATGGGTGAAATGGAAGGAGGATGACAAGGACAGGCACAGTAAAGTTGAACAAAATTATTGGCACCAATGTTGAAGGCAAAATCTAGTAAATATAAGAGAGAGAACAGTTTAGCATCTATTAAAAAGTGTGAAATGCTGCTAAAATTGTACACAGCAATAATGCCATATCATTAAATTATTTCCTTTTAAAACAAGAAAAATTAAAAGTAATTATCTGAGCACTGATTAATTATTTTTTTAATTTTCTGTAGTATCTTAGCTGTTGTGCTAAGTATTTTACCAACATTGATTAAGTGACCATTTAGAAATATTCTATGGCACTGTCATCTCCACAGAGCCAGATAATTTTTACACACTTTCATGAGGATAGGGACTATGTTCATTTGTGCATTCCTTTACCCCAAGCTTGTAACATAGTACTTGTTGCATAGGAACCGACTGATATGTATTTGTTGAAGAGATAGATGGATGGACAGATGGATGGATGGATGCATGGATGGACAGATGGATGGATGGATGGATGGATGGACAGATGGACGAATAGATGGACGGACGGATGGATAGATGAACAGAAGGATGGATGGATGGACGGATGGATGGATGAATGGATGGCTATTACTAGTGAGAGGAAGAGGTAGAAATCTGCCTCAGGCCTCCCTAATTCAGTCTGAAATACATCACAAGATGGAGAGATAAAATATTTATACAAACATATAGAAATATTAAGAATATGGCACGTAATAAATATAGAGGATGCAGATAAGTGCCCAAAAATGACCCTGAAACAATGAACTTTTGAGACTGGGAAGACGGCATTATCTCTGTCTTATTTGACTTCAGTTTCAAAAAACACTCGGGAGCATTTATTGC
Organism: Trachypithecus francoisi; assembly: GCF_009764315.1. NCBI lineage: Eukaryota > Metazoa > Chordata > Mammalia > Primates > Cercopithecidae > Trachypithecus > Trachypithecus francoisi. Next base: position 21,944,689 of record NW_022681435.1, on the reverse strand, counting down.
TCCCTTACTTGTGGTAAGGAACATGGATGGCAGAATCGTATTCTCTACACCTTGCTTCCAGTATTTGGTCATGACCCAAGTTGTACATGAACAAGTGAGAGAACAGTCAGTGTGGAGAGTTAGTAATAGATTTGCCTCATGAGAAATGACAGAACCACTTAAGCTGATGTATTTGTAAGGGATCTAGGGGTTGGGTGAGTTATACAGGTTCCATCTGTGTTCCCACCCAAATCTCATGTTGAATTGTAATTCCCAGTGTTGAGGTAGGACCTGGTGGGAGGTGGTTGGATCATGGGGGTGGTTTCTCATGAGTGGGTTAGCACCTTCGCTTAGTGCTGCTCTCACGACAGGAAGTGAGCGCTCACAAGATCTGGTTGTTTGACAGTGTGAGGCACCTCCTCCCTTCTGTCTCTTGCTCTTGCTCCCCCTTCACCTTTTGCCATGATGGGAAACTTCCAGAGGCCTCCTTGGAAGCTGAGCAGATGACAGCATCATGCTTCCTGTATAGACTGTGAAACTATGAGCCAATTAAACCTCTTTTCTTTATAAATTACCCACTCTCAGGTCTTTCTTTATAGCAATACAAGAACAGACTTACTAATGCAGTGAGGGTTGCTGGTCTCATGTACTCTGGTAATGAGGAAGGAAGCATATGGGAAATATAGCATATATCGATTGACACAAAAAATTTTGCTGTGACCCTACTAATTGAGAGATGCTGCTCAGAAGAAAGGTGACACGTCTACCATTTGTTGGTAACATTTAACTTCTAGTAACAACTGGCAGACTCTTATCCAGACAAAAGGGGCTGAGATAGCCTAATGAGCTCACCTCTCTACTAATAACATGGCAATGCCCTGTAAAATTGTGCCTGGACTGGTGCTATGGAAAAATAGAGGATATTACTAGAATTACAAAGCTCGTGTTGCTGATAGTAATCAAAGACAAAGTCCTGCTTTGTTGAAAGCAAGAAGACCAGGTAATACTTCCTAGGGCTCACCCTCTCCTATTGGGTTTTGATTTTTAATCTCTTCATGCTTCCAGAGACACAAACTTATTGGTAATAGCAACAGAATCTTCTTTCAACGACTACCTTTCAAACAAATAACAACACTGATTTTATTCATATTAGAACTCAAGGGACGATCTTCACGTCTGTTTAATAACAAACAAATGGAGTTCTGTTTCTTTTCAGTAAGTGAAAGCCAAAGCAACATTACTTGGTGATTATAGAAGGGGAAATGTTGCCTCTTTAATTTGCCTTTAAAATTCAACAGAAGGCATCCTTAGGCTGAAATAGAGAACACTTGATAACCATTTCAATGTGCATTCTACCAAATGGACCTACCACAGAGGACTGAAGTGGGGACAAGAACAGAATAACTAGAATCACCCAATTCTTCCCACTTAAGAAACTCAGCTATCCCAATTTGAATCTGCAACACTGATCAGTTTACCCTAAATTTATCCTGAGAGTTCCCACATGGGGGGTGTCTCATCTACTGGGAAAACATAGATAAGGATTACACAGCAGGAAAGAAGGAAAATCAGACACGTCTTACAAATTGGGGTAAGAACAAGCAAGTCTTATTACAACAGGATAACAGCTAGAAGTGTAAAATATCAATGTTATTTGAATAAGATTAATTATATGTATAGTTCATTTATTCAACAAACACTTATCAAGCCTGTGCCATATGCTGAGATCTGTCTTAGCCACTGAGGATACAGCAACGGGCAAATTCTCCACCTTTCTGGAGTGTACATTTTGGCAAGGGAGACAAACATATACTCTAATATCAGTTAAGTGTCAGAAGGAAAAAATAAAGCCAAGTAAGAATTAGAGGGGTTGAATTTTTGTATTGGATAATCAGGAAAATCTCATTGAGGCAGTGATATTTGCTCATAGATCTAAGCTAAGCTAAGAGAATGAGCGGTGGGAATATCTGGAAGCAGCAAACCCAGAGCCCTGGGTAGGAGCAAGTGTGCTGTGTTCACAAACTCCCGAGACAGGCAGTGCAGCAGGAAAAGCGTGAGCAAGAAGGAGGCGGTGAGAATAGAGCCCAGGCTTGGGCTGGCTAAGCTAACCTTAAACTATTCAAAATGTCTTTGTTTTGAAAGGAAGACATGAAGATTAGGGAAAAAGTATCAAGAATGTAAAATGATGAAGGACTCTGCTTTTAGTTTTGAAGGGATCATTCTGGCTGCTGCACGATCGATAAATGGGCAATAGAGGGAGAGAAGCGTAGGGTGCAGGGACACTTGTGTGATCCTGGGGCAAGAGACGAAGGAGGCTTGGATGATGGAACGAGTAATGGTGTGTTTGGAATAGAAGATGGCACCAACAGGATTTGCTGACAACTTGGATGAAGGCTGGTAGAGAGAGGAGTCACGTCTGATGTCCGGGATTTCGGCTGCAGCAACAGTGTGAATGTCTTGCAATTTATCTGGAAGAAGACCACAGGGGAAGAAGCAAGTTTTGAGACAAGAGTTTGGATCAGGCTTAGGTGCTTATTAGACTACCCTGTGGATGTTTGGAGTGGGCACTTGGATAAAATGTTGAACCAGAAAGAGGTACCAACTTGTCTTTAGATGTTGGAGTTTGTGGAGATTGCTCTGCGTAATGTTTTTCTCTTGTCCAATCAATAACCAGATATCAGATGCTTACCGATGCAGGCCAATTGCAAACGTAAGCCTGTAATTGTATGTAGCCTAAACATGCATGTGAAAAGAGACAAATTGGTTCAGCCATTTAGATGTTTTTCTCTACAGCACATAGAGGATTTATTCTTTTCATCCCTTGATTTAGTATGCAGTATCATAAAGATTTGACATAACATGGTAAGAACAACAAGGAATGTCAGAAAATGCTTTTTTCTTTTGATCAAAATATTTGAATAGTTCAGAAAATTATTTTAAATAAAGTAAATGATAAAAAAACTTGGATGTGTGGCAAAGGTGCAAAAAGACAAAGTAAATATATGTGTATCAGGGTTAAATTGTGGGATACACAGAAAAAAAAATATGAACTTACTAGTTTGACATCACAGGCAATATAGCACTGTACATAAGCTGCCTGAGAGGACTGGACAGGTGAGAAGGAGAACACAAGGGCTTATGTATCAAACCTCCTCTATAGCCTTTCTATTGAAAGAGAGTGGTTTGCTTTCTAAATATTGTAGAGTCACTAATAGTCCCCACCTGAATTCATTACTGAGAAGTTTATGTTACACTGCAGGGCTCAGGAAGAAAGTGGCAATACAATGAATGAATGGTTCACCAATGGCTTATATGTTGCCCCAAACACATCATTCACCCTATGCTAAGGTTGAGAATTGTTCTGTATGGATACAATTTAAAAGCTGAGATTGGATTCCAAGCCGTAATTTACTGTATTGCATGTGTTCTATTAAGGGGTTTTGGATTTGTGTTGTATCTTTGCATAAAGTGAAAAAAAAAAATCTGCAGTCAGCTAAATATGTGGAGGAGAGCGGAAGGCTTCTGATGGGTCAGCTTAGCGGCTAATGATGCACTTTGGGAAACTGCACAGATCTGGGGGTGCTGAAAACACAACTGACACCAGCAGGTCTATCCATGTTATGCTATAGCTCTCACGTATACACTGACATTACTGAAGTCAGTTGACTGTCCCTGTAATCAGGACAAAGGTAGCGGTTTCATCCCCCATAAGGAACAGGTAATTTGTTACAGAAATTTCTCTATGGACTTAAAATCAATAACTGAAATAAAAAGAAATATGGGAGGAAGCAAATGTAACCAGAAATTAACATTATTCTTATATAAATTGATTTCTAAAAATAAGAAGCCTCTGGTAGAAAAATCAGGAATGAAGTGAGGACACAAGTCATACAGAGGAAGGAGAAGCGAAGTGAGCCAGCTGAGAACCAACTTCTAGTAGCTCAAGAATTAATGAAAGAGTTCCATTTTCATCTACAAATAATTAGCAAGAAACGTTGAGTTGTTCTGAAATGCTAGAATAGAGACACACTGTTTTAAAAAAGGCTTTTTCCTGTACATTAGGAACCACAGGATACTTCAGAATTTTGACCTAGTGATTCCATTTGGAGGAATTTACCTGATGATCCATAATAATTGGAGTAATCAGAAAAAAGAAGAAATATGGTTCCATATCATAAAGATGTTCACTGCAATACTATTTACAATAGGTACAAATGGGAAGCATGGAAATATTGGAAAATAAGAAATAATCAGTTAATGAAATATTGAAAACATTGGTGACCACAATGAGGGACTCAGGCAAAATGCTTATAAAATGATATAATGTAAAACAATACACAATTTTGTTTACTACATTTTGTCTATGTAAATATCAGAGACTTGGGAAAATTCTGTAAGATGATAAGAAAGAATGAAAAAAATGGTTGCATTATGTAGTCCTATTGTGAGGTTTCCTCCTATCTTATTATCAGTTATATCTTTGCTCTCCTATAGTGCTCAAGACAAAAAGAAGAGAAAAAAAGTCACACTAGAATTTTTAAAAATAAGAAGTTTTCCCACAGTCACACAATGCACCTTCTCATGTGAACCACCTCAGAAGTGAGAAATTGAGTGAGTCAAAAATATTCACCTCAACTCTTGAGACGGCTAATGAAAGCACTGTAAATAACAGACAAAACTGTGTGGTATCTTTAATGATACTCATTGGCAAACAGAATTTTTAAAAATGTAAACTTTTTTAGTTAATATTGCTAATTGAAACATTGATTTTACAGAAAAAACCTTGCTTAAATTTTTAGCCTAATTGCTGTAAAGTCATCTCTTTGGGAAATATGCTGAAGTTTCCTATTGGGTGTCACCACCATAAATGGCTTGAAGTCAAATAGTCAATGGCACCTTTTCCCAGTGCAACAGGAAGAACATTGACAAATGCGTTATGAGCCCTTTTAATAACATTTGAGCACCAACTCTGGATGGAGCTGCTGTGGGAAGCTTGCATGACATAGTGAAGATCAAAATCTTTGGAATCAAGGACCAGAAATGATAGTGGAGACAGAGTAGAGATGTGATCACCAAGTTATGAAACAGGTTGTTGTGGCCTGCTTCTTAGTGGCTGTGTTTGAAGATATGGTCTCCAGCCATTAAAGAAGTAATTAAGACTAAAGGAGGTCACAAGGGCTGTGCCTTGGTCCTGTTGGATTCGTGTTTTTAGAAGTAGAGACACCAAAGGCTCCTGCCCCTATGCCCACCCCAAGGAAAGGCCACGTGAGGACATAGTGACAAGGGTGCGTCTGCAAGCCAAGAAGAGAACCCATCAGGCACTGACCCTCTTGGACTGTAGTCTGGAACATCTGGTCTCCAGATGTGTGAGAACATAAACTTCTGTTGTTTAAGCCCCACCTGCTTGCGTGTGTGTGTGTGTGTGTTTAATGGAAGTCTGAGAAGACTAATACACAAGTCTAGTTGTGCAGGTTAAGGTCGTATTACAGGTAAAAGCATGGAATCATAATTGGTAGCTAAAGCCAATAGCAGCACATATAATTAAAATTGAAGTGCAGTGGAATGTTAATTGGGACTTTCTTCGTTGTCCTGAAATTGCAGCTGAGATGCAAGGCTAAAGCCAAGGTGCCCATTTTCCTCAAATTCTAAAAAGCTGTCAACAAGCCCCACTTACATCTCCACAGAATTTATTAAGAAGTGGGAGAAGGAGCCCTATTCCCACCAGGCCCCACCTCCCCTTCCCAGTGGAAGACCTGGGAGAAGAGTGTACAAAGCAGTCTTGGGGCTGCAGCACTTTCAGTGAGAGGCAGCCACATCCTCACCGTAGAGAAGGCAAGTGTTTTTCTTTATCCCTAGAAACTCATGAGAGGTTTAAGAGACTACTTCATTGAACTTGAGGGTCCCTGAAAGGTGAGGAGATAGATTATCACTCACTGGACAGACACCTAGTGAGGTGCAGAACAAGCAGGTCCACCTTGCACTGTTGCTGGGAACAACTGAAAGTGGAAGTTCTTGGGACGCATATTCAGGTAGCCACAGAAGAAGATCTAGGCTTTCTCCAACCAGCTTCCATGACCCAACACCTCAATTTGAGTTTCTTTGATGTTCTTACCATGGTTGCACTGCAGACATGCCTTTCGGAGAGGAAGACCACATCATTTCAAGGCTACGTACTGTCAACATCATTTATCACTGTTGATATTGACTTATGATGACTTGGTTGAAGTTATAGGGTTCTTCATATTATTTATTTCTTATTGATGGTGTTTGGGTAGCTTTTTATTTTCAAGGAGTTGGTCCATTTCTTTTAAATTGTGTATTTATAAGCATTCGTCATCGTATTTCCTTATTTTTTGGAAGAATCTGCTTTTTGTTTCATTGATTTTAAAGTTCATTAAATTCCACTTTGATCTTTATCATTTCTCTCCTTCTTGTTGCTTTGGGTTTATTTTGCTTTTGTTTGCCTAGTTTCTTCAGGGAGAGACAAAGATGATGGATTTGAGATTTTTTCTCATGTCCAACATACGCACTTAGGCTATGTGCTATGGTTTCACACAGTCTGTTGTTCTGATATATGATGGCTAGCTGAATATATAGAGTAGTCTTTCTTTCTTGATCAAATACCTATAGAAAATATAGAAGATGTGTGTGTGTGTATATATGCACACAAACACACACATACATAATTGCACTATATATGTGGAGTCTTCAGAGGACCAGAGACCACAAAGAGTCTTCGAAGATAAGTAACAGTTAGGTTTCCCATTAATGAAATAATACACAACTCCTTAAAAGGTAGGACTATGTATAAGGTGGAAGAGGTCCCAAGGGTGTTCTATACTTGAGAGAAGTAGGAGGAGACCAGAATGACTAACAAGGGGACTATTTGTAAGGAAACAACCATTCAGTTAGGCCTGTTCATATCCCTCTTCCCTTCCTCCAGGTGAAAGCAGTGAAAGTTGGTTCTTGATTTGTTGAAAAGGATAGTGCCTAGACACAGGATGTCCCCAGATCTGAGAGTCCGCCATGGAGCAGCCATTTCAGATCCAAGAGTCAGCCACACAGCAGCCATTTAAGATCTGAGATTCAGTCATGCAGCAGCCATTTCAGATCCGAAAGCTGGCCGTTCAGCAGCCATTTCATATCCGAGAGTTGGCCATGCAGCAGCCGTTTCAGATCCAAGAGCCGGCCATGCAGCAGCCGTTTCAGATCCAAGAGCCGGCCATGCAGCAGCTATTTCAGATCTGAGAGTCAGCCAAGCCAGCAGCCATTTCAGACCCGAGAGTTGACCATGCAGCAGCCGTTTGCAATCCTCCCTCTCTCCCAGCCCCGCAGGAGACCGACTCTGCACCCTGCCTCCTGCCAACAGTTTCTGAAAACTGATAAACAAATTGACAACCTCAAATGAAAAGATGCACCATTTCTCCAGATCATCAGATACTTAAAAAATTTGACATAAAAAAGAGATACTCAATTAGACAATATTAGAAGATAAACTAAAGAAAACAAAATCCGGCCGGGCGCAGTGGCTCAAGCCTGTAATCCCAGCACTTTGGGAGGCCGAGACGGGCGGATCACGAGGTCAGGAGATCGAGACCATCCTGGCTAACACGGTGAAACCCCGTCTCTACTAAAAATACAAAAAAAAACTAGCCGGGCGAGGTGGCGGCGCCTGTAGTCCCAGCTACTCGGGAGGCTGAGGCGGGAGAATGGCGGGAACCCGGGAGGCGGAGCTTGCAGTGAGCTGAGATCCGGCCACTGCACTCCAGTCCGGGCGACAGAGCGAGACTCCACCTCAAAAAAAAAAAAAAAAGAAAAGAAAACAAAATCCACAATGCTATAAAATTTAGAATAACATTTATAAAACAAAAGGCTTGATTCTAAAATGTAATCACCTAGCAAGTAAAATACTAATTTCAAAAAATTACTGAAAAGACTACAAATCAGAAATGAATAATAAGGGGAGCACTACTTATGAAGATCTGTGAAAGGCAAACCAAAAAAAAAAAAAGGAAAGAGAAGGAAAAAGCCAAATGTAGAGGGAAAATAGCCTTGAATTACTAAAATAAGGAAACACATAGCAAGTCTTTAAGCTTAAATAAATGAAATACGTTTTTTAAAAAGAGGAAAAAGTCAGATTAAAACTGGTTTAATAAAGTAGGATACAAAAAGTAAAATTGTTCAAAAAGATTAAGAGTTTTGTTTAAAACCCAATAAAAAGAATAATTCAATTACAACAGTATCAAAAAATGACACAAGTCATCAGTGAAGAACAATGAGGAGTCCAGGCATGGTGGCTCACGCCTGTAATCCCAGCACTTTAGGAGGCTGAGGTGGGCAGATCACCTCAGGTTGGGAGTTCGAGACCAGCCTAACCAACACTCAGAAACTCCATCTCTAGTACAAATACAAAATTAACTGGGTGTGGTAGTGCATGCCTACAGTCCCCACTACTCAGTAGGCTGAGGCAGGAGAATTGCTTGAACCAGGAAGGTGGAGGGTGTGGTAAGCCAAGATTTTGCCATTGCACTCCAGCCTGGGCAACAAGAGCAAAAGCTTCATCTTTCATCTTGAAAAAAAAAAAAAAAAAAAAAAGAACAATGAGGAGAAAAGGGGAATAGGCACAGTGCATGGTAGATTAAAATACGTGACTTAGCTCTATACCAATCTGACTATAAAAATTGTTTTCAAGACATAAATGATAAAATTTGACAAAAATGTAGTATTATACAAAACTTGAAGAGAAAAATGCTAGAAAAATTAAATAAAAATTAAATAAAAACTGAAGATTTATCTTTTAAAACAGACTCAGACGTTGAGATTAGTAAATTATAGCAAATGTTATTTGAGAGATCATTCTTATGTTATATAAAATGTGCAAGAATGGCAAAAAAGAAAAAAGAAACACAACTCATTATACTGGCCCAGATACCTTGATATGAAAATTTGACAAGGATATATTAAGCAAATAAAATTTGAGGCCCCTCACTTTCCTTTCTAAATATAAATGTAAAAATTAAAATATTAAAAATTAAACTTAGTATATACTAAATGAATAATGCATTGTGAATAAGTAGGTTTCCCCCAAACCAAGAAAGGGTCAACATTGTTTTAAATTGTCAGTTTTTGGTCACTACCATAACATATATAGGGAATTGAAGAGATAAATGTCTGTCTTCTTTCTCTGTTTCTGTCTATAGATATAGGTATAGACATACATATATGCATATATGGTTTTGACAAAATATAATTCTAGATTCAAAGATCATTATCTATAGAAACTTGAAGAGATCATCTCATCTTGTCATTGATATACGGTAGCTAAAAGAAATCTAACATAATCTCAGTGGGAAACATTAGAAATAATAACATTAAAAAGTCAGGAATAAGATAAGAATGCCCGTTGCAACTCTATCTTATTGTACATTCCAATAATAAAAAGAAAAAATTAAAATGTGTAAATATTAGAAATGAAGAGCTTAAACTGCCATTTCCCCAGTGCTATCACTTTATCAAGATTAACTGGTGATGTAGTTTGAATGAAAGAGCTTTGCAATATGGTGGAATACAAAATATGTAAAGATTGAGACTTTTTCTAATAATAATAATTTGAAAATGCCAAGAGAAATTCCAATCAAAACAAATGAATGTGAACAAATAAATCTAAACTTACATATGTGCAAGATATATACAGTAAAGTTGTACAACATTCTTTAAAAAACTTTTAAAGAACATGAAAATATGGGTAGATATACAAGTTGAACACTCCTCATCATCCAAAAATCGAAAATTCACAATTCTCCAAAAATCCAAACTGTTTTGAGCACTGACATGATACCACAAGTGAAGAATGTCACACCTGACCTCATGTGACGGGTCACAGTGAAAACACAGTAAAAACTTTTCCTTAGGCATGAAATTATTTGAAATATTGCATAAAATTACCTTTATGCTATGGGATGGTGTATATGAGACACAATTGATATTATATTTAGAGTTGAGTCTCATACCCAAGATATCTCATTATATCTATGCAAATATTCCAAAATGTGAAAGAAGTCTGAAACCTGAAACACTTCTGATCTTACATCAAGAATACTCAACCTGTATCGCATTTCCTCGTAGATATTTTAAAGATAGTAAGTTTCCCATAGTGAGTCTATAAATTCAATGTGATCCAAATGAAAAGTCCAATAGAAATTTTGTATTAAACTTTGCAATCTAATTATCAAATTAAGTTGGGAGTGCTAAAACCAAGAATACTTAAAATCATTTGTAAAAGAACAACAAAGACACTCACTCAGAACCCAAAGGATGCTTTAAAGATAGAGTCTTCAATACAGTGATATGCCGTAGGTATAGACAAATAGATCAGTGCAATGATATCTCTCAGTGGGGATGTGTTTAAACATAGTGTAGTATGTATGAGTCCAGCTAGAAAAGAGACTCACCAAACTGGAGATGGTAAGAGGACTAACTGTGGAAACCAAGGGTAGATTGCAAAGCAGAAGTAAAGAAGCATTAGGAAAAAAAAAAACAAGACAAGTAAAAACCAAAATATGAAATACTAGAAAGAAATTTGTAATAATAATAAATGCAAATGGTCTAAACTTGCCAATTAAGACCACTATTATGTATGCACATGAGTCTGTGTTTGCTAAATATGCATATAAAACAAAAGGACATTAAAAACTAAATGGTGAAAAAAAGAAAAATATCTTAAACGACAAAAAGTTGTAATAGCTTTATTACAATAGTAGAAAAAAATAACTCTTTAAGGTAAAATATACTATCAAAGAGAATAAAAGTTGCTACTACTTAATGATGAAAAGTCAATTCAACAAGAAGATATAGCAAATCTAACTGTATATAAATCTAATGAGAAGCATTGAATCACATCAAAAAACTTTTCAGATTTTCAAGAAGATATTGTCAAATCCATAACTGTAATAGAAATATTTGTTATAACTTTTTCAATTATTGATAAATAAAGCAATAAAAATTGGTAAATACATAGAAGTCAAAAAACATAATTAAGAAATAATGTAATGAATATATATAGAATCATTCACTCAACATTTAGAGAATATTATACTCTTCTCAGATACATAAATTGAACCATTACTAGGCCATAAAGCAAGCGTTAACATTTAGTAGAATGAGTAATATATAGAACAAGATATTTGATTATCAGCAATTAAATTACAAATTAACAATAAAATACGTATAAGTTTTTAAACCTACATTTATATATTTTAAAAGGTCAAGAATAATTATAGTGATAATTATAAGATGCTTATAACCAAAAAGTAGCAAAAAACTATTTATCAAAAGCTATAAAATTCTACATAACACCATATTTAGAGAAATATATAATTTTAAGAGTTGAAAATTGAGCTAATCCAATTTTTTATTTTTTGAGATGGAGTTGTTCTTGTTACCCAGGCTCTTGTTACCCAGGCTGGAGTGCAATGGTGCGATCTCGGCTCACTGCAACCTCCGCCTCCCAGGTTCAAGTGATTCTCCAATCTCAGCCTCCCGAGTAGCTGGGATTATGGTCATGCACTACCATGTCCGAATAATTTTTTGTATTTTTAGTAGAGACGGGGTTTCTCCATGGTGGTCAGGCTGGTCTCGAACTCCCTACCTCAGGTGATCTACCTGCCTCGGCCTCCCAAAGTGCTGGGATTACAGGCGTGAGCCACTGCACCTGGCCACTAGTTCAATTTCGAAGGATATTAAAATACTAACAGGATAAATCCAATGAAAGAAAAGGATGAAACAATAAAAAGCAAAGATTAATTTTTTTAAAAGAAAATAAACATAATGGAACATATCAACAAAGCCAAAACTTCATTTCATTAAAAAGCTAAAAAATACACAAAATTATCAAAACTCAGGAGGACATAGGAGACAACAATAAATAAGCTACGGCATGAAAAGGGAGTCATAGCTACAAATAGCAGATATTTAAAAACCAGAGAATTTTATGAAAAACTTTATGCCAATGTATTTGAAAGTTTATACAAAATGAACAGTTTCCTGTAAATAACATGAGAAGAAATGAAAAAATATACTCTAGAATCTTGCTTTAAAATGGTCAATACTTTAAAATTCTCTTACAAGGAAAGATGTTGCCCTTCACAATTTTACACATGATTTTACTAAACATTTGAGAAATCCCAATCTTGTACAAGTTCTTCTAGGAATTAGAGAAAAGGACTCTTTCTCAATTTGTTTTTTGAGGGTAGTATATCCGTGATCTCAAACTATGTAAGTATAGTAATAAGGAAGAAAAATTCCACTTGTAAAGGTTTTAAATAAATTTAAACTAACTTACTACATATATAAAAAATATGATATGTTATTTGCAGTTGAGTTTATTCTGGAAATGCTGGATTCTTTATCAGCAGGAAATTTATTAAAGTAAGTCACCATAAGGTGAGCGACCATGCCTATAACCCCAGCACTTTGGGAGGCCAATGCTGGCAGATCACAGGGTCGAGAGTTCACGACCATCCTGGCCAACATGGGGACACCCTGTCTCTACTAAAAATATAAAAATTAGCCAGGTGTAGTGGCACGTGCCTGTAGTCCCAGGTACTCGGGAGACTGAGGCAGGAGAATTGCTTGAATCTGGGAGGCAGAGGTTGCAGTGAGCCGACATCGCGCCACTACACTCCAGCCTGACGACAGAGCCAGTCTCTGTCCGGAAAAAAAAAAGTTGCTAATACGTTAATCCTATGTGCTAACTACTGGTCTAAACCCTTACCGTGTATCGATTTGCTTAGTCTTCATAACAATCTCCTGAGGTAGACGCTACTGTCATCTACAGAAGAAAAAAACCCCACAAAAGTGATGTGACTTGCCCAAGATTATGCACAGCTGAGGGTGGAACTGGGTTCCGACGCAGACACTCTAGCTCTACACTGAATTACAGTAAATATTCCAATACATTTGTATGTGGGTATGCCAACAAACATTCTCCAAATAATGGTAGATTTGGTTAAAAAGATTCACTTGCAGTTTGTCCGGTAAATTCATTTTCTAATGCCTACAGTGTCTTATTAGAACATTTAAAAAATCTTTGCCGAATGAATACATTTCTCTTCCTAATGACAAAATATTAGGCTTGTAGGACTAAATGGAATTAAGGTATGATAAAGTTTATCACCAACAACTTTACTTTAGCTTATTCAGACATCTTTATGATCTTGTTTCCATAAGCAACTTCCAAATGCGAATGCAGTATGCCAGTAATCCCATGCTCACACACTAGGAAAATTAGAAGGTCCCCTAGCAAAGAACAATTGTTTAACTCAAAGTATTGGAGCCATTTTAACAAATAATTTAAATAACTTACACCAAACTCCAAATATGATGATTGACACTGCAAGAAAGGTGTCCTCCAAAATGGAAGCATCTACTGTCCCTGTCATTGTCATCATCATGTAAAAACATGCAAAGTTTCCATTTCCTACTAATTATAAGTTTCTGCATTTTATTTTGTTAAAAAACAGGTGTTAGTTCCATGTGTTTTTAGTTACATTGTCATTAGTAAACTGACTTGCATGTAAAGTATGCATATTAAAATTTAGATTTTCTTGGCATTTGTGCTTCTTTGGAGAGGAGGCAATGCTTTGCTATTGTCTACTTCCATATATACATATACATGTGTATGTATTTCCACACACATGCAGACACAGAATTTGGAAGAGAGAGTGTAAACTCTAGAGACAAAATAGACTTGAATTCCTATTTTAGCTCCACCATTTATAAATGTGCAACTGAGTAAGTTACTTAATTTTTCTGAAACGTTGTTTTGCCATCTGTAAAATTAGGTAGTGCCAATCAGAGGTGGCACAGGGATTGGTGTTCAGGTCTGATGGACTGATCCTGAGGGCAGTTGGGGATTATAAGTGTGAAGGAAAGGAGGTAAATTCTCCAAATTCTAACTCAGCTTGATGTAAAGGAGGCAACGTGCACCCCATCTCGTGGCAGCCTCAGACTGAAGGAGGTAAATTCTCCAAATTCTAACTCAGCTTGATGTAAATGAGGCAACGTGCACCCCATCTCGTGGCAGCCTCAGACTGAAGGTGCCCTGCTGTTATGCCTTGGAGCTGTTCGTTTAAAAGGAAAAAGTGAGAACAAAAAAAGTCTGCGCTACTTTTTTATCTCCCTGAAGGACTGCTGGAATCTTTATGCAAAAAATGTTTAATTTCAGTGCATGAAGCCCCTTCTTTTTGAGATAATTAGAACCCAAATTTTACATGATAGAATTGGCATACTATAAGTGTTCAAGAATATTTTTGGAGTGAACAAATTGTCAAAGAGGATATGTCCTGCTCTGCTGTACTCACCTTCAAATTCTCGATCTTTTGTCTCAGAGCTATGGTTGTGATGTGGTCAGTCCTTCATCAGTTGTCCTGCATCCTTGTACCATCTTTCTCTCTTTTCTTTTTCCTTGGATTCTGGTATCTTGCCTTAGTTTTCCTCCCATCCCCACTATTCTTCTCTCTGTTTTCCATTCCATCCTTTCTCAAAGAACGAAATCTCATTGGCCTGGGCAGAACTCAGGCATTCTCTGTTCCAAGAGGCCAACAGGAGCACTCTGGACAACCCCACAGGATTTGATTGTGGTTTGCTCTGCGCAATTCCAAAACCACCAATCAATTCAAGGAAAGGACTCCAGTTTAATCAGCACTGTAAACTGTAAAACGGAAATCAAAACAGAACAAAACAAAAATAAGTCATTTGGGCCAAGTCAGCAGGGACCTGGCTTCCCAGTGGGCTGGACTGGGGTGGGGGTTCCCAGTCTTTGTTGACTACGTGGTCAGTTTAGCGGGTCCCCAGTCCCGTTATTTGAATAAGCCCTCCTGCCATCCACCCTTCCTGTTCTGTGACATTGGCAGTGGCCCCAAAGGTGGGCCCTAAGTGCCCAAATCTCATTCCATTGAAATCTGGCCATCAGCACACAGTGATGTGTGTGCTGGTGTCCAGACTCCAGGGAGGGGAAAGGCTGAGTGCTGAAGGACCACGTCGAAGTGTGGGAGACAGCACAGAGGCATCTAGGAGCAGCCAACATGCTTCAAAGACAGCCAGACTCTTTAAGCATCATGCAAGGTACAAAGAGATATAAAATGCCTCTGGCTGGTCAAAGCCAGAGTATGGGTGGGTGATGCCAAGGTCTCCCGTGAGGACCCACAAAGCACAGGCTCCACGTGATCCCTGGTACGGGATTATGCCTGAGGAAACTGGCACGCTCTCGGTTGATTATACCCAAGGAAACTGGCATGTTCTCGGTTCTGAGCTAGAGTTGATTGAAGAGAAAGTTGCACATTGAAAAGGACTATGATAACAAACTAGAGGACACGAAACTGTTCCCTGCTGGAGACAATACATCGTCTAGGAATCAGGTTTCTATCCAACAGAAGCCACACCTGCTGCCTCTGCTAGGTTGGCCCCAGATGCCTGCACCTCCGGGTCTCTGTGTACCCAGGTCTCTGCTCCCCCAGGTCTCCATACTCTAGGTCTCTGCACCCCCAGGTCTCTCTGCATCCAGGTCTCTGCACTCCCAGGTCTCTGTACCCCCTGGTCTCTGCACCTCCAGGTCTCTGCATCCCCAGGTCTCTGCACCCCTAGGTCTCTGCACCCCCAGGGTTCTGTGCCTCCAAGTCTTTGTGTCCCCAGTTCTCATTGCCTCCAGGTCTCTGCATCCCCAGGTCACTGCACCCCCAGGGTTCTGAATCCCTAGGTCTCTGCACTTCCAGGTCTCTGTGCCCCCAGGTCTCTGTGCATCCAGGTCTCTGCACTCCCAGGACACTGCACCCCCAGGACTCTGTGCCTCCAAGTCTCTCTGCCCCCAGTTCTCATTGCCTCCAGGTCTCTGTACCCCCAGGTCTCTGAATCCCCAGGTCTCTGTGCCCCCAGGTCTCTGCAACACCAGGTCTCTGTGCACCCAGGTGGCTCTGCCCCTAGGTCTCTGTGCATTCAGGTCTCTGCACCCGTGATTTCTCTCATAGGCACCAAGCAGAGGACATGGAAGGTGGGTGTGGGGACATTCCCATTGCTGCTGTTAGTAAGAATTTACAACATACTAAATGCAGAGCCAGCTATGCAAGGATGCAGCTGCTTCCTTTAATGGACTTGGGCTTAAAGAAATTAAATTTAGACTCCACTTAACTCCAAGTGTTGAAACTTGTACACTCTGTTGCTCTGTCCCTACCCTTGGCCTTTTACCTTTTCTACCTGCTGCTTTTTTCTTTATGGACCATGATATCAAATTAGACAGTTCCAGCATTATAGAAGAACATTCATCCTGAGGAACCAAGGGTGCCACAGATATTTAATTGCTGCCACCCACGTTTCCAGAAGACACAACCTCTGGGAAGCTCGGACCCCAGGGCAGGCCCTGGTCAGTTCTGCTTTGGTCCTAACATTGCCACTTGGCAATGACCCTGGCCAGCTCAAAGCCCTCCTGGAGCTGGGCCATGTCAGGCTGCCCATTGCTCCTTTTGGCAGCCTAAACTAAGGGTTGCCACCTGCTGGTACCAGTCCATGGCCTGTTAGAAACCAGGCCACACAGCAGGAGGTATGTGGCGATGAGTGAGCATTGCCATCTGAACTCTACCTCCTGTCAGATCAGCCATGGCTTTAGATTCTCATAGGAGCACGAACTCTATTGTGAACTGCACATGCAAGGGATCTAGATGGCTTGCTCCTTATGAAAATCTAATGCCTGATGATCTGAGGTGGAACAGTTTCATCCCAAAACCACCTCGCCACACACATACACCATGGAAACATTGTCTTCCATGAACCCTGTCCCTGGTGCCAAACATGATGGGCACTGCTGCTCTAGGGAGTTCATAATTTTGCTCCTCAATGTCCTTGCTCCAGGTGAGGATACAAATCTTGCACTGTCACAGTATCTCTGTCAAGATGTAGCTGAGGTTGAAGCCACACTGGGCAGCATCACTGAAGCAAGAACCCTGAGCATTAGTATGAAGGAGGCCAACGCCCAGAGCCTGGGCCCTCTCTCCTCTGGCTAAGACACAGCTGCTCTCTTCTGTCCTGGAGCAGCCTGGCTCAGCCTTCTGGCCAGCCCCTTTTCCAAACCTCAGGCTTTAGTCTTGGGGAGCTGGGGGATCTGGGGTTACCCTTCGCCTTTGCCCAGCCCTATATAATCAATCCCCTCTCCACATCACCCTCAGCTCCCAGTCCTCTTGCAGCCTCCCCACTCCCTCTGCCCTCAGCTCACCTCCTGCCCGGTGACAATTTGGTTCATCGTCTGCCCACGCCCTTAACCTGCCTTTCCCCTCGGCATTCCAGACAACCCAGACGCCCCTGAATGTTTAACACTGACTGCCCTCAGGCTTGATCCTACTCTCAGGCTACTTTAGTTCCAAGCTTTTCCATATAGTGATGCTGGACCCAGTACTGGAACCCAGGCCATCTGCTGCCCAGTTCTTCATGCTGCACCGTGTCCCTTTCTCTCCCTGACAAGTATGAAATGACAATGTGCATCGCCTGTTTTTTCCACATCCATGGTCATGCTCTTTCTCCATTTGTAACAGACACATTTAGTGTACTTTAATTTTTAATTTTCTAAATTACAAAAGTTGATTATGATCATATAACGATGAAATCAATGAAATAATACAAGAGAGGCATTAGTTTACCTTCACACACTGCTCCTTCTCTGTCTCCAACCCCCTCAGCCCCACCACAACCAGCACCAACAATCTGGCCCAATCCCTTAATGCTCATGCAAACATATGATCATTTGCACAAAAAAAAAAAAAAAAAAGGTGGAAAAATAGCATGCATAATACTCCACAGCTTTCTGCTCCCACTTAAAAATACATCCGTTGGTATGACAGTAAACTCATCCTGTGGTAGGTGTGCAATATTCTGTAGTGCGTCCAACTCTAACCCAATATATGGACCTGTTCCCCTTTGATAAGGGAGAACACAATATATTTCACCACTCTCCTTTTGATTCTTACCTTTCTACCGCCATAAACAATGCTGTAGTCAATTATCTTGAGATTATATCCTCATACAGTGGTGCTATTTTTTTTCCATTTCTATAACATAGATTTCTAAAATGGAATTACTGAGTTCTTGGGTACTTATATTTTTAATTTTAAGACACATTTTGAAATTTATTTGGGGAAAGTCTGTAGCACTTCCTGCTCACCCAGCCATCTTTGATAGTATCTCCTTCCCTGCCTCCTCGGTGATATTACATGTTACCATTTTCCACAAATTTTTTGTCAGTCCAATTTCACTATTGCTTTAACTCACATTCCTCTGACTCTCGGGAAAGTTTAACAACCTTCTGTATGTTTATTAACCCTTATAAGTGCCTGTTCATCCTAGCAATTTTCTTAGACTATTTGTAATGTTTTAGTCAGTTTTAGGAGATTGTTATATATGGGAGATAGTAACCTTATGTCGTACGTGTAAAAATAGTTTTCCAGTCTTCTGATTCTCTTTTGCTTTCTGTTTATCATTTCTCACCATAGAAAAATGTTTAACCTTTATGTAGTTGAATATACATAGTCTTTCTTTTTCACACACATTAAGTATTTAATTTACATGCCTCTTCTAACCAACTTAGTTTGCCAAGGGCTTCCTGGTATTTTAAAGACCATAAAGTTGTCATTCTCTTCTACAGGCTTCCATATATTCAGGCTGCTAAGCAATGGTCTCATCTATTTCAGCTGGTTTTGTTTTTCCTTTTCTCACTTAATAACCTTTATGTATCAAGACTGGCAAGTCTATTAGGACTGTTACTGGGGGGAAAATGTTCATCGAGAAAGTGAAAATAGACCAGAAAATATTGAGTATAAATTTTGCACCTTCACACAGAGTTAAATAATTTTAAGTTCGGGTGTGTTTGGCCTAGTCCTGTACTCTCATTCTGGAATCAAAAGTTGTCATGCCTGTGGAGCTCCTTTCCTCCCAAACCTGGCGGAAAGATAATCCCTTTCTCCTCCCACTGTGTGTCTCGGCAACATTGGCCCATGAAGTAGGAGAAGCAGACGGAAGCTGTGACTGACAGACTTAGCAGAAGAATGACAATATGTGGAGGGAGAAAATGAGATGGAATTATGGATATTAGGAGAAAAATGTTAGATTCTGTTGAGAGTAATGTATATTCAATACAGACAGAGCTAAATAATTTAAATGTGATTTTGGTATGAATAGTAACAGGAAATTTATAGCTATTGCTAATTATAGAAGATACAATCGAATTATTATGTTTTCCTCTCCATTTGCCCAGGGATCACACTGAAAGGCAATGGAGTTGATAACTAGATAGATAGATAGAAAGATGATAGATAGATAGAGAGAGAGATGATAGATAAATAGATAATATAAAAATGACAAACAAATCTGAAAATACAACTCTTGAAAATGTTTGCTCATCAATATAAATGATGAGGTACTTTACATATATATAACCTTCTCTATAGGTAAAATTGGTTAAGACAGAAATAGAGATACCGTAATTTCATCAAAAAGACAAGATGCTGAACTGGGAATAGGAAATGTGGATAGGTGTTTCTCTCTGTTAAAATGATTTGCCCTGAATGGAATAGAGGATGGGAATAAGTGATTGGAACCTGCTAAGCCTATGGGATCTCCAGCTACTGCTCCTGCATTCCCAAAACCTCACAGGCCTTCTGGGTTCACATTCAGGCGGGGGTCATGTTGGAGCCTCCCCTCTGTCTTTATCTCAGCAGGTCATCCCCAGTATTTTGTTTCTGTTATATATGCATGGACTTGGATTTTCCTTGACTAAAAGATGGACATACCAGGTGTGATGGCTCCCGCCTGTAATCCCAGCACTTTGTGAGGACAAGGCAGATGGTCAGGAGTTTGAGACCAGCCTGACCAACATGGTGAAACCCTGTCTCTACTGAAAATACAAAAATTAGCCGGGCATGGTGGTGCACGCCTGTAATCCCAGGTCCTCAGGAGGCTGAGGCAGGAGAATCACTTGAACTCAGGAGACAGAGGTTGCAGTGAGCCAGAATCGTGCCACTGCACTGCAGCCTGGGAGACAGAGCGAGACTCTGTCTCAAAAAAAAAAAAAAAAAAAGAAAAGAAAAAGATGGGCATTCAGCTCTACTTAAGGTATAAACTGAAGCTGGAAGACTTTTTAACATATTATTTAAAAAACCACTATATACATTACATGCAAGTTAGTTACTATAGTTGCCTAGAACATCACTGCAATCATTGAGTTTACCTTCACAAGCCTGGCAATAGTCAAATTCCCAGTTTTATGCTCCAGTGAATTTTTTCCTTCCCATTCTCATTATGATTATTTATGTTTATTTGTATTGTTTTGCTTAATTACATGTTGTGTTTCATATATCTTGTGTTATTTCTGAAAAATGGCATTTAATGAAGTGAAAGTAAACAGGTAACTGTCAAGAGGAGATGACAGTCTGTTAATTTATGTAAAGCATAACCAACCAGATGTTCTAGAAAATGCTTCAGTCAGAGATAAAGAAAATCCTGTTTTTAATAAACAGGTGATGACTGCATGTTGTGACAAAAATACGTTTTCCAGGAAGTCTTCTAGAACTCAGCATAGACTCGAGAGCCTAGACTAGAATCCAGGAAGCCACTGGGTGGCTGAAGTAGCCCTTCCGCAGGATGCCAGGAGCGAGGCCTCGGCTGGCTGCTCTGCTGGAGACGCTGGAAAGGTGAAGTATGAAGGAAACAGCTGATGTCATCAGTGGAGATGCTGCTGTCTATAAAAACCGAGCTTTCCCATTCTGAAATGTTATAGACCAAGACTGGACACCGTTATTCTTACCAGAGACTAACTTTTATCTCATGCCGATCCAGTGAATGTGGAGGGTTTTCTTTTTTCTCGCTCTGTGACCCAGGCTGGAGTGCAGCGGCGCGACCTCGGCTCACTGCAAGCTCCGCCTCCCGAGTTCCCGCCATTCTCCTGCCTCAGCCTCCTGAGTAGCTGGGACTACAGGCGCCGCTACCACCCCTGGCTAATTTTTTGTATTTTTAGTAGAGACGGGGTTTCACCGTGTTAGCCAGGATGGTCTCGATCTCCTGACCTCGTGATCCTCCTGCCTCAGCCTCTCAAAGTGCTGGGATAACAGGCATGAGCCACCGCGCCCGGCTGAATGTGGAGGTTTTTAAGAGGACAGACTTTAGCTGTTAATATTTAAATCTTTATATATGGTGTATCACACACATGCATCTTTACGATCTTGCTGAGTCAGTGACCATGAAGTTTATTGTCCTCCTCCATTTTCCTTCAGTGAGCTGCCGCTTAAGTTCTTCCTGATTAGTTTACAACAAAATTCAGAAACCAACAGATGGGTCTCAAATGTGCAATTCTAGCTGTGGAATTCAGCTGTGCCAGTTACCACCACTCCGAAGATGCTTTAGCTCTATCGCAGTCATAAGGTATTTCTTTTTTTAAAAAAATACGAATATGGCAAAAACAACAACAACGAAAAACCAACCTTGCATCTTTAGAAAGATCGTAATTGTAGGATAAGAGAGATGAATGTCTTCCCTGCTCTTTTCATTCAGGGTCTAGACATCCACTCACAAAGGCCTGCTGTTGATGGAATTTTAGGAGTAAATCAGTTCTCAATGGTGAGGTCAATGGTTAGGTGTATAGTTCTCAAAGAGTCAGCTACATATTTTCTTATGGGATTTCAATCTCCTTCAGTCAATGTCATTTGTATATGAGCTTGAAAGATTGTCCATACTTTCCTGTAGGAAATATACAGCCACACATAATCCTGCTTTATATTTATTTTTACATCCTTTCTCTTTTATAACTTTGTCTTTCAAAAACAAAACAATGCCACTTTTCTTATGTAGAGATTTTGGACTTAAGTGATTGAGCAATGCCTTGTTCTGGAGGAATGGTTGGGCCTGCAAGTTGGGTCCAGAGCGTATAACGTGAAGAAAGAATACTACACATCAGTATGCAAATGAACATATCAACAGTCTTTCTTGTCAAAATCTATTGTGTCACAATTATTACCACAAGTCCCACTTTGCTGCCAGGTTTTTTACATGCATGACAGCTACAAGAAGATGAGCTTTTTGCCTCCCTTCTCATTTTTTTTTCCCCACAGGTACATGGTTTACTCAGGCCCAGAGGAGAGAGCTGATGTAAAGAAACTGTGCCACACAGTCAGATGGGGTCCAAAGGAAACAATAGCACTGAGTGATGAGCATTGAAGAAGAAATCCAACCAAAGAATGTCTTAGCAGCTGACCACAAAGCTGCCTCCTTCTACCTGGCCACATTGATTATCTATTGTACTGTGTCTCTCTTGGATGGAAATGATACACCATCACACGTAAGTAAATAATTTCCTTCTGAATCACAAGCCTGCACCTGAGGTGGCTGCCACAGGTACAGCCTGTTTAGACCAGCAATTATATTTACTCCATGATGACAGAGAACAGGAAAGACGTACCATGCACTGCATTTGCTTCTGCTCTTTATACAGAAATAGACTTCTTTATATTAGCATTACATATGATTGTCTCATCCACTTATCAGCAATTTAATATACCACGGACAACATGGGTTAAAAGCAAAATAAGTTTCAAACACTAACCTTAGTTTATTCATAAATATTTCACTTCTACAAACTTTGTTTGTTCAAGCTATGGTTCTATACAGATTGGCAAGTCATTCTTTATTTTAAGTTTCTGTGGTTCTAGGCCCTTCTAGACTAGAAATCCCTGAGTTTACTGCTGCCTTTTCTAGATGTTTTCCTGAGTACAAATGTGAGCTTATTGTTGACATCAGTCTCTTTCTCTTTGAGAATTGGTTTTTCTCTGATGGTTCTGGTCTAAGAGAGCTCACTCTGGATTTCTCTCTGCTAGTTTTCTAACATAACCCACAGTGAGAAATGTATTTTACTTTCGGAATAAAGGAATATTTATATGTAAAGTCAAACAAAATTGAAGTTTGCTTATGCTTTTTTGCACTTTGATATTTTCTATATATTCTGCCATGTTCCCTAATATTCTCTGTTATTCTATTTTATTTTTAAGAAAATGATTGGTCTCTACCCACACAATGATTCCGCAATCCACTGTCGGAACATGGTGCACAACCTCGAGCCACTGTGTGGGAGCTTCCTCATCAGTAGGGAGGGGCACCAGGGGGTGTGGTGATGTGACCCCTGGTGGGGGAATTCCCAAAAGGGCAGCTCTCTCCTCTATAGTATCGTATTTTCAGTGTCATCGTGACGCAGAGCAGTAGAAAATTCAAGACTTTGGAAAACAGCCGTTTTCTCTCAATTATAAGAATAAGAAGCAGTATTGGAAAGATCCTAAATAGTAGTGAAGATGGAGTAAGTGTTCAGTATGGAATCCCTGCCCTGGCTGATCATTATGTCTGCCTTGGCTGTACATGTGATCTTGGTGGCATTTCTGAGCTATCACCCAGAGAGGCGGGTTAAGAGTGGTTAAGACCACAGAGTCAGACCGCTCAGAGTTGAATCCTGACACCACCACCTTCTAGCTGTGTGACTTTAAAAGTCCCTTAGCCTCCATGAAATTTAGTTTGCTCAATCAGAATATTAGAATAGTGACACTGTTCATCTTAGAGAATTGTTGCAAGGATTAAATAGACTACCAGATGGAAAGGACTTACAGTGATATCTCACACATGGCAATGACTGAACATAGGTTCTTTATTGTTATGTCTTCCTCTATGCAGAGTGTTTCAGCTTCCTATTGCTGCTGTAACAAATTATTGCACATATAGTGGCTTATAGACCCTATGGTATGGGTCCAGGAGTCACATGTCTGCAGTGGATCTTACCAGCTAAAATCAAGCATCGGCAGAGCTGTGTTCCATCTTCCAAATGTTCCGGGGAGAATCTGTCCCTCATGGTTATAGCTTCTGGAGCCTGTCCCATTTCTAGACTCCTGATTGCATCATGCCAGCCTCTGCCTCCATTTTCACATATTCTCTGACTATCACCCTCTTGCCACCTCTAAGAAGATCACTTGTGAAGACCCTGAGCCCACTTGGACTTTCCAGGATCATCTCTCCATCTCAATATTCTTAACTTCATCACTCCTGCAAAGTCCTGTTGCCATGAAAGGTGACCTGTGCACAGCTTCCAGAGATCAGGATATGGCATCTTTCTCAGCCATTGTTCTATCTAGCACTACGGGCAACCTATTTTTCTGAAAGCTCCCTCATATCCTAGGTGTGTTACATGTATTACAGGCACCCTCCTGTAACATGCCTAGACTATGGGGAGCTTTCAGAAAGGCAAGTTACCCATAATGGTAGACAGAATAATGGCTCGGAAAGATGTCATGCCTTAATCCCTGGAATTCCGAATGTCCAATTATCTTTGATAGAAGGTTCTTAAGAGGAAGGACCACATGTTATTTGTGTATCATTCGTGCTGCACACAAAGAAATTGTCCCACTAATACAGGATTAATGAATTAACTGATTTCATTGTAAAGGGCATCTTATATCCATTGAAACTACCCTGGAGCGAGCCTCCTGGGATGACAAGGAGCAGAGCTGGTGTTGGGAGTGCTACTGTCATACTGACTGATGACCAAGAGTGATCTGAGAGGGTCTGGGTGGGGCAAGCTTACCTGCCCTGCCCTCAGGGGTGAGAACCTTGAACTCATTTCCATCTTTAAAAGTCTTACATTCAAACATAAATCCCTCCAGGGGAATCACCTTCCTCCCTCCCTACTGGACCAAAATGAGGCAGAGTAGACGTGGCTAAATGTGCTGTTGAGTGAGATAGAGAAAACAGATCCTGCTCTCAGCTCTAACTGACATGGAGACGGACAAGGCCAGGGCCGCCCCCTTGGCTAATATGGTCAAGAAACACTCCAAGCAAACATGGCTTTTCCCACAGTGGGCTATCAAGCCAGCCCTTCTCACAGGCAGAGAGCAGGCAGGAAGGAGACATCCAATAGTATCATATTTTAGAGGGAGAAGAGCCCTTTCTGACCACTGGATTCAAGATCTTCCCCACTCAAGTAGGTCCTGTGATATTTGGGAGATTCCCAAAAGAGGAGATGCTTCAGGAAATAAATCAAGGGGTCAGGGGCCTTGAGAGGCCTTTGGGAAGGAGTTGGAGGGGACTGAGGAACTGCACCTGTGTCACGGGGGGGAGCACCTGTGTCACGGGGTGGGGGGGAACGCATGAGCGCTGCCCAGCAGCTGACAGGCAGCACGCCCTGTCCCTCCCTTGGGAACAGGGCCTACCTTTCCCTGGGGGTGTGGCCCACAGAGCAGCGGGGTTCTCTCCCAAAGCAGCAGACTCAGTGTGGGCAGAGTAAGTGCTTGGATGCTGCAGAGGCGCTCCGGGCACCTGCAATGAAGGCAGAGCTACGGGAAGGAAAGCAGGGCCCCTGCCTGAGGGCACGCAGGAAGCTCAGGGCTTGGGATGAGGATCAACTTCTCATCTACTTCGCAGATGTCCTGAGTGAGGTCCCCATGCTCCACACTCCTGTTCTGGCAGCCATCAAGAGGGACAGCCTGATCCTGGCAGGTACTGTGTGGAATGACAGCAGGGAAATGCATTCCCCAAAGCCTCCGTGTGAAACAGGAACAGACACAGCGGGGAACTGGGTATCTCAGGGGCTGCAAACTAGGAGCGTTCGGGGGAAAAGTGGCAGGGGGAAATTCCTGCCACTTTTCCCACATGCCCTTTTCCCATCTGCGCTGGAGCTTTAATATGTAAAGGGAAATAAATAGTGAAAGGTATCAGGGAAGTTTGTGTTCAAACCAACCTGTTTGAGAGAGAGAAGGAGAGAGAGGGAAAGGTTTCTTTTTGACTGGCAGAAATTCACTTTCAAAGTCTTTTAATATACAGATTATACAAAGGGTGTTCTTCCCTGATGCCTCGAGGGATAACAAGTCATTTATGATTTCAGAAAAGTATTGAAGGACTTCAGTGGTGTCTAAATACGGACAGGAGACAAGTCATTCAAATGATACAAGATGACCTGGACCCTCTTTTTTCTTTTTTTTAAACGTTTGCCTTGGCTCATGTCCTTCTCTTAGGCTTCAAAGAGCTTTGTGGCCCTGATGCGCACAGCCTGGGGAGTTGGGGGGCCCCTGGATGTGCTTGGCCTCCCTGGGAGGTGAGTGCAAACGGGCACCGTGGATGCCAAGCTGGTGAGGTCAGAACAGCGTCTCCTCAGGCTCTCCTCCCATGACTGTCACTGCCCACTTGGGGATGTCTTTCCTGCCCTCCCTCTGCCGGCTCCTCCCCTTCACAAAACCTGCTCTGCCTCAGGTGCCACCAGAACCCCAAACAGTATGGCTCTGGCTCTCGAGATGACCACATTCTAGAGGAGAGGAGAAAAAACAAACATGTATGTGATGAGCTGGTGCTCAGAGGGCAATTAAGCCAGAGAGACAGAGTAAATGGGGATGGAGCATTTAGAGGCTACGTCAGATTGGGTGGTTGGGAAGACCTCGCAGACAGGGCAACATTGTCACAGAAGTGACAGAAGTGAAGAGTCAGAGACCCAACCCAGAGGGTTCCAGGGGCCAGAGCTTGCCAGGCCAAGGGAACCTGGAATGGTCCAAAGGCAGGGTCTCTGGAGCAGGGTGGCCCAGGGACAAGAGCAAGAGGAGACAAAGGCTGTGGAAGAGCTGGGCCCACCCATCATGATATGGGAGGTGGTGACACAAACCATGGCCATGGTGGCATGCCAAGTGACAATGTCTACAGAGGGGAAAGAGAGTAGCCAAAGGTAGGCCCAGGTCCCAGCAGTTCCTCTCCCCAGCTGTGCAATCGTATGGCAATGTTGATAGTTTTCCATTTTAAAAATCTCCTTACTGAGGCACAATATATGTTCTATAAATTCACCTATTTTCAGGATCCAACTCCATGACATTTAGTGAATTTACTGAATCATTATATCATCACCACAACTTAATTTTAGAACATCGTTTCTTGGCCTATTGGCTAAGATCAAGCGTAATTTGAGAATTTTCCATCATCTCCAAAAGAAAACTGATACCCATGAGCAGTCAGTGCTCATTTTCATCCTAGTCACAGGCAACCACAGATCAACTGAACCGCTTTATACAGATTTGCCTTTGATGGACATTTTACGTGAAGGGACTCATGTAAAATACGTGAAGGGACTCATGTAAAATACATGAAGGGACTCATGCAATATGTGGTCCTCCATGTCTGGCTGCTTTCACATAACTTAATGTTTTTGAGGTCCATTCATACTGCAGCTTGTATCAGTACTTTATTCCTTTTCATTGCTGAATAGTATTCCATTGTATGGATTCACCTTGTTTTATTCACCCACTCCCTGAGTGACAGTCAATGGAGAGCCCTTTATCCTAAGGGACAATGGCTCCATCTTTGTGACTATTTCTAATAACTGTTACAGGATGAAAGAGGTGACCACGGAATGTACACACAGAAAGTGACAATGTCAGATGACAGTGTGAGGTACTGTCCATCTTGTGAATTACTGTCCTTTCAGTCTCAGTGATTTGTGGCGGTATACACAATGATACCAGGGCAAGCTCATACTGAAAGCCAGCATGAATACAGTGTCTTTTAGGCTGCGATGCCATTACACCATCTCTCTCTAAACCTCACATCAGCCTTGCCTCCATTCTACAGATGAGAACACTGAGGCTCCAAAGGTTTCACTCAACACTCAGGCCCACACAACATCAAATGGTCAGGGTAAGGTTTGAATCCAAATCTTCCTAGCCTTACAGCCTGCATTCTGTGGTCATAACCTACTTCTCTTCCCTTCTCTTCAACCCAATAATGAATAATAAACTCAGTCGAACTGACCAACGGCAAAGTGAAAAAGGAAGGGAATTCACATGTGCCGGGAATTTATTAGCAAGTGCAGGGAAGGGAATTAGTGGGTGTCCGGGATTCTCCATTGGACCCTTGTGCAGAATCCACACAGAAAACCAGAAAACAGGCTTTTTTGCCCACCTTCCCATATCAAGACATTGACTTTCCCAAAGTCCCATTGTCAGTAGGTTGCAGAGTCCTGCACGAGATGAGACAGTAGGGCCTGGGAGACACGCAGAGATCCCAGGCAGTGTGACCCTGGGAGAGAGCCCCTCTCCCCACTTTGAAGGAGAAGCTCAACACAGAGGAAGGAACAGCTCGCCCCTGCAGGTGGGAAGGAACACTGAGAGGAATGTGGTAGGACAATGTCTTGCTTCATGGAGCTACTTACAGGGCAGCCTGGGTCCTTGTAGGCCCTGATGGATTAAACAAACCGACAAATAACTAAGCAGAAGTTGGGCCATGTTTTATCCATGCCTGGAGATAGCATAGGAATAATTCAGTGTTGTTATTTGCCCTCCCAATTAGTACGTCAATGAACAATACATTACAAGCAGTATTTAGCTGCAGAAGTGCACCTGGATGCTGGTCACATCCCTACGCTTCTTGTTCTCTACACTGTCCACCCAAGGCAGAATCTTCTACTCTCTGACTTCCCTCTCCATCCCTCTTTTCCACCCACCTGATTTCCACACCTTACTAGGACATGAGTCTGGTCTTGACACCAGCCTGGTCACCTGAACCCAGGCCTCCTTCCTGGATTGGGTCTGCTTCACTTACCATTGGCCCGTGCAGATGGCTCAGTCCCGTGACCCAGCATGTCCACACTCTGCCTCTTGATGTTCAGAGTGAGCCTGGAGTCCTCTGCATGTGACTGTGTCTTTCAGGTTGGGCGCACGGGCTGCTACCCACTTCCTTGAGGAAAAGTCCCCCCCTCAGCTCTGCGTAGTCATCTAAGTCCTGGCCTATGTTGACCACAGTTCTTACTCTCACCTTATCACAACCCCACATTTGTCATCGTTTAGTGGACTTTAGAGATTATCTAGCCAAATTCCAATTTTAGAGTTTAGCAAACTGATTTTATAGTTGACTGAGATTGGCTTTTCATTTGAAAATTCCATTTTAACATTGATGTGCTATTAGTAGTGGAAACACCTATGTTTCTTAGTATTTAAAGAATAAAAAAAAACTGAGCGCTGAAATTCTCATTGAATCCCCAAAGAATCTGATGGCTTCATTTATGTGATTATTGTTTCATTTATGTGATTATTCTACTATGTGTGTTTTCAATATCTGGGAATTTAACTTAGGTTTCCTTCTTGATGCTGTTGTAATCACCACTATTTACCATTTAAAATAATTTTTCTTTTTAGATGTTCATCCGATTAAAGTTTTTTCCAAAAAAATCACAAAAATTATTATAAAGCAATGTTCATCGTGGAAAGAATCCGAATGAGATAGTGCAATACTTATCAAAAATGTAGTCATGCAAAATTACATTTGATGATACATTTCCTCTAACTTTCTAAGAACACGTCACCTAATATTTGAATGCATCTCTTGTTCTACTTAATAGGAGACCTTCTTTACCACTTGACATTCTTAGATAACTGAAATTCCTGTAGAATTTCATACTGGATCCCAAGAAAATGTTTTCTTAGCCTAGAAACACAACCTTAGTATAAATTAGGATCCACCTCTAAAATATTTTATTCTCAAATGTTTGTGAGCACTAAATAGTCTTCGTTTGTAAAGCAAAAGGTCAAGTTGCAAATTATATTAAAACAGTACTCCAAATGCCTATCCAAATATGTCCGTTTCAGTTATTATGCAAATACATAGAAAACAGAGTCCACGTGAGACCTCTTTAGTCTACGTCAGAACACCAGGTCAGCAGGCAGATTCGAGTGTTTTTAGATCACACACAGACATTCATATATGTTTTAAAACAAGATCAACAATTTTAACTCACAAGCATAGCAACACCTTGGCAGAACAATACCTTCCTGAATTTTACCTTTGTTTTACCTCGTACTTAATCATGAGTCATTTTTACATCCATAACACAGGGACTTTCTTTCATCCTTCCTTTGCTCATACCCGTTAGTCCTTTGTATCTGGAAATGGAAGCTGTATCTGCTATTCGGGAATAATACTATATTTGGGATTGATTTGTTTTTTTCTTAGATTTTACTAGAGACACTGGGATGATACACTTTCTGTAGTTGTAGTTTTGCTGTTGTTATTATAATTCTTTTCTTCCTGAATCTGAAATAAAACAACAATGGTTTTTCCATTTAAAAAAATTTCTACCCTCGTCTTATTTGTCAGAGCATGAACATCCGCACTAATGATAGAAAGCCTTAGATTAGCCACAGAGCTTCGGACCTCACCAGTCTCCAAGTACGTGGAAATTCAGCTATATTCATTTCAAAAAGATAATAGCCTCGAAGAAGTTTTTTTTTGTTTAGTTTAGTTTTATTTTTTTGAAATAGCATCTCACTGTATCACCCAGGCTGGAGTCCAGTGGCACGATCTCAGCTCACTGCAACCTCCGTCTCCTAGGTTCAAACAATTATCCTGCCTCAGCCTCCTGAGTAGCTGGGATTAGAGGTGTCCACCATCACATCTGGCTGAATTTTTTAGTAGAGACAGTCAGGCTGGTCTCAAGCTCCTGACCTCAAGTGATCCGCCAGCCTTGGCCTTCCAAAGTGCTGGGATTACAGGCTTGAGCCAGTGCACCTGGCTGACGACGTAATGTTTTATTTTGTTAACTGCGGAGGAAGGTGGGCAGATGGGAGAAAAATAGCAGACTTAGCCTCCTGAAGTTTCTGCAGTGAAAAGGAAATTTGAGAATCCATGCCTTCTCCTCTGACTTGTGTTTGTTTACATTTAAAGATGTTTAAGCATAAATTCCCTTTACAGCTACAAATCAAATTTAAAGACATGATTGTAGGACCTGTTTATCTAATTTATTATGCAACTCTCAGGAAAACCAATGCAATCCTTTAGCTTTCTCTGAAAATTATGCATAGACCTAAAGATTATGTCAATCAATATCTGGCTTTTAAACAAGCACAAACTTCCTATAACTGTTCAGTATACCTCCTTCTGTTTATTTATTCTCCTGTGCAGAATAGGATCTTTTAAGATGACATAAATCTACTTTATAGTGCTTGTTTTAATACTTAACCACCTTCCTGGGAACCCATTGCTTTTGCATATCACTTTTAGACTTCATTTTTAGGCAAATACTATTATTTACTAAGTGATTGGAAATGCAAATCTTGACAAGGCTTGATGCTGTGAGCCCGAGTCCTTTATGAATCAGTACCCCATAAACCACTGCCAATTTTTGTATTAAACACTTATTGACTGAGGTTTTACAGGGGCCTCAACACACAAAGGAGGATGATGCCACAGGGACCGGTGATCATTGTCAAAGGATGACTTGGACTCAAGATACGGCCATATATCAGCCCAGAAGGAAACATGGGTTACTCCTAAGTCTCTGCACAAAGAGATTCAAGAAATTTCTCATATTTCTAAGTCACTTCTTAGAGCTAGACTTTTTGCAAAGCTGAAGGGAGACAAAAATGATTTGCAGACATAGAAGATAGTTGATATGTAGGTTTGTCAATGAACATCTAGGCATTGATCTCCAAGTTCCTTCTTGGTAACCAGTGGAACACATGTTCAAATGTTTTAAACTTGTTACTCATATTAAATATGAAATTGCATAGGTAGGAACCAGAGTTAGAGTTGGAGGAGGCAGGCTAACTTTGGGATGCTCTTTGTCATCTCTGAAACAGATGACTCATGAGATAAGCAGCTCCGTTTATAAAAAACACTCGCCGAAAATGGTATTGGCAACCACAGAAAGCATTCCATGTCTTAGGTTGTAAAGTGTTCTTAGCCGGGTATGTGACAACCAAATGAATGGATACATAAAAGATGTTAGAAGTATCAGTGCTTTTCCTTTTTTATTTTAATCTTTCTATTTTCTCTGGCAATAGACGTTTTTAAACAAAATTTTTCAGAAGATTAACATCAGTAAAACAATTCTGTTTTTCACTGCTTGAGTTCAACTGTATTTAGGCCCATAGATATGTCTGTCTTAAGCAATCTATTCAAACTAGTATATTCTCTTTGTCTACATGGTCTGATATATAACTTATATGTTTCTAAATGGAGCTGAAAGTTGTTAATTTAAGACAGAGTGGTTATAGAAGTAAATGCCGACAATTGATACTCACACTGAATCCACTTAAATCTAGAAATCTTTTTCAACATAAATGCTGACTCTAGGAACTTTTTCTCCAGATAACTCTTCATTTTTGTGTAAGAGACTAAAAATAGAATGGACAAACATTGTCTATTTCTAAAGGTAATTAGAACTAAACAAGGCAGTTAGCACCCTCCCATTAAGAACCCTCGCAAAGATGTAACCCCTGGGTGTTCGGCCGGACAGCATTTAAACCCTCGTGACCTGGGGATACAAGAGATATTAAGTCCTGTTCCCGGGTTTTTTGTTTCATATAGGCATCAAAATCTCTGTGTGGCTTCCACAAAATAAACAGATTGGATGACTCATCTCTGAATACCTTTTGAGATCCTGGATGCAGAACAAACTACTTTATGAAATTAATCTGCAGTTAATGCTGTTTCAATAAAAGTGGCAGCGAGCATTGGGTAGCCCGTTCTCTTCTGTTATTCTGGGTACTTAGGAAGTTCTTATGGACAACATGCTGGCATTCCCATTATCCCAAGATACCAAAGCCTTGAAATATTGCTCTCCTACCCATTCCTTCTCTATGAGGCAACACCATTGCCATTCTGTGTACTACCCTCCCCACCCTTCAACACTGCTTCCTTCAGGAGCTCTGGGTCTCCCTGGAGTCCTCCTATCCACCAGGCCCCTACTGGCGTAGGCTCCTTCTCAGCCAGGCTCCTCTCTACCCTGCACTCATGTGGTCCCTGCTGAGCCGAGGCTAGATCTGCAATAAAGAGAGTGGAGGCATCTGAGAAGAGCATCACGCATCTTGGAGATGTTCCTCCAACACTTTTGTGGCCTGAACCACCTGTACATAGGTCTGGAGTCTTGTTGAGGTGCCACCCTTAGGTTGCCAGAGTGTGAAGAAGTCAGTAAAGAAGAGTGTAAAGAAGCCAGTCTTTAGCTCCTTAGGGTCCATTCCCTGCAAAATCCATCCTGTGGGGCTTCTAACATTATTTGCATTTTAGAGCCAGGGAAGAAACTTCATTGTTGACAAAAACAAAATGCTCTTCTTTTCATCATTCTGGACCTTAAGAAAAGAGATTTCTCACACAGTGCTGTCTTCTGCACATATGGCATGTTCTTTGCTGTACTAAATAAGGAACGCATTTGGGAGTCTGTCTAGTTGGATATGGGTTATGGTTGTCTTGTGCCCGTCTGTGTTCATGACACCTAACCAATATTTGCTATAGAATAACTACCAATAAATATTTGTTAATGGATATGGAATGAAGTTGACATTTTGAAGTAGATATGCAGACCAGTAATGTGGGATGAGAAATTTAATAGACACGTACCTAATGACGTTTCTGTCAAATATCTCAAACTTATGTACAAAAGTGGCTTTCATGTTTTGCTATTTTGCTAAGTCATATATTTCTGATCTCCCATTCAGATTTTTCATGCTACTTATGATGAAATAATGTGACAGATAAAATAAGTGAAGGACACTAACAGACGGGAAGCTGTTATCTTAAGTGACACAACTCAGAAGCAGAGTCAAATGCCACGTGTTCTCACTTACAAGAGGAAGCTAAATCGCCTGTTCACATGGGTACAGTGTGGCGTAATGGACAATGGAGACTTGGAAGGGTGGGAGGGGAGGAGGGTGGTGAGAGATGAGAAATTACTTAATGGGGACAATGCACATTTTTCTGGTGATCATTACGCTAAAAACCCAGACTCCAGCACTACTCATTATATTCATGGAACAAAACTGCAGTTGTACTCCTTACATTTATACAAATGAAAAATGCAAATAATAGTAATAACATTTAAAAGAATCTTAAAACTATGGAAAAAAGTCGGTAGATAAAACAAGATGGAGCCATCTCCTATGAGAAAGAGAGTAAAGGAGCAGAAATCATTAACTGGAGCTAAAGGCTAGCACAGGAGCCCGCGAAGGACCCAGCACCTCCACAGTCCCAACCAAGCACTGTCGTCATGAAGCCTCCGTGCTCTCTTCCTGAGACGTCTCACAAGCGTGAGTGGCAGTTTTCTCAGATGCTCACCTTGCTCCAGCTCAAGCGTTAAAAGAATGGACACAGTGAAAAAATATATATTAATGGGCGAGTGGCAAACATGGGGCAAGGGATTCCTCATTGACTGAGAGTCTGAGTTCTTCTACTGTCAGCGATGTCCGTTTGTTTGTTTGAACTTGCCTTTTTACATCTAACAGGGTTGTCTTTGTACCATATGGGTGGTCAAGTAAATCACAAAATCTTGGAGTCAGATCTAGAAGAAGCTTCCCTGTTTAGCAGAAGCAAAGCGTTATGAGTCCAGAGAGAAGTGATGGCCCTGGATCTTGCAGCTGTGAACTGGTGTAGGACTTGGGTGAATTGTCTTCCCTGTGTCACCCCTCTGCTCCTGGGCCTCCAACTAATCTTTTCATTTTTGTTGCAACCTGACTTTTCTGTGGCCAGGTGTTCCAGTGGACTGATCCCTCCCTGTTACAGCACTTAGCTTCTTTCATATAGCAGGAATCGAGCTTTTTAGAGTTGCATTTTCATCCCTGCCCAATGTGTTGTGTGACTCCAGGTGAAGAACCCCTGGCAGCCAGCAGTTAACCGTGCCTGGCTAACTCTGAGGCAGATGCTCCTGCTATCTCTGTGGGTTTATTGCCCCCCACTCCCATTACGCCTGACAAAGAATATGTGGACAATATGGATTCCTTAAATATACAGCCACTGAAATCATTGGCATTATGTATTTTCAAGTAATTTATGTAATTGCTGTAATTAATTTTTGGTTTATGTTATGTTTGAAATAAAAAGTAATAAAATAAAATAAAAAGGCCCCTTACGTACAAAGGACTAAGTGCTTGCAATATTTTGGTTTCTTTTTAATTGCTCCATTTTTTACTTTGATTAGTAAAGGAAAAAAGCATCCAACTGCAAGAGAAAAACACCTGATTCCATTTAAACATAGGATTAATTCATGTGAGCTGGCACCCAGACTGACGCTTGTATTTCAAGTTTTAGTGCAATCATGCTATTTGCTCTACACTTGACCAGGTCTGAATTCAGTGGCATACAGAACTGTGGGCCCAGTAGACCAGCTTTTCTTGGACTAGAAACTTCCATTGCAACTTAGCTGCATTCTTAGAGATCCTATTCCACGTAATTTTTGCATAGAGGATAGTCAAAATATATTGTTTGATTTGTTGCTTTAGTTACTAGAAATATACCAATACATTTTTTCCTGTATGTGTAAAAATCTAAATTAATTCTTAGAAAAGTCAGCATTTAATCAAATGACAATCTCCTTCCTTCCTTCCTTCCTTCCTTCCTTCCTTCCCTCATCTCTCTCTCTCTCCCTTCCTTCCTTTCTCTCTTTCTTTTTCTTTTTTTGTAAAGGAAAAGTATTGGGAAGCAGTGAGCTCATTTTCATTAGGGAGGCTCCAGTGCAGGTCACACATCTGAGTGTCTCCTCCTGAAGAGAAACGCAGACTTCAGGCAGGAGGGGAGAGTAAGTAGACAACTTTCAGAGGGGTCTGAAGAAAAAAAAAAAAAAAGCTTTAAAATGAAAAAAAAAAAAAAAGAAAATCTTATAAATAGAATCAGCCAGCCAAGCCTGTCATTTCATGTGGTGACGGCTTTTCCAGGAGTCTTGAAAGATGCCCACTGATTCCTCTGCAAACTTCCCAAGTGGAGAGCTCCATGCCATCCAGAAGCTCACTCCAGCGCAGGCAAATCGTGGTTGGGAAATGATCGCTGTGTTGAGTGAAGGCCCATTTACCCCGCACCTGCTTGTGCCCTTGGACATTTGGCACCTGAGCATTTTTAATATTTGCAAACAGCTACCATGTGTTCCCTGGGTCTCCTTTCCCTAATCCTGGAATCTCTGTTCCTCTTAGCACCTCCCAGCCAGAGTCCTGGGGATGTTAGGAAATGTAGAAGAGTTTTGGGTGGTCTGAATGGTCAGCACTTACGGGGCAGGGGTCACGGATACTAAACTTTCTGCAAAAAGGAATAGTCTCTAGTGATGAAATATTGTCCTTCCCCAAATGCCTGGAGGGCTCCATGTTCCCAATTTGACTGGAATCTTCATCCTTGTGGTCACTCTCCTCAGAAGATGCCAGAATGTCATTATTTCAGAGGCAGTGGCAGTTTTTGCCCACAAAGCCATAAGGATCCAAATGGGCAGATCTGGAAAAAAATAAATGTGATCATGTGGATTAAAAATGTTTATATAAACTAGTAGGGGGGGACAGGAACTCTCATAAGAAGGATTGATATAAGCCCTACAGAAGAGAATTGGAAATACCTAATAAAATTACCTCTACATTTACCCTTTTACCTACCAATTTTGTTTCTAAGAGTCTGGGAGTCTACTCTGATAGTTTGCCACATCAATATAAAACAGGATTTAAGAACAAGATTATTTACTGTGTCATTATTTACAAAAGCAAAAGACTGACTCAATCCAAATGAGCATCAATAAGGAAATAAAAGTTGAATAAATTATGATACAGCTACATAATGGTATATCATGCAGCCATAAAAATGAGGAAGGTCTCTATGAGTAAACAAGTAAAAATAGCATGATACAGAATAGTGTGTGTGTGTAGTCATATATATATGCTACTTTCATATAAGAAAGAATGAGAAATATGTTTACACACACACACACACACACACACCCATATATACATATGTATCATTATTTTAAAAAGAAACAAAAGATGGATAAACCAGAAATTGAATGATTGCCTGTGGGGTGGGTGGGATTGGTGGAGGGCATAGGGATATGAGTCAGCATTCTTTAAATTTATATTTTTACATATTTCTGATGTATGAACCATGCAAATATTTTATATATTCAAAAAATTACATCCAAGAAGTTAAAAAAATCTTTCTAATTTTTGGCCTAGCAATTCTACTTATGAAAATGCAAAAAAAGGCCGGGCGCGGTGGCTCAAGCCTGTGGTCCCAGCACTTTGGGAGGCCGAGACGGGCGGATCACAGGGTCGGGAGATCGAGACCATCCTGGCGAACACTGTTTAACCCCGTTTCTACTAAGAGAATACAAAAGACTGGCCGGGCGAGGTGGCGGGCGCCTGTAGTCCCAGCCACTCGGGAGGCTGAGGCAGGAGAATGGCGTAGGCCCGGGAGGCGGAGCTTGCAGTGAGCTGAGATCCGGCCACTGCACTCCAGCCGGGCGACAGAGCGAGACTCCGTCTCAAAAAAAAAAAAAAAAAAAAATTTGCACAAGTGAGCTCTTCATAGTATTATTTTAATAAAATCACCAAACTGGAAGTAAACACTGAATAGGACATAATGGGTTAAATAACAAATGACCAAGTCATACCTGAAATACTAACCAGGCATTAAAACTACATCTATAAAGAGTGTGTGATGATCTGGGAACATTTCTGTATGAAGGGCTGTGAAGGGTCTGTGGGATTGTGGACTGGGGTTGATCCACACCCATTGATGGGGAAAGACAGCTGGCCTTTCTCTTTTGAGCAGCTGACCATACACTCCCAACTCAGTCCTCAGAGCTTCTCCCCCCCTCCCCCACACACGCACACACACACACCCAGACACACACATGCAGGCCCCTTCTCAAAGCACTCTGACGTCATGCTCCCCACCAAGGCTCACGCACCCAGGTTCTGGAGCCTTTGACCCCTTCTTTCTCCAGCTGCTTCCACCCCTGCTTGTCTAGTCACCAGGTGTGGGTCATGGTTTTCTCAAAGCTTCTGAAAAGTCTCCTGAGCAGTTTGTTAGCACCCTCTCCCAAGGACTTTGCCGTGGTGTTAAATCCTGTATCAGAAGAGAGTCGTCTGGCACTGGTAAACTCTTTCTTTTATAACACTATCTTCTGCCTACCTTCCCGGCTCTTGAACAGATACCCTCAAACGCCACTCATTTATTGTGCTCTCAGCTTCTAGGGGCAGAGATTGCCTGATCCCGGCCCCTCCTTTGGTGTTGAGTCTGCTCCTGCCCCAGCCAGGTCCAGCCACTCCCTGGCCAAGTGTACATGTGACTCACCCCTGGCTGCTGCCCTGCTGTCCAGGAGGTTCCGAACTTCTAGGGTGATACACGGTCTTCAAGTAAGAGGCCCTGTATGTCTAATTAATGTGACAGAGTCAGCCTGTAACAGGGAGAAGGAGAGGTACTTCTGCATTCTGAGGATTAAAAGATGTTGGGGATAAGATTTTCAAGCGCACCAAACGCGTATTTTCATTTTATTCTCAGGGCCCCATTCTTTTCCAAGTAGGGCCCTGACCTTAGCCATAGATTTCCCTAGGTTGAGAATTCCACTTTCTCTGAAACTCTGTGCTCCACGTTTAGAAGCTGGTTCTGGTTCTCAGTTTCCCCACAACTGGTGGAAGATCTTGAGTCTCTGCATAAGTTGCCAAGGAGGCCTCTCTGCTTCTCATTCCCATTCTTAATTCCTCTCAGATTCTGTCACCACTTTCCAAAGCACCAGCTTCCCGCGGGAATAGCTAGCTAAATCCTGTGTCCTTATCATTACCCTGTCCCCATATTTATCAAGTCCCTGATATGTTTTCTAAGAACTGCATTTTTTTTCACCCCGTGCACCATTCCAGATTACCATGGTGCAAGTTTTAACAGCTGCATTCCTAACTATGCTGGAGCCATGCCTATTGCGTATGCCAGGATTGAGGTCCTCATTGCAAGCTCCTTGGCCAGTGGGTGAACCAGCACCAAAACCTACTTCAGGAGGCCCTGAAGCAGAGACTGGCAGCAGGCAGTGTTTCCTGGAGCGTGCTCTAGGTCTGACATTCATTGGGGAGGGAAGAAAGTGAGATGGAGGACAGGAAAAATTGGACTGCAATGACATCTCCACAAAGAACTCAGCCAACCTCCAGGCAATGCTGCAGCTGGGAGGGCTCCTGCAAGTCTTCTCAAGTTGAGGCAAAGAGGTTGAGCCTTTTTCCCCCCACACAACAGTCATTGGACGCAGGCTCAAACTTTAGGCAAAGCTCTGTCTCCCAGTGAAGGCCATTTCTGTAAAATGACTATACTGTCAGCAGGAGATGTTGATACTGTCAGTGAGAGATGTCTGTCTATACTGTCAGCGGGAGATGTCTATACTGTCAGTGAGAGATGTCTATACTGTCCGTGGGAGATGTCTGTCTATACTGTCAGTGGGAGATGTCTATACTGTCAGTGAGAGATGTCTGTCTATACTGTCAGCGGGAGATGTCTATACTGTCAGTGAGAGATGTCTGTCTATACTGTCAGCGGGAGATGTCTGTCTATACTGTCAGTGGGAGATGTCTGTACTGTCAGTGAGAGATGTCTGTCTATACTGTCAGCGGGAGATGTCTATACTGTCAGTGAGAGATGTCTGTCTATACTGTCAGTGAGAGATGTCTGTCTATACTGTCAGTGAGAGATGTCTGTCTATACTGTCAGCGGGAGATGTCTACACTGTCAGTGAGAGATGTCTGTCTATACTGTCAGCGGGAGATGTCTACACTGTCAGTGAGAGATGTCTGTCTATACTGTCAGCGGGAGATGTCTATACTGAAGTCAGCAGCACTTCAAGTTTCCAGGGAAGTGACTGCTTCTGCCTAGAGGGGATTTCAGGGGCACATGGAGGGGCAGATGGGCCAGAGGCATGGTCAAAAGTGACTAACCAGCCAGGGATAACCCAGGTGCCCATCATCCTGGAGAGGATGCCTGAAACACAGCTAACTGGGAGAGAAACTACAAAAGGAAGAAGAGAATATGGAAAATAATGCAATCCAATGTAGCCACATCGATTTCAAAGCATCTGTAGACTATCCAGTGTGAAATGCTCACCAGGAAAACTCAAACAATCTGAAGAGTCTAAAATCTAGGGGGTATGGGAGCCGTCCAGGCTAGAGGGAGCATCGGGAGTCTTCAGTATACAGATGGTATTATGTGTTGAAGTGTGTTCCCCCAAAACATGTTGAAGTGCTATCTCCCAATACCTCGGAATGTGACCTCATTTGAAGATAGGGTTGTTACAGGTGTAATTAGTTCAGATGAGTTCGTACTGGAGTAGGTTGGACCCCTAATCCCATATGACTGGTGTGTTTATGAGAAGATGCCGGTGTGAAGTCAGAGACGCACAGGGAGAAGGCTACATGAAGGCCTCCATAGAGGCAGAGCCTGGAGTGGACCGGAGTGACGCAGCTACAATGCAAGGGTGGCCAACAAACACACACCAGCAGCTGGAAGGGGCGGGGAGGGATTCTACCCGCACTCTCAGAGGGAATGCAATCCTCTGGACACCTTGATTTCGGACTTCCGGCCTCCCGAACAGTGAGAGGACAAATTTCAGTTCTTGTGCGCCACTTAGTTTGTGGTATTTTGTTCTGGCAGCCCCAGGAGAGTAACACAGATGGTTACTGAAATTGTGGATAGCAGGAGCCTGCGTAGCGACGGGCAGAGGTAACAGGAAGTTCAGCAGGCAAGGAGCAGGTGGAGGAAATGTACCTGGGGTCACCTGAAAGAACAGGGAGGAGCTGGAGAGTGCAATCACCAACCCCCACCCCCACCCCACCCCCACTGCCCCCATATGGCGTCCCAGAGTCCCAGAGCGGAAGCAACTTCACTTAGGCGTGGGAAGAGTGGAGGATGCTGATGAAAACAAGGCAGCCTGGGAAAAATGGGGGCTGATTTTTTTTTTTTTTGGCCTATCTGAAAGGCTAATTAGAAAGTCAATAGCTATCAATCAGGATGTGTAAATGGATTGGAAAACTAGTGTTGTATTCCTTCCTTCCCGTGAGTGCAGCCTAACCTATTTGTGATGCAACATGCTTGACATTTATTTCCTTTCCTTTAAAAATGTAGCGTATATCTATTTAAAACAATATTAGTCTTGGCATCGTTTAGCTCTTGTGTACACTACTGTCAAATATGTGAGAGAGAGAAAGAGAAAGAGAGGAAACGTCCTTGGCTCAGACTATAACGAATGTATGTGACAAAAATTTCCATCGGCCAATGTTTGCCAAAAGAATGTTATAAGCTTGAATTATTTTACGCAATTTATAAACATGTTTAAATGAAAAAAGTTTTCCTTTTACTCTGCCTTATGAATGTATTTGTGTCTGAATTTAGAAGACAGGAAGTAACCCACCTTTGGGAATAGCACTTAAAAAGCAGGCATCTCTTCCCTTCTTCCCAATATTAAATAATTTGCTTTCTCTTTCCTTTATTATTATTATTTTTTTTGGTATGCAAGTTTTGATACTGTGTTACACGTAAAATCAAAATAGAAACAATCTATTGAAATTTGTTTTTTGAAAAAATGAATAGTAATTAGAAATTTTAGTTTCTCATAGCCAAGGGCTCCTTGGACTTCTGAAAGAATTCCAAAGACATCAACCTTGCCACCAACCTAAAATTCTTCCTGCTGGCAGTGTCAGCAGTCCTGAGTTTTGTTTGCCGCCTGGTGTCTCTTGAAACTCATGAAAAGCCAGATTGCTCCAACAAACATTCCAAAGCCTAATCCAAATTTTGGAGTTCTGAAGAGCTAGTAGTATTTAAATACAACCCTCTTTTTAAACATACATTATCTAAGAAAATCAGGTTCCTAATGGTCGATCCATAGCTGTAGCCTTTGATCAAAGGTATTGAAATTGTATTAAGTGGCTAATGGAAAGTAAAGGTTCCCTTACTTTTCCTGTGATTTTTCTCATGCTGATTATCAACCTTATTATGATTACTTTGTGCTGTATAATTGGGCATAGAGCTAGGGCTCTGCTCTGAAAATATATTTGTTGTTGGCAGCTGTTCCATTATCTTATGTATATTCCTGTATTTGAATTTATGTTTTCTGGGTCTCTTCCCAGAACTAGATGGATTGCTTTGGATAGGACAAAGAAAGACAAAGTTTTTGCACATGAATCTCTGAAATCCAAGAAAGTAATGATGTGCTTCATTCTTAGAAGATGTGTTGAAGTGCAGTGACCTAGCTTTCTGCAGTACTTCAGCGAATTTCACTGCATGAAACAAAAGTATCTGCAGAGATTACTTGTCTATGCATTTTACAAGATTGGGCTCATAGAAAACATAATGTCATACCAGCAAGTTTGCTATTTTTATATTTTATCCTGGCACTTTTTGCAGTTAATGATAATATTTTACATGATCACTTTTCAATTTTTAAAGTGTGTTGGCAAACAATAATTCATTGCCTTTTTGAAACACATGTGACTTGTGAGTTATAAAGGGGAACTATTGTTCTTATTTTTCAGATGATATTCAGACAGGTTAAGTGATGTCCCTGAAATACACAGTTACTAAGTGAAAGCTCGAACATAGGGCCTTAGTTCTCTCCCCTGGCAACACAGTCAACCCATATCAGGTGCTTTTTAAAATAAATAGCAATGCCTGGGCCCCACTCTAGTCCAATTCATTCAGAACCTTTGAGTCAGTGTCAGGCACTACATTGTTAAAAAGTTATCCTGGTGTGTCCACATGCATTCAGGGTTGAGAGCGTTGCTCTGGCAAATAGAAACTCTCAGTTTATTATTCATCCAGTTCCATGTCAATTATTATCTGAAAAAAAATTATTTTATTCTTAAAATTCCATAGAGTTGTCATGAGTATTGGATGAGTTGATATGCATGAAGTGCTTGCAACAGCGCCTGGTACACAGTACATGCTCTATGAGGGATGACTGTCATCACTGTCATCATCATCATAGAGAAAGGCACTTCTTGGACAATTTGACTCCAATTACTCTTGGATTGGAAGATAGTCGAATGTGGTTCATGGAATTTCCTCTATGCAGTATCTTTTGCTGATGCAAAATAAAATCTTATGGAGCATAGGAATGATAGAGATAGGGAGAAATGGAATTAAAACCCACCTTCTTAGTGCCACTTTTATTTCTAATTTTATTCAAATAGTAACCAGTGACCACGTAGAACTGTCAAATAGTTAGATTCCACCAATAAGATCCAAATAAAATCAAATGACTAATGAAAACATTAGATTACCTCAGAAAAGTAA
This sequence comes from Trachypithecus francoisi, assembly GCF_009764315.1. Taxonomy (NCBI): domain Eukaryota; kingdom Metazoa; phylum Chordata; class Mammalia; order Primates; family Cercopithecidae; genus Trachypithecus; species Trachypithecus francoisi. The sequence continues at coordinate 21,901,618 of NW_022681435.1, read as the reverse complement.
GGTATATTCAAGCATCATTATATGTTTCAGTTCATGAAAAAGGATTTTCCTAAATACATACACTTTCTACATAATGCAAAACATCTGATTTAACCAAATCTTTGCCAATCAATAATTAGATAGATTTTATTGACAAATGCATCATAATAAGGCAAAACCTTCTTTTGTATCAATTGCTATAAAATCTGGAAAATGGAAAAAGTGCATAGCTTGCGTGGCTCTATTTTTGGCAAGTATTCTATTTTACATGCTTTTTAGACTTTATTAAATAAATTGGATGATTATTCCTTAATAACAAAAATCTCATTATCGCCTCCTGGAAATTATCATGGTACTGAAAAAATCTTTTTTTATATGGAATGTAAACTGTTAGATTAATCAGATTCCCTTTTATCTGAAAACCATGTGCCCAGCAATCTAATGGAAACAATAGATGTTATTCTGATTTAGTGAGACTTTGGCTTCAGATAGGACATATTTATTAGCAAAAGGTAGAATGTCAGCTGGATTATAACTATTTGCTTTATCTTCTGTAATAGAACACCACTATGAGATTCCAGATCAGATATGTAGATTTGAATGGTGGAGAAAATCTCCGCATGGCCCAAAATGCCTTCCTCAATAAGTTCAATGGTACTATGTTTGTCTCCAACTCAATCTGAAATGTCTTCCGTTAGTTCCAACTGTGGGTTAGAGCTGCAGTTCCCTGACTGCAGAAACAGCAAAATTTACCAAACATTTTCAGTAACATATGCACAGCAGAATTATACAACAATAACATTAAAGTTAAACCAGGCAAAACTACCATCTACTACAACCAACATTTCATTACAGAAAGGTCATTTTAACAACAAAAATAGAAAAAAAAAAAAAACATGAGCCTAGAAGCAGTCCCTTAAAGTGATTAAATTCAGTCTCATGAAACTTGTTACAATGGTCATTATTTCCCTCTTCTTTTGTAGGTTGGATTAAAGCTTCGCCATAGTTACTAAGATTTGGAAATCATTCTCCAACACCGTAAAAATGGGAATATGGTCTCCCACTGCCTATTATTCAGCCGTATATTTGCTATGTGGAAAGAAAGAGAGTGTGCTCAGGGATTCCTTCAGGCTCTTCCCATTAGAACATCAGCATGAATTCATTTATGAGTTGACCTTATTGCTGTGTAAGAAAACATAGAACACCTGACCATGAGGGGATCAAATATTGAGCAGTATAATTTAGAATTGAGAAAGATATAATTGGCAAATGTCACTGACATGTTTTAGGAGGCTAACCGTGAAAGATAACAGGCCACTTCGAGCGCAAGGCTGTGAGCAGGTGAGGGGCCACCTGGAGAGCTCTGGGGAGAATGACTTTGGGGTAGGATGGATGTGGAGCATAGTTTCCACTGTCCCTCCACAGAACTTGGCTTCTTCCCAATCACAATGGCTTCAGGAAGAACCATCTCTCCTTATGACTGTTTCATCCTTAGAATAAGATATCAAAAAAAAACCAACGAGTTTGGAGGCAGGACATCTGGAATGATGGAATGAGGAGTCCATCAGATCCTCTCCCCAGCAAAACCACCATTTAACTGGAATTAAAAACTATAAAAATCAATTATTTAAAGTTCATGGAAATTTTCTTAAGGATATACAGCAAATGGTGAAACACTTATTTTTAAAAATCTTCTAAATATTAGTTAAGAACAGTGACAGCCTGCAGTGTTGGAAACACAACTCTGTTCCCCACCACAGGTCAATGTTACAGAGGCTCTACTTGGGTGTTCCACTAAAGGTGGGTACAGCCAAGAAGATAGGGTCTCGCTGCACCCCCAGCTCCTAGCTTAGGGCTATGGTTACACCACGGGAATGGAAAGTCAATAGGGCTTTTCATCCCCACCTGCCCCATGTTGCAGACAGGCATGACCAAGAGGACAGGATCTTGCTTTCCTCACCTAGCCTCTGCTTGTATGGTAGAAGCTCTACCCTAGGTGCCAGGCCCCCAGTAGTCTCTACCCCAGTTTGCTTGCAGTACAGAAGTTTATCAATAGGAGCAATCAGAGAAAACCAAAAGCTACCACACTCCCCAAGCAACCACCCTTAGTGCAGGGATTGTTATTCCAGGAGAAGCAGGTAGCTATCCCTGCCCCCAGCTTCTGCATGGTAGCTCAGAAGTACTGCTCAGTAAATATGCTACCTAAAAAAGAAGAGAGTATGCCTGAACAGAATCTGGAGAGACCTAAATAAATGGAGAAGTATATTATGTTCATGGATTAGAAGACACAGTAATGAAAGATGTCCTTTCATTTGAAATTGATTTACAAATTCAGTGCAATTTCAATAATATTCCAAGGAGGTCTTTCAAAGAAATTGGTGTGTGTGTGTGTGTGTGTGTCCGTGCATGCACATATAAATCTTATAATGACATTTTTACAATTATATATATGCATATATATGTATATGTTTAAATGCAAAGAATCTGAAAGAGCTAAAACAATGTTCTATAAAAGGAACAGAGTTTGAGTATTGAGTATTTACACTGTCTGATTTTAAGATTTACTATAATGTTAGGGTAAACAAGAGAGGGTAGTATTGATATAATGGTGACAAAAGAGATCACTAGAATGGAATAGAGTCTAAAGTAGACTCACACATACATGGTCAATCTATTTTTGAGCAAGATAATTAGACCTTTCAATGGGGTAAAGAAAGTCATTTATATGCTGGAATATCTATATGAAAAATAGTGAACCCTAATCTCTAGATCCTCCACACAAAAATAACTAATTCTAGATGAATTATAAACCTAAATATAAAAGCTAGAATCAGAAATCTTCTAAAAAAATTGTAAGACACTATCCTTGCAATCTCAGAATGTGCAAACATTTCTTAGAACTAACACTAAAAGCAAGAATAATAAAAAATTATAAATTGGAAATCATAAAAACTAAAAATTTCATTTCTAAAAAGATGTTAAGACAATAAATTGTTAAGTCATATATTAGAAAACAATATTGCAATGCATATAACTGACAAATGACTTGCATCCAAAATACACAAAGAAGTCTTAGAAATCTATAAAAAGACAAACAACCCAATAAAAATAAAAGAGATTTAACAGACATTTAACAAAAGAAAGTACATGAAGGACAAATGAATAAAATATCACATCATTAGTCCAATAAATAAAAACTAAAACCATAGTGAAATACCATACTACACTTAACAGAATGGTTACAGTAAAACAATTGGTAATGTCAAGTGTTGGTTAAGATGTGGACCACTATCGTAGATATTGCTGAAGGGAATATAAAATGGACACTTTGCTTAGTATTTTTATACAAAGATAAACACAGATCTGCACCTCTCAGTAATTTAATTGTTAAATATGTACCCAAAACAAATGAAATATTTATCCACAAAAAGACTGGAACAAGAATATCCATTCTACTGTAGTTATATTCAAAGTAGCCAAAAACTAGCAGCAATCAAAATACCTATCAACAGGAGAATAGATTACTACATCTTGGTTTGTTCATACAATGGAATACCACTTGCTAATAAAAAGGAATTTACTGTTTTTGTTTATTTATTCATTTATTTATCGTTTATTTTTGAGATGAAGTCTCATTCTGTCACTTAGGCTGGAGTGCAGTAGAGTGATCTTGGCTCATTGCAACCTCCACCTCCTGGGGTTCAGGCAAATCTCTTGCCTCAGCCTCCCAAGTAGCTGGGACTACAAGTGTGTACCACTACACCTATCTAATTTTTGTAGTTTTAGTAGAGACAGAGTTTTGCCATGTTGGCCAGGCTGTTCTCAAACCCCTGACCTCAAGTGATCTGCTGGCCTCGGGCTCCCAAAGTGCTGAGATTACAGGCATGAGCCACTGCACCCAGCTACTTACTTTTTTAATTGACAAGTGAAAGTTGTATATATTTATGGTACACAACGTGCTTTTATATATGTGTACATTGTGAAATGGCTAAATAAAACTATTTCACATATGCATTACCTCTCATACTTACAGTTTTTTTGTGATGAGAATACTTAAAATCTACTCTCTTAGAAATTTTTGAATACACAATATCTTGTTATTAACTACAGTCCCCATGATGTACACAGATCTCATAAACTTATTCCTTCTATCTAATTGAAATTTTGTGTCCTTGACCAACATCTCCCCAATACTTCCATTCCCCAGCCTCTGGTAACCACCATTGTACTCTGTTTCTCTAAGTTCAACATTTTTGCAATTTACCTATGTTTTTAATCATGAGGTTTTTGTCTTTCTGTGCCGGACTTATTTCACTTGACATAATGTCGCCTAGGTGTATGCATGTTGTGGCAAATGACAGGACTTTTTTAAGGCTGAATAGTATTTTGTTGTATATACATGCCACATTTTCTTTATTCATTTATTCACTGATGCACACTTAGATTGATTCCACGTCTTGACTATTGCGAATCATACTGCAAATAACATGGAAGAGTGGATATCTCTTCAACATCCTGATTTCAATACTTTTGGATGTATACCCAGTAGTGGGATTGCTGGATCATAAAGTAATTCTATTTTTAATTTTTGAGAAACCTCCATACTGTTTTCCATAATGGCTCGAATAATTTACATTCCCACCATCATCAATGTACATGGGTTCCATTTTCTCCACATCCTCACCAACACTTATCTTTTACCTTTTTGATAACAGCCATTCTAACAGGTGTGAGGTGATAATCCTTGTGGTTTTAATTTGCATTTCTCTGATGATTAGTGATTTAGAGCATTTTAAAATACACAGACTATCCCAAGGTAATCCAGTAACTAAATAACTAAACACCAAGTCAACTGAGGTGACATTAAGGCACAGAATCTGAAATGGCCTCAGATAAAAGGGATTGAATTGTTGGAGTAAATAGAAAATGTAGTTGAAAATATGGATGCCATAATGTAATGAGATGTGAACTTAGGGATCTAGATCTTGTCTGCCATTGTATGCCTAGCACCTAACAAGGTGTTTAGTCCACAATAGAAGCTCAGTAAATGTTAGTTAAGGATAGGTTGAATGAATTAATTACTGTTTTTCACAGAAACATCATTCCTGAAGAGACCTTAAAAGGATCAGGCCAACTTTTCAATCATTACAGCAAATTTTCTAACTTGCTTCCTCTGCTATATGATAGATTTCACAAAATTAAGACAGTAACAATGCTTCCCCTTAGTCTTATTTTCTTCGAGGCTATATGCCCTCTTCAACTGATTTTGCTAATACATCATTTTTAAATAGTAAATAATTTTGCTTGCACTACCCTGGATAATCTCTGCATCTTTTAAAATAGAGCACCAGGCCGGGCGCCGTGGCTCAAGCCTGTAATCCCAGCACTTTGGGAGGCCGAGACGGGCGGATCACGAGGTCAGGAGATCGAGACCATCCTGGCTAACACGGTGAAACCCCGTCTCTACTAAAAAATACAAAAAAAAAAAAAACTAGCCGGACAACGTGGCGGGGCCTGTAGTCCCAGCTACACAGGAGGCTGAGGCAGGAGAATGGCGTGAACCCGGGAGGCGGAGCTTGCAGTGATGAGATCCGGCCACAGCACTCTAGCCTGGGTGACAGAGCTAGACTCCGTCTCAAAAAAAAAAAAAAAATAGAGCACCAAAATTTAAATAATATAATTTTGTAGAAGCATAATCTGTGAAGAAGACTGGGAAGTTATTATATTTTAAAACCTGAATAATTTTATTCTATTAATTCTATCTAAAAACAGAGTTGATATTTTTCCTCCCATTTCTAAAAACATGCTATTTCAGTATATGGTCATTGGAAAAAAAAGATTGGTAGCTGTCCTTTAAAATCCATCCTTTCCTTTTTAATGGTAATAAAATCGTCATCTCGTAATACATAATTGCTTAGCTAGATCACATTTCTGAACTTTTCTTGCAGTTATTTGTGGCAATATGACTATGTTCTCACTAATGAAATGTGAACACAAGGGTTGTAGACCATTTCTGGACTCAGAAACAAAGTCTTCAGAGCTGTGTCTTCTCTTCCCTCCTCCCACTGGCTGGGGTCCTGATGTAATGACTGAGCTTCAACCACACAGAAAATGGTAATGGTAGTAGGGATGACAGAGCAGAAAACAGGAAGGAGCCTGGGCCCTGAATGACTTTAGAGGGTAGAGTTTTCCCATTAACCTGAACTTCCCACCTTAGAATTGTTGTGTATGAGAAAAACGAACATCCATATTCTTTAAGTCATTATATATATATATATTATATATATATATATTTTTTTTTTTTTTTTTTTTTTTTTTTTTTTTTTTTTGAGGCGTAGTCTTGCTCTGTCGCCCAGGCTGGAGTGCAGTGACTGGATCTTGGCTCACTACAAGCTCCGCCTCCCGGGTTTACGCCATTCTCCTGCCTCAGCCTCCGGAGTAGCTGGGACTACAGGCGTCCGCCACCTCGCCCGGCTAGTTTTTTTGCATTTTTTAGTAGAGACGGGGTTTCACCGTGTTAGCCAGGATGGTCTCGATCTCCTGACCTCGTGATCTGCCCGTCTCGGCCTCCCAAAGTGCTGGGATTACAGGCTTGAGCCACCGCGCCCGGCCTAAGTCATTATATTTTGAGATCAGCTGGAATCCATTGTTTAGCTAGCTGATTTTACTAGCCAACCAATAAGCATCTCATATGTTTTCTCTCATGCACTGCTATTAAGACACAGCTGGTTTATACTAAATTTATTTAGTATAGCATCCCATAGCATAGCATAAAAAACATGCATCAAAGTCTACTACTACCCACATCTCAAATTCAGACGATGAAAAAGACACTTAAAGTTAAGTAAATGACCAGTTTAATATCACCAGGTCCTTGCAATACATACTGTTTTAAATACTAACCTTAAAGAAGGGTATAGATATGCACTGTGTTCTTCAAGAAACATGACTGATAATTGGATATGGGTTATACATCCTGGATCTAGGCTTAAACATACCTAATCTGGTAGACATTGATGTTATTCTGCAGGACAGTTTCTATAAAATGGTGTGGGAAAAATATGTTGGATTTGAGATTTGTATGAGATAAGTAAGAACAGTCAGTGAGCATGGACTATTTTTGTCTAAGACGTTTAACAATGCACCTTATAGTAAGATAAGCACAGGTTTCTAATCCACTCTCAGAACTTTACCAAAATGATTAACATTCATTCTGAAAACTCTAGAGCAGAGGCCTTAACAAAAGAAGAGTTTTTGGTTGACAAAGTACTAATGGAGCCAGGACAAATGGAAAAAGGAAGATGCAGTGTGCCTGTTTACGAAATATTATTTTACTTAACATTGCTACTCTGCCCTCTGTAAATGCCGAATTTTTGTTTGTATAGTCTATGCTGTATTGCTAGTTTAATGCCTGGCACATTGTAGGTGCTCAATACTTATTTGTTGAAAACAAATAATTGAATATTTATTTGTAACATCCAAGAGTGTAGCAAACAAAAAATAATTTCTATCCAATGCATTGACATACAGCAGGCCTAGAGAGACTTCTTTCATAGTCAAGGGAAATGATTATGCAAGAGGGCTTTCAGACTGCCAAGAAAGAAGGATATTCAGAATAGGAGAAAAAATAAAGAAGGACTGGAAAAATTCTGTGTGAAAGTTGGACTTTATGATATAAAAAATAAAAAGTTGTAACAGGTACAGATTAAAAGAGACTTGGCTGAGAAGGAAGCATCACACAGCAGAGAGAAAGTGGAACGTTCATGTTACCATTAAGATGGGTACTGAGTGATGACTCATGAACCCATACAGCAAAAACCCATCAGACATATGAGGAAGTTGTCAAAGATACAAAATAGTAGTGAGAAATGTAAATGCCTCTCTCAGTCTGACAGAGGTCAGCTTCGACTGCAGGTGTCCAGAGCCCATCCTGTTTCCCAGTATGTTTCCTGCTGCCTTCATTACACCTAGCACTAAACAGAGAGTCAACTATTATGTGTTGAACAATAAAACGAAGCAAATAAACAGTGAAAAAGGAAGAAAGGAAATACGAGAGGGAGGGAGGAAGAAGGGAGAGTGGGAAGGAAAAAAAGGTGAATTATCACCATTTCATTATATAGAAGAATAAAATAATACAACCAATAAGGTTGAACCAAGATATTCCTATTTATTTCAATCTCTGTACAGTCTCATTTAAATATTTATGAATACCATGTATTATGCCACAAAATGTTTGATGAATGCCCCAAAAGCAGTAGATTTAAGTCAGGAAAACACCATTCTCCCACATAACTGAATGAAAAAGAATTCAAACTATAATTATAGAAAGTGTAGAAATTAATAAGGATGATATATTGCTGAAAATGGATAACACTATCCTCAAAACTCATTAAAAATATTAAAAACTTTCATTTATAAACAAAATTACATACATATGGACAACTAAATAGTCAAATCAAGAAGCTGAAGGAAAACAAAATAAACCTGGCATCATAAGGGAAGACATATAAATTTAATAAAAATAATTTTAAATTGAATAATAGCTTATTAATAAAAATATTGAGTCTTAAGATATTAACAAAATCATTTTTCTTCATGTATAATCAAGAAATAAAAAGCTTTCAAATTCACACAGAATTAGGATTAAGAAGACATAAAAATAGGCATTGGTGAGATTAATAAAAAAGAACATAACATATATAATTCTGTGGGAATTAAATTTATTGGTTAAACATTAATTACCAAAAGAGACTAAAAGTGATATAGTAGGCTTAGCTCTGGCCTAAAGTTTTCAAAGAAAGAAAAGTATTTTCCAATAGAGATAGAAAGCCCCAGTTATTAAACTGGCAATATCTTTCACACTTTCAATAAACAGCTTCCACACTTGATATAGAAAATATTCCAGAATCACTAAACATATGGAAAAATAGATTACAGGGAATTAAAGCAAATACAAAAAATTACAGGCTAATATCACTTATCAAGACAGACAGAGCACTGCCAGCCAAGTTCAGCAGACTATTCATAGAATTTATTCCAGACATTCAGGAGTGCTTTATAATCAGAAAATCCCCCCACATTGATCATTGTATTAATAAGTGAAAAGGGTAAACTATTTTACCATGATAAATGACCAAAAACTGCTGCATAAAATTTAACATCCCTAAATTTGGGATGCACTGATGCTTCTTTTACATAACAAAGCCATTTCAGATCAACAGATAATATGCTATTGTATGAAGCAACATCATAAGAATTTTATTAAAGTTATGAATAAGTTCATAATGCCTGTTTTATCACCATTATGTTATACTGTATGTTTGATTGTCTAATAATGTAATAAGACATGAAAAGGAAAAATAAAGAATTGAAGAAAGGCAGAATTATTATTTCCTGATGATATAACAGCCTAAGAAATGAAGAGTCAACCGAAATCACCTAAAAGTATTAATATCAATAAAACAATACCAACAATTATAAAATAATCAATTAGAAAATTACCAGGAAATCAAACCACAAAAATATTGAAAATATACATTTATATATAAAGAAACTTAAAATTGGGAAACTCTTATAGGCAAAAGGTAAAGAATAAAATTATTAAAGAAATGCCTAAGAGACTTGACTATATCAAAAGACACAGTGAACAAAATTCATTATCAAGAGAGAAAATGAGCAAAATATTTTTATGTAGGACAAAAACTTAACAGACATAATATGTAAATATGTTATAAATTAATACAAAAACAAATTCTTCAGTTTTAAAAGTGAAGAAAAGGCAGCAACTGACAATTCAAAAAGGTGAAACAAAAATGGTCTACAAGCAGGTGATTATGAAAAGTTTTTAAAACATGCATTCAGTTTGACCTTATAATTTCCCTTTGAATGATTTGTACCCAGGAGTTAATTTAAAATGTGCCAAAGATTTGGTCACCAGAATTTTATACTCAAAGCTCTTAGTAAAACTGAAAATTAGTAACAAGTAAATTTCCAATATTAAAGGATCAAATAAAAGAAATGATGCACATCCTGTTCATGAGAAGTACATCATAAAAGATTTTCAAGATTTAGTCAATGAGATCACTTGGACACAGGAAGGGGAACATCACACACCAGGTCCTATTGTGGGGAGGCAGCGGGGAGGGATAGCACTAGGAGATATACCTAATGTAAATGACGAGTTAATGGGCGCATGTATACATATGTAACAAACCTGCACGTTGTTCACATATACCCTAGAACTTAAAGTGTTAAAAAAAAAAAGATTTAGTTAGTAAAAAAGCAAATTGCACAACGTTCCATACAGCATTAGTTCATCTTTGTAATACTGAAATCTTCACAGGCCTATATTTTTGAAGCAGAATAAAGTATCAGCAGTGATTACCTTTGGACTTAAATGACTTTACATTTTTTCTTTATTATTTTCTAGTTTTTCTACAATTAACTTCCAGTAGTTTCATAATAAAAGTGTTTTTACTTATGTTTTAAAATATGCATATGTGTATATTAACATTAAAGTAAAGATGTCACGACAAGGAAATATGAGATAAATAACACTGTTACCAAAGATAGAACAGAAAAAAATGAAAAAAAAAATGTGAGCAAGAATAAAATCATAGTCTGATTCCTGGGGAACAAAAACGATTACATAAAGAATCTGTGTCTGGTAAACTGGAAGATTTTTTGAAAATAAAAGGTATTTATCTTATAGAGAATAATTGATCACTATTTTTCTGGCAACAAAACTTTAAATTCTTGAGAACTCAAAATATATCTCTTTCAATCTAAATAATTTTAATTCTTTGTATCTTTAAAAAGTCTTTTTTAATATATAAAAAGTAATCTCTAATATTCCAGTCTTTTCAAATTCATTTCATTGTGTTCTTTTGGACACATTTCAAAGCTTCTCAGAAAGGGATGCCTGAATGTTATGCAAATGACTTCACGTAAACACGGATACCCAGTGCTTCTTCCATGGCCTGTGAACATAGCACCACAACGTTCCTTGACCTCCAGTGTTGTAGGCCTCTTGAGTTAGATAGGAAGTTGCTTCTAGAAGCACAGGCTCTAGTAGCACAAGCTCCAGAATCCACTTCCTGGGTATGAATCTCAGCTCTGTTTCTGATTTGCTGTGGAAGCTTGGTGAGCTTACTCACTGCATCTTGCCTCTCCTGAGTTATAAGAACCTATCACCACACCCAACACATCAGAAGTCATAACTATTACGAATTCACATTCACTTCGTAGTCTTAGGCTAGGTCTGAGTAGATGCGGCCATAGATATTTTACTACAGTTTTCCATCTTATAGTTGTTTTAATCCCCAACTCCAGATCATTATGATTTATAAGTTTGTTCAGGGTGTTCGTTTTCCTTGGAGAGTGCCTGCATCAGCAAAAGTAATGAGCATTTTTTTTCATCCTAGTAAATGCTAAACAGTAGTAGCCCCAACTGGGCACCATCTTTCTATCCTTGCCTGCGATCAACTTAAGCCAATAATGTGTCAATATGGATATCTTCAGCTTCATGAAAGAAAAGGCTAACACAAGTTGGCTTAAACAGAAAAGTAATTTACTTTCTTATATGGCAAGAGGCTTCAAGGGTCTGCAGTGCCGGCTGATGGGGCAGCACGGTGGGGAACTGAAGGGCTTGGGTTTCCTTCATCTCCCTGCTCTGCAGTGCTCGGCAGGCCTGCTTTGCCCCAGGCTCACCCTGATGGCCAGAGCAGTTGAGTCACATGTGAACAAGATAGCATCCAGGAAAAGAAAGCAATTCTATTCTATTTTATGAACTTGGGAGCAAGGAAACTCTTCTTCAACCCACTATCAGAGAGAAGTTCCACTAGCTAGACCCAAATGGCATGACCATCTCTAAATCAAGACTAAGAAAGGTACCAGGTGTCCCACGATTGGTGTAGCCTAGTCAGGATTCACCGCAGCAGCTGCAAAAGGATGTGGATGAGCTGCCCCTGAAACTCATGGAGAAGCACAGACATGGCCACAGAATTGGGAGGCTGTACACAGAAGAAAGGAAGGGAAGGCATGGATGTGGAGCTGGCAGCCAGTAGTGGCTGCTGCAGTTGGCTCATGAACGGTTTATTGACCATAACTTTATTTTTTTAAAGTTCAGTTAGCTAGCTAATGGATGAGCTAAGGGGAGCAGATCAGGTCCAACACTTGGCTATTCACTTAACATGAATATTAAGTTCAAGAGAGACAATCTCTTAGTAATTACATAATGTTGGAGAAAAATGCCCATAAAACTCAAAAGCACGCCTTGTCACCTAATCAATTTCAAAATTCTATTTAATTTTCTGGGTGACTTTCTCATCCAGTTCTTTGAAAAATGTATATTATATAAATGCATAAACACACACCTATAATTAAATGGTATATGCGTTAAACATATTAACTTATGTATTATAGATATGTTTTCATTTCTATATAATTTAATATATATTATGTGCATAAATATATATTAATGTGTATAGTTTAAAAATCAAATTTAGATTCGTTCAACACTATTAGAATAAAATAAATGCATATGAAATGACACAGAGACATCTTTGCCCATGGAAAGAGATACGATTACTTCAATGTTGTAATAAATGTTTGCTCACCACTGGGAAATGTAATAGAGAAGGAATGGTCTCCACCTTATGGGGCTTATCTGTTAGCAGTTTTCAAAGTTACAGGCTCTATTTACACTCCAAAGTTTTTATTTGCATTAATGAAAAAAGATTCACCCTCAAAATTTATTTTAGCTAATCAGAAATCCCCATGGCTTGGTTTTCTTGATGAATATCTGAAAAGAACAAGTTAAGAATGTTAAGAAACTCAAACCTCAAATAGAGAAACTTAGAATGGTATAAAAATAATTACCAACTCAACATTGATGTCATTAGAACACAAAAAAATGAAGGTTGTAATAGCTTTTAACAAATTATTTCTATATAACTCATGTCACCACAGCCCCTTGAAGCCTCTTGTCATATGAGAGAATAAATATTACAGGAGTATGCATGGGGAAATAGAAGAGTTTGTGATAAATTAATATATTAGGAAATATCCTTTAAGCTATAAAACTCACATTGAAACTCTCTGTACAAGATACAGGTTCCTTTTTCTCAGGTTCTCTCTTTATACTATGAGCCCCCAATAAAAGTAAATGTCAGGAATGAGAAACAGATCTAGATTGAAAAATAGAAATGAACACTAAATAGTCTTTAGATGAAAGCTAAAATTCAAATAATAACTATTACAGGCCGGGCGCGGTGGCTCAAGCCTGTAATCCCAGCACTTTGGGAGGCCAAGACGGGCGGATCATGAGGTCAGGAGATCGAGACCATCCTGGCTAACACGGTGAAACCCCGTCTCTACTAAAAAAATACAAAAATCTAGCCCGGCGAGGTGGCGGGCGCCTGTAGTCCCAGCTACTCAGGAGGCTGAGGCAGGAGAATGGCGTAAACCCGGGAGGCGGAGCTTGCAGTGAGCTGAGATCCGGCCACTGCACTCCAGCCCGGCCACAGAGCCTACAAAGCGAGACTCCGTCTCAAAAAAAAAAAAAAAAAAAAAAAAATAATAATAATAACTATTACATTGGCTCTTTGCATTTATTTACAATTTCTAAATTTAGTAATATCTGCAGGAATCTATTTCTCACATGTACGAGGAAAACAGACTTGCTGTCATGCTACACCACCGTGTTTGCTTTAAGAACAACATTGTCCTCTGCTATGGACTTTAAGAGTTAACAAATAAATGAACACTGCTTATCTTCAAATTACACACCACTCAGCATGTGGCATCCATGTATCAGAGCCTTACCTGATAGATACTGGTAAGCAAGAGGACATGGGCATCATCTTTCAGTGAAAAAATCAGCAAAAATCAGAGTTGGCTGAGCCAGCCACTTGCCCCTCTCTGTCCCTGTCGCCACTGACCTGCCTCCAGTCTTAGAAACATGATATTTAAACATTATCCCACTGAATAACTCACATAGTACAAAAATGCATGTTCCAAGAGTTGCTTGAATGACTCTTCTGTAGATTTTTTTTTACACAAATTGTTTTTTCTTTCAGGTAAATTTACAGCAGTCAATCCTATATTAAACCTGGCTGATCAATTTTAATGAAATGACCTAAGTCATAATAACTTTTTTAATTTAAAAAAACACTCTTTCATATCACAACAACAAGGAAGTATTTATTTGCCTTAGGTCCTAGCCTCCACCTGCTCCTAAATAAAGAAAACATGGTGCAATAATAGTGACATTTTTAATTGTGCTGTTTTCCTTTAAAATCCTGGTTTGTATATCAGGCTTAGACGAGGTCAAAACAAGTGTCCCCGTGTGATGTGCTAACCTGGGGCCCCAGAGCTTGGCAGGTATTATACAAAGGGTGGAGAAAAAAAAATCATGACAAAGAAGATTATTACAGCCTAGAGCATGGAGACTACGGGTTTATCATTCTTTATTTTTTCATCATAAATAAAATTACTTTAAACTCCCCCTTGACCCTGTCCTACCATGGAGCTAGTCACCCACTGCTTACCTTCCCTCTCCAGTGCTTGGAAGACCACTTCAGACCTGATGCTTTCCCTACCTAACCCTCCAGACCTGACGACCTGACGTCTAACATCCCATTTTCCTCTAAGTTCCCTTTTGAAGGTTATCGGTGATGTACTAGTCTCCAATTTCAAATGCTTCATATAACCCTTACTTCACTTCCTTCCTCTGAAGAATCTGACCATGCCATCTGCCCAGTAAACCCACATGCACAAGAGTGGCCTTAAAACTCTTTTCTGCTTGGGACCAATGATATCGTACACACAAACCTAGTTCACCTTCTATGTCTGTGCCCACCGTTTTTAGGTGCAATGCAGATGTTTACACTCTAAACATGAAAATAACAGCTTCCTACCCTGAGAGGCAGGAACAAGCATGGTGATAAGCAAGTGTGCTTAACCGGTCGTCCTGGAGTCGGGACAGAAGCCCGTGACCTTCTTGGTGCGTCTATGTGTTAGAAAGAGACCTCCGAGATCGCGCCACTGCACTCCGGCCTGGGAGACAGAGCGAGACTCCGTCAAAAAAAAGAAAAAGAAAAAGAAAAAGAAAAAGAAAGAAGCCTCCGGCAGCAGAGAGATTGCCTCAGACACTCATAGAACTAGAGGCAAAGAGAAGGGTGAGAAGGCCTGGAAATTCTCGAGCAGGAAATGGCAAAGGCACACACTCAAACCTGTCCTTTATGAAGTTCAGAAGTGAAGAGGCGCGGATAGAAATGAGAGCTCCTGGGAACAGGGTGGAATCAGAGAATCCGCTGCTGACCGGATGTGGGAGGTGGGGAGGCCGGAAGAGGAAGAGGATCATCCACTTCCAGGTTTCTCCCTTGGACCACTTTCACTGAGACGGGAATCCGGGGACTCCTGCTTCGTTTGGGTGAGGTTATGGGTTTGGGGAAGAAAGCACTGCCGTGTGCGGCCTTCTTCCGGGGCCTTCCTCCTGCAGGCCTTGCCAGCCCTGTTGGACGACACGTTCCATCTCCTCTCTTGCACGCTCCAGCCCTGTTCTGAACTGTGGAATGCCTCCATCAGCACAGCAGAAAGGGAAGAGAGCAGAATGGAAATTCAATGAAAGGCAAGGGCATAGAAAAGTGCAAGGGATACTGACGGATGAAAATGCTTATAGTCACAGAGAAACCGTGAGAAGGAATCAAAAGCAAAAACAAAGCCTTTCAGGGAGGAGAAAGAGGCCTTCATAGAAAGAATGGAAGTAAAAATTGGAAATGCTGTTGGAACCAGCCCCTGGAACGGGTGGCATGGGGCCTTTTCCCACCAGTTTGGTGCTCTGATTACCCTTCCTGGCTCCAGTTTTCAATGACTGCATACCAAGGAGCCCTGGGAAGGACTGTTCACCCTCTCTTGGATTTCGTGACGTATATTGTGGTTATTTTGGATCTTCACGATAGCTGAATCAGCCTTTTAAATGGTAAGTAGCGTTTGAAAAGCAAGTGGGAGTCATTTTAGATCTGGATAAGCTTAACTGTGATCTGAATTTAATACATATTCTTAATTACTTTCCAGACTTGAAATAAGGTGACTAGTTTGCTAACCATTTTCCCTGTGTTCCCAATATCTTCAACTTACCAGAGTCACATAAACATTCATCTCCAAACTTCAATAAATATTGTGATTGTTATTAAAAGGAAAACTACTGGACCTTGGTAATAAGAACCACAATCTGCATTTTAATTTTATTTCCATATAATCAGTGATACTTTAAGTTGTGTTCGGTGGCCTCCACATTTCAAGTCTGGGGTAACAATTAGGTTATGGGTGCAGCATACTTTCGTTTAGGGTTCAATAGGAGTTTCGTAAGATTTATTTCAATGTTCTTTGTTTCCCCTCTGGGCAATAAGACCTGCTGCCCTGGATTTTAAAACAACAAAGATTGATCTTAAACTCATTTCCATAAATATGCTGGGCACATAGGAAGCACTACAATGCATGCCATTCCTGGTTGAAATGTAGCAGCTAAGTCCAAGGAGCAGTCGACGCTTATTGTGAAATTTCCCATGAATACTTAAGCTGCAACGGGGCAGCTTCTTCAAAAAAGACTTTGGTCAACAGATTTGTACTGAAATAAACTTCATGAGTTGACATGAACTTAATTAAAAAGTGATAAATCTCCCTTGCCTCATCTATCAGCTATTTAAAAAGGAGAGAAACTTCAGGGCCTTGCTATATAAGTCACACTCGTTGACACTTACAAACACAATTTTCATGATCTGTTTTACATCTGAGGAATGTGGAGCCCATGTATTTTTCCTCAAGAAAATGTTAACTGATTTTTCACGTATTATTTTTCGACATTTATATTGTTCTTCAGTTCTGGGGAAGATATTGCTGATGAGTTAATGTTGAGTTTACATTATTTTACTTGGATGTTTGTTCTCTTCCCTATAGTAAATAAATCAATATGACTTGAAATGCCTAAATTCCAAAGTCAGTTCCCTGCCTCATTGCAAAGATTAACATGCTAAGGGCCTTGATGACTATGGATGGACACCTCTGGCCCTCTAAAATACATCTTCTTAAGTGGGGAGAATCTCCCTAAGGACACTGAGACCCTGCTTATTTATGCAAATACTAACACAGGAAGTTCATTACCCAAAGCTGAGAAGACTCCAGAATGCAGACTGCATTGTGTGAGTGGCTTTACGCAGTAGCTAACTTTTCCTTCCTATGGTTTTCATGAGGGTGGAAGGGATGGCATGGTGCAAAGAATGATACTTACGTTGTAGACACTGAAACCAATCTTGGCCCTGGCCTCATGCTCTTAGGGTTGGCATCAAATGTTGAGAAGCAGGTAGAGGTGAGATCTTGCAATTCCTCTCTTTGCCCACATAAGCTTCCTGTGGTTTTCACCCCTTTGAACGGGCAGGTCCGATTCAGGATCTCTTCTTGGGATTTCACTTTCTAAGTCTCCTCTGCAGGACACAGAAAATGCTCAGGCCTTCCCCGTGTGACTCTTAGGGCATCCACCTACAGCACTGTTTACCATGCATTTCCCTCGGAATTTCGAGGAAAGTTTTTTAAAGAAGGAAGAAAAAAAGTCTTTACCACTTTCAAGTGCTTGCTCTTGCAAATGAGAGCCATGGATTTCAAGACCAGATTTTGGACCTCAAAGTCAAGAAGCTGAATCTGGGCCGGGCGCGGTGGCTCAAGCCTGTAATCCCAGCACTTTGGGAGGCCAAGACGGGTGGATCACGAGGTCAGGAGATCGAGACCATCCTGGCTAACACGGTGAAACCCCGTCTCTACTAAAAAATACAAAAAACTAGCCGGGCGTGGTGGTGGGCGCCTGTAGTCCCAGCTGCTCGGGAGGCTGAGGCAGGAGAATGGCGTGAACCCGGGAGGCGGAGCTTGCAGTGAGCTGAGATCCGGCCACTGCACTCCAGCCTGGGCGACAGAGTGAGACTCCGTCTCAAAAAAAAAAGAAGCTGAATCTGAGTTCTACTGGATCTTTTTGTGATCCTATTTCTATAAAAAATATATCTATCTCCTGTAGCTTTAATGAAGGAAAAGATCAGAATAAGTGGAATTACATTTTATAAAAGTTAATTATAAAAAGACATATTACATATATTTCAAAATATTATCGTATTACAAGTAAATGTACATTTAAGAAAGTAAGGTGTTGATGAATATAATTTAAACTCAGACAACTATGAATTCCCAAGTAAAACACAAATAGTTTTGTATAAATCAAGAATCTTCTGAGCCATTGCCTTTTCCCTTTGCTTTAACTGAAATCTATTTGTTTGTTTGTTTGTTTGTTTGTTTTTTGAGACGGAGTCTCGCTCTGTCACCCAGGCTGGAGTGCAGTGGCCGGATCTCAGCTCACTGCAAGCTCTGCCTCCCGGGTTTATGCCATTCTCCTGCCTCAGCCTCCCGAGTAGCTGGGACTATAGGCGCCCGCCACCTCGCCCGGCTAGTTCTTTGTGTTTTTTTTTTAGTAGAGACGGGGTTTCACCATGTTAGCCAGGATGGTCTCGATCTCCTGACCTCGTGATCCGCCCGTCTTGGCCTCCCAAAGTGCTGGGATTACAGGCTTGAGCCACCGCGCCCGGCCACGAAATCTATTTGTTTTATAAATTTAGAAAAGTTCAACTATTCTTATCTCACGTTGACATTCCAGCGATGAAAGAAAAATAAAGATCCTTAAATGCCAGCTCCCAATTTCTCTGAGTGCTTCTCTTTCTGGTGTGTTATCTATAGTTATATTTTTCATGTATCCGAACACAAAATCAAAATACATAGTTTAACAAAGCAGTTTTTTCTCATTTATCAATTTGCTTATATGAAAAGTATAATATAGAAAGCTGTAAAAGTTTAGTTGCTTTTAATTTTAAGCATATGAATTACATTTATTGAGAATAATTTATCAATAAATGAAATTCTGTGATGTATGATTGGTTTCTGTGTGAAGGCATTTCATCATGTTTTAGAATACATCTCTTCCCTATCATCCTTCTTTTCTCTCGTATCGGTTCACCATCAAAATAAGTACCATGATGCTATATTCTGTAAGGTGCTTTTTAATTCCTCTTGTGTATCAGCTGTTTTTTAAAATATGAATAAAGAAGCTAAAACCTTTATGTAAGATAGTAGGATATAACATACTTTATGGTTTCCGTATGTGTATAAGAAAGAAAACATATTGGTTCATTTTGTCTTCCTGTGTTGGTGGGTGGGGCTGAGTGAAAGGAAGTTTTAATCTTTCTAAGCATACAGATGGAATGTGAAAAATGGCTTTTCACAGTCAAAGACTAAGTTTCTAGGATGCCAGAAAGGTATTAGGACACCATGATGTTTTGACACACAGAGCCAACAATTAAGCTGTTGTGCAGATATGTGACCTGGGAGAGAACACTGAAAAGGAGAACTGGTTAAGTAATTTTCATTCCCTTCCTCCTCTTTGATACAATAAAAAATCTTCTCTAAATCTTGTTTTGAGAGAGAGAATTCTGGCAACGGCAGTGTGAAAAGGCTGGGAAATCATCTCCCATGTAAACAAATATGAACAAGTGTAAAACAGCTATTTCAGGGCTCTGGAGATTAACCAAATTTAAGCAACAAATTGAAAAGTATTTAATCAGGAACAACTACAAAAACTGAGTTTTTTAAAAAGAAAGAACAGTGGATATATCTGGCCTTCTTGTCTGTGACAGTGTCCATCCTTTCACTCCCACCCAATTCATGACATGCTGGTTTTCCCAGGCCAAGGCTGCTCAGTGTGGGTGGGGGTATGTAGCTGATTTAGAATGGAGGCTGAAAATCCCAGGGGATATTGTCAATAAATGTGACAAAGTATATAGGAAATGAATGAAGCTCACAGCTTTTCTAGCCCAGGGTTTCTGTTCCAGTTTGTACAAACAGCAGACCAGAATAAATTTAATCAGGAAATCCTGGAAGTGAGAGAATGTCATAGAGGGACAAAGCTAAGTCCCCAACAAGTGCTTGACTGACTATCAACTATGCCCATGTGCAATGGAGACCTGGGAGAACTAAGAAGTATAAAGTGAAGGTAAGGGAAGAGACAACCCCTCATGCTGTCTTATGCCCAATTTCTGCCTCCAAAGAAAAAAGAAGTAAAAACTAAAAGGAAGAAATGAAATCCACAGGCAGACAGCCCAGTGTCACACCCTGGACCTGGTCAAGATCGATCCTGACCTAATCTGTTATGTTATGTATAGATTTCAGACATTGTATGGAAAAGCACTGTGAAAATGCCTGTCCTGTTCCATTCCGTTTTAATTACTGGTGCATGCAGTCCCCAGTCACATACCCCCTGCTTGCTCAGTTGATCACAGTCCTCTCACGCTGACCCCCTTAGAACTGTCAGCCCTAAAGAGGGACAGGAATTGCTCACTGGAGGAGCTTGGTTGTTGGAAACATGAGTCTTTCCAAAGCTCCCGACTGAATAAAGCCCTTCCTTCTTTAACTTGGTGTCTGAGGGGTTTTGTCTGCAGCTTGTCCTGCTACAAAGGCATATTAGAGAAGTTGCTGAGCTATGTGCTCCCCATCCTACACAGAGCAACTGCCATTGGCAGAAGTAACACACAGACACAAGGTATTGGAGTAGAATCTCTGACAAAATCATGGGCTGATCACTGAGCTCTGAAGACGCGGGGTGATCCCACAGAAGGTGGTCTACAAAATAATGACTAAAATAAATAAAAACTCAATAAAAACATCAGTGGCCACACACCGCATGGGAGAGAGATCCCACATTTTAAGATCATGCAAATAACTAAAGAAGAAAAAAAATCTCAGGGAGGAAAAAAAAAATCCAGAGTAGCTACAATCTATTTTCTAGAGTTTGTATTATTCAAGAAAACTATGCAAGACATGCCAAGAAACAAGAAAGTGCTACCTATGCTCAAGTGAAAGAAGCAACCAACATAAATTAACTTTAAGTCAGCCTTGATGTTATTTTAGCAGTCACAGACTTCAGAGCAGCTATTGTAAACATATTCAATGAATTAAAGAAAACTATCCTTAAATAATTGAAAGAAAATATTATTTTGAAGACTTAAATAGGAATTCTCAAGAGGGAAATAGACATTAAAAATGGAAATTATATAGTCAAACACAATAATTTAAATGGAAAATATACTAAATGGGCTCAAGAGCAGTGTTGAGATGGCAAAAGAAATCATGAACTTGAGGGTAGATCAGCAGAAATTATGCAATCCAAAGAACACAGAGAATAAAGATTTAAGAAAAATGAGCAAAGCCTCATAGACTTATGGATAAACATAAAGTATAGCAACATATGTGTAATGAGAGTTCCAGAACGAGAAGAAAAAGAGAAAGGAGCAGAAAAATATGCATATTTAAAAAAAATGGTGAAGACCTCCCAAATTTACAAAATTATGTATCTACAGATCCAAGAAGCTTCAGAAATCTCAACTATGATAAACACAAACAGATTCATATCTAGTCACATGATAATCAAACTGCTGAAAGCCAAAGATAAAGATAAAATAATCTTGAAACAGGTAGGAAAAAAGACTCATTATATAGATGAAAACAATGCAATAGATAGCTAATATATTATCATAAACAGTGAAAGTCAAAAGTATGTGGAATTACATATTCAAAAAACCAAAAGAAATACAAACTTGTTAAATCAAAATTCTATACCCACCCCCACCAAAAAGAGGCAGAATAAAGACATATCCAGATAAATAAAAACAGGAAGAATTTATTTGTAGCAGATTTTTCTTTAAAAAAAGCTACAGAAATCCCTTAGGCTGAAAGAGAATGACACAAAATAGTAATTAAGATTCTTAGGAAGATATAAAGACCACCAGAAATGGTAAAGATGATATCAATGTATTTTGCTCTTTTAAATTATTTTTAAAATTATAAGATTGCATAAAGCAATGCCATAACATTGCATTGTTAGGTTTATACCTAAATAGATGCAATGTATATAAAAATAATAGCACAAAGAAGGGGAAGAAATTGAGCTATATTTGAGCAAAGTAGGTATGTTTTATTAAAACTGTCAGTGTAACTTTAGATTGTGATAAGACATATAATAAAATTTCTAGAGTAATTATTAAGAAAACAACTAAAAACAACAAATACATAAATCAATAATATAAAAATCAACAGGGGAGTTAAGCTGGTAAGATGAAACAGTATTTCTTTTACACACACAAAAAACAGTAAAGGATATATAAAGGAACAAAAAGACAAAAGGCATTGAAAATGGTAAAATGACTGATATGCATTTAATCACATCAAAAATTACATTAAATGTGAATGGACTAACCACTTCATTAAAAAGGCAGAGATTGGCAAACAACAGACTACAATTAGATTTTTCAACTTGATGCTGTTTAAACTCAATCTTGACTTAAAAAAATATGAAAAAAGAAAATGATGTATATTCCTAAAAGCTAAGGATATGAAGACATTCTGCTGGAAGGGTGGAAGGCTACTATAAATCTTTAAAGCACTTCTAAGCTAACATTCCCATATACCAAAGGGAAAGATACTGCCTTTCCCTTTCACATGAAGACTCATGTGATCATATAATCCTGTCTTTATGATTGCCATTTTTCATAATTATTCCCACTTTTTTTCTTGATATGAAAGTTCGATTTCAAGTTCTCAGAACTGTTGAACAAGACCAATTTATCTGAGAATGAGTTAGAAGCAAACCTTCATCTGCAATTCTTGATGTGCTTTTCAATATACTTGAAGACGTTCCCTTTCATCCAGAAATAAAAAGAATTTATTTTGCCATGTTCACGATGTTTATAAATATGAACTTAAAATAGCAGAATAAACTTGTGATTATAAGTATATGCAGACCAATCATTTCAGGTTTAGATGTTACTCATGAACAATTCTTATACATAAAAACAAATTCAATGAGAACTTACTACAACTATCTCAGTTTCTTCTTTACAGTCTACCAAATCATGATGTAGACTAAACAATTTAGGCAGCTTTTTAAATTTTTTATATTTCCAAATTTTTGTATTTTTAATGTTGAACGTGTTCAACTTCCTAATTTTTTCATAATTTTCTTTATGACTTAAAAATGTGACATACAAAGTTTATAATTTGGGGCTTATTTTATACACCAAGACAGTAAGGCAGAAAATAATGTGACTAACTTGACAATTTTTCACATATGTAATTACTTATAAGGCTGAACCGGAATTAAAAGCTCCTCATCGACATCTTATAAGTATAACCTCCTAACTGTGACAAAATCTGTAATACACAGATTTCGCTAATCATTGAAGGAGTTGGGTAGAACTGAATCATATGCAAAAGCTGGAAGAATGTACTTATAAAAGTTGATTTCTTCAGCTAGCAACTTTTCATTATAGTTTAGAATAATTCATAAGGTAGTGAAAGTTATTTACTTGCTCTCAACAATCATTTTATAGTGGGATGAGTTAAGATATAATATGATGTGGTGGGGATGGGATGGAATAAGATAGGATGGGATTGGATGGATGAAATGGGATAAGTTAGGATGGGATGGGATGGGATGGGATGGGATGGGAGAGGATAGGAAAGGATAGGGTAGGATAGGATAGGACAGGATAGGACAGGATAGGACAGAAGACTAGATCAGAGTATATCCTACATGATAAGACTATTTCTTCATGAAATTCTTATGTATGTGTTTGGTGACATTGCACAATACCTTTCTTAAGTTGCAGTAAAAATATTTGAGAAACACTGGCTTAAAGCATCATTGCCTCTGTCTCTTCACATGTTGCAAATCATTATTAAATGCTTTAGATCCCTTTAAGAAATCTATCTCATGATATCAAAAATAAGAGAAAAATAGTCCAGCCACTTCTATTTAATTATATATGTGTATACTAAACTATTATAAAATGATTCAGTAAAGTTGTTTTGTGATAACATAATTATATTGATAAGATGCAAAACTAAGTGCAGTATAACAGAAAATTTGGTTAAAAATTAGTACATTCTTTGTATTTCTTTCTATTCGTGTGTTGAATAACTAAATAGTTTGATGGATTTACTTTATTTTAATTATACCAATCACATTTGTGACACCCATGACTCAAAAAACAAACAAATAAAAAGGCTAGAACACAGGTGGTTGGGAGCAACAAAACATTTTCATCAGGATCTGTGTAAACAATACCTTCTAAGTGTCTGCTGATGGCCAGCTTTTTGGAAGTCACAGACATGCAGAAGCCAAGCCTGCCTCGTTGCACATGTATGCTTTGCTCTCTTCTGTGCATAAGCATGCCTGGTGCCTGTGTGTGTGGACATGCATGTCTGTGAGACATTTTTAAAAAGAGAAAGAATGACAGCCTTGCCAAGAGAGGGGTCTCAACCACGGTGGATAAATCAATCTTTCAAAAAAAAAAAACAATTCTGCCATGAAACTTAATCACTAAAGGTCATGTCGGGGAGTAAGGAACAGATTAAATTAGCATAGTATTAGATATGGAAAATGATTTCTGTCAAAATCATCTTTACCACAATTATAATATGTTAATTACGTATTTCATTAAGGAAGTTGATTATGGTTCACGGATGAAATCATGCCTGCATCAACACCTGGAAGGAAGCAGCCGAGCCTGAAGTCTTCCTCCTGCTCCTTCCTCTCTCTATCACTCCCTCCCCGTTTGCTCTGCCTCCTTCTTCCTCCCTCCAGCTGTCTTCATATTTCTCCCTCTTTTTCCCTTTTCCAGTCTCCTTCTCATCTGCCCACTATTTTATGCCTCCATCATCAGTAATTAAATGCTTCCATTCTTCAAATTATCTCATTCTGGGGACTCCTGGATGTGCCCTTAAAGAAACATCAGTTCTTGGGATGGCCTTATGAGTACACCGTGATAGGAAGGGAATGAACAGCCACAAGCCACAGCCAGCTGTAGGGCTCTTCAGTCTTGCTCCTTTTTAATACCCACACTTGAATATTTGTGGAAGAGGATGGCCTTTTATCCTGCTCCCATTTCCTCCCCCACCTGCCCACCTCTCCCACCTCTCCACTCTCAGCCCCAGGATCTTGCAACCCAGGCATTGACTACATCCTTGCAGGAATCCCAGCAGTAACTGTCGCATGGAGCCACTATACACAGTGGCCTGCGACAGCCCTGCAGGGTATATGTTGGCCATTTATAAGAGGCATCGCCAATCATCCAGATGCCATGCTGAGACTAATGCTAACAGCACATAGTAATCCTGTCCTAGGAAGTGGCCCTGATGAAGCCAGCGATGAGGATAGAGTCAAAGGTGGTCAAGTGCTACATGAGATCTTCAAGCCAATTATTTCAGTCAATCATCTCTGGGCATTTTCCACAGGAGCATCCACTCATATTTTTTTTAATGATGGTCCAACATTAATTCATGGGGAAATGTGCAAATGTTTTGTATTTCAGAGTTTTATGATGCGTCTCATGTGACCCTTCCCCATCTAACTTACAGATCCAAGTAGCAGAGATGGAGGGATCCCTTGCTAAGCCCTCCTCAAGAATGCCTTTCTGCACTTACACATCAAGGGTGCTTAAGAGAGTGTCAAGGAGAAAGTACAGAGGACTCCTGACACCTTTCCTATGCCCATTTCTACACAGAGAGATGGTGAGCCCTGCACCAGCAAATGATGCAGCAAACAAGGGGATAGGACCGCGGGTTGGGGAGGACACATTCCCAGAAGTAAAAGGTCCTGGTGACACCCCTGGGAATGGAGCGGCTGCAGCTCCTTGAAATCTAATTACCTCGTTCTCATAGTTCCCTGTGAGTGAGAACGCATCAATGCTCGCGTGCCCTTGTGCCGGTAGATTTTGCCACACAGAATAATCATTGTTGGAATTAAGCATAATTGTCAAGAAAGACTTGGTCATCACAAGAAAGACCGTCTCATACAACTGTCCCCTTGCTTTCGAACAGTAATTACTTTAGTAATTAATCTCTGTCATTTAACTGTATTACATTTTGAAAAGAGAAAATGGAAGAAAGACCGGTTTCAAACTAATTTACATCACAGTTTAAAATCCCAGAATAGGGTGAATCAAATGTCAAATTTAGCCCTTTCACATTTTCTAAAATAGTCTCATTCTAACACCCAGTCCAATGGAATCAAAAGCAAGATGCTGAAGTCACCTCTTCCTGAAAGCCCAGGCTTCAAAGGCAATATTGCTTCAAATACTTCATGGAAATCCTCCTGCCTTGTCCCAAGGTGCTCAGGAATACAATTAATAAACCCATTGAGGAGAGCAATAGGAAATCTCTTCTGTCGAAAGACCATTTATGCTGCGGGTAATGTCAATTGCCCATAATGCAGCACAAGCATTTGTTAATGACATCATCATACAGTAAGTGAATAAATCTGTTCCAGCAATCTCCTTTAATTCCTTTTCACCTCATTTCATCGTTTCAAATTAACTTGTTTGACCTTGTTTATTGTACGCCTCATTATACTTAATTTTCAAAGAAGTGCTTTTAATATACTAAAATTTTCTTCAATTTCTTATTAGTTTTTTAATATTAGTAAGAGCCCATATATTATCTTTCTTTTTAATAGAAACTTATTAAAAATGTTTCTCATAGTAGACTACACAAAA